>NC_072740.1:103583804-104236843 GCF_026930045.1 Uloborus diversus | reverse complement strand
ATATAGAATAAAAGTAAATGGGCAATTACTCGTACAGCCCAGGGATCTTACACCCAAATAGCAAAGTAATCGACCCCATCCAATGTTTACTTAGGAAAAAAATAAACAAGAATTATTTCGTTTTTTTCGTCGAATTTTATCAACCAGTAACGTAACGAGAAATTTCCTTCTTGGTGGAGAAAAGTAAATTTATTGCTTTTTTATTGGTAGACAGTGGCGTAGCTAGACCCGACTTTCGGGGGGGGGGGGTTACTTCTTATATATATATATATATATATATATATATATATATATATATATATATATATATATATATATGTATGTATAATCGCTTGGAATTTTTTTCCTTTTCTTCTTTTTTTTTTCTTTCTCTTCTCTCTTCTTTTTCTCTTTTTTTTTTTGGGACTAACTTTTCGGGGGGGGGGTTTGTCCCCAAACCCCCCCCCCCTTAGCTACGCCCCTGTTGGTAGATACAATTGATCTTTAAAGATTCGATCCAGTTGAATTAGAGTTTAAATGAGCCCCTTACTCTGTTACACTCAGATTATTGATTTTTAGCATGAAAAAAGGTATGTGGACTCACAGCGTCATGCAGTAAATTAAAATAATAGCATTGTAGAACCTAAACTTTCTCTGGGGTGAAACACCCCTCTAAGCTAGTTAAGGGTTAATGACATTAACTAAGAATATTCAAGTACGATTTATATTTCCATTACTTTGCAGGGAATCTTCTTGTTATAACGGTTGTCATATTGCACCGGAGAATGAGGACAATAACTAACTTTTTCTTGACTAATCTGGCAGTGGCTGATATGTGCGTGAGCCTCTTCTGCGTGTACCAGAATTTATCGTTTTACCTTACAAATCACTGGTCTTTTGGAGATTTCTTCTGCAAGATGTACCACTTCGTTCACAGTTTGAGCTGCACTGCATCAATAATAACTCTTATTGTCATGTCAGCCGAACGCTATGTTGCTATTTGCCACCCCATGGTCAGCAAACAGGTTTGTAAAGACATATTTCTAAACTTGGAAAAAAAAAGATATTGTAAAATATTTGTCTACATTTGTCCCCTTATTTTTTTTGAACAGGCATAAGCTGTGCTACTAAAACGATAATCTTAATTACGAAATTCTTTACAGTTTTCAAAATATTAAATAGAACATGCAGACAGATCATCACAAAAGATTTCTTCTTGCTATCAAACCTCAACTCTTGTTAGAGTAATATTTTTAGGAATGGGATGGTTTAGTTAAATTTTATTAAGGGGTTTTCTTAATATTAGCATCATCAACTAAAGCATTGCAAATAGCAATCTCTAGCTTTTGGCACTATGTGTGGAGCAATAACATTTAACCTAATGTCCAATTCACGTTTAACTGTTTTTTTTTTTTTTTTTGAAGTTAAATTTAGAGAGAAAAATCACCTTGTAACGTTAAAATGATTTCTGATAATTTAACTTATAGTTTCTAAGGGGCTGGCTGGCCATAAATGATTTCACACTTTTATATATATTCAGCATTTGTGACCCTCTCCTCCTTTAATCACGAAGTGCATCACACTTTACTTTACGCATTCCCTCCCCCCCCCCCCCCCGGCTTCTCATATGCTACTCTATTTTTTCCTTAGCAACCTCTTATAAAAAAAAGAGTGACGTCACATTTCCTGTAACCCCTCTTGCCCCCTTGTCGCAAACTCTCAAAATTTCAACAACCGTCTCCCCACTTCAAAACGTAACATTATTTGTGGACATCCACTAAGATATCATGTTTGAACCAAGTCTCTTTTTATATGAATATCCCAAAATAAAAACATGGTTAATGAGGGTCGAAATATTAAAGTAATAAATTTTATGAACTATAATGATAGCATTTGATAAAGTACTAAAACCAAAATCGTGTTATATTCTGATACATTATTTTGTAATAATACATTAATGTTAAAATTTTGAATTATTACTCTGCAGAAATAAACGATAAGATATTTGTTTTTCTGTTAAGTACACATCAAATATAGAACTCAGATGCAAATTAAAAGTGAACTAACAATTTTATGATGTCTTTTTATTCATTTTAGTTGATGACTCTGAAGCGTTTGCGCAAAGTTTGCATTAGCGTGTGGCTCGCAAGTGCAGCTTACTGCAGCCCACGTCTAGTAATGTATGGAACGATCGAAGTGCCCTCAGATAATGGAAACACGGAAATTATTTGCGTCTTAAAGAGATCTTTCTACGACACCAAGACCTACGATATTACAAACTTTATTGTGTGTTTTTTCATTCCTCTTCTTATAATGACCGTCTTGTACTTTCTAATATGTTTGCGCCTGTGGCGAAGCAATCAGGTTTCGAGGCATAACTGTGCAACTGCATATTCGTCTAGAGCAACATTTTCGCTCGGAAATCGCGCTCATTCTTTGAGCCATATTGACAATTTGCATACCGTGACTAACTGCTGTGCTTATGACCTTGAGAATGTCAGCCATAATACTAGCGTCAATGGAAACGATATGCGAGCTTCTGAATCCATTGGTCGCAATGGTCAATTTACCTTAACCTTTAAACGTCGTCAATACTCAAATGGAGAACTACATCCGATTAGAACTTGCCATGGAGCAAAAAATTATGTTCTTAAATCTCGGAGGAAAGTCATTCGTCTCTTGGTAACAGTAGTGTTAACATTCGCATTTTGCAATCTGCCTTTCCATGCGAGAAAATTCTGGCAGAATTGGTCTCCTGGATATGATGGAACAAGTAGCTCTTCAATTATATTGACAATTACAACTACTTTGATATTGTACATGAATTCAGCCATTAATCCATTTCTTTATGCCCTCATGTCTGAGAATTTCCGCGAATCCATGACCGATGTAGTTCTTTGCAGGTCAAACCGACTTCACAACTCAAGGACGGCAACTCGTTTGTTAGTAAGAGATGAGCCTCAATCCGCGACGATTCGCAGCATTAGTTTTTCTCAAGAAGAAGCTGTAAGAAATTGATCAGAGTGCCAAATTATTATTAGTGCACTACGTTAACAGTGATAATGATCAAATTTTGGTATGTCCTATTTCTGATAATTGAGAAAATGTTTTATTCAAAATTGTCTTAAGAAATCTTCCACAATCAATTTTTTTAGTGAAGAAACACAAAGCGCAATAAGTATTGCAGATATGTACGTATTTTGGGGTTACGAGGAGTTCATTTATCGGTGGAAAAGAAGTGAGATTATAGATGGAAAAATTTGGCTAAGTGATGCATAGCTTGTAGTACTTTTACTTTTTCTCTTTGGAAACGTCAATTTTCCACTTTGCTGCCATTCATTTTTTAAGAATTGTTTGTTTGCTTCCTTACGTCTCCTTTCTTGTAAACATTTTGATAGCTTTGATTCTTTGCAGTAGTTTTTATAATTATTTTTCTACTTGTGCTTTCTTTTAATGTATACATATTTTTAAATTCCTTTTTTATTTGACCATATTAATAACTTGTCGTGAAATTTAATATCCTTCCCATTTTTTTCCAAAATGTAATTTACTCCTTCCTCAATGGTTTCTTTCCTTATCTATGATCCCATTTTAAATTTACTTGTTTAAGATAGAGCATCCATTTTGGTTTTCTCACTGTCAATGATGAAAATCTTCCGTTGTTTTCCTGTCAAACATTTATTTTGCACCTGCTTTTTTTTCGCATGCTCCAAAAAGGTCAATTTCCGTACTTCATGATGTGCTTGAATTTAAGCTTTTATTTTTATCATTAGTTATTGCTTAAGTTTCACCCATCTTCTCGACTATCTTGCTTTAAAAAATGAGTTCCTGGTGACCCCAAGACACCAGGCACGGTCGTTTGACGCACGTTTTCTCAAAGACAAATTTTTACTAAACGTTGTTTTATTAAATAGGTTTCTCGTTTATTTTCTACACAATAAAACAGGAATGTAAGTAAACTGAAACGCAGACATTTGTTACATGTAAGCAAGGAAAATAGCCGAAAACAGCGGTGGCAACAATACATTCAGGATGCTTTGTGTAGTGCATGAATAGTCATTAAATCTGTCGTATTCACCTCCGAAATTTCTTAATGCCATAGTTGTTAATCATAGAAAGCAAAACAAATGAATTATCACTATGCAACTCTTTCTAAAATACCATTGAAAAAGCTTTGACTTTCACTATTCGTTATATTTTCAATGAAAATCTTCTATTTTCAAAAACTGAGACAAAAAAAAATTTTTTTTTAATTAATTACGAGTATATGCCTATTTTTCGAAAAAAAAAAAGAGTGCCGTTTTTCTCAATTTAGAAAACGGTCCATTTACAACTAGAAATGTAAAAAAAAAAAAAAAATATTATTTTTGCATAAAAAATAGACATAATTAGTTCCGAATGTGAATCTTAGTTTGCCGTGTGCATATTATTGAAGAATTGCTCGGAAAAAATTATCGAACATGAAACTAATGAATATTAACGGAATTCATTAATTTTTCAAGTTGTTCTCCTAGAGGTGATAAAATGTGTGTTTAAAATATGACCATTAAAGCTTTGCCAGCTATGAAACAAAAGCAAGGTTTACTGGTATAGAAGAAAACTTTATTTCTCATATAAATACAATTTGCATAGTGTAAAATAAATTCTCTGCACATCTTCTTAGCATTACGCTTTCCAAAGAAATAAGCATAATATGTCTTAAAAAAATTAATGTTATTGGAAATTGAAATGTTAACCTATTTAAATTGCTAGTGGTTGAGTAGCAAATATAGTAATTGAACTTTAACGGATGGTAAAGTAAAAAGTAAAATGTTGACACTTTTCGGTCAAGAAAGCAAAATTTTATTACTCTTTCAATGAAGATAAACTAATGATAAAGTAGGAGGACTAACTTTCGGAAGCAAAAAATAACGAGGATAAAGAATTATTAGTAAAATGTTTTGATAATTTGATAAAAATGTTTTGATAAAAACCTATCCCTGAGTATTATTTTTGCTAGCAGTCTCACAGTAAAAAAATTCCGAAACGTTACTGGTTATTTCCATGGAACGTGTCGACATTTCTCAGGTTTTCCCCTATTTCCCCGTAAAATCAAGTATCTTTGCGATAATGAATTCCTGAATTGCTACAAGTTACACGAATGCAGACGTTTTACTGTTGGGGGAAATGTTTTGAGCTACCAGTTTAAAGATTATTTGAGCGTGTTTATTAAGTGTAACGGCTTTAAGACCAAATGTGGCCCGTTCAGGTAGACTAAGTCTACACGTGAATAAGTCACTGGGCAACTGCGACTTTGCTTTGCAAGGCACGAATTGCAGGCAAGGAAAAGTCTTGGTCCTTACTCGCATTTATCGTGCGGCCTTGCCGTGTTTGCTTAAATGTTTCTGGAAATTTATTGGGGAATTTTGTTATTTAATTCACACCTAGTAAAGCTGTGTCTTTTTTAGAAGGTTTGCGAGACATGACTGGCTTGAATAGTGGTGATTTCCCAAATCTGCAGAAAATTTCAGAAATGTTACTGTTTTTAAAAGAGGGGGGGGGGGACAATCCTGATTTTTGTAAAATATGTTACTGGCAGAATTTGGGCATACATCAGCTGCCTATTATTTTGAAGGAACGCTTCTTAATCGTTTTTACAGTGCTGCAGAACATTTAGCTAAAAGTTCGTAAACTTCAATTATAACCGCTCAAACGTGAAACATGATTTTTCTGCGTATATGGTCCACTGAAAGTACAATTAAAAGAGCAATATACCTTTGGAAGTAAAAATGTCTATTTCTACGTATACGTTAACGAGAAACATAAGAATGAATTAACTTAAACATATGTCTTTGTTACATGTAAACAAAGAAAATAGTTCAGAACAGCAAGAGCAACAACATATTTAGGGTATTTCATGTAGTGCATTAATAGTGAGAAAAATAGTAACAATAATGATATCAAATAATTAAAAAAATCCCAACTAAAAAGAATTATAGCTAAAAACATGTTTGATCAAAGCCAGCCCCAAAAGAAGAATCAAAATATATTTCTCTTTTTAACGAGCTATTATGACACAGGTAGACACAAATATACAAATTCAATTCATAACCTCCCCCTTGCCCGCTTTTTCTTTTCTTTGGGGGTTGGGAGTTGAACAAGTAACATGCCAGGATGACATTTAGCAAATTTAGATGAGGGATACTGCAACAATCTACATATTAAATAATATACGTTAAAAATGTTAAAGAATATCGAAACCGAATTAATACTATGTAGCTTATGCGACACCGGCGAACAATCATTAAACCTGTTGTAAATTTATACCGTACTTTTAATATGGTTACCTGTAAGATATGAAGTAAAATAGTTTTTTGTTCGTTTGAGCTTGGGCAAAATTTAAGCATTTGACCAATATCAATCGAACAAGAAATAAATGCTCACCGAAATCACTATGCAAGAATGTAAATATGAATATTAGACACTGAAATTATACAATTTTGTACTTTTATAGCTTCTTGAATTACTGTAAATATTTTAAAATCCGGATTTTTATTTATCTCTTAATGACATTGGCATATAACGACAAAAATTTGCAAACTATTGGGCGCCAAAACATTTCTTAGAGTGTATATAAGAAAATTTATTGTACCATGGCTATTCTGAAAAAAATTGTGGCCAAAATATTTTTTTAATCTTCAACTGGCAGTGGTAAAACTGGTAAGATGATTGATAAATGCTGCAACATTTGCCACGTATTCACTCATCCCGAAAAAAAGGCCGCGGCCAGTCCGACTAGCATACTATATTACTATACTACTACTACTATGTACTCGGGTAGCTCTTAGTACTTCTTTGATTATCTTCTAAAATGTTTCTTCTGGTCTTGATTACTTCACCTATTTATAACATTATGAGTGCCATCGACTCCACCCACTTGCAGGGTGGAATTCTTAACGGTTTAAGCACAGCAGTTACCTCCTGACCAATTAAGGCTAATTTTCACTTACAAGCACGAGTAAAAGAAAAAAAGGACTCAATGTTTTTAAAGGGTTTTTCGCTTTGTCACGTAGTAAACCCTCAAATTACCGTGCGGATGATCTACGATTGTTAGCACCGCTTGTAGTTTCACTGTGACAATTCTTATAAAAATAGACAGTATCACAATTTGTATTGAAAAGATTGGTACAAATAAAATACTTAAATTGAATCTTAAAGATATATAAATATAAATAAGAGTGATGCGGTGATGTAGATGTTGAAAATATATAATTGTCAAGAAATTACATGCAAAAACTTAGGAACAAAGCATTTCGATTGATAGGAACAAAAAATGGTGCATCCGAAACTCATGGAAAATTATTCAGTTTGTTTCTCACGGTGACCCTTAAAAATATTTTAATGTATAAAAATTCGAATACTTTCAAGAGATATCCTTCAATTGTCATCCAATAATCTTTATGAATCTGAAGAGTATGTGTCAGAAACTGAGCCATTTTTTTTCTTTGAGATATGACATATGCAGCTGTAAGAAATTGTTTTTTTTTCCACCTAATGCTTCAAAGCCTGATGTGAAACTACTTTTTTTTTTTTTTTACTTTCTATGTATTACCATTAAATGTGTAAATTGTGCTTGGTCAACACATTTATTTCTGAATACATCAATATATCAAAAGCACAATAATTATAAGTGTTCGTAACATGAAACAGAAAATATTAAGAGTTTAGGAAAAATAACAAGCTCAAGAACCGCGATTCCGATGTAACTGTCATAAAGAAAGCAATGAAAAAATTCTTACACAGTACCAGAATGTTAAATATACGTCTTAACCTCGTGTTATTTGTTTATGTATGTGAATAAGGTGTCTACAGTAAATCATATTTAATGTTCTAAGTGGTGGTAATACAAATGTTAAATTTGTGTCAAGAAAATGTAGTATTTCATGTTACTCGAATACAAGGTGGCGCTTGTTAAATCTTCGAATTCCATGATTGTGAACTTCTTTTGCAGTAAATAGATTTTTTTTACTGTTCTTCTTTTTTTTTTTCCATATTTTTTTTTACAATACTTTTCATAAGAAAGATATCTTTTACGTGATATTTTTTATTGTTGTTGCATTCCATTACGATGACCCTTCATAAGTTAAAGGAAAAATTAACTAAGCCTTTTAGACTAAAAACGTAATAAAGCACAGGGTCGGGAAATTTTTTTTTTTTTTTTTAAATAATTTGAACTTTTTTTTTCGTGTTTTCATTTCAATCACTTTGATGAATTATTTACAAACTAACCATTGATTCTTAGTTACAAACGAATTGATGGAGATTTAAAAAAAAAAAATCGTTATTATTAACTAGAAACTCGCCCGTCAAGGTATGACGGGTAAAATATATTTCTACATTTGAACGAAGCAATTGCCTGTTTGGTGATAGTTTGATGGTTGAAATTTTAATCCGAACTCCACTGGATCAGCCCTGAACTCCAGCAAATAGCGTGCATTGTTGATCACTTTCTTCGTTTCTTCATTCCCTTAAATGACACAGGATTACCAGTAAAACAGTTAAGTTACCGGATCCAGTTCCACCTTGTCACAATAACGTGGCGCGAGTTTCATTGTTGATGACGTCAGGAGCGTTACTCGATCATTGGCTATTATATATACGAGGATTATCAAATCAGTTGTCGAAAATTCAAAACTGGATTTGTAATGTTTTCGTGGGAATGATTCAAAATTTTATACTGACTTGATTATGGGAGTGTTACATTGCTAAAATCACCCACGAAACCCTAATACAGGTATCAAGGTTTACCACGTAATTGTTCTTAAGAAGTCTATTGGGGTGGATGTTCAAAGGAAACAAATGAAACCGGCTTATTTTCAATAGCATTAATCTGCAGCTGACCAGTTCCTACTCTGGACAGTCCCACGTCGCACCTGGTAAGGATTAGATCTGAGGTTCAGCTGAAAAGATCCACCTGTTTGACATTCCTACGGATTTTTCTCATTACGGTTTTAAAGTACCTGTAAAGATCATGCTGTCTGACCAGTGCAAACGAGCCCTAAAACTGATTTAATATATTTTTGTTACTAAAACTGTCTCTTTAAAATACTTTAAAAACAAACTAGAACTGAAACGTGGTTTCAGTGATACTAATACATGATTAAGGAAAATATTATAAGTACCTACATATTTGTAATGAAGTTCAATTTTAAATCAACTGTGATTATCAATGTAATTCTTATTTTTCTCAGTATTCAATATATTCAATAATTCACTATTCAACCAATATTTTCAATGTAATACTTAGAGGAGAATTTATTTGACTAACATTTTATCTGACTGAAACTATTTATTCTGCTGATTTTTTTTTTCTTCTTTTAGTATGACTTTATTGGATTGAAATGTTAGTTCAGTAATGTTTTGTTTGAGTGACACTTTCTATCAAAGAACCTTCATTTGTGAAACTGTGACTTCGGGATCAAGTTTAAAACAATGTTGTAATGTATTTTAATTAAAGTGAGAAATGTTGTAAATAAGTTCTGTGTTTTCTCTTCCTCTGTAACACTTTGTATCACTTAGAAAAATATATTTTCAAAACAAATTGCGTAATATAAGCACAACAATGACAGAAATTGAAAATGTACTTTGCAAATAACAAGACCAACATGGCACTATGAATACTCTTTCCATTTATATCTTTCAGCATCTAATGTTGTACTTTTTGCGAGATTTTTCCATCGTGAAGAAACTGAATAATTACTAAGACTGTTTTTCATTACATAGAACATGATACGAGAATGTCTGACTCAAAAATAATCCTAAATTATAAATGTAGATATTAGCAATTATGCAGAGCGAAAACTAAATTGAAAATGATTCAAAATGCTTCAAATTTAAGAATTTTTCTTTTTTTTTTTTTTTTTACATGAATATTCGAGTACCAAAGCATTTTTGTGCAACATATGATACTGGTTACATATAAATTTACACATAATACCTACATACACGCAGAAATTTATTACGTTTCCTAATTTTGTTTAAATAGTATATTAATGAAGTTGATTGAATCACGTTGATTACATTTTGATCCTGTTGATACGGTGTAATACTTAAGCATACAAGTTTTAAATGCTTTCTTTTACCAAGAAATACTAAAAAGTGTTAAAAAAACTAAAAAGATGGAAATTCCTATTAAAATTTTTAACCAAGAAAGTACTTATGTGTGCAATGGCTGTAAATCAGATTCACGCCTATAGTCTAACTTGGATTGAATATTTAAAAGTTGTGTTAATATACACAGTTTTACAGTTCTTCAAAAACAACCCTAAAAAATTTTATTTTGTCAGCTTTTGCTTCAGCATACAGCAGCATGTTATTTGAATAAAGTTGACCGAGATTTGGTATAGCTGATGCATTTCGAAAAATAAATCAATAGATAAATGGATAAATGAATAATTTTTATGAGAAAAATTATGATAACAAAAGTGCGCTTAAGTAATTAATTGAGAGAGAAATAGGGAAAATATCACATACAATTTTACATTTATGCATGCCATTAGAAAAACGATTCAAAAAATTAAAAATCAAAATGTGCAAAAATTTTAAACTGGTCTCCTACATTAAAACATAACAAAACTTTAATCGAAGAATATTAATAACACTGCTGTTTCTAAAGCTCGCTACGCATTAGGACTTAAATCAATGAATATATGCCGTAAATATTTATTCATTACTGATAAAAGCTTGTAAGGAAAAGGTCCGACAAATATGTAGGCAACACTTGGCAACTTTAATCTTAATTATGAAGCTGTGTATAATGTTATATCAGTTTTATTACGTAAGAGAACTCAGAACTTCAGAAATGCCATTTAACGTCATTTGTTCTGAAACATTTAATTACATAGGCAAGTCAAAGAAGGACGGAGGATGTAAATTTTAAGATATTTTACTTATTAAACATTAGCTCGGAGAATATGCATTGACTTTTGTGATCTATATAATTATGCATTGTGTTCAACTGCTCCAAAGTCAAAAGGTAATATTTTAAAATTATGCAAGTCAATTTATTTCAACAGTGTGGGAGACATTAAGTACATCAGATGCCCGCTGCTTTCCACGAACGTTATGATATATTTTTTTTTTTTTTTTACAGTGTAGTATGGCCATTACTAGTTTTTGCATGACCATAACTAAGCGAATGGAAACCTAACTGGTCACATTAGTGTAATTTAATTAATTTTAAAAAATATATCTATAAATTATCACTAAAAGCCAATGAACGCACCACAGCTGTAAAAGTGCATTTTCTAGATTTCAAACACCGTTAGATTTTTTTTTTTTTTTCATGAATTGAAGGGTTCGGGACAGAAATGTGACAAGCCACAACACTAAAAAAATTCCGAAACGTTACTGGCTATTTCCGTGGAACGTCTCAGGATTTCACATGTTTTCATCTATTTCCCCGTAAAAACAAGTACAGTCGGACCTCCATATATCGAAATAGCAAATTTTTGGAAAAACATTCGATATATAGAAATTTCGATATGTAGAAACGATTTTATTTTATCCTAAAAGTATCCTAAAACATTAAAATTAAAGCTAATTTACGTGTATAAAACCCAATTTCTAATTGATACGTGCATGGGATTAAACAAAAGTTAAGAATAAAAAAAATAACAGAAATTACATTTTTGCGCCTTCATACATCTTCATCTTCTTCAATTCAACTTGATCCGCAACATTAGGGGATTTTCATTTTGACAATGTAATCAAAAGAAAAGTAAAAAATCAATCTACTTAACTTGCATGATTTTTACTGCAGCAAAAAACACTAGGAATGATAATCAGCAGACAAAAGGGAGAACTTAAAATTGATTTTACAATGCTACTGGTTAAAACTAAGATTTGAAATAAACTTGAGGGAATTTTAGAACTCAAGAACTAAACAACGGCCTATCTACACACCCCTCAACCCCAGATTCCTTGTGAATTTCGTAGCAACCTTTAATAAACATAATTTTCTCCCCTAACCTTCATTTTTCATGAGACAAATACTCTAAAGTGGAACAAAAAAATACGAATATCTCGAAAAAAAATCGATATATAGACATTTTTTCGATATATCGAAAATATTTTTCTATGTAATGAACATAGAAATTTGCTGGGATTTCGATATGTAGAAAACTTCGATATGTGGAAGTTCGATATATGGAGGTTTGACACTTCACAAAAAAGTTTCCTGAATCGCTACAAGTTGTACGCGTGCAGACTTTTCACTGTTGTGGAAAATATTTTTAGCAACCAGTTTAATAATTGAATGAGCGTGTTTATTAAGTATATCGGCCTGCTATTGCTTACGGCATGTCCAGGTTGACTAAGCTCTTAATGAGAGCGAAAAAGTCAATGGATAGCTGCAACTTAGCAAGGCAGGAATTGCAGACAAGAGATATGGTTGGTTCCTTCTTGCATAGCTTTGGCCGTGGTCGCTCTGATTTTTATGGAGCCCTCTTTGTAAATCAGGAAGGTTCTAATCAATAACACTAAACCTACTTAATTTTTCTGGGAGGTTATAGAGACATGGCTGACTTTACCAGGGGAGATATCGCACTTCTTCAGGAAGTTTCAAGGTTAATTTCAGGAAGATTACTAACTTTTAGCGGAAAACGTTCCTGATTTTTTTCAAGATAAGTTACTGGAAGAAATTGGGCACATCAGCTGCCTATTATTTTCCAGGAACGTTTCTGAATCGTTTTTACAGTGAAAGAGTGAGTTTTCGATCAAAATTTTTGTTTCTCATACCTAAAATGGAAATAAATATTAAAATGGATTATGCCGTTAGGAGGGGGGACAGATATCTGGTTTTAGTGTTGCAGAGAATATAGAATGAATTATACATTTAAAAAATTCTGATAAAATTCTTTATAAGTTGACTAGCTGACCCAGCCACGCGTTGCTGTGGCTGATAATGGAAAATCAATTTTTACTCATTATTTTTATACGATCAAATCAATATTTTTAACAATGCTGGAAAATGTTCAGTCGATTTTAAATCACAGGGAATTGAGAATGGTCGTGTTTGGCCGAAGTAGGACTACTAAATTACTAACTAACTAATTATTACTAAAGTACTAACTAAATTTTCTACTGTAAAAGCATTACTTTCTATACTTACGTTTATTAAATTCAGTAAGTATCAGTGTTAAAACGATTCAGAATTGTTCCTGGAAAATAATGGGCAGCTGATGTGACAAATTTCTACCAGTAAGATACCTTACAAAAATCAGAAACGTTTTCCGATAAAATTCAGTAACATTTCTGAAATTCTCCTTGAAGCCTCCTGAAAAATTCAGAAATCTTCCCGCTAGTAGCCAGTCGTGTTTCCCGAACATTAGATAAAACTTAAGTAGGTATAATAGGTTGGCACTTTTCTGATTTAATTAGAAAATTCCATAAGAAGTATTGCAAACATGGCCTTAAGAGTAAACTTAGGTAGGTATCATATAATAGTTTCGCACCTTCATGATTTATTAAGAAAACTCCATAAGCAGCTTCGAACACATTGCCAAAGCAAACCTAGAATTGCAAATATGCATCACGAATTTTACGCGCTTGCAAAGCAAGTAGTTCATACTCATTCGCTCTCTACGGGAGCTGATTAGCATGGACAAATACACATTCCGTATTCGAACGGAAGCCGATACACTTTATTAATACGTTCAGTCAATCTTTGAACTGGTAGCTAAAAATATTTTTCACAACAGTGAGAAACTGCATTCGCGCAATGTGTAGCAATTCAGAGAACGTTTTGACGATGTTACTTGATTTTTCCGATAAGTTGATAAAAACCACTGAAATCCTGAAACGTTACACGGAAATACTCAGAAACGTTTTGGAAATTTTTTGCTGTGTACTTACTTCGTCCAATGGTGCAAAATAACTTGAAAGTGGTACGTAAAGTATCATAATGTTGAAATTAAGCATTAAACAATATACAGTTTTTGTATGCACATTTTATTCATCTCAGCTTTAACTATAGTTTTTAATCAATGACTTCTCACAAAATATACTACATACATTGATAAGCTATTATAAAGTGGAATTTTATGAATAAGTTAGATAACATTGATTTCAAACTATTGTTTCGATTATTTTAAATTATTAATATTGAAAATTATCTTTGTACTAATTTGTTCACGTTACTTATGGTTAATCTGTCTTTTGCTAACACGAACAGATTTGATGGTTTTTCCACACCTGAAGAGGTTACATGTAATTGCCCATAGGAGAAACACCTACTTTCCTTGTCCAAATCGACATTATTGTTTGGCCTTGAGATCTAGTAATGGTTATCGCGAAGGCAAAGCGAAGCGGAATATGAAGCCTTCTAAGTTGTATTGGAGATTCTGATGATATTAATGGAATGCATGACAGCAGGATGATTCCTCCTTCAAACTTTCCCGTCAAAATTGCTGCTTCAAGAGCATTTCCGGTGACCCTTTTGATAACTATACTTGTATATTTGTGAAAACCTGGGTGGGTTTAAATTATGGAGAAGATTAATTGGTGAATAAATTTTCAACTTGAGATTGTGTAGTGTCATTCCTGGTATATACAGAGAATTTAAAATTTATTTGGAAACTTCAATGATTTGTTCTAATCAGCAATTGTATCGATTTAATTAAAGTTTTTCAAATTACCGGGCAACAACTGTTGCATTTAAAAGTTTATTGCTTCTGCATCAACGTTTTTTGTTGCCAAAATAACGCGATTCCAGATGCAATCACAATAAAACAAATTAAATTTATTCGGGAATACACTCTTAATTAGTTAATTTTTTGTCTCAATTGCAGTCCAGAAATTGTCGGGTTAATTGATGTACTGTGTATTTTGATACATTTCAGTTTCACCGTTTGCAATACCCAGCAATTGCTTAGAAAATACTTGTGCGAATACATCATTTTGCGTTTGTACTCGCATGTTCGTGGTCAATCGCATCATCTCGACATTACGCTATCAAAACGATTGTTTTAAACATCCGTTGATTTCATCGGAATAACTGGTATTGTCTGCCGGAAGTCCCTAGACAGTATTCAGACAATACCACCTAAAAGTTGATCGTTGCCTTTCAAATCTTGCATAATCCTATGATGTGCTTCGAATGAATGCTTTTACTTATGAACCATATTACACTTATCCCAAATTATAATACAATCTCTTTTGCAACACTACAGCAATTCCGCGTTTTTTCTTTAATGTTACACATTGCGTTTGGTTTATTATGAATATCTAGTAGGCAACTTTTAAGCTGAATGTGCTGTTCGTCTACCATCTAAAAAAGGTAGCAGCAACTGCAATTTTCTGTTGCGAACGTATTTTTGCAAGAATTAATGATATTAAAAATCTCTTGGGGGGGGGGGGAAGAAAGAAAATAAATGTTTTCCGCTTAAATTTGGTAACCTTCCAGAACTTATCCTGGAATATTTTCGAAGAAATCAGTAGTCTTCTTGGTTAAAGTCAGTTATGATTCTGGCACATTTAGATAAGCCAAACGTAGGTTTAATGTAAAAGTCTGGAACCTTCTTGGTTGTCCAAGACAGTTCCCAAAGCATTAATGCAATCATTGCCAACGCGCAGGCAGACTCTCCAGCAAGTAGCTCGAATATAACTCCTCTGCAACTCTTGCAAAGCTTCGTGATCCAGATATCTTTTCGCATTTAGTGGGGGTTGAGTCAATCTGGAGAACCGTAATCGCTCCGAAACCAATACACCTATTAAATACGTTTAGTTAATCTTGATACTGGTGGAGAAAAATATTTTTCACAACGGTGTGAAATCTGCAATTTGTAACAATTTAAGGAAACGTTTTAAAAAATATAGTTGATTTTCTCAAGAAGTGAATAATAACCTGTAATATCCCGAAACGTTATATGGAAGTTCTAAGCAACATTTCCGAGTTTTTTTATTATGGTGTTTTTAGCAGTAAGTCATACGATGTTAGTTTTATCGATTAATTAACTTGCACCGCCATCTATTAAGAATTTTTAGAACTAAACAATTAATTCACACTATTATTGCATAATTAATATGAAATTCGCAATAAAAAAATTATAAAAACTATCCTATCTTTTAAGTTGGACCAAATGAAACATAGGTATGAAATTTGAGAAAAATCGGTTGGGTAGTTTCGGAGTTTACCCCGAACAAACATCGTGACACGAGATTTTTATATATATAGATAAGATAATAAAAATTTAACTGCGACCATGATTAACAATAAATTTGAAGAACAAAAGATTTTTATCACTGTACATGTTACAAGAAAGGTTAAGGAATTACATTACATAGCCAGAAAATTCAAGAGTGAAAATGATTATAAATTTGTTTGGATAAAAGGAGGAAAGGTGTTTCTCCGAACAAGTGAGAATGATAGAGTAATACAGGTAAGGAGGAAAGAGGAATTGGATAAATTGAGAAATAATTCGGACCAGTTTTTGTGCGATGGAAGACCATGATCTTAAGAGAGGTGAACGGGTGTTCATGGATTATGATTCAATTGAAAAAATCACTGAACTAAATAACGTGGACGAAGCAGAGACATTTCTTATAAAAGACAATACAGCGGTGTTAAACATTTATCATCTGAACATAAGCAGCATAAGGCAAAATTTGGATGAACTCTTGATAACAATTGAAAATATGGATATAGATATTTTGTTATTAAGTGAAATATGGATTAAGGAATGTGAAATTGAAAATTATAATCTTAAGGGGTATAACAAACTTTATAATACAAGAGAAAGAAATAGATCAGGGGGAGTCAAATACTACTTTTCTGATCAGAGTATATTAATGAATACTGCTGAGGCATTATACTTGTATAATAAGGAACTTGATTTTTTTATAGTTTTTATTTACAGGGCTTTTGAATGTAGTATAAATGAATATACACTCAAGAGCCAAAACATTATGACCACCTGTCAATAACGAGTTGGCCCACCTTTGGCGCGCAACACAGCTTCAAACCGCCTTGGTATGCATGCCACAAGTCCTTGGTAGATAGCCGGAGACAGATTGTACCAGATGTTTAAGCAATTGTTACGCTAATCCGAGATATTGCAAATTGGTGGTCTTTGAGCTCTGAGCTGCCATCTCATGACATTCCAAATGTGTTCTATCGGATTGAGATCCGGTGAGTGAGGCGGCCAGGATATTCACTGGAATTCAGCATCATGTTCCTTGAACCACTCCAACACAATTTTAGCCTTGTGATACGGGGCGTTGTCCTGTTGGAACATTCCATTTCAAGCTGGAAAAACAGAGGCCATGTAAGGGTGCTACTGGTTCGCAATGATATTCAGATACCCTGTGGCATTCAGGGTCTGCTGTACCACAACCATGGGTCCCAGAGACGCCCAAGAGAACGTCCCCCAAAGCATAAAACCGCCACCACCGGCCTGTGTATGACTTACTACTGTACATTGAGGGAGCAACTGTTCGCCCGGAAGACAGCGTATCCTGACACGGCCATCGCCGTGATGCATGACAAAACATGATTCATCTGACGAGGCAACTCTCTCCCACTGATCCATGGACCAGTCGCGATGTTCCAGGGCCCAGCGTAGGTGCAGTTGGCGGTGACGCTTGGTCAGCAAAGGCACACGAGTGGGACGGTTGCTGCATAGCCCCATATCCAACAGTGTCCGCTGAACAGTGTGCTTCGATGCTATTCTACTTGGCCCTGCATTGTATTGGGCTGTCAGCTGAGCCACTGTCTGGCTTCGGTTTTGCTTCACCATGCGAGACAGTCTCCGACGACCTTTTTCTTCGATAGCGTATGGACGTCCAATACCATGTCGTCTACTGCTGGTTTCACCGTTATTCATCCACTTTGCATAAGTATTAACAACTGTAGGTCGCGAACAACCCACGAGTCGTGCAGTTTCTGAAATACTTGTTCCGAGCCTTCGAGATATTACAGTCTGCCTTCTACCAAAGTCGCTTAGATCCACAGCCTTTCCCATCACACACAGAAGTTAGTGGAAGAATGATTCTTTAAACTCTCCAGCAGCAGTTAAATACCACTTCCACCTGATCACGTGCCTTCCACGTCATCCAGGCGAGTTCATTTGCAAAATGTAGGGGTGGTCATAATGTTTTGGCTCTTGAGTGTATATCAGAACTTGAACAAAAGGTAAAAGGAATTGTATGTAAAAACATTTTGTATATTGGTGACATAAACATTGATACTTTTCATAAACATTGATACGTTTTAGAATAACACGACAACAAATGATTATATTAATACTATGTACACTTTGGGTTTCAAGCAATATGTTGATATACCAACTAGGTGTAATGACCTAAGCTCATCCTGTATCGATCATGTCTTTTATAAATGTAATTATAGAATAGATAGAGCAGTAACAGTTGCAGTACATAAAACAACAATAACCGATCACTATGCATTACTAGTAAAAATTGATAACAAAAAATTATTAGAAAAACATTTGAAACGTAATCGGAGTAGCGAGCAAATAATTAAAACATGCATCGATTATAGAACTATTGAACAGGATATTAAAGAAATTAATTTCTCTAGCTTAATAGATGAAAACATGGAGATAAATGAGATTTATAACACTTTTATCAATAAAATTAAGGAATTCATGGAAAAAAACGAGAAGATAAAAAAAAGCTAATAAATTAAAAACACAATGGATTACACAAGAGTTAGTAAATAGGATCAATAAAAAAGAAAAATTGTATAAAAAAAAATAATTTCCTTATAATAAGGAATATAAAAATAATTATAAAGAATATAATAAACAACTAGCTGACCCAGCCACGCGTTGCTGTGGCTGAGAATGGAAATTATTTTTGTACGATCAAATTAATATTTTTAACAAAGCTGGAAAAAGTTCCGTTGATTTTAAATCACTGGGGAATGAGAATGGTCGTGTTTGCCCGAAGTAGGAACTAACTAAATTTTCTATAGTAAAACCATTACTATCTACGTTCTTAGAAAATAACGGGCAGCTGATATGCCCAATTTCTACCATTAAGATAACTTATAAAAATCAGGAATTTTTTCCGTTAAAATTAAGTAATATTCCTGAAATTATTCCGGAAGCCGCGTAAAAAAGTCAAACATCTTTCCGTTTAAAGCCAGCCATGTTTCTGGAAAATCAGAGAAATTTTAGGTAGGTATAATCGTTCGGCACCTTCCTGATTTAATTTGAAAGTTCCATCAGCATTATTGCAAACATAGCCGAAGTCAAGCAAGAATTGCAAGAAAGTATCGTGCATTACAATCGCCTGCAATTCTTGCGAAACAACGACGTCCATGCCTATTCGCTCCCTTTCAGCATTTAATCAGCATAGATGGGCCGTTGTCGAACTAAAGCCCATACACTTTATAAATACGCTCCCACTTTATAATTACTCCCTATCGGCACTTAATCAGCTTGGACAGACCATAATCAAACTGAAGCCAATACACTTTATAAATACGATCAGTTAATCTTTGAACTGGAAGCTAGAAATATTTTTCACAATAGTGAGAAAACTGCATTCTTGCAACGTGTAGCAATTCAGAGGACTTTTTGACAATAATACTTGATATTTCTGGAAAGTGTATAAAAACCACTGAAATCCTGAAACGTTATACGGAAATACTCAGAAACGTTTCGGAAATCTTTTGCAGTGTACTTACATTGTCCAAAGGTGCAAAATAACTTGAAAGTGGTAAGTAAAGTATCAGAATGTTGAAATTAAGCATTAACCAATATACAGATTTTGTATGCACAGTTTATACATAAATTGATAAGCTATAAAAGTGGAATTTTATGAATAAGGTAGATAACATTTATTTCGAACTATTGTTTCGATTATTTTAAATTATTAAAATTGAAAATTATCTTTGTACTAATTTGTTTACAATATTTTATGTTAATCTTTCTTTTGCTAAGACGAACAGATTTGATGGTTTTTCCACACATGAGCATGTTACATGTAGTTGTACCCATGGGAGAAACACCTATTTTCCTAGTTCAAACCGCCATTGTTTGGCCTTGAGATCTATTTATGGTTATCGCGAAGGCTAAGCAAAGCGAAATATGAAGCCTTCTAAGCTGTATTGGAGATTCTGACGATATTAATGGAATGCATGGCAGCAGGATGATTCCACCTTTAAACTTTGACAATAAAATTGCTGCTTCAAGAACATTTCCGGTGACCCTTTTGACAAATATACGTGTATATTTGTAAAAACCTAGGTGGGTTTAAATTATGGAGAATATTAATTCGTGAAATAATTTTCAACTGGAAATTGTGTAGTGTCATTCCTGGTATGTTCAGATTATTAAAAATTAAGCTGGAAACTTTACTGATTTGTTCTAATCAGCAAGTGTATCGATTTATTTATTTTTTTTTCAAATTACCGGGCAACAGCTGTTGCATTTAAAAGTTAATTGTGTCTACATTAACTTTTTTGTTGCCAAAATAGCGTGACTACAAAAGCGGTCCTAATAAAAAAAAAATATTTTATTCGGGAATACACTCTTAGTTAGTTCATTTTTCGTCTCAATTGCAGTGCAGAACTTTTCGGGCTAATTGATGTACTGTGTATTTTGATATATTTCAGTTTCAATGTTTGCAATATCCAGAAATCGCTTAGAAAATACTTGTGCGAATACCTAATTTTGCGCTTGAACTCGCATGTTCGTGGTCAATCGCATCATCTCGACATTACGCTATAAAAACTATTGTTTTAAACATCCGTTGATTTCATCGGAATAACTGGTATTGTCTGACGGAAGTCCCCAGACAGTATTCAGGCAATAGTACTAAAAGTTTATCGTTGCCTTTCAAATCTTACATAATCCTTTGATGTGCTTCGAATAAATGCTTTTTGCTCATGAGCCATAGTACACTAATCCCAAACTGTAATTGCACTCTTTTGCAACACTACAGCCATTCCGCGTTTTTTCTTTAATGATACACATTGCGTTTAGTTTGTTATAAATATCTAATAGGCAACTTTAAAGCTGTATGTGCTGTTCGTCTACCATCTAAAAAAAGTAGCAGCAATGCCTGACGATGCAATTGTCACTGCATTTTTCTGTTGCGAAAGTATATTTGCAAGAGTTAATGTCATTAAAAATCTCCTGGCGAAAAAAAGAAAGAAAATTAATGTTTTCCGCTTAAATTCAGTAACCTTCCAGAAATTATCCTGGAATATTTTTGAAGAATTCAGTAGTCTTCCTGGTTAAAGCCAGTTATGATTCTGGCAACTTCAGAGAAGCCTAACGTAGGTTTAATATAATAACCTGGAACCTTCCTGCTTTCCCAACTAAGATCTCGAAGCATTAATGCAATCATTGCTAAGCGAGATTCTAAAGTAAGTGCTGGCTGGAATGTACCTCATGGGCAACTTCCTGCTTAGCTTCTTGATCCAGGCATCTTTTCGCTCTCATTGGCAGCTGAGTCAATCTCGATTGACCGTCATCGAGCAGAAACCGATACACCAAATAAATACGTTCAGTTAATCTTGATACCGGTGGACAAAAATATTTTTCACAACGGTGTGAAATCTGCAATTTGTAGCATTTCAGGAAACTTTTTGACAAAGATAACTGACTTCCTCAGAAAGTGAATAAAAACCTGTAAAATCCCGAAACGTTATATGGAAAAAATAAGCAACGTTTCGGAGGGTTTTTTTCTCATTATAGTGTTTTTAGCAGTAGGTCAAACGATGTTAGAGTTATATCGATTAATTAACTTACACCGCCATCTATTAAGAATTTACAGAACTAAACAATTAATACACACTATTAATGTGTAATTAACATTTTATTTGCAATTAAAAATTATAAAAACTATCCTATCTTTTAAGTTGGACCAAATTACAGATAGGTATGAAATTTGATAAAAATCGGTTCAGTAGTTCCGGAGTTTACCCCGAACAAACATCGTGACACGAGATTTTTATATATATAAGATTAAAAAAGTTGATTAAAAAAGGAAAAGAGGATTTTTTTCATAAAAAATTTATCCATGCTGGAAAAGATGGAAGAAAACAATGGAATATTATTAAAGATATTACAGGGGTTAAGAATAAAAGAATTCCATTGATGCAGATAATAGCAATGAATTGGTTGAAAAATTTAATGACTTTTTTATAAATTGTTGTGTGGAAATAAACGGCGATAGAGCATCAAACTACGATAATAACATAACACACCAAACAAATTCTATGTATATTTATCCAATGGAAATAAGTAAGGTTAAAAATATTATTGATAATATGCAAAATGACAAAACACCGGGACATGATGGAATTACAAGTAAAGCACTTAAGATAGTTGCTAATTATCATACTGAAATTGTGACAAAAATCATCAATATTAGTCTACAAAGAGGTGAGTTCATAGAAGATCTAAAAAAAGCAATAATTACGCCGATACACAAATCAGGTGCTAAAGATGACTGTAATAATTTCAGACCTATCTCAGTTCTGCCAATATTCTCAAAATTATTGGAAAAATGTTATAGCTCTCAGTTGATGAATTTCTTAGAAAAATATGATTTTTTCCATAACGCACAATACGGATTTAGGCAAAACAGAAATACTGAAAAAGCTGTATTAAAATTAGCAGGTGAAATTTATGCGGGCATTAACGAAAACTATGAAACTTCAGCAGTATTCTTGGATTTACGCAAAGCATTTGACAGTGTAAGCATAAAGATTTTGGTAAAAAAGTTATACAATGTTGGAATAAGAGGAATACCTTACAAATGGATATTATACTATCTCAGGGACAGAAAACAAGCAAAAAACTAAATAACTGTATAAGCAAATATAAAACAACAAAAATGGGAGTCCCTCAGGGATCAATTTTAGGTCCTTTACTTTTTTTAATATATATTAATGACATGTCACACATTAAATGATACGGTACAATTACTCTATATGCAGATGATACAGCATTAACATATTGTGCAAGGAGCATTAATGATATAAAAAAACAAATAGAACTTGATTTAACTGCTATAAATAAATGGTTAACTGACAATATGTTATCTCTTAATATAAATAAAACAACATATAAAAAGTTTGATTTAAAAAAGAAGGGAATTAATAAAATTGATTTAGGTATAAAATATCATGAACTAACATGTGACTGCACAAATAACTGTAACTGCCCTACCATAGAAAGAGTCGAAAATATAAATTATTTAGGTATAACTTTTAATGAAAATTAAAAATGGAAATGCCATACTGATACACTTGTGAAGAAATTAAGAGGTAGAATACATTGGCTTTATCTATTGAGAAATATAGTTGGGAAAAGGTTTCTTAGATGTTTATTTCATGCTTGGATAAACTCAATAATTACGTATGGTATTTGTGCATGGGGAGGTGATTATGAAACAAATCTTACCAATTTAAATGGAACTTATGCAAAAATTTTGAAAATAATTTATGGATCTAAACAAGAACTTAATAAAAACGATACTATTTTACAAGAGTCAGAGAAAATCTATAATATCAGAGAAATATATGCACAGAGAATATTGTATTTTTTGCATAACAACAATAACTGGTTTGAAATTAATGAAAAACAATATAATACTCGAATTTCAGGTAAACAATATAAAGTTATAAAACCAAATAAAACGATTATTAAAAAGCAATTCTTTTATTTGGCACCGAGGCTGTTTAATGATCTAATGGAAAATGTTAGGAATGAGAAGAACTTCAAAAAATATAAACAAGGGGTCAATGGATGTATACAAAATAACGACATTGTATCAATAATTAACTTTTAGCTGATAAAATATACTGACTTGCCAACCGGGGAGAATTTTGTATTGTATTTTTTATACTATTGAATGTTTCAATGCGAGTTATTGTGTTTTTTTTTTTTTTTCCTGGAGTCAAACAGTCGAATTATTGTTCTGTGTGAAATATTTATTACTTGTGTAAAATTAATTTCTAAATATTACTGTTTAATACATATTTGTGTTTGTACTCCATACTAAATCAATTAAATAACACTGCAGACAGTGCCTTCGGCGCTCTTTAGTGTTGAATTTACTACTAACTCATGTTGAACTATAGTCAAGATTTTCTTAATATTTTGTTACGACGTTTGTAATTTATGTTTTATAATTTGTAAGTTTTAACTTTATTTTATTTTGCTTACTGTTATGTATGTGTATTTTGTTAATAAATCTTATTTAAAAAAAAAAAAAAGTTGAAAATTGGCCTACTGAAAAATTCTCACCATGTGTCATTTCACATTCTTGCCCCGAACCCTTCAATTCAAACATTACCATTATATCCAAATTTTAAAACAACCTTTAAGCACGCCTATAATTGGTCATTTACCCTATGAGGAGTTTAAAAAAATAAGAAAGATAAGAGAATAAATTCTTTGGGAAAATTTCAATTCTTCCGTGAGTCATACAAAGGTGATGAACCTCTAGCTAAGGACATCGACAAAAAAAAAAAAAAAAGACAGAAATTTTGATCGTTGACTCGAAGCAAACGAGAAAAGTATCTCATTATTTCAAACTTTAAACGCATTTAAACACAATTTTATTTTGCTTCATAGTTTTTCGCAGTGGTTGATAACCTGAGGAAAGCGAAGCTAACAATGGCATTTTACATTGATTAGAAATAGTTCGACTCGAAAACTTGTTTTGGAAATCAAACATTTCTTGAAAAGAAAAGAAAGAGACTTGGTTTGTAACTAATATGGCAATAAACTAAAATATTACCCTTTTATTTTAAAGCATAACAAATATTTATTTTCTGAATAAAAACTACATTAAAATTCCATTGCTTGCCTTGCCCATAAAAAATTAAATTTTTGATAGGAACTTTTAATAGCGGCATATGACAAATCTCCAATCTCCAGAAAGTTCTACTATTAGGAACTTTAAAAAGCTGCTTATCACAAACCTCCAGCTACCATGATTATAGTTGAGTCCGTAAAACCATATAATTTGATAGTACTTATGATTGGTTGCAAACCCATTTTTAAACTTGATCTTTTTTCCAATCTTGCTTCCTGTACTTAACGAATCGTTACACATTAAAAGAACCTAATTTATCAAACATCAAAATCTGACATTGAATTTTGACCGGTCAATAATGTGCCATCAAAAAAAAAAAAAAAAAGAGTTTTAAACGTTGAAACCAAAAACAAAAAAAAAAGGAGCAGAAAGAGAAGATCTTTTAGATATATACTGGCAACACGTGATTGTTAAACGATTCGTTTTTTTTAACTTGAGCTGTGACCAAAGAGCTAGAATTTAACTAGAGCGCTTCATAGGGTCATAATTTGGTTGAACACAGGAAAGAGGATTTGGTCAGTAGAGGGAAAAGGACAGTTCTGCCGCAGGAAGCGGCTCTGCGGCTCATAGCCGCCTCCCACTCCCCCTTCGACCTTGGGGATGACCTTGGGCTGCCCCTCCACCCCCTGCCGACCCCCCTCCACCTCCTCCCGACCTTGGGGTTGACCTTGGGGTTGCGCCTCGAACTTGAAGGTGACGAGGGTTTTTTCCCGTGATTTCGCCCTTCCTCGTTTTCGCTCTTCCTCGTTTTCGCTCGGCTACATTTTCGCTCGAGTTTTTGCTCTTCCTCGTTTTTGCTCGCGTTTTTACCGTGAAAGGTTACAGGGATATTTTTAGACTTTGTCGTTTTTACCGTGAAAAGTTTTTGGACTTAGAATATTTTTCCGTAACCTTATACGACGGTTTTCGAGTGGCAACCTGTTTAGGGTATGACAAAACGTCACAATTGTTGTCATAAGAATGTGTGATACTTTTTGTCATGCCATCCTCATGAAGTTGTACAGAGCTATTTCCAGTGTTTTTTTTTTTTTTTTACAAACATACTGGACTTTGTCGTTTTTTTTTTACCGTGAAAGATTTTCCCTACGTTTCTGAACTTTGTTACAAAATAAATTTATGTTTTAAGTTGACGGTCCCACCAACCAGCCCGGTGTATTAAATACACCCCATCAACTTCTTTTCATCTGCCAATGCAATTTGCATACAAATGCAGATCAATTTTGAAGATTTTTCACAAGTTAGATCAATCAGCTTTAATATTCAATATGATTTATACATTTTCATGAGTTATGTTTTAATCGCGTTATTAATCGTTTACACTGTCATTTTATTATTTTCATGCATTTATTATACTTGTAAAAATAAATCCCAACTCTGTTATATTTATCATTCTTTCGGTGATTCTTTTTTTTTTTTTTTCGGACTTTGAATAATTTCGACGAATGGTTGTCAAGACAACCAAAGTTTCGCGAATTTAATTATTTTTATTTTACAGAGTGTCGGGAATCGAACACCCAAACTTTGAGTTAGCAAAAACGTATGCTAACCACTATGCTATATTTTTCATTACTCTTTCAGTCTTAATGTGAATCTGTACCATGACAACGAATATTACAATTAAATTAATTTTAAAACCATCAGTTAATTTACTCTTTAGTACTAATCATGGCATATCATTAACTGAATTTCAGCTCATAATTGAAACTATAATCATTATTATTATTTTTCATAATAACAAAGTTTTCACTTAAGTAAAGATTTATTTAAATACAACCCATTCGAGATTTTAGATTTATTTCAATGCTTTGTGGACTTGAAATATATTTTAAACTTTGATTTTCTTTTTCATGCATTTCAAACTTTATCCTTTTTATTTTTTCTAACTGGTTAAATTTTCTTAACTAATTTCTTTTTTCTTTGTCAAATTTACAAATATTTTTTCTAACTTGTAAAAATTTCGAAGAAATAATTTTCTTAACTAATTTTTTTTTTTGACTTTCATACAACAAAATATTTTTTCTTACTTGTTAAATTTTCAAAGAAATAATTAACTTAAATATTCTTTCACACATTTTGAACTTTAACGTTTTTTCCTGTCATTTAGCACTTTGATTTTTTTTTTCACTATTTTAGCGTTTTTCAATTATTTTCAGTCTTTAACTATTTTCTTAACTTTTTAGTCTTTAACTAATTTCAAGCATTTCAGACTTAGATTATTTTTTCGTGATTTCGATTTTTTTTTAGTATATTTTAGAGTTTGATCATTTTCTCGCTTGTTTTTACTTTATCGTTTTTTTCCGATATTTTTAAACTTAGAAATTTTTCACAAGTAGTGACAGGAATCGAACCTTCAAATTTTTCAAAACGTTATCATGTCTTCAATTTTTGCAATCATGTCAAACTTGCAATCAATTTACTCGTAGTAGTAATTAACACTTATCATTAACAAATTTTCTCAGATTTTAAAAAATCAACTTAATTAATTTTTTCCAGTAAGCAAATTGCGCACTCAAGTTACATTCCAACACTGCATATACGTTTCAAGAGTTTCATTGAATTTATCACATTCCATTTAATTAACTCTAATAATTACTTTTTCATTAATACTTAACTTAATCATTTTATCATACATTTATTCCAGTTACAAAATTATGCTTAAAAGTTATTTATTTTTCTTAGCACAAGAGATTTTAACATGTTCCTACTAAAATGCTTTTCACTCTAGTTTGAGTTTACTAAAACAGCAACTCATTTACGATTTAGATTCATTTAATCGTCTTTGATTCTTTTTCATTGTTAATATTTTAAATTATCACATACGTTATTATTTTTATACATTTATCCATTTAATTTTCCAAAATCTACAATCAATTTACTTTTCGTATTAATTAACACTTATCACTATCAAATATTTTCATGAATTTTTAAAATTATCTTCTTAAATAATTTTTTACTGTAACCAAATTTCCCACTCAAGTTATATTTTATCACTACATATGCTTTTCATGAGTTTCACTTAATTTATCGCATTTCATTTAATTAACTCTAATAATTATTTTTTTATCATCGATATTTAAGTTAATCATATTTTCCTTTCTTTATTTTTTTTTCATGCAAACACTCTTGATGGAATAAAACAAAATTTTCAACTTTCATGAATTAAATCCCCTCTGAATATTTTATTTTACTTTACCATACTTTACTATTTTACTTACTGCGTTTTACTATTTATCATTCATTACAGCTTTTCCAAAATATTACTTTACAACCAACCAATTTCATTAACAGAATTTTCATTACAATTTATAAATTTCACTTTTATTTAATTATTTTTACCTACGGTAAAATAAAACACATAACACAAAAATGTTAAACATCAATGAAGTACCCAAGAAATGTTAAAATTATAAGTCGAGTATCAAAACTTCATGTCAGCAAATTTTAAAAATAGACTTACCGAAAAATAACTTCTACTGAAATTCATTTCAAAACTTGGAATCAATTTACTCTTAGCATTAATAAACACTTATCATTAAGAAATTTTCATGGATTTTAAAAATCAACTTATTTAATTTTTTTCCAGTAAGCAAATTTCGCAATCAAGTTACATTTTATCACATTTTATTTAATTATTTTTTGATTAGTATTAAACTTAGTCATTTTATCGCTTAGTATTTAACTTAATCATTTTCTTGCTTGTTTTTACTTTATCGGTTTTTTTTCCCCGTTATTTTTAAACTTAGAAATTTTTCACAATTAGTAACAGGAATCGAACCCACAAATTTTTCGAAACATTATCAGGTCTACAATTTTCATCCAACTAATTTATTTTAAAAACTTGCAATCAATTTACTCTTAGTAGTAATTAACACTTATAATTATCAAATTTTCACGATTTTAAAAAAATCAACTTATTTAATTTTTTTCCAGTAAGCAAATTTCGCACTCAAGTTACATTTCATCACTTTATATGCTTTTCAAGAGTTTCATTTAATTTATCACATTTTATTTAATCAACTCTATTAATTATTTTTCTATTAGTATTTAACTTAGTCATTTTATCGCATAGTGGTTTACATTATTATTATTTTTTTTTTCATACAAGCACTCTTGTTAGAATAAAACAAAATTTTCAACCTTCATGAATTAGAATCACTTTGGCTATTTCATTTTCCCAATAATATTTTACTTTAACAACTAATTTCTTTAACAAAATCGATATCATTTATTTTAGTCTTTATCCTTTTCGAACGATACATTCAAATGGACAGCTATACGTTAAATTAAGAAACTTAATCTAAATTTTGACAAATTAAGTTAAAGCTAAATACTGACTAAAATTAAGTACAAAAGACTAACCTTTTTGGGGTGAAATCCCTCAAGTACCAGCTATCGCGAAGTTATTTAAAAGCAGTGAATGAAATTGTAATAAGTGGATTGTTAATTATAACTCAATCTCACAAAATTACAATTACACGCATGTTTTATTTGAAATCGCTGCATACGGCTGGCTGCCCATCGTCGATTTGCAGAACGCATGCCGTGATATCGCAAATCAACTCGGCTGTTGAAAAAAACTACCGTAATCCCAAAGAACTTCGCATCGTCCACACACAACGGTGCGAATTGAGAAAATGACTTTATCAATATTGCTATCTACCCCTTTACCGATAACAGATAACAAACCCCACGTGCTAGTATTATTCACCACCTGGCCTACGTCTTTCAAGTGATGTCACTGTTTCTGACCAATTAAAATTAGTTCACGTTTCTCAAATATCAAGCACATAGATCGACAATAGTCTGATGTCAGGTTTTCCAAACAAAATTTTAGATTTTAATTCGTAGTTTCGAATTAATTTCTTTTTCATTTCAAACTTATAAAAAAAAGTTTCCAGCTTGTAAGAATATTTCTTTCAAAAACAGATTTTTGATTCAAAACAGTATTTTTTTCAAACTTGTAATATTTTTCTACTTAGAAAATGAAATCAAAAATTTTTGTTTTCTTTAATCATATAAAATGTTTTTAAGAAATAATTTCTCAAACTTGTAATATTTTTCCACTAATTAAAAAAAATCAATTTTTTTTTTCAATCATATAAAAATAAATTTTTAATCTTACAACAATAAATTTTTCCGCAAAAATATTTTTTTCAAATCAAAATAATAATAATAATATTTTTGTAACATATTATTTTTTTTTCTTTTCAATCTTCTTTTTTTCGCAAAACTATTTTCTTTTTTTTTTTTCAAAAATTTTCAAACATACAAAATAAAATTTTTTCAACTGAATCTTTAAACGAAATGCTTTAATTAAATTTAAAACTCAATATCACTTTACTCTTAGTATTAATAACCAATAGCACTTAACCATTTACTCTTTGCACTCTAAGTATTAATTAACACACATGCATTAGAAATAATAATAATAATGTTTAAGATACTTACAAATCATCTACTCAAGCTTTCAAATATCCATCTAGCATGTTATTGTTCATTCGTGTGAGGGAACTTGTAATAAAACTTTACACATCAACCGAAATTATAAGCGAAAATATCACATTTTTAGCACTTAATATAATCCTACAATTAACAAATTGGTTTTAACTTTGAATTTAAGAAAAATAAAAACTATTACACACTTAGTAACATATCTATCGATGTATATTATTTCATGACAAATCACAAATAGGTGAGGATCTTTTATCGATCATGTGACTAACTAAGTTAAGGGGGTCCGGGACACAAAAATCCTCAAGTTTTGCAAATTTTTTTTATAATTTGAAAAATTGCTCCGTTTTTTTCTGCTTAAGAGGACGTTTGAATCTTGTTTCTACCTTAAATAGAACGAAAGTTATAGTTATTTTTGTTGCATGCATCTAACGAATGTGTACATAACTTTAAAACTTTAAGCGCGTTTTTCTCCATGATGCAATTTTTCCCGATTTCCTGCATTCAAACTCTTATAAGTCAGGAACCGATAGAGATAAAGTAATGAAACTTGGAGCATATCTTTTTCAAGCAATTTACTTTAATTTTTATTCGGCGAATTTGAAAGAAACGTTTACTGCAAAAATTATGATTTTTTTAAAAAAAAGTATCTTCGAATTTTTCGAAATTTTTCTTCAAATATTTTTTATTTTTTATTGAATCAATATTTTTAAAATCGCCGAATAAAAATTAAAGCTTAGATATTTGTGCATACTTTTTTGAAAAAAAATTGAAAATTGACCAACAATATTTTGAGTTATAGCAATTTAAAGCAACCCCATTTTTTTGAAAAAAACTAATTAAATTTAAATAAGAAAATAATTTTTTTTCATATTTATGTTATGATTTTGCTTATTAAATAAATGATGAATCAGTTCAAAAAATTTCAAAACTCTAAAGTACATAATAAAAATTTTTTCAAAATGTTTTCCGGACCCCCTTAAGAAAGAGCGTTCTTATCTCATATGAGAATTTATAAGTCTTTAATATTTCTCTTTAATGTAAGTGTATTGATACGTACGAGTTTGTGTATGTGAATATAACTGTGTATTGTTTTCAAACCATTGACATGTTTAAGCTTTACGGTTCTAATTTTGACTTTCCACTTAGCATTAGTCGAAGTCCTTCGCATGCATTAAACTATAGAAATATTACAAAAATTATATTTTCATTCAGTCTTAATTACAAAACCATACAATAAGATGAAGACAACACCGATAGTATAAAGATTACTTACAATAAAGTGCATATAAAAAATATATGTAAGAGTGATTTCAAAGTATAATCCATCAACCATATTCAACAACTCAATCAAAACACATGTCTCTTTTAAAATGATAAACACAATTTATTCACACACACAGTAAAAGACAATTAAAAAAACTTTCATCTTTAAGTAAAACTCTTCAAAACTTTCAAGCGTATTTTTAACATCGATTGCATCAAATAAATCAGACACATGACATTTTAAACATGGACTATCAACATTCAAAGTAACGAAGTCACGAGTCAAGTTTTCCCAATTAACATTAAAAAGAGCCTGTTCGAAAAAAGTGTCGAACTTTCGACCCCTTGTTAATGATTCACATTCATGCACTCTCTCTCATGTAAAAAATGAATCCATTTTTACAATCCACACATTCTTTTTTAGAAAGGTAGTTTATGTTGCATATGAGCTCATCAAATAGTCACTTACGTAGAGAATCAGCCAGTTTACGAACTTCTTGTGATGTATATGTGCTGATTTTATCACATCGACAATCACAGGGATATTTTTTCTCAATTTCCGAAAGGATGTACTCTTTTAGAGTATAAGTCATAAGTTTGTCTTTGACACTACGTGAGATACAAGGGGACGCGTAGCACAATTTGTCAATCTGGCTTTCCAAAAGTAGAACTCTATCAGGCATCAACTGGAACACTTCTCGTTTCAGTTTGAACAATCTTTGCACACTAACACAGATGTTACCATTCGCACTCGACTCTCCTTTTTTATAACAAAAGCGAAATCACGGTCTTCGATTAATTTTTGATTTATATTTTTACGTAGGCTTGAAATAAGTGATCTCCACACATCTGGTTCTAAGGAAATACCATCCTTAGTTGGCCGAAGAATACCATCTTTCCCACACGTATATCTTCTAATATGCACGCATGTACGTTTCCGAAAAGTATTCACCTAAAGTGAAAATACAATCACCCAAGTGTATCATATCATCAGGCTGTGGAGAAGCCTCAGTGTTTATTTTCATGTTCGTTGCATCCCATCTGTTCATCTTCACGCTTCAAAGTTTCAGAATGATTTTCACCAGCCTTAGTCATTCTTAACTCTCATAGGATTAAGAGTCACAATACTAAAACAACTTCCTGTGAACTTAAAAAATAAATCAAACTAGGTTTTAACACTAGCGGGTGAAGAAAAATCCTAAGTACATAGAATAAAATTTCACGACGTCTTTCAAAGCTCAGAATCACTCTGAAAATGATTCTCCAAACATCCACTATAAACCAATGAATATTCACTTTAACCAATGAGAAGTGTACATAAATCTCTCGCTACTGACGTCATAGAATATCACACGAACTTTTGAGCAGGATTGAGTTGTTTTACACAGTATTCAGATTTTTGGAAAATGCCAACACTTTGACTTCCAAATTCATCCTGACCTACTACGAGTAATTTTAAGATGATAGCAGGTTTTCACATCACACCGAATGTCGATGACGGTTTCGCATCTCACGCAAATTGACATGGTCAATCACACGTGATTTATTATTATTATTATTATTATTATTTTTGGCAAAAAGCTTTTTTGCTGTTTTTTACTACGCATTCCTTCAATGAATAGTTTTCGAAACGAAAGGCGCAATTGCTAGGTTTGTTGGGGTGTCGGGCTGTTAGTCAGAATGGCGCCAATTCGAATACGTGCCAATAAATATCTCTTTAATGTTTCTTTTTTTCCCGTCAGATGCTGACATGTGCAGGACTGTATTTGCCACAACCTGTTTTTTCACATGCACAATTATTGCTTTTTCACGAGTCACCTCTCAGCCACACTTTTAATGACATTTATGTTTGCATTGAAAATATGTAAGATTAAAAGGGGAGCTATGATCAAATTATCACAACGTTGTATTTAACGAGGTTTTGTTACTGATGTCTTTAAATTACATGCCTTCTCTTCTGCGCTTACTTTTTTTTCGGTTCTTCTTCATAATGTTCTTCCTTTGAAATTCTTAAAGAGCGAAATGCCTTATGAAACGATTTGAAGCACAGTGCGGAGTTCCGCACGGGTCGACTAGTTTTACTTAAAGATGAAAGTTTTTTTAATTGTCTTTTACTGTGTGTGTGAATAAATTGTGTTTATCATTTTAAAAGAGACATGTGTTTTGATTGAGTTGTTGAATATGGTTGATGGATTATACTTTGAAAACACTCTTACATATATTTTTTTATATGCACTTTATTGTAAGTAATCTTTATACTATCGGTGTTGTCTTCATCTTATTGTATGGTTTTGTAATTAAGACTGAATGAAAATATAATTTTTGTAATATTTCTATAGTTTAATGCATGCGAAGGACTTCGACTAATGCTAAGTGGAAAGTCAAAATTAGAACCGTAAAGCTTAAACATGTCAATGGTTTGAAAACAATACACAGTTATATTCACATACACAAACTCGTACGTATCAATACACTTACATTAAAGAGAAATATTAAAGACTTATAAATTCTCATATGAGATAAGAACGCTCTTTCTTAACTTAGTTAGTCACATGATCGATAAAAGATCCTCACCTATTTGTGATTTGTCATGAAATAATATACATCGATAGATATGTTACTAAGTGTGTAATAGTTTTTATTTTTCTTAAATTCAAAGTTAAAACCAATTTGTTAATTGTAGGATTATATTAAGTGCTAAAAATGTGATATTTTCGCTTATAATTTCGGTTGATGTGTGAAGTTTTATTACAAGTTCCCTCACACGAATGAACAATAACATGCTAGATGGATATTTGAAAGCTTGAGTAGATGATTTGTAAGTATCTTAAACATTATTATTATTATTTCTAATGCATGTGTGTTAATTAATACTTAGAGTGCAAAGAGTAAATGGTTAAGTGCTATTGGTTATTAATACTAAGAGTAAAGTGATATTGAGTTTTAAATTTAATTAAAGCATTTCGTTTAAAGATTCAGTTGAAAAAATTTTATTTTGTAAGTTTGAAAATTTTTGAAAAAAAAAAAAAAAAAAAAAAAAAAAATAGTTTTGCGAAAAAAAAAAGATTGAAAAGAAAAAAAAATAATATGTTACAAAAATATTATTATTATTATTTTGATTTGAAAAAAATATTTTTGCGGAAAAATTTATTGTTGTAAGATTAAAAATTTATTTTTATATGATTGAAAAAAAAAATTGATTTTTTTTAATTAGTGGAAAAATATTACAAGTTTGAGAAATTATTTCTTAAAAACATTTTATATGATTAAAGAAAACAAAAATTTTTGATTTCATTTTCTAAGTAGAAAAATATTACAAGTTTGAAAAAAATACTGTTTTGAATCAAAAATCTGTTTTTGAAAGAAATATTCTTACAAGCTGGAAATTTTTTTTTATAAGTTTGAAATGAAAAAGAAATTAATTCGAAACTACGAATTAAAATCTAAAATTTTGTTTGGAAAACCTGACATCAGACTATTGTCGATCTATGTGCTTGATATTTGAGAAACGTGAACTAATTTTAATTGGTCAGAAACAGTGACATCACTTGAAAGACGTAGGCCAGGTGGTGAATAATACTAGCACGTGGGGTTTGTTATCTGTTATCGGTAAAGGGGTAGATAGCAATATTGATAAAGTCATTTTCTCAATTCGCACCGTTGTGTGTGGACGATGCGAAGTTCTTTGGGATTACGGTAGTTTTTTTCAACAGCCGAGTTGATTTGCGATATCACGGCATGCGTTCTGCAAATCGACGATGGGCAGCCAGCCGTATGCAGCGATTTCAAATAAAACATGCGTGTAATTGTAATTTTGTGAGATTGAGTTATAATTAACAATCCACTTATTACAATTTCATTCACTGCTTTTAAATAACTTCGCGATAGCTGGTACTTGAGGGATTTCACCCCAAAAAGGTTAGTCTTTTGTACTTAATTTTAGTCAGTATTTAGCTTTAACTTAATTTGTCAAAATTTAGATTAAGTTTCTTAATTTAACGTATAGCTGTCCATTTGAATGTATCGTTCGAAAAGGATAAAGACTAAAATAAATGATATCGATTTTGTTAAAGAAATTAGTTGTTAAAGTAAAATATTATTGGGAAAATGAAATAGCCAAAGTGATTCTAATTCATGAAGGTTGAAAATTTTGTTTTATTCTAACAAGAGTGCTTGTATGAAAAAAAAAATAATAATAAAGTAAACCACTATGCGATAAAATGACTAAGTTAAATACTAATAGAAAAATAATTAATAGAGTTGATTAAATAAAATGTGATAAATTAAATGAAACTCTTGAAAAGCATATAAAGTGATGAAATGTAACTTGAGTGCGAAATTTGCTTACTGGAAAAAAATTAAATAAGTTGATTTTTTTAAAATCGTGAAAATTTGATAATTATAAGTGTTAATTACTACTAAGAGTAAATTGATTGCAAGTTTTTAAAATAAATTAGTTGGATGAAAATTGTAGACCTGATAATGTTTCGAAAAATTTGTGGGTTCGATTCCTGTTACTAATTGTGAAAAATTTCTAAGTTTAAAAATAACGGGGAAAAAAAACCGATAAAGTAAAAACAAGCAAGAAAATGATTAAGTTAAATACTAAGCGATAAAATGACTAAGTTTAATACTAATCAAAAAATAATTAAATAAAATGTGATAAAATGTAACTTGATTGCGAAATTTGCTTACTGGAAAAAAATTAAATAAGTTGATTTTTAAAATCCATGAAAATTTCTTAATGATAAGTGTTTATTAATGCTAAGAGTAAATTGATTCCAAGTTTTGAAATGAATTTCAGTAGAAGTTATTTTTCGGTAAGTCTATTTTTAAAATTTGCTGACATGAAGTTTTGATACTCGACTTATAATTTTAACATTTCTTGGGTACTTCATTGATGTTTAACATTTTTGTGTTATGTGTTTTATTTTACCGTAGGTAAAAATAATTAAATAAAAGTGAAATTTATAAATTGTAATGAAAATTCTGTTAATGAAATTGGTTGGTTGTAAAGTAATATTTTGGAAAAGCTGTAATGAATGATAAATAGTAAAACGCAGTAAGTAAAATAGTAAAGTATGGTAAAGTAAAATAAAATATTCAGAGGGGATTTAATTCATGAAAGTTGAAAATTTTGTTTTATTCCATCAAGAGTGTTTGCATGAAAAAAAAAATAAAGAAAGGAAAATATGATTAACTTAAATATCGATGATAAAAAAATAATTATTAGAGTTAATTAAATGAAATGCGATAAATTAAGTGAAACTCATGAAAAGCATATGTAGTGATAAAATATAACTTGAGTGGGAAATTTGGTTACAGTAAAAAATTATTTAAGAAGATAATTTTAAAAATTCATGAAAATATTTGATAGTGATAAGTGTTAATTAATACGAAAAGTAAATTGATTGTAGATTTTGGAAAATTAAATGGATAAATGTATAAAAATAATAACGTATGTGATAATTTAAAATATTAACAATGAAAAAGAATCAAAGACGATTAAATGAATCTAAATCGTAAATGAGTTGCTGTTTTAGTAAACTCAAACTAGAGTGAAAAGCATTTTAGTAGGAACATGTTAAAATCTCTTGTGCTAAGAAAAATAAATAACTTTTAAGCATAATTTTGTAACTGGAATAAATGTATGATAAAATGATTAAGTTAAGTATTAATGAAAAAGTAATTATTAGAGTTAATTAAATGGAATGTGATAAATTCAATGAAACTCTTGAAACGTATATGCAGTGTTGGAATGTAACTTGAGTGCGCAATTTGCTTACTGGAAAAAATTAATTAAGTTGATTTTAAAATCTGAGAAAATTTGTTAATGATAAGTGTTAATTACTACTACGAGTAAATTGATTGCAAGTTTGACATGATTGCAAAAATTGAAGACATGATAACGTTTTGAAAAATTTGAAGGTTCGATTCCTGTCACTACTTGTGAAAAATTTCTAAGTTTAAAAATATCGGAAAAAAACGATAAAGTAAAAACAAGCGAGAAAATGATCAAACTCTAAAATATACTAAAAAAAAATCGAAATCACGAAAAAATAATCTAAGTCTGAAATGCTTGAAATTAGTTAAAGACTAAAAAGTTAAGAAAATAGTTAAAGACTGAAAATAATTGAAAAACGCTAAAATAGTGAAAAAAAAATCAAAGTGCTAAATGACAGGAAAAAACGTTAAAGTTCAAAATGTGTGAAAGAATATTTAAGTTAATTATTTCTTTGAAAATTTAACAAGTAAGAAAAAATATTTTGTTGTATGAAAGTCAAAAAAAAAAAATTAGTTAAGAAAATTATTTCTTCGAAATTTTTACAAGTTAGAAAAAATATTTGTAAATTTGACAAAGAAAAAAGAAATTAGTTAAGAAAATTTAACCAGTTAGAAAAAATAAAAAGGATAAAGTTTGAAATGCATGAAAAAGAAAATCAAAGTTTAAAATATATTTCAAGTCCACAAAGCATTGAAATAAATCTAAAATCTCGAATGGGTTGTATTTAAATAAATCTTTACTTAAGTGAAAACTTTGTTATTATGAAAAATAATAATAATGATTATAGTTTCAATTATGAGCTGAAATTCAGTTAATGATATGCCATGATTAGTACTAAAGAGTAAATTAACTGATGGTTTTAAAATTAATTTAATTGTAATATTCGTTGTCATGGTACAGATTCACATTAAGACTGAAAGAGTAATGAAAAATATAGCATAGTGGTTAGCATACGTTTTTGCTAACTCAAAGTTTGGGTGTTCGATTCCCGACACTCTGTAAAATAAAAATAATTAAATTCGCGAAACTTTGGTTGTCTTGACAACCATTCGTCGAAATTATTCAAAGTCCGAAAAAAAAAAAAAAAGAATCACCGAAAGAATGATAAATATAACAGAGTTGGGATTTATTTTTACAAGTATAATAAATGCATGAAAATAATAAAATGACAGTGTAAACGATTAATAACGCGATTAAAACATAACTCATGAAAATGTATAAATCATATTGAATATTAAAGCTGATTGATCTAACTTGTGAAAAATCTTCAAAATTGATCTGCATTTGTATGCAAATTGCATTGGCAGATGAAAAGAAGTTGATGGGGTGTATTTAATACACCGGGCTGGTTGGTGAGACCGTCAACTTAAAACATAAATTTATTTTGTAACAAAGTTCAGAAACGTAGGGAAAATCTTTCACGGTAAAAAAAAACGACAAAGTCCAGTATGTTTGTAAAAAAAAAAAAAAAAAACACTGGAAATAGCTCTGTACAACTTCATGAGGATGGCATGACAAAAAGTATCACACATTCTTATGACAACAATTGTGACGTTTTGTCATACCCTAAACAGGTTGCCACTCGAAAACCGTCGTATAAGGTTACGGAAAAATATTCTAAGTCCAAAAACTTTTCACGGTAAAAACGACAAAGTCTAAAAATATCCCTGTAACCTTTCACGGTAAAAACGCGAGCAAAAACGAGGAAGAGCAAAAACTCGAGCGAAAATGTAGCCGAGCGAAAACGAGGAAGAGCGAAAACGAGGAAGGGCGAAATCACGGGAAAAAACCCTCGTCACCTTCAAGTTCGAGGCGCAACCCCAAGGTCAACCCCAAGGTCGGGAGGAGGTGGAGGGGGGTCGGCAGGGGGTGGAGGGGCAGCCCAAGGTCATCCCCAAGGTCGGAGGGGGAGTGGGAGGCGGCTATGAGCCGCAGAGCCGCCTCCTGCGGCAGAACTGTCCTTTTCCCTCTACTTTGGTCAATACTTCTTGGCGACCGCAACGGACTAATCCGAGCAAACTTAGAGACGTACACTTTACCATGAGAAGGATAAAGGTGCCATTTTTGGTCACCCTTTCTTATTTGACCATTACTTACTCGTACTCCTCATGTTAACAGCCGGTTTCGGTCTTTAGAAAGAAGAAGCACGCAGTCTAGTTGCTTAAATTTTAGTTATTCTTTTAGTTCAAGTTTGTGTTGAAAATTGTATAGTACATATTAATATATTTCTAAATTAGTAAACAGAAGACAACAGTGGTAATTTATAATTTTGGTAGACTGTGTTAAAATGATGTATTTCCCTTCATTCATTTACTCTCACTTCAGAAATAGTGACATTGATATGGTCCGTCTTGGAAGTGAGGAATTTTCCATTAATATAGGCCTAATGAGTTCATTTTTCGTGATTTTTTTTTTCTTTTTTGCTACAATCTACACAAGTAAACACATGAAAACATATGCACTTCTTTATTTTTACATTAATTTACATCCCTGAAATTCCAGTTAACGGAGTAGAGAATTCTCAATAACCGCACTTGGTTTTTAAAATCAAAATTTATCTTCTTGAAAAATCTCACAATTTCTTTATGGCTGAAAAGAAACAAGTAGGACCCCCTTGTAATATGGGAAATAAAGTGTGATGTCATTAATGTCATCTGTTAATGAGAAATGTCCTTTTCCGCTTTGGTAACGAAGGCGAGAGTTTCTTGTGTGACGTAAATCCTAATCCTACTAAAACGAACTAAAACATAATGTTAAAAAAACAAATGCACTTACACAATTAACAATTAAATTTAAGACACTTGTGAAAGAAATAATAAATAAATAGGCATACGCATTTAATTAAACAAGTTATCAAGCAACATAACACTTTTGTGTGACATGCCACGGATATGAGAATTCTCATGTTGTGAAACAAAAATATATTAAAATAAAAAATATTATTAGAAAATTGTTGGCAGGTTTAAATGGATATATATTTGGTGAAATTAAAAAAAAACTTTGTTAAATCAACTTAAACGTTTTACTGTAAAGGAAAAGTTACACTTTTTGGAGAATGACCCATCATTAAGTTAGTCCAAAGTGGTTAAACTTGAATTTGCGCCCTCTTAACAGAGTTTTGAATCTAAAGGAATCTGTAAGAATCTTCAAACATTGATCAACTACAGGCCGTAACCCCATTTCGTTGAGCGTACATGTTTAAAGTTTTTTTGATGCTTTTGTTAACAGTTTTCAAATTTTAAAAATTCTGATAGTACTAAAATATTTATAAATTGGCTTTGCCTTTTTGGTCTTCTGTTTGAAGTTATATCGTAGAAGAAAAGTCGATTGAACCAATGTAATTGTCAGTCGGATTGCGTTCTGCGGAAATATTTCTATGTGTACGAAAGTTGCTCTGAAGAAAACGGATGCCAACAACGGACTTCGGACATATAGTTTGCTTGATGTCTAAGAAATACCTTAACGAGAAATATTTCCCAAGGAGCTATCATTCATTTTAAGAAATTTGTTAACTTGCGAGATTTACTAAAAGTACGTTTTGGTCCACTTTTCATCGTTTTTATGACAGAGTAACATTTAAAAGTACTTGAAACAAGTCTGGATCCTGCACTGTAAAAGCGATTCAAGTACGTTTTGGGAAAATAATGGGCAGTTAATGTGACCAATTGCTGTCGGTAACATATGTTGCAAACACCAAGAACGTTTTCCACTAAGAGTCAGTAACCTTCCTGAAATTATTCTCGAATATTTTGAAAGAATTTTGAAATATCCCCCATTAAAGCTGGTCAAGAACCTTCAAGGAAAAGCCAGTACGTTGAATGTAATTAATTAGAACCTTCCTAAGTTCATAAGAAAGCTCCAGAAGCATCAATATAAACACGACCAAGGCTAAGTCAGAATCGCAAACAAGTACCAAGCCCGTAATTACTTGCACTGCAAGGAGGAAGTTTTCTAATGACTTATTCGATCCCATTAGGAGCTTTGACTACCTGGACGGCCGCAACCGACTAACAGCCGATATACTTTAAACACGCCCAGTCAATTTTTAAAAACGTAGCTAAAAACATTTTTTACAACAGTGAAAAGTCTGTTTTAGTGCAACTTTTAGCAATTCAGGAAAATTTTTTTGCAAAGATACTTGATTTTAAGGACAAATAGATGAAAAACCGTAAAATCCTGAAACGTTCCACAGAAATATTTAGTGGCCTTTTTGGAAACTTTTTTCAGTGTAATCAGCTCATGGAACCAAAATGGAGGATCGCTCGGCTGTCGTCTGGAGTTGTTCTAGGATTAGTCGCTGGTTCATAGAGTTCATTAAATTGACATGAAATACAACCCTTCCCCCACTTTAGGACTTCATTATAATAACGTTTCACTTCTGTCGTGTGTCTTTGCGACAGATAAATATTTTTTTTTTTAATTTCGTATCATATGAAATTTTTTTTCTTTTGTTTATCGTTTATTCAGAAATTCAGATTAAAAAATCAAATATGTAATAAAAATTATTAAAAAGGTCAAACTTCACACACCCAGTAAACATTTTGTTACCTTTCTATGCAAACAACATATCTATAAAAAAATTAAATAAGTATTTCGTTGCTGTTTACCTATGCTTAAAAAATACTTGCTCAGATTAGCATTTACATGTATGGAATTTATTGCTTAGTTTGTGTAATAAAGAAAATCCAGCCGACTTAGTTCTTAAAAAATATTTTCTAATGACAAAATATCTGTATATTATAGCCAAAAGTGGTGATAACCCTATCAATCATAACATCTTGAGACAAAAATACTAAGAACTTCTCAAAGCAAAAAAAGTTCCGAAGAAAATCATTAAACTATTCCCCTTGGCAGTGACCTATTCCTGATCATTAAATTACCACAGTTCAGCAAGATTTGGGATTGAGAGCATGGATGATAAATAATGAACTGAAGCATCACCTTTCTTTCAAGTTCAGTTCATTATTATTTGTATCTTATCAGCTATATTTCTATTTAGCGAAGATGCCTTATTATCTTTCTAAAGAAATTTAAGCACCTTTTCTTTTATACCTCGTATAATCATCAATTTTTGTAGTACTAGAAAGATAACTAAGAATAAAGAATGTGTAAAAGGTTTTCAGAAATTGATTTGCTGCGTCGGAAAACTTAAGAAAAAAATAAATAAAATAAAGTTAAAAATTTTTAACTAGTAATATTACAGACGCGACTTTTAAAACATGAGAAAGAAAATGGTCCTTAAAGTATCCCGTGACTAAATCAGTCACGTGAGTAAGAATTTAATAAGGTCCTGCCATATATGTCCCCTTTAAATGCGTCTTGACATTATAAAAGTTCAGCAAGCTTTATGAAGTTAACAAATGATTGTTGCTTAACAGCCTTGTATGTAATATTTCCTGTATTAAAGCTTTGTTCGTGATCAGTTAATATTTTTTTTTATTGAACATTTCTAAAATCTCTCTGATTGCTTGGTGTATTTTGCAGTGAGACGAATTCTCATATTGCTTCAACAATATATTTTTCTTATTTTTTGTTTCATATGTACTAAAACATTTGGGGAAATTACTTTGTCAATAAATAGATTTAAACATTTAATACCCAACATTTTTTTAGTCTTTTGTATTTAGCTTTCAATAGCTTTTTTTTCTGCCGCAATCTATAATTAGACCAGGGCAGAAGCGCTCAAAAACAGCAAAAAATGAAATAAATTAAATACAGGATTCTGACACAGTGAAAGGGTATTAAATATTGTATAAATAAAGGGAAAAATTCGTGCTTAAGCGAATTCGTTGGGTAAAGGTGAAGGGGGTGGATTTTAGGGGTTGAAAAAAGTTTATTTTTCATTTACGGCAAAACTATTGGTTTTATCAAAAAAAGTTGAATGCAAAAGTTGTAGACATTAAAAAAAACCTAAAACTTTTACATTAAAATTTATTTAAAAAACTTCGGAGAAAAATCAAAATAACCGATTTTTCGGTTCTTGATTTTTTTTCTATTGCAAAAATAGTTCGAATTGCATGAAATTTGGTGGAAAGTTTGCTTTTGAAATTTTAAATAAACTTGAATTTTTTTGAAAAAAAAATGTAAATCTTTTGATTTTATTTTACTTTTTAATCGAAAAACAGACCTAATATTCAATAAAATTTTTCTACATTAAAGCCTTAGTTAATTCAACTTTAGCAGTGGTCTTTTTATTTGTTGAAAAGTCAAATTTCATATGGTGAAAGAAAAAAAAAGTTTCTGTGGAAAAATTATTCGGAAAATGGAAAAAACTAAAAAATGTCCTTTATCGATTTTCATTTTTTTCATTATTTTTTTATATTTCCTTTTAAAAATCATACAGTATATCAATATAAAATACACAATTTATTTATAAACATTCTGCAAAGTATTAAGGATTAGTAAAATATATATTTTTATGTGTAATTTTCAGAAAAAATTTGTTTATTCAAAAAATAAATTATTTATAATAATTGATAAATATACAAAAAAAGAATATTATAAAAGATTTTGAAAAACAAATTTAGCATAAAACATTAAAAATTAATAAATATCATTCAAATATTCTCGTTCCATACATTACAAAATTAATATCAGTGTTGCTAAATTAAAAGAAAAAAATATATGAATTAATATTTATCCTTCTTTTTGATGGATTATCTTTTTCATAAGTTTCATCTTCACCTTCAATATTATTGTCAGTTTCTTCGAGATCACCAGCTTCTTTATTTGCCTCCTCTTCATTTACTTCCTCTTCCTGTATATTGCTCACTGCTATATCTTCTACTAATTCTGATTCGAAATCCTCAAAAGATTTTTTCTAGAATATTGCAGTGCTGGTGATCGTGACAATTTAAGCAGATTTGTACATTTCAATCCGTGTTTCTTGCAGCCGCAATTACCTTTGTCGCAAAGGCCGTTGCAACTGCAAGAAATTGATTGCAATAGTTGCTCTGGAATTATCTCAACATCAGACAATTTTGGTATTATGCCATTCTGATGGTTTTCCAGCCCCAGTCAGTCTTTGTTAGTTTGTTACCGAGCCAAATTTGCAATTGATTGCAATATCGGAAGCAATACTGCTTTCCTGGGTCTTCCGTTGGTGGCAATTTTTCCAATGAAAAAGATTTTTGTACGATACTCTCTTCATATTTCAAAAATCTTAATTCATTTAACGAATTACGTGTTTTTTTGGATTTGTATAAACTTCTTATCAACTGTAAGCCATTTTTTTCAATAATTCTCTTATCAGCATTTTTTTCATAAACAATTTCCATTAACTGCAACAAATCATCATTGGCTAATAAATTTTTAACAATCATCCTTTTTCCTTTACCAGCAAAACTTGACGTATTATCACAGTCCGAGAAGCAGTGCAAAAAACCTACTATTTTTTTAAAAGCTTCAAACTTGAAACAGAACTGTAAAACAAATCTTTGATTTTGCCTCATCCGGGTTTAAAAAAATAAATAACTAAATTATCTAAATTAAATTGATCAAAAGAACTAAAAGATCGATATCTTGGAAAATAACAGCTAAAAAATTAAAATAAAATAAAAATAAAAAATGAAAAAAAGAAAATCGAAAAAGGACATTTTTTATTTTTTCCCATTTTCCGAATAATTTTTCTACAGAAACATTTTTTTTCTTTCACCATATGAAAGTTGATTTTTCATCGAATAAAAAGACTACTACTAAAGTTGAATTAACTTAAGTTTTAACGTAGAAAAAATGATTGATTAGGTCTGTTTTTCGATTAAAAATTAAAATAAAATCAAAAAATTAATATATTTTTTCAAAAAAAATTCTGTTTATTTACGACTATAAAAGTAAACTTTCCACAAAATTTCATGCAATTCTAACTATTTTCGTAATAGAAAAAAATAATAAACCGAATAATCGTCTTTTTTTTTTTTTTTTTTTTCTCCATGAAGTTCGCATTTTTTAAAATAAACTTAAATGTGAAGCCTTAGGTTCCTTTTATTATCTACAACTTTTAAATTTAACTTTTTTTGATAAAACCAATAGTTTTGCCGTAAATGGAAAAAAAAAACCTTTTTCAACCCCTAAAATCCACCCCCTTCACCCTTACCCAACGAATTCGATTAAGCACGAATTTTTCCCATTATTTATACAAGATTTAAAACCCTTTCATGGTGTCTGAATTCTGTATTTAATTTTTCTGTGATTTTTAACTATCTGCCCTGGTCTAAATACTAACACCTATCCATAATCTATAATCATGTACGTAGAATATAATTGCTGAACTGCTGAACAAAGAAAAACCATAAAAATATTTTACCCGAAATACGTAAGATCTAAAGGATGCTCTTTAACCAATAAATTAATAATATTGTGTAAAAAAACTTTAGAAGAAACACTTCTAATACTTAAAAAAATATCATGTATTGCTTTATTTCGTTCTAAAGTATAAAATTATGCATTATTGCTTTTATTTGTTCATTAAATAGTTGATGACTTCTTTTCTTTAAATTGAAGAACAAGAGAACTAAAGCATTTTTGAAACTTTTAAAAGCAAAATAAACTAATTAAATATAAATATTTTAAGATATTTTTTATCCAAGAATATCATAATAGAATATACAACAAAAAAATTTAGCAATCAATTATTGCAATTCAAATTAGTCTTTAATACAAAAAAAATTGACTGTAAAGGAAGAATACTCCAAAACGACACAGAATATTTTTTAAAACGTTTCAGGAAATAACGGATTTTTACCAGTTTCTTGTGAAAACAACTACAATTTGCGAAAAGTTTCCTAGATTGCTACAATCAAAAGGAATCAAGACTTCTCACTGTTGCGAAACAATTTTTAGCTACTTTTGTGATGATAAACTCAGTTTATGTATCAATTGCTTTAGATCAGTTACCACACTTCTCTTTCGGCAAGGCTTCAAACAATGACGAATGTGGCCTATACAAAGTTAAAAAAAAAATCCGAAACGTTACGGAATATTTTCATGTAACGTTTCCGAATTTCAATGGTTTTTATCCATTTCCTGGAAAAATCAAGTATCATTGTCAACAATTCTCCTGAATTGCTACAAGTTGCACGAACTCAGACTTCTCACCATTGTGAAAAATATTTTTTCTCCCAGTTTGAGGATAAACTCAGCGTATTTATTAAGTGTATTGGCTTCGTTTCGATATCAGCCAGTCCGTCTTGGTTAAGCTCCCAAAGAGAAAGAGAAAAAAAGTATAGGCTATGTTGCATTGCAATAATTGCAAGCGAGTAGTATTGACGATACTTTCTTTAATTGTGGCTTAGCTTTGGCCTAGTTTGTAACTTTCCTTTTATTGTTGCTTTTGGAATTTCAAATAAATCAGGAAGCATGCCAAGCTATTATATTACAAACCCAAGTTAACGCTCGAGTTTCTGACACACAACTGGCATTAATCGGTTAGATTTCTGAATTTTTCAGAAAGCTTCCGGGATAATTTCAGGAAGGTTACTGAGTTTTAGCAGAAAACGATCCTGGTTTTTGCAAAGTATGTTACAGGCAGAAATTGGGCTCATCAGCAGCTCATTATGCTAAAGAAACGTTTCTGAATCGTTTTCACAGAGTAGGTATTTTTTTTTCCGAAAAAGCAGGCAAATATACTTCGGTCATGTTTGCTTTAGGAAATTTCCTGGTAATTCAGGACTGTGCCAAGCTATTACTATAAATATATTTAAATTTTCTTGAAGTGTCCCTAATTAATTTCAGAAACAAGACTAGATTTTATGTCGAAGGTTTATGATTTCTTCAGAAAAATTTCGAAACACGTGCAGTACAATTACTGGCTGCTAATGGGAAACTTACCTGCTTTTTCCAGATACGAATTGGCAGAAAGTGCAATTACATCACTAAAATGTTCCTGAAACTTAACCGAAAAAGTACTGCCATCCATACTGAAAGTAATTTTTGCCGTAAAATCCTATTTCACCCTGTACTTATTCGCTGGCCGATTCTCCAACCCCTACACCCATTAGGACTCGATAATATAGTAGGAATGAAGAATGATATAATTTGTTCCATAAGTCACATGCTGTAATGTTTGGCGACGTAATCGTTTATTTTTCCAGTAAAGTTCACTGTAAAAGTTTTCTGCATCGTAAACTGTAGACGATTCAGAAATGTTTATGGAAAATAATGGGCAGATAATATGCCCAATTTCTGCCAGTAAAATATCTTGCGCAAACCAGAAACGTTAACCACTAAAAGCTAGTAACCTTCCTAAAAATTACTTTTACATTTTTCTGAAGAATTTAGAATAATCGCCTGTTAAAAATAGTCATTTCTCTAGAACAGGGCTCTCCAACCTACGGCCCGCGGGCCGGATCCGGCCCGCGTACAGATTTTGTCCGGCCCGCGGGAAGCTGACAAACTTTTTTTTGTTTTTTGGAACAGAACAGTCTTGTTAGAAATATAATTGTGAAACACTATTTTTAATTACAAATAATTATTCAGAATATTTTTACCGTTAATTAAAATATTTTTTACCGTTAACTACGTGTACAGCAGCCATCTCTCTTTTTGCTCTTTCCAAGAACAAACCTCTTTTCTCCGCGCCACATTCTCCCGTTAGTCACCTGGCATTGGGCAATTTAATGGTCGCAGGGAAAACATGCGCTCACTCATCTCTTCATATGTGTTTAATAAGTTGTCAGCTCAGCCTGAGATCCAGCCCACAAATTTTATAAAAACAGTTGGAGGTGTTCAACCCATGTTTTTTCACTGCATTATCCATCAACAAGCCTTGTGTGGGAAACACTTGAAAGAAGCTGAAGTAATGAACGTAGTTGTCAAAACAGTTAACTTCATTAGATCAAGTTCCCTCAAACACCGTGAATTCAAAAATTCTCTTTCTGAAATTGCCAGCATTTACCCAAATGTTCCGTACCATTGTGAAATTCGCTGGTTAAGCAGAGGCAAAGTATTGTGGCGGTTTTTTGAACTTCGAGAAGCGGTTGAAATTTTTATGACAGAACAGAGTCTTTCTGTACCTGTGAACTTTCTGACAGCGTATTTGTATTGAAATTGATTTACGTTGATCTCACGATGCATATTAATTCCCTGAATTTGAAACTGCAAGGTGAAAACTCTTCAGTTTGTGACATATGCTACTATGTCAAAGCTTTCAGACAAAAAACTCATACTTTTCGAAAAGTATTTAGGGTCTACGAACTTTGACCACTTTTAAACATGTAAGAACTTAAGTGCACTAAGCACTGCTACCTCTTCCAATAAGGATTACGTTTTGGAAGTCATGTCTCAGCTTCGGCATGATTTTGAAAACCACTTTGAAGAATTTGACCGTGCATCAGACGAAATTGAACTCTTTCAAAGCCCTTTTAAGTGTGATATTGACAAGGTGCCTTCTGAAATTCAACTTGAAGTCATCGAGTGAACAAGTAAGAACTAATGACTTACTCAAGACAGCTTTCCAGGAATATCACGAGGAAGGTAATCTACTTCCAGTTTACAGTTATCTACCAGAAAAAGACTTTAAGAACTTAAAAAATCATGATAGAGCTATGTTTTCTCTTTTTGCATCCACGTATATGTGTGAACAGACGATTTCAAAAATTGAAGTATATTAAATCTGAGTACAGATCTTCCTCATTAGACGAACAGTTAAAATTCCTCTTAATGATCAGAACTACGAAGTTTGTCCCTGAAAGGACTAAAATTTTAATAGCAGTAAACAAACGCAATCTTTTCTTTTTTTTTTTTTTGCTTTTAAATTTTTTTTAAAGCTTTACACGTGTTGTGTCCGCATTTATTTCCAAAATTTTAATTTTCATTAATTTAATAAAGTAGAGCCCGATCAAGCCAAAGTGGTGCCCAGGTCCTAGCTCGATTTGGTACCCCACTCACAATAAAACCTGCACGTTATCAAAGTACAAGTTTAAAAAAAAGGATAGGAATAAATTTACCCTCTTTTGGTGCCCTTAAAATGAGGGTGCCCAGGTCCACAGGACCGTGTATTAATCAGGTCCTGCAATAAAATAAATTTGCAGTACATTGCAATAATTTTTTCTTGTATCACTCACTCATTAGCCTTTTTTGAAAAAAAAAAACTTCACTTTATTTTGCGACAAAGAATATTTTTTATTTCAGTGTTAGAGATTTACGGGGACTTAAAATTTAATTTGATTTAGCTAACAGCAAATATGTATAAGGAAATATAGCAACTTAGAAGCGAACCCAGAAATTTTCAAAAATCATTACTAGGAGCTTAATTTCAAATTTAAAAAAAAAAAATCGCAATGTATGGGTGGAGGGGGCAAAGGTTAAATAGACCATCGGAGCTAAAATATTGGTGGAGTGGCACGCCTCGCCTTCAAAAATTTGCAATGTGGCCCGCGAATACAAAAGGTTGGAGACCCCTGCGTCTAGAACCTTCAAGGAAAATAAGTTAGGTTTAATGTACTTAACTAGAACCTTTTTGATTTACCTGGAAAACTCCAGAAACATTCAAGCGACCGCGGTCAAAGCTAAAGCAGAATTATAAGTAAGAACCAAGCATTTTCTTGTCTTACAAAAGTGCAGCTATCCAAAGCTTAATTCACTTTCATTGAGCGCATAGTCAGCCCGGACGAGTCGTAATCAATCTGAAACAGATGTACAGTCATAGAAAAAAAAACGAAACACTTTTACATGTTAGAAAGGAAAGAAAGGTGTTATCCGATTTGGTTTAAAGTCTTCTTTAAAACTACGTAGGTAAAATTTTAATAAGGGACCATATACAAAGCAAAACGAGCACCATCTCTTGATTTTCAAATAGGAACCCATATTTTTTGCTACATAATTATGTTTAGACCGCAAAATACAGCCAGGGTACGAAATTTCACTGCATTCCGTGCAGTAGAACAGGAGTTATTAACGAAAAACGTTTTAGGGACCGTCACCACCTTGAAAAAGCTTCTTTCAAGGTCACGGCTTATCAAGTAACGGAATGTAAACAAAGAAAAGATCGAGATAATCCAGCTCAATTCATGATTTTTTGAAATTCTCTCTTTTTTCCGTAATTCGATACTTTTGGGGCAGATAATGTTGCGCCAAAAAGCGATTTACGGTCGAAAACTTTTTTTTTTTTGAAAAAAAAAGTTCAAATATGTACAGATTTTTGTCTATCAGGATTTACCTAAGACTGACGGACCGGGTTTGAGTGGTCCATCGTATAGATCGTTGTTTAGTAAATCGAATAAATACAAGTTAAAATTAATGGAACTTTTTGCCTTTTCTAATATGAACCTATTGGATTGCTTATATAATCATTCAGCAAATTAGCCTCAAAGAAATGTAAATATCAAAACTTATACCCCTAGAATCATGATGTGAATATGTTTGATAAATGTATTGCACCTATGTTACAGGTTTATTTTGGAATGAATAGAAAGTCTTTTGATGTCAAATGGAATTGCGCGTTTTTAATTCCGCAGAACATCGGCAGAAGTTTGGGTCATTGCATGCAAAAATACAAAAAATATACCGCACAACGTGGGGACGCAGCATTAAATAGATTGGAGACACGAGCGAAGCAAGGTTTATTTATTCCGTGAAAATTTGTTCTATATACATAAAATGAACGAAGTATCAATCTGAAAAATAAAACAGAAACAGGAGAATATAATACCCGTTTATGAGCAAACTGTTCATACTCGAACTTTATTTGGTAAAAATTTGGTTATATGAATTAACACAGTGGACAAACACGGTAATTGTTCTAGCGGCTTTTTTGTAATCAAAAAAAAAAAAAAAAAGAGAATTTGTTTCAAATTCAAATTTGATGCGGAAGATCATAATGTGTGGTAATATTAAAAAAGCATAACACAATTGGCGGTTTTAGTTAAACATGTAATGACTCTTAAAAGCAATTTAGGAAAGTAATTTCCCAATGCTATTTCTAGCAACGAGATTCGAGATGGTCCAACCCGTAATTTAAAAAGACAAAAGTTATTTTAGCTTGAACCAAGGTGAACCGAAATCAGACTTCTTGTCATTTCTCCAATTTTGTAAATTAGCACATGCAAACAAAGCTTAGTACTATTTGATTTTGTTTCGCGTACTATACACTTGCAAATGAACATTTCCTATAGTGTGAGGCTGTAGGCTAGCGCACCTACAGCAATACTACACGAAGCAAACCCGACAGACGAGTTTCATCTATCCAGAGACTACAATTTCGTCCTTGCTACGGATTTCGTTGACTGGAATCGAAGCTAATTGTGCGGGATGCAGAAGTCACCTCATTGAAGCTAAGAGTGCGAATAAACTGGTAGGTAAAGTAAATTTATTTGCTGTATGTTTACGGCATCTCACGGGTGAGATAAATTTTCTTCATCCACCAGTTTTTAGGTACTCTCGGCTTCAATGACATGACACCTGCTTCTTTGTTCAGTTACACCAGGTGTTCGGTGCAGGGCTGCTGTACTCATTATTAGGACCCACTGCAGCCAGCAAATGGGATAACCAAACCGCAATGGAAACGCGGGCCACATTCAGCTCTCGCAGCTGGTCCATGTGGCCCGTTGTTTGCTTAAAGAATAGGACCAGAAGGTTGAATTAGTGTGCCAGTGTCATAATGGTGGAGCCGAATATTCAGATATTGGATTCTGAAAAACATGCATTTAATAAGATAGGCGTCTAGTAGTTGATAACAATAACTTTTTACAACCCTTTTTTTTATTTGTCGATATTTTTCCACGTTATTAAAAAATAAAAAAAATTATCTTGGGAGAATAGTTTTAATGTGAAATGCACGGACAATGACCGAGAAAATAAATAGAAAAAAAAATATTTAAATTATAATTAAGAATAGACAAAAACTCAACTTAATCAAACACGCAAATTGATGTTTTTTAAATTTTTGACGAAGTCAAAAAAAAAATAATAATAATAATAATTTGAATTTTTGGCATCTTGAATTCAAATTATGTTTTTCGCAATCACGAGCGTGTGTGTTTGTGTAGGCGCATGTGTGTGGGTGCGTAAGTGTATGTATGCATGTGTGTGAGTGAGTGTTGTGCACGTGCGTGTGCGTGTAGGTGTTCGTGTATGTGTGTGTGTAGGCGTTCGTGAGTGTGTAGGCGTTCGTGTGTGTGTAGGCGTTCGTGTGTCTGTGTAGGCGTTCGTGTGTCTGTGTAGGCGTTCGTGTGTGTGTGTAGGCGTTCGTGTGTGTGGGACATGGACGCCACCGCCCAGCAAAAGTGGATTCCGGGGGACAGTGCTCAGGACAAGCCGCGCCGCCGCCGGTGGACGGTGGTGCTGCAGGCTTGGTCCAAGCTGAAAAAGGAAACGAAACATCAAGGACTGTCAAGTGAGAACAATAAGCAATCGTGATTGCTCAACAAAAAGTTCACAATTAGCTACAACTACCACTTTCGTGCAGAATGAGGCTCAAAGCACGCGGCCCTCTACTGCTACTAAAATTTCCTCTCCTACCACATTGAAATTTATTCATACACTTTACAAAAAATAATAATAATAATTCCTAAAAACCAGTAAACTTATCTAAGAGCAAATATTACTTATTGACTCATCTGGATACTGTTAAATGCGAAACTTCACACTGTCGGCTATTTTTCGAGTGCTTTTTCCCAAATTAAGACAAGGTAATAATTTTTCCTTTTAGCAAATTATTACCAGGAAGAGCCATTAATTCTACACTGTTTATTGCAAAAAAAAAAAAAAACAGAAGTATTTTAAGTGTAGCTTTTAATTAAAAAAGTTCTATAAAATATTCTTTTATTAAACAATGAAGTAGTGTTTTGCATTATTTACACATTGACGTTTGAATGATATCCACAAAAAACTGACGGTTGCAATATTGTGTTGTTTTTTTGCAGAGACAAGCGAATAAATTTATGCATTTAAAAAATTCTCAGACGTAACTCTTATGTAGAAAAACCACGTTATAATTGGTTTGCTTATTTTGTTGAATATTTTTTTCTTTTTTTACGAAGAAACCAACTTTCATAATTTCTGTTTTAAAAAAGTATACGGTCCCCTAAAATGAGAAAAAATGAAGTTTTAAGCATAGTGCAAAAACTACTGAATATTTTGAGCTCAAATTTTGGATTCCCGCATAAAACTTCTTCTAGATTGTTTTTCTGTAAAAATTTAATATGGTTTCAGATCATATTTTTTTCAAAAAATATTTAAATAATTTATAAAAAAACTAAAATTACATTTTAGGTGTTGTAAAGGGCGTTTTTATTATTGGGACGATTCATATTTTGATATAAAAAAAACAATCTTTGCCGTGCCTAATCTAGTTTTTGTGTTATGAGTAAAAATATCAAAATACGTTTTAACATCACGAGAGGAATTTTTCAAAACTCGATTTTGAAGTAACGGCTGGATTGAATTAAACAAAACTTTGCATACAAAGTTAAAAAAGGATGCTGATCACAAATATGTGATAAAAAAAGGGGACTCTCTTTGAAAAAGTTGAAGTTGATGCTCGTTTTAATATGAAGACGACCCCTTGCAACAATTTTTTAACATAATTATGTAGAACTTTTTATTCTTAAAACAATGACACCTCACACGTGTCTCTAGTGTCAATAGTCTTTGAATACGATCGAGTGTTTCGTTTTTTTTTTCTATGACTGTACCTACCAAACACGCTCAGTAAATCTTTAAACCGAAAGCTGAATATTTTTTCAACAGATCAAAATTTATATTCGTGCACCTTGCAGCAGTTCAAGCTTATTCCAGCGTTGCAAAGCCACAGCAATCCGTCAGACTTAAAAGCTCTGAAATGAAGCTTAGTCATTGATGATGAACCTTGAGCGTTATATAGGGGATACACTTAATAAATACACTCAGTTAATCTTTAAACTGGTAGCAGAAAACATTTTTCACGTTAGTGAGGAGTATGCATACTTTCAACTTGTAGAAATTCTGAAAGCTTTTTGTAAAGATACTTACTGTGTGATTTATCTTGGAAATGAATAAAAACCCATGAAATTCCGAAACGTTGCATAGAAATTATCAGTGAGGTTTACGAATTTTTTGTAGTGTAAACACTCCAACTTCATTTTTTACAGAAAATTTTCTTGAATTTTTAACTGTGCAGCTAACGAAGAAAAAACAAACCCCTACTGTTATTTTCCCGATTTTCCCGTTTCAAATTAGAAAGTACTGATGGATCAATTGAAGTGTTTCTATCCCTCGGTTTTCAAAAAGAAACGACACCTAAATATATTCTGCCTCGTAAAAAACAGAGACAAAATTTTAAAATAGATGCTATTTCTATGAAGAAGAAAATTATGCTCATTTACATAAAAAGCACTTCGATGTAAAAAAAAAATGTTGAACACACTTTCTTTTTCATAAAAAAAAAAAAAAGACTTTCATCTTTGCTGAAATTTGAATAACTAAATTCAAACAGAAATAGAAATTGCAAACGAAAGTACTTTTCGCAATTGTCTCAGCTGATAACCGTTTACTTCTCGAGCAAATACGTATCGTAAGTTTTTCTTTGCTGGGGAATTCAAAATGTACATAAAAAGCTTTTTTTAGGTAAGAATACTCATTTTTAAAGATCATGGATGCCTTCAATTCAGGAAATATGTTTTCATGTTTCCTTACTTTAAATTTTAGTTCCTTCTTTAAAGGAAAATAATCTAGTTGTCAATTAAAAATATTATTAAAAAATGAAATCGCGTGATAAAAAGCCAAAAAATATACCTTTACTGTAAAACTGGTACTGATACTTTTTGATATTTAATTGATAATTTATTTGTAATATCGATTTATTAATACTTTTGCTTGGTTTTACAAAAAAGGAAGTATTGTATTAGGGAAAAAGTTTTCACTCAAAAATCGGCATAAATTTCCATTTTGCTCACCCCCGCATGAATGTTGAGGTTTTTTTTTTTCCGACCCGTAGATATATATGCCTAAGAACGTACAGACATCCGAAATATCCATTTTGCATATCCCCGAGTTAATTACAAGGAGTTTTCTCTTGACGTCCGTATACACGTATGTATTAACTTAAAAACGATTTGTCCTAGAAAGCTGAAATTTGGTACATAGACTCCTAGTGGGGTCTAGTTGTGCAACTTCCTTTTTGGTCACATTAAGATGTATCTAAGAGGGTCTTTTACACCCTTTTTTTTGGGGGGGGGTATCATTGTTAATTTCAGTGCTAGCACAAGTGGTGTTATAATTTGTCAACTTGGCGATATATCGTCAAGCTTTGTGCCGCCAAGTTTTGTTCCCAACATGGCGAAAAATATGCCGATTTTTTTTTTTTTTTTTGAAGTGATAACTTCTAATGGGAGGGTAAACGATTTGTGACACAACGCGCGTAACGGGTTAAATTTAATTACAATGTAGAATGCTTTTAACGAAGGATATGCGTAGCCACGATGGCTCAACCTGAAGACGCGGGCGTCGTGACCCGCATCGCGATCCACTGGACGTAGGTTTTAGTCAGCCATGAGGCAAATCTCGAGGGCACTTTTCGGAGAAAATTCTAACCGGTGCTAAAAATGATTTGTAAAAAAAGAATGCACACACTCATTGTCAAATGTTTCATATGAATTAACCAATAATCCTTATATATTTTTTCTGAAGCCTGTTTTTTGTTCTTACGCGAGATCTTCCTTATTTCTTGATCGATTTCTTTGACTAACCCGTCATTTTAAAATTTCTCATGCAGGCTAATGACGAAAAATACACCTACGTTCTAAATTTTTTTCTGCTTAAAAGAAACCTGTTTTAAAGCACCAGACTGAGGTTTTCGGTTAATTTTATAAGTTTAACTTGCAATGTGACTGATAGAACTGAATGGCTCGATGGACAGAGCGTTCGACTGGTAACCAGAAGAAGGAGCGTTCGGACCCAGCCCGGACTATCTGTATCGAAAATCCAGACTAATCACGCATTACACGAACACTTAAAATGCAACAAATAACAAAAGTCAGGTAATAAAATAAAAGCGATTGGAATGATCCTTGCTGTTGCACTGTTAAAACTACAGGTTGCGTTTGGCACCTTTCAGGGGTGAAAAGCTTGTTCACCAGCGACACCCAATATGGAGCCGAAATGGCACCTCTTATTTGGGTGAAAAACAGGCACCTTCTAAAAGATAGGCAGCTGGGGTGACCAGAAAGAACCTTCTGAGAGAAAAATGGCACCCTTAATGATTTCTACTGTAGATCCTACTCCCCCCTCTTCCGTATTGTGTGTGTTTTTGAATACAGTTGTGTAGTTGTTCTTTTTTTTAACATATATCTAGTTTTGATTCATGATATTCTACGTTTTGGACATTTTTCACATTGAATTAAGCACTGGAAAAGATTTAAACTTGTAATTACAGCATTTTATCACATTTCAGAGTTTTCAACATAGTTAAGAAGCGTTGCTTTAATTCACCTGATCGTGCTCTAACTCAGTGTTTCTCATCCCAATCTTTTGACCCACGACCGGTAAAAGCAAATGAAAGGAATTACGGACCAGTGAAATTTTTATCCTTTTCTTTAAATTAATAAAATAAATAATAATAATAATGAAAATAACAACTCTGGGGCTGTTAAAAACGTGTCAAAAAATTCTGGTCATTAAAAGATTTGATTGATTGTTAAAAATTAGGATGTAAAAGTTAGATCTCATTGAGGCCCTTCAAATGTTTTATTATTATTATTATTATTGATAATTTTGAAACTGCTTTGTTCCTGATGATTTTTTTTCACCTAAATTAAAACTTGCATTTTTGGTCTGTAAATGAAAGTTTTGTTTCGATAATTTTTTTTCAATTAGTTTAACTCTCATATACGAATGGTTCTGGTTAGAGAGAAAAAATAGCAGACAAATTTAACAACTATTTACGCATTACGTGAATTGATTCATTTAGGAACCCATTTTCAAGCGAGAAGAATTTGAGTAGAATTCACTTTCCAGTAGATCCCCGCAAACTCGGCTTAATGTGAACCAAAATATGTCCGAATTTGCTAAAATGCCGAGGCATCGGGTGTGTCGTTTAAACGAATATGTCTGAATATTTCCGCATAAATTACATTACTGAACTTTTTTGTGCTGTTTGCTTGAGATTACAATAGAGAATAAACTGCTCAAATATTCACTGCAAATCTTCAAACACGTTTTGAAAACTGACGCTTAAAGCTTGCATCTTTAAAGCAATTTTCCAAACACGATATTTTTTTTCAATTAATTTAACTCTCATACACGAATGGTTCTGGTTAGAGAGACAAAATAGCAGACAAATTTAACAACTATTTACGCATTATGTGAATTGATTCATTTAGGAACCCATTTTCAAGCGAGAAGAATTTGAGTAGAATTCACTTTCCAGTAGATCCCCGCAAACTCGGCTTAATGTGAACCAAAATATGTCCGAATTTGCTAAAATGCCGCGGCATCGGGTGTGTCGTTTAAACGAATATGTCTGAATATTTCCGCATAAATTACATTACTGAACTTTTTTGTACTGTTTGCTTGAGATTACCATAGAGAATAAACTGCTCAAATATTCACTGCAAATCTTCAAACACGTTTTGAAAACTGACGCTTAAAGCTTGCATCTTTAAAGCAATTTTCCAAACACGATTTTTTTTTTCAATTAATTTAACTCTCATATACGAATGGTTCTGGTTAGAGAGAAAATGGCAGACAAATATAACAACTATTTACACATTACGTGAATTGATTCATTTAGGAACCCATTTTCAAGAGAGAACATTTTGAGTAGAATTCATTTTCCAGTAGAACCCCGCAAACTCGGATTAATGTGAACCAAAATGTGTCCGAGTTTGCTAAAATGCCGCGGTATCGGGTGTGTCGTTTAAACGAATATGTCTGAATATTTCCGCATAAATTACAGTATTGAACTTTTTTGCAATGTTTGCTTGAGATTATAATAGAGAATAAACTGCCCAAATTTTCACTGCAAATCTTCAAACACGTTTTGAAAACTGACACTTAAAGCTTGCATTTTTGAAACAATTTTCCAAACACCTCTGACTAGAGTTACACAGTTCAATGAATTTTCTAATACATTTTTGAATATTTTAGGGGACTACTTGAGAAACTTTTTATGCCCTGAGTACTACCGCCTTTTCTGTAAATTTCTCTACACACTGTAAACACGATTCAGAAACGTTCCTGGAAAATTATGGGCAGTTGATGTGCCCAATTTCTGCAGTAACATATCTTGGAGAAACCAGGAACGTTTTCCGCTAAATTTCAGTAACCTTCCTGGTATTATCCTGGAAACCTCCTGAAAAATTCAGGTATCTTGCCGTTAAAAGCCAGGTGTGTCTCTAGAAAATTAGAGTAAACTTAAGGACGTATAATATTAAGGACGCGTTGCATCTTCCCGATTTATCAAGGAAGTTACAAGAGCATTATTGCAAACATAGTCAAAGCTAAGCCAGAGTTGCAAGCAAATACCATGAACTTCATACACCTGCAACGCTAAAAAATCTCGATGCTCATTCACTCGCCCTGAGAGCTTATCCTATTCAGACGGAACGTAACCAAACTGAGGTAAGTAAGTAACGAGAATTTTACTCGCTTGCAATTCTTTCAAAGCAGTGTAGTCCATACCTATTTGCTCCCTTTGGGAGCTTAATTGGCACGGACAAGCCGTAATTGTATTGAAGCCGATACACTTGATAAATACGCTCAGTTAATCTTTAAACTGGGAGATAAAAATATTTTTCGCAACGGTGAAAAGTCTGCATTTATGCAACTTGTAGCAATTCAGGAAACTTTTTGACAATGATACTCGGTTTTTCCAGGAAGTGGGTAAAAACCATTAAAATTCCGAAACGTAACACGGAAATACCCAGTAACATTTCCGAATTTTTTTACAGTGCATACTTATAGAACACATATCTTTCATCAACACTGTGATAGACCGAGACCCAACGCTAATTGATGTCAGTCAAGCACGGTCCGTTGAAATACGCAACGCCTGATTAAGATATCTTCGAGCACTATAGGTTCAGGGCCTGACTATGGCTCACCGGTACATCAGTCCGCGGGCCGGTGCACACTCTCGCCCGTGCGTCACACACCCTGGAACCTCTGCGGCTTCATTCTTGTTTTGTGCCCTTGAACCCTTAGAGAAGGAATTAAAATGGAGGGAGCAAGTCCAATCATTGGCTTAGCAAAAGTTGATACAAAGACCAAAGTCACGTGGCTCAACAACGACGAATGGTTGGCACGTTTTGTGTAAAACAAGCGAATGAAACCTGATGTCTTCCAATGCTTTGCTTTAAAATGTATCACGTGACTTGGGGTATCGGTTTCATGAATGAAAGTCTTCACTCCCTCCATTTTATCTCTACTCAATGCTTGAACCAGTGCAGTTTCAGTTTTTTTTCCCGTCCAAACCTGAACGACCAGCTTTTTTTCTTTCTTTCTTTCTTTTTTCGCCCTTTAATGGTCAAGGTAGGTACCCTCTAGCGCGACCAAGTCCTAGGTCAAACAATTTTTCAGGGCCCTCCTTTTGTCAAACATAGTACAATTTTTAGGATCCTAGGCAATGGTTTAGTCGACCAATTTAGTAATCAGGCCGTAGTAACATAATTTGTTCCAAGAAGTTTTTATGACTAGTTATTGAAGAAAGCTGTTAATATTGTTATTGTACGTTAACAAAAAGAGTTATATCCCTTTTTCTACTCGAATAGCCATTTTTTTTCAATATTGTTTCAACTTTCTCAATTCAGAGTTTCGGTATCGATCATGTACTTTGACCCCAAATCAACACTGACACATGGACTGACCGGTTTGGCACGAGACGCAGCATTACATGGGAGGGGATTTCCAGGAGACTAGGGAATGTGGAACCTTGAACAGTTCTTAGTTTTACCGGGTTCCACTGCGCACATCTTATGGGAAAAAAAGGAAAATAGTTGGAGTGTGCACTAAACGATTAGAAACATTTTCCGTCGCTCTCTCCCTCGCATATGTCAAGAGAGACACGAACACTACACAAGGCACTAGAGGAGCGAATGATTTTCAAACTTAGATATTTAGCAAGAAACAATTTAAAACCACGGTTAAACATCCTGTCTTTTCTGATATTGAAAGTGGTCCAAAAGTAAGCGTTATTACAGCGGGGTTATCGAGTTCCGAGTTTGACGAGGTTCTACTTTAGGGGAAATAAGCCAAAAGAGGGGTACTTTAACTTTGATATTTAAAAAAAAAAGTTTATGTTTACATTAGAAATTTTATTTATTTATTTATTTTTATTTTATTTATTTATTTATTTATTTATTTTTTTTGCATTCTTAATTTTCTGTAATAATCATTGTTTGAATTCAAAAGAACAAACTCAGGCAAGTACTTATTGCTTCCTTCTACAAAAAAGGAAGTATTGTATTCGCGAAAAAAATTTCACTCAAAAATCGACATTAATTTCCATTTTGCTCACCCCCGAATGAATGTTGAGTTTTTTTTTTTTTTTTCTATCCGACCACACGTGCATAGATACCTAATAACTTATAGACGCCCGAAATATCCGTTATGACGGTTCCCGAGTTAGTTACAACGACTTTTCTCGTTTTCTCGTGACGTCTGTATGTACGTATGTATATATGTGCGTATCTCGCATAACTCAAGAACGGTATGTCCTAGAAAGTTGAAATTTGGTACGTTTACTCCTAGTGGGGTGTAGTTGTGCACCTCTGGTTGCATTCGGGTGTTTCTAAGGGGATCTTTTGCTCCTTTTTGAGAGGAAATCATTGTTAATTTCGATGTAAACTCAAGTGGTGTTGCAATATGGCGGATAATTGGCGATGTATCGCCATTCATTTGGTGGCCAAGTTTTGTCGCCAACTTAGCGATGAATTTGGCGATTTTTTTAAATTTTTAATTTGGTTTCAATTTGGCCACTGTTGGTGATATTTAGAGAGTAAACCACTAAATCACATTAAAATTGCCAAAAATGGGAAAATTACTTTAAATTGGAGTAAAAGGAAGTCATGTGAGGCACATATCAGCTCGTTTTTAATACTAATGCACGAAAGTCTACATTTTTTTAAACTAGATTTTATCGTTAAATGTCTATTAGTATCATGTCTTGATACTTTAATCAGCCAAGCAATGTGTGTCATTTACGTAAAAAGCTGATTGTTGTTGTGCATAAATAATTTGTATAAAGTCTATCGCATGTAATTCAGTTTAACGTGAGCACGGAGTATATTTGATAATGCATATATTTTCCTCTTTTGCGCTAATTGAAAATCTTCATAATTTGTATCACTGACAACTATTATCAACGTTAATGAGATTTTTGCCAAAAGTATATTTTACTGGTGTTTTGTAAACCCTGCATTACCACACATTAATTGAATCCTTAACGTGATAAAAACTCGTTTCAGAATATTACAGAAACATCATCTTGACGAATCTTTCATTTTTGCGAGAGCCCTTGCAACGGTAGGCGACGCAGTTTGTTAGTAATAATTTCTGTCCCAGTCTCCTTCGCATGTCGCAAGGGAGACATTCATGAATATTTTTTCAATAAAAATTTCAAATTGATTGATTTTAAACCGGGCTTTCTTATATGTTTAGCGAGAAACAAAATTAAAACTGGCAATTTAACAGCAAGTCTTTTCTGATATACAGAGTGGTCCAAAATTGAGAGTTATTACGACCGGGGTTATTATATCGAGTTCCAAATTCGGGAGGTTTTGAAACAGTAGTTCTATTCACTATTTTGTAATTGTCTTCTAAGTAAAAGCTCCTTATTACAATTCTATCGAAAATCTTCATCACTAAAGAAAAAAAAAACTATCAAAACGCACAAAATTGCAACATAAATGCAAATGTTTTTGAGGGAAAAAATAAATGTATTTTTCATGTCGCGAGAAAGAGTTGTAAACTTCGAAACGCAAACACACACACTGAAACATAATATATTTTTCTAAAATTTTCACCGACCGAAGAGACCTGAGCACGAAATAAACATACATAAAAAAATACTGCTTACATTAAGACTGATTTGAAAAGAAAAACTGCATACAGAAATTGACATTTTAAAAAATTTTACTTGTTAAAGTTATGTTTTTATAATGAGACTAGCTGACCCAGCCACGCGTTGCTGTGGCGAAGTAGTTGGATTAAAATAATCTTTTACTCATTATTTTAATAGAATCAAATTAATACTTTTAATACATCTTAAAATAGTATAGCCGATTTTAAAACATATGAAATTGATGATGGGCTTGTTTCAATGTAAAAACGATTCATAAATGTTCCTGGAAAATATGGGTAGCTGATGTGGCCAATTTCTGCTAGTAACATGTCTTGCCAAAACCTGGAACGTTTTCCGATAAAATTCAGTAACCTTCCTGAAATTATCTCGGAAGCCTCCTGAAAAATTCAAAAATCTTCCCGTTTGAAGCTAGTCGTGTTTATGGAACTCTAGTGTTAATTTAGGCAGGTATAAAAAAAAGCTTGGCACCTTTCTGATTTATTAAGAGGAGTCAGTATCTCCTATACCGTCAATGTTAATTTGCACAGGTTCATGTATTGGGTGAGTGCAAAAGTTCGTGCGGAGTTGCAATAGATGGCGTTAGAATGGGCGTAGCGTGTTGTCATTAATACCACTATCTACGTAAGCCAGATCGTTGGAAAGGTGTCGTGTGCAGCTTTCATTCCAATCAAAATAATTTGTGCAGATACAAACTGCTTCGAGAAAGATTACTTTTAAAATGAGTGTTGATAAACTGCATTTACGGCATATTATGCTTTACGAGTTTCGGAAGGGAATAAACGTTTCAGCAGCCGTAAAAAACATTCAAGACGTTTATCAAGATCAAGCACCAGCTAAACGAACTGTGGAAAAATGGTTTGCAAAATTTCGTTGCGGAGATTTTAAGCTGGAAGACGAGCCACGCTCAGGTCGACCTTCCGACATTGATGACGACGTTTTGCGTTCTTTAGTTGAGAATACTCCGCGAATTTCAACAGAGGAAGTTGCTACAGCATTTAACGTTGACCGATCAACCGCTTTTCGGCGCTTAAAAAAATCAGATTCGATTTAAAGCTCGATATATGGGTGCCCCATTTGTTGACCGAGAGCAACAAAATCCAGCGAATTTCTGCTGCCGTATCTTTACTCGGGCGGCTCAAAAACGGGCCGATTTTGGATCTATTAGTGACGGGCGATGAAAAATGGGTCCTGTTCAACAAGGTTCAGCGCAAACGCACATGGAAACAGTCAGGTGAACATGGTGACGCAATGGCAAAGGCCAGTTTGCACCCGATGAAGGTGATGCTTTGTGTTTGGTGGAATTGTAAGGGTATAATTTATTTTGAGTTTCTCCCCGCCGGCCAAACGATTGATTCAAACAATTACTGTCGTCAATTAACTAATCTGAACCGAGAAATCAAACAGAAACGTCCGAGTTTGTCAAATCACAAAGGCGCAGTCTTTTATCAAGATAACGCTAGACCACACGTTTCAAGACAGACGCTACGCAAACTGAACAGCCTGAAATGGGATGTCCTAACTCATCCACCGTATTCTCCTGATATCGCATCAACGGATTATCACTTATTCCGGTCATTGCAAAATCATTTAAATGGAAAAAAACTTGACTCTTTGAATGTCTTACAAAACGTCGTGTCTTCGTTCTTCAAATCTAAACCACGCAGTTTTTATGATCCGATGTCATCCGTATGCTGCCAGAACGTTGGAAGAAGATTATAAACAACGATGGAGAATATATCATTGATTGAATAAAGAGTTTTACTTGCCTAATCACTAAATGACTTTCTTTCACAAACTCCGCACGAACTTTTGCACTCACCCGATACCTTTTTCGGAAAATCTATTAAAGATATAATTATGAAATATTTTTTGTACCTTAAGTAGACTCTTTTCTCCATACTGAAGTAAAATTTTATATGCAGATGCATTCCCCACAAAAAGAGTTGAGAAAACAACAAAACCCCACAAAAGAGAGAGAATTTAGAAGGGAAACGCCGAAGAGGGAGACCCCCTGTCAGATGGCTGGATGGGGTAGAAAAGGACTAAAAGTAGTAGTAGTGAACCGATGGAGGGATATTGCAGGGGATAGGGTTAGGTGGGAAAGACTTCAAGAGACGATCTTGACCTGCAACAGGCTGTAGCACCAGCGAAGAAGAAGTAAAACTTTACAGAAAGAAAGCTTAGTTTTTTTTAAAAAAATTCTAATGTGTTAGTCACTATTTTTTTTTTCAAAAAATGCCATTTTGCAACATGAAATCAGCTCTTTAAAAAATTGTTTTTCTAATATGAGAAAAAGTTTACTTCAGTATATGCAATTAGATGATGGAATAGGTGGTAAAAATTTCAAAGCCTAACACAATTTAGTTTCTTAAGTTTCAGAAATATAATTTAGAGATATTGCAATTTAAAGAGGAAAATCATACCTCATCAAAATAGATTTACATTTTTTAAAAGCTTATTTTGACCAACTTCAAATATGAGCACGATCAAGAAGCTTGTATGTTTACGCTTAGTAAATTTTGCAAGTATGACTTCAAAAACATACTTGCAAAATTTACTAAGACGGTCAAAAAAAAAAGCAAAATATCTTGAAAGTGATAGCAAATAACGAAACTAATTTTAAAATATCGGAATGTAGAAACTAAGCGTAAACCACCATAAACTTTTAGAGCTACACTACATTTTATTCATCTCAGCTTCCTCTATATAGTTTATAATCAATAACTTCTTTACAAAATACACTAACTAAATTAAAAACATATAAATATTAAATTTTATCAATGAGGTAGATAACATTGACTTCGAACGATTGCTTCTATTGTTTGAAAACTGAAAATTCTCTAAGCACTAAGTTGTGCACAATGTTCTTGCTTAAATGTCTTTTGCTAATACGAAAGGTATGATAGCTTTCCCACTTGTGAGTAGGCGATATATAGTTGCCCATGAGAGTAACATGTACTTTTGATGAAGAAACGTGTACCGTTGTATAATCTAGGTGGGTTTAAATCGCGAAAAGAATAAATTGGTGGGCCTCTTTTCAACCGGAAATCGTGTAGTGGCATTCCTGGTGTATCCAGGGAATTTAGAAATTCAGTTGGAATGTTTACGGCTTTGTTTTCATCGACAACTGTATAGCTTTGTTCAGCATCAACGGTCAGAATTTTTTCCAGCCGTTAGTAATGGCTCATTATTCGCAATAATTGTAGCTAAGACAGCGTCATTGCACTGTTTTTTCTCGTTGCAAATCAGTGTTAACTAAGTCGGAGGCCCAACGATCAAGTGACGGCATACCATGATGACTAAGTGGCAAATTTGAAATTAAAATGCCAAAACCTTCAGCCAAAACTAAAACTTCATATTCATCTCTGGTGTAAAATCTGGATTTGCACATTTGTGTGTTTGTTAAACTTTATGAAATACGTCTTCAAACGTAAAAATTATATAATTTCTCCACAGAAATGATGATTGTGTTGGCTATTATGTCGTCAAAACTGTTTTAGACAGTGGACGAATACTGTTTCTCGTTATGCCTAACCTGCACTACAAAGTGGCAACTCCCAATGACTGTGTGCGTCCAATAAATACAATTTGCGACATGCATCGCGATATGTATTAAACGCCCGAGAATTATTGGTCCGCAAATATTCCTGTCTGTTCGGGAATGTAAACAGAAAACAGATGCAAAAAAAAAAAAATGTATTCACTTTGTTTTGGATGCACAGTTTTGTTTTGGATCGGATTTGGTCCTAATGTCTTGGCTTTAATTATGTCCAAGATTGATGAATGTTGTACTCTTTGGTTACGTGGCTTCCGTGAGGTTCTGATTTTATTCAACACTGTAAAAACAATTAAGAAACGCCCTGAAAAACAATCGACAGCGAAAAGGCCCAATTTCTGGCAGAAACATATCTTTCAAAAAGAAGGAACATTTTCCACTTAAAGTCAGAAACCTTCCTAAAATTATCCTGAAATTTTTCTGAAGAATTCCGAAACCTCTCCGATTCAAAACAATCATTTCACTAAAATCTTCAGAGATAACCTAAGTAACATCAGTAACTAAGGCATATTTTTCGACAAACCAAGGAAGTACCAAAATAATAATCGCAAACATAGCCACTGATAAGAAGGACTTGCAAGCATGCATAAAGAATTCTGCTTGTTTGTTACTCTTGGAAAGTTACCGAATCCAAAGCCTCACTAGCTCCCATTTGTAGTTACTTCTATCTGGACGGGCCATGACGAAGATATTGAAGTCAGTTCTCATCATTGAAATTCATTAACCTTCCTGAAAATTATTCTGAAATCTTTTTGGTGAATTCAGTCACCTCCCTGGCTGAAAGCCAGTCGCGCCGCTGGACCTTCAGATAAAACTTACGTAAGTTTAATCCAAAAGCGCAACACCTTTTTACTCTTTCAAGAAAACTCCAGACGAATTACTGCACGCATGTCGAAAGCCAGCAACTCCTGCAAAGCTACGGAATCCAGAGGCTCATTCAGTATTATTCGTAACTTAGACACTGTAGACAGAGCGCAATCTATTTGAAGTCGATACACCTAATAAATATACTCAGTTAATCTTTAAACTGGGAGTTAAAAAATATTTTTCACGACAGTGAGATGTCTGCATTCATGACGTTTGTAGCAAATAGGAAACGTTTTGACGCAGATACTGGATTTTCAAAAGACATAGTTGAGGACCTATGATATCCCTACACGTTTCACGGAAATAATCATTGACACTTCGTATTTTTTTACAGTTCATGTGCGTGGAACATGGGTAAATAGTTTTATTTAAGAAAGTCGGTCCAACACATTAGTTTTTCGGCACAATGCAAAAAAAAGGTGTTTTTGGTGGTTGAAGTGCTCTTCGTAGAAAATATATTCGGTAAAATATACTCGTTGGTCGTTTTCGAGATTTTGTTTCGTACTGCAAGATGCTGGACAGAGGGGTCTCTTTCGTATACGGGGACTCTAAATTAAGCCAGATAGCTTCGTTGCTGCTTATATAACTTACTCACCTCACATAGTGTTACTTCGTCATTTTTGTCCATGTTTCGTTTATCAAATGCGACCTAATAAAAACCTTAAATAACGAATTGGAACAAAAGTACTTAATGGTTTTTTTTCGAAAGGCAAAACTCGACATTAATATGTGAGCCTCATACGTTTTTAAAATCAGTGGTGAGTATGGAACTACCCGCCGCTTATCAATTTCAACTTGATTTGTAGAATTTGACATTTACATTGAAAAGTGTGGCCACTATTCTCATCGTTTCTACGGCGATACAATTGCCATCGATATCCGTAACATAAAATCATTTGTAAATTTTAATTAACTTAAGAATAGAGAATTTTGAGGAAGAATTAACTTACAGCGCCCTCTATTTAGAATTTATAGAACTAAACAATTAATACACACTATTAATGCGTAATAAACACTTTATTTGCAATTGAAAATTATAAAAACCATCCTATCTTTTAAGTTGAACCAAATTACAGATAGGTATGAAATTTGATAAAAATCGGTTCAGTAGTTTCGGAGTTTACCCCGAACAAACATCGGGACACGAGATTTTTATATATATAGACTAGCTGACCCAGCCACGCGTTGCTGTGGCTGATAATAGAAAATAAATTTTTACTGATTATTTTTATACGATCAAATCAATATTTTTAACAATGCTGGAAAATATTCAGTCGATTTTAAATTACAGGGAATTGAGAATGGTCGTGTTTGGCCGGAGTAGGACTACTAAATTACTAACTAACTAATTATAACTAAAGTACTAACTAAATTTTCTACAGTGAAAGCATTACTTTCTATACTTACGTTTATTAAATTTAGTGAGTATCACTGTTAAAACGATTCAGAATTGTTCCTGGAAAATAGTGGGCGGCTGATGTGACCAATTTCTACCAGTAAGATAATTTACAAAAATCAGAAACGTTTTCCGATAAAATTCAGTAACATTTCTGAAATTCTCCTTGAAGCCTCCTGAAAAATTCCGAAATCTTCCCACTTGTAGCCAGACGTGTTTCCCGAACATTAGATAAAACTTAAGTAGGTATAACATAACAGCTTGGCACTTTTCTGATTTAGTTAGAAAATTCCATAAGAAGTATTGCAAACATGGCCTTAAGAGTATACTTAGGTAGGTATCATATAATAGTTTGGCACCTTTGTGATTTATTAAGAAAACTCTATAAGCAGCTTCGCAAATATGGCTAAAGTAAACCCAGAATTGCAAATATGTACCACGATTTTTACGCGCTTGCAATTCTTGCAAAGCAAGTAGTTCATACTCATTCGCTCTCTTTGTGAAGTGCTTAGCATGGACGAATATACATTCCGTACTCGAACGGAAGCCGATACACTTTATTAATACGTTCAGTTAATCTTTGAACTGGCAGATAAAAATATTTTTCACAACAGTGAGAAACAGAATTCGTGCAATGTGTAGCAATTCAGAGAACGTTTTGACGATGTTACTTGATTTTTCCGATAAGTTGATAAAAACCACTGAAATCCTAAAACGTTACACGGAAATACTCAGAAACGTTTCGGAAATTTTTTGCCGTGTACTTACTTCGTCCAATGGTGCAAAATAACTTGAAAGTGGTAGGTAAAGTATCATAATGTTGAAATTAAGCATTAACCAATATAACAGTTTTTGTATGCACATTTTATTCATCTCAGCTTTAACTATAGTTTTTAATCAATGACTTCTCACAAAATATACAAAATAAACTGATAAACTATAAAAGTGGAATTTTAAAAATAAGGTAGATAACATTGATTTCGAACTATTTTTTCGATTATTTTAAATTATTAAAATTGAAAATTAACTTTGTACTCATTTGTTCACATTACTTTTGGTTAATCTGTCTTTTGCTAACAATAACAGATTTGATGGTTTTTCCACACCTGAGCAGGTTACATGTAATTGCCCATCGGAGAAACACCTACTTTCCTTGTCCAAATCGACATTATTGTTTGGCCTTGAGATCTATTAATGGTTATCGCGAAGGCAAAGCGAAGCGGAATATGAAGCCTTCTAAGTTGTATTGGAGATTCTGATGATATTAATGGAATGCATGGCAGCAGGATGATTCCTCCTTTAAACTTTCCCGTCAAAATTGCTGCTTCAAGAGCATTTCCGGTGACCCTTTTGATAACTATACGTGTATATTTGTGAAAACCTGGGTGGGTTTAAATTATGGAGAAGATTAATTGGTGAATAAATTTTCAATTGGAGATTGTGTAGTGTCATTCCTGGTATATACAGAGAATTTAAAATTTAGTTGGAAACTTTAATGATTTGTTCTAATCAGCAATTGTATCGATTTAATTAATTTTTTTCAAATTACCGGGCAACAACTGTTGCATTTAAAAGTTAAATGCGTCTGCATCAACGTTTTTTGCTGCCAAAATAACGCGATTACAGAGGCGATCACAATAAAATAAATTAAATTTATTCGGGAATACACTCTCAATTAGTTCACTTTTCGTCTCAACAGCAGTGCAGAAATTGCCAGGGTATTTGATGTACTGTGTATTTTGATACATTTCAATTTCACCGTTTCCAACACCCAGCAATTGATCAGAAAATTCTTGTGCGAATAGATCATTTTGCGTTTGTACTCGCATGTTCATGGTCAACCGTATCATCTCGAAATTAGGCTATCAAAACGATTGTTTTAAACATCCGTTGATTTCATCGGAATAACTCGTATTGTCTACCGAAAGTCCCCAGACAGTATTCAGACAATACCACCTAAAACTTTATCGTTGCCTTTCAAATCTTGCATAATCCTATGATGTGCTTCGAATGCATGCTTTTACTTATGAACCATAGTACACTTATCCCAAATTATAATGCAATCTCTTTTCCAACACTGCAGCAATTCCGCGTTTTTTCTTTAATGTTAAACATTGCATTTGGTTTGTTATGAATATCTAAAAGGCAACTTTTAAGCTGAATGTGCTGTTCGTCTACCATCTAAAAAAGGTAGCAGCAATGCCTGACGATGCAATTGTAACTGCAATTTTCTGTTGCGAACGTATTTTTGCAAGAATTAATGATATTAAAAATTTCTTGGGTGGGGGGGGGGCTAAAGAAAATAAATGTTTTCCGCTTGAATTTGGTAACCTTCCAGAAATTATCCGGGAATATTTTCGAAGAAATCAGTAGTCTTCTGGTTAAAGCCAGTTATGATTCTGGCATATTTAGAGAAGCATAACGTAGGTTTAATGTAAAAGTCTGGAACCGTCTTGGTTTTCCAATTAAATTCCCAAATCATTAATGCAATCATTGCCAACGCTAAGACAAACTCTTGAGCAAGTAGCTCAACGGTAACGCGTCAGCAGTTCTTTTAAAGACTCCGTGATCCAGACATCTTTTCGCTCTCATTGGGAGCTGAGACGAACTGGACGAACCGTGATCAAACTGAAACCGATACACCTATTAAAAACATTCAGTTAATCTTGATACTGGTGGAGAAAAATATTTTTCACAATAGTGTGAAATCTGCAATTTCTAACAATTCAGAAACCTTTTTGATAAATATTGTTGATTTTCTCAGGAAGTGAATAAAAAGCTGTAAAATCACGAAACGTTCTACAAAAATGATAAGTAACGTTTCGCGTTTTTTTAGCATATTGTTTTTAGCAGTAAGTCAAACGATGTTAGAGTTATATCGATTAATTAAATTACACCGCCATCTATTAAAAATTTTTAGAACTAAACAATTAATTCACACTATTATTGTATAATTGATACTTAATTTGCAATAAAAAATTATAAAAACTATCCTATCTTTTAAGTTGGACCAAATGAGGCATAGGTATGAAGTTTGATAAAAATCGGTTGAGTAGTTTCGGAGTTTACCCCGAACAAACATCGTGACACGAGATTTTTATATATATAGACTAGCTGACCCAGCCACGCGTTGCTGTGGCTGAGAATGAAAATAATTTTTTACTCATTGTTTTTGTACGATTAAATTAATATTTTTAACAAAACTGGAAAAAGTTCTGTTGATTTTAAATCCTAGGGAGTTGAGAATGGTCGTGTTTGCCCGAAGTAGGAACTTATTAATTTTAGTAAGGACCAACTAAATTTTCTATAGTAAAACCGTTACTATCTATACTTACGTTTATTAAATTTAGTAAGTTTACTGTAAAAACGATTCAGAAACGTTCCGGGAAAATAATGGGCAGCTGATATGCCCAATTTCTACCATTAAGATACCTTATATAAACCAGGAATGTTTTCCGCTAAAATTAAGTATCTTTCCTGAAATTATTCCGGAAGCCTCGTGAAAAATTCAGCCATCTTCCCGTTTAAAGCCAGTCATGTTTCTGGAAAATTAGAGAAAACTTAGGTAGGTATTATCGCTTGGCACCTTCCTGATTGAATTAGAAAGTTCCATCAGCAGTACTGCAAACATGGCCGAAGTCACGCAAGAATTGCAAGCAAGTATCGCGCATTGTACTCGCATACAATTCATACAAAGCAACGTCGTATATGCCTATCTGTTCCCTTTCAGCACTTAATCAGAATGGACGGACCGCAATCGAACCGAAGCCCATACACTTTTTAAATACGCTCAGTCAATCTTTGAACTGGAAACTAGAAATATTTTTCACAACAGTGAGAAAACAGCATTTGTGCAACGTGTAGCAATTCAGAGAACTTTTTGACAATGATACTTGATTTTTCTAGGAAGTGGATAAAAATCACTGAAATCCTAAAATGTTACACGGAAATACTCAGAAACGTTTCGGAAATTTTTTGCAGTGTACTTACTTCGCCCAAAGGTGCAAAATAACTTGAAAGTGGTGGGTAAAGTGTCATATTTTTGAAATTAATCATTAACCAATGTACAGATTTTGTATGCACAGTTTATTCATGTCGACCTTAACTATAGTTTTTAATAAATGACTTTAACAAAATATACTACATAAATTGATAAGCTATAAAATTGGAATTTATGAATAAAGGTAGGTAACATTGATTTCGAACTATTGTTTCGATTATTTTAAATATTTAAAATTGAAAAGTATCTTTGTACTAATTTGTTCACAATATTTTTGGTTAATCTGTCTTTTGCGAACACGAACAGATTTGATGGTTTTTCCACACCTGAGCAGGTTAAATGTAGTCGTACCCATGGGAGAAACATCTATTTTCCTAGTCCAAACCACCATTGTTTGGCCTTGAGATCTATTTATGGTTATCCCGAAGGCTAAGCAAAGCGGAATATGAAGCCTTCTAAGCTGTATTGGAGATTCTGACGATACTATTGGAATGCATGGCAGCAGAATGATTCCTAATTTAAACTTTTCCAATAAAATTGCTGCTTCAAGAACATTTTCGGTGACCCTTTTGATAACTGTACATGTATATTTGTAAAAACCTAGGTGGGTTTAAATTTTGGAGAAGATTAATTGGTGAATTAATTTTGGAACTGATGTGATACACCCCACCCTTGGCGACTTTTTCCTGTTGGCGCCAAGAAAGCGTCGCCAAGAAAACGATGTATGACGACATATGTCATACATCGTTCTTAGCGATGCTTTTTTAGCGCCAACAGGAAAAAATCAGATAAAAAAACATGATCAAAGCACTTCAGAACACAATATATATAAAAACAACATAAAAGCACAACAAAAAACATCACGAATATATGCTTCAAAAATGAACAGGGCCGGGGTTTTTTGTAAACATATTAAAATACAATGAAATAAATTATTGTATTAATTACAAGTCGAAATTAATGCATTAATTTTTTTTTTCATCATTTCTCCGGGATACGAGCCCTCGGTCTCTGCCTCGGTCTCATTACGAAAGTACTATGAGACCTCTGGCTCGCCAGGACCTCGCTCCGCTCGGTCCGTTATCCCTCCGACTGTTAATTTACATTACAGTCGGAGTATGGTCACAGTTATGTATATTTTCATGGAGACACCCAAGGGCGGCTCCTTCCGTTCAGTGTACAATAATGACACAGTTTTAATTGTGAAATATGCACCATTATTGTGCAGATTTATTGATAAAATTCAGCATTTTTAAGAGTACAACCGAAAGAACTTTCAATTGTTAACATAAAATTCAGTACCTAAAGGAGGCACGTTAATAGAATGTCTAAATAATTCGTGGCATCGATAAGAATTAACTTTTAGAATAAAATAACCGTACTATTTCTGTAAAATTAATTTACATACAGTAAAAATAAAGTTAAAAACTACAAGAACCCCTCAAGGATTTGTAAAAACAAAGAATTTTGGAAGTGAGAGGTTTTTTTTGAATTCTAAAATAAAGAACTTACCTTTTTATATGGTATAAATATTCACACTCAGTCTAAAACAATACATCATATGACAATGACACGTTACAGATACACACCACGTTGGAGTTAACTTTTAATTAACCTTCAAGTTTGAAGAAACTGGCATTTTCTAATGTTTTTACTTCAAAACACAACTACGGAATTTAAACTAACACAAAATAAGCATTCCTGTAAGGTATATTGCACGAAACAACACCACGTATCTCTCCTGCGCGAAACCCAAACAACCCAAGTAAACAAGTTTGAACAGATCTGTAAGATTGCCTTCGGGTTGCTAAACACAGGTTAGTTTGGCCAGGGATGCCATGCATAAAAAATTATAGCCTCATGGGCGAGAAAAATATATTTTAATTTTGTGCAAAAAAATCGAATGTCGCCAAATGGGGGGGGGGGGGGGTATATCACATCTGTACCTTAATTTTCAACTGGAAATTGTGTGGTGTCATTTCTGGTATATCCAAACAATTTTAAATTCAGTTGGAAACTTTACTGATTTGTTCTGATCAGCAATTGTATCGATTGATTTAAATGATTTCAAATTACCGGGTAACAACTGTTGCATTTAAAAGTTAATTGCGTCTGCATCAACGTTTTTTGCTGCCAAAATAGCGCGATTACAGAGGCAGTCATAATAAAAAAATGTATATTTTTTATTCGGGAATACACTCTTAATTAGTTAATTTTTCGACTCAATTGCAGTCCAGAAATTGTCGGGTTAATTGATGTACTGTGTATTTTGATACATTTCAGTTTCACCGTTTGCAATACCCAGCAATTGCTTAAAAAATACTTGTGCGAATACATCATTTTGCGTTTGTACTCGCATGTTCGTGGTCAATCGCATCATCTCGACATTACGCTATAAAAACGATTGTTTTAAACATCCGTTGATTTCATCCGAATAATTGGTAATGTCTGTCGGAAGTCCCCAGAGAGTATTAAGACAATAATACTAAAGGTTTATTGTTGCTTTTCAAATCGTGCATAATCCTATGATGTGCTTCAAATGAATGCTTTTTGCTCATGAGCCATAGTACACTTATACCAAACTATAATTGCACTCTTTTGCAACACTACAGCCATTCCGCGTTTTTTTTTTTTTTTTTTTTAATGTTACACATTGCGTTTGGTTTGTTATAAATACCTAATAATCAACTTTAAAGCTGAATATGCTGTTAGTCTACCATCTAAAAAAAGTAGCAGCAATGCCTGACTATGTAATTGTCACTACAATTCTCGGTTGCGAAAGTATCTTTGCAAGAATTAATGATATTAAAAAAAATTTTGGCGGGAAAAAAGAAAGAAAATAAATGTTTTCCGCATAATTTCAGTAATCTTCTAGACATTATCCTGAAATATTTTGAAGAATTCAGTAGTCTTCTTGGCTAAAGCCAGTTACGATTCTGGAACCTTCAGAGAATCACTAAGGTAGGTTTAATATAATAACCTGGAACCTTCCTGCTTTCCCAACTCACATCTCAAAGTATTAATGCAATCATCGCTAAGACAAACCCTCAAGCAATTGGCTCGTCTGCAATACATCCACAGCTTTGTGACCCATGTTTTTTTCGCTTTCAATGGAAGCAATTTTTCTGGACGGACCTTAACTGAGCTGCAAACTATACATTTATTAAATAGGTTTAGTTAGTCTTGATACTGGTGGGAAAAAAAATATTTTTCACAGCAATGAGAGATCTGCATTTTTGCAACTTGTAGCAATTCAGGAAACATTTTGCCAAATATAGTTGATCTTCACAGGAAGAGAATAATAACCTGTAAAATCACGAAACGTTATATGGAAATAATAAGCAACGTTTCGGAGGTTTGTTTTTATTATAGTAATTTAAGCAGTAAGTCAAACGATGTTCGAGCTATATCGATTAATTAAATTACACCGCCATCTATTAAGAATTTTTAGAACTAAACAATTACTATTATTGAATAATTAATATTTAATTTGCAATAAAAAATTATAAAAACTATCCTATCTTTTAAGTTGGACAAAATTACAAATAGGTATGAAATTTAATAAAAATCGGTTCAGTAGTTTCGGAGTTTACCCCGAACAAACATCGCGACACGAGATTTTTATTTGTATAGATTTTAAGAATACATCATTATATATGATGCACATTTTTCTTTTCTTTTATTATCTTTTCGACAGCTGTCTTGAAACTTTTTACTTAAACCTTCATTTCCAAAAATAGAAATCACTTGCTTTGCCTAATGTATCTTGATAATACCATAAAATTAATCCGTTTTAATGGTGTGATTAAATACTAATGACTGATCATAAATCTTTTAAATTTGAGATTACTGAAACTAAAGCACATGTGACGGTTGACGCATAAATGCATTGGAATATAATGTATTGGAAAATGAGAGATACATACTGGTGATAAAGGAAAATAAACGTTAGAAACCGGAGATCGATACGGTGATGTCGTTGACCGGACAATAAATTGGGAAAAGGGGGGGGGGAAATCTTATGAGAATTTGGACGGCTAAGTCAAAGCAGTAAAATATAAAGGTTTAGAAACATATCAATAAAGTAGTTGTTCACTTGAATAGCGCGTTTAATGCATGCTGTTAGCTCTAATAATTCGTGGCAATTTGTGGAGAACGGAGATAAAATTCTTCTAATTTAAGGGGCCTAAGGACCTTTAACCTTCAAAATTTTCGAATTTCCGGAAAAAAAAAATATATGTTATGCATATTTTAATTCTGAACAATATGATACCTAATTTATTGCCATACACACAAAACCTTTCAAGTTATCGTAAAAATGCGCAACCTCTCCCCATAGAGATTTATATTGAAAGCAGCTGTTGAACTGTCTTTTTCTCAAGTGCCGTTTTCTTTGGTTTTCTCGTGTTGCGCGCATGATATCTCAAAAAGTTTTTATATATTTCCGTAAAACTTTTAAAGTATGTTTATCTGGTTTATATATATGACCTGAACCTAGATTTATTATTTTTTTAATTATTTCTTTCTTTTTTTTTCTTTGAAATTTTATAAGTTGATATAAACGAAAATGTCCAAAACTTTGGGCAAAAATATATATTTTTTTTAAAAATCAACTTTCATTTTTTGTAAAAATTTAGGTTCAGATCATAAAAATACACCAGACAAACATGCATAAAAAGTTTTAGGGAAATATATTACAAACTTTCTGAAATATCATGCGCGCAAAACGAGAGACCCGAAGAACCGGCACCTGAGAAAAAGAGGCTTAAATAGCTGCTGTTAACATAAATCTCTATGGGGAAAGTTTACGAATTTTTACGATAGCTTGAAAAGTTTTCGACGAATGGTAATAAATAAGGTATCAAATAGTTCAAATTTTAAATTATGCGTAACATATATTTTTTCCAGAAAATCGAAAATTTTGAAGGTTAAAGAACCTTAAATTCCCATTTAAGAAATGGTAAGATTTGGCGGAAAAAGAGATACGAGTAGATTTGTTTTTAAATCATAGTCATGAACTAATGTTATTTCTATTTATATTTTTTTCTGATACAAAATGTCAAAAGCCAGGCTGAATTTCGCCGTCATTATTTCCGTTTTTAACTGCACATCAACATGAATGAAAGAAAGTTGTTCATCTTAAAGGAAAAGTAAACTTTTAAACAGTTAAATTTTGTTTTAAGTTACAACGTTTAATGCCATTTGCATTAATGAGAAGATGTCGATCAGGTAACCAGCGCAGTGCAAATATTTTGAAGCACAACCGTTTTTCCTGTTGGAAAACTGATACAATCTTTGTCGTTGGTAGGAAAAACAAGCCCAAAAAGGGTACGTGAATTTTGATGACAAACAAAAATAGTTTACATTTAAATTGGACACTTTTTATATCACTCATAATTTTCTGTAGTAATCTATACTAATATTATAAAGGGAGAGAGCGGATTTTTCTGTGTATATATGTTCGAGGTAATCTCTAGAAGCACTGCAACGATTTGAAAAATTCTTTCGCTATATGAAAGGGTGACGGAGGCTATAATTTATTCATATATGTAGTTATACTATTTTTTTAAATCAAGAGTTTCTGCTACCAATTTCTGTTTCGTACTGTTTTGTTCCTATCTACGTAAAAATAAATCCTGATTGACTCGCAACCTCAATGACCGAATAATTGACGGTTCTCTTTGAACTAAATGCTGAGGGATGCCAGCATGAGAACCACCAACAGCTTTACGTGCGTTTGAGGCTGAAGAAGATGTATGTAGCAATAGCGTTCTATTAGCTTAGACTATTAAAAACCACTTACAGTAGTAGAATATTTGCGCTTCAAAATTTAATGAAATAAAAAATAGCCATGATTCGATTCGGGACGATTAGTTTTTGAGTACAAGAAGTGTAGATAAACGATAATGGTTTTTCTAAAAATTTTAATTTTGCATGTATTTAGGGCTATTGTTTAAGGTTTTTGATTCATAATAAAATTGAAATGATAAATATCTGCTAATGTATTAAATTAAGTTTATTTAGTTTAGAAAATTATCAACTGAAAGAGTAACTGCACACAATTACCATACTTTCAAAGTTCAGAGTTAAAACAACAACGAATAAAAACACTGTATAGGAAAAAATTTGACAAAGAAGAGGAAAAAAAAAATAATTTTTGAGAACTATTCTTCATGATTACCGTATTTAAGCATTTAAAAACGATATAATCTATACTAATATTATAAAGAGAAAGAGCGGATTTTTGTGTGTTTATATGTTCGAGGTAATCTCCAGAACTACTGCAACGATTTAAAAAAAAAATTTCGCTACATGAAAAGTGCATTCTTACTGAGTGACATAGGCTTTAATTTATGCATGGATGTATTCATACTATTCTTTTAACGAATAGTTTGTCTTCGCTACCAGTTTCTATTTCGTACTGTTTTGTTCTTAAATAAGTAAAAACAAAGCCCGACTGCTTCTCATCCGCAGCGGCAAAATAAATAACGGTTCGCTTCGAACTGAATGCCGAGGGAAGGGAATACGTGAAATAAAAAATTTCGTGATGCCAGCATGAGAACGTCCAAATACATTACGTGCATGTGAGGCTACCGAAGATTTTGTATGTAGCGTTCTCTAACCCTAGATCTTAAAATACCATTTAAATTTACAGAACGTTTACGCTTCAACATATAATTAAATGAAAAATAACTAAGATTCGATTCGGTCAAATTAGTTTTTTAGTTCAAGTAGTGTAGATAGATTTTAATAATTCGCGCTTTTAAAAGTTGTAATTTTGCATGCATTTAGGGCTATCGTATAAGGTTTTTGATTCATAGTAAAATTAAAATGAGAAACATCTGCTGATGAATTTTATTAAGTCCATTTAGTTTACAAAATTCTCAACTGAAAGAGAAATTGCGCACAATCACCGTACTTTCAAAGTTAAGTGTTAAAACAACAACGAACAAAAAACATTGGATAGGAAAGAATTTGACAAAGAGGGGGAAAAATTTTTTGTAGAACTATTCTTAAGGATGACCGTATTTAAGCATTTAAAAACGATATAATAAACTAATATAGCTGACAAAAATTCTATTAAAATGAAATTTCCAAAGAAAAAATATGGAGGCATATGAAAAAAGCAAGTTTCCTGCTGAAAACGAGCTTCCGGGAATTGAAAAAGACTCACCTCTTAGTAGAATATACAAGATTCACCCGAATAGCTAATTGGGATATTGTCACATAAGAATTCCTTTGTAACATTTCCGTGGTCTTACACATTTACAAAGTCGCTTTAACACTTAAGGATCTTGCCAACCTATCAAGCATCACATAAAGATTTCTGTCTTAAGACGACGACAAACCTTGAAAACTAACCTTAGCTGATACAAGTAGATTTCTGATTTCGGTCCTAAACTAAGAGACTTTTTATAAATATTTTAACTTTTATGTCAACTTTTAGACCCTGTTTCTTTATGGCAAACATTTAAAAAAACAATTTCTGTGGCGACATATTGCAAGGAGAGCGCAGAAATATATGATTGTCGTTCAATGTCAAGCGATATAAAAGTTAAAGGCAAAATTTGTGAGTGAAGCGGACACTCAATAAAAGACTTAAGTTTACCACCGCCACAGAGAATCAACGAAAAAATTATATTAAAACATGATTGGTACATGAAAATGAGGAACGTAAATTAATGTTATTGGCATACTTGGTGGAACTGAAAAAAAATTAATAAATTCAACACAATCCAATAATCAATCAACAAGCTTTTGAGATGTTTTTTGTACGAAACTGACGGGAATTTACTAAGAGGTATAAAAACAGAGCACATTCCATATTTCAACTACTCTGAATATCTCCTCCAAAAAACTACGTATGTTTAACAGGAAAAAACGAGCAATTGGAAGAATTCCTTCAATACGGTACTCATCTGGACTTCTCTTCTAGCTTTTCAAACTTAAGGCCCACTAATGTTATTGCGCAACTTTACTTCGTCTAATCTATTCAATGGAGTTCAACCCCAAATTAATTCACTAGGGTCTGGTGGGGTAAAGTGGTCATAAAATCGTAGGTTTTCGACTTAGGTGGATGCAAAATGCAACAAATTCTTTAAACACTTCAACTTTTTTGTTGTTATTTTACATTGCATTATTAAAGAACACGGTACATGGGATTTTAGGGGAAAAAATATTGATTTAAGAACTTTTATAACACTTTCATTTCCCTATGTATTTATGACCACTTTACCCTATGGGGTGGGGAAAGTTGTCATAGCATGGGGTAAAGTGGCCATAGTTAAAAATAGATGCAAAACCGCAACAAATATAACCCTAATATTTGTATATTTCGGTTATTTTATAGTTACAAGTATATGTACAAGTGTATTCGAGTATACACGAGTATATACGTGTCGTGTAAACATGAGTAAACGTGTTCATATATGAGTAGATACATGTATACATCAGATACACGCATGGACGTGCCTACTCAAGTATATACGTGCATACATGAGTATATAAGCATGTATACGTGATTACTTATAGGAGTGTATACGTGGGTACACGAGCATATACGTGTCACGCGTATATACAAGTATATACGCTTATAAATGAACATCATACGCGTGTATTCACTTGTATCTCGAGTATATACGTGCATTACCTGATTATGTATGTGTATAGCAGATGTATATATGCATACATAAGAGTACATACATACATATACACGAATTAATATGTGGATACATCCAGTGCGTGTCTGTACGTGTCTACTCACGTATATATATAGACGGAAGCACGAATATATACGTATGTTTACGTATAAACATGATTATATAGCTGTATAGACGTATATACGTACATTTATTTGTATACACCAGTACATGTATGTATACGCGAGTATATACGCTAATATACATGTATGCTTACAGATTCAATCCAAGCTCTTGGGCAAAAATCTAAGGGGTGTGAGAGGGGAGGATAAGAAGTAAAGAATCATAAGGAACTTATGGTCGCTGAAGCGCTACATGCACACAAAGCGAAAAACTGATGGATGCAAAGCAGGTCAGCAATTTGTTACACAAAGATGGTTTTATCCAACATTTTAGTTTTTAAGAAAATTAGAGCAGTTGTTAAACGTTACTGCCTGTAGTAGCTCTAATACACGCATTGCAACAAGGACGCAGCGAATGATGAAAGTCTTTCAAAGTGCCTCGTAATTGCAACAGAGTTTGCTTTGTGATTGTGTCGCATTTATAACAACTGCAGGCCGCGAATTTCATCAATTGCTTTAAAACTTTCTTAAGACCTAAAATGTTGTGTAAAATTCTTTGTGCAATAAATTTTTGACATGTTTTGCATCCATCAGTTTCTGACGTTTCGTGCATGTAGTGCGTCAGCATTGTGGTGTGACCATATGTTCCTAATGATTCTTGCTTCTTATTCTCCTCTCTAACACCTTTCATTAATTTGCTCAAGAGTTTAAACCTCATGTATATCACATGCTTGTAAGAAAGTGTCTACTCTAGTATGTATGCGTATATGCGTTTCTACCTGAGTATATAAGTGTTTGTATATATACGAGTATAAGCGAGCATATACGTGTATTGTCGAAAGTATATTTGTATAGATAAAAAAATATTTTCAGATACCCATATACGTATTTATTGGTGCATTTATGTGAATATGTCTATATACTTGCCTACACGAGTATATATATATGTATGCATGCGCATATACTTGTATATTTAACCCCGTTTACTGTAAAAACAATGCATATTACGTGAAATTAATATTTAATTTATATCTGGCTTATACTAAAAGATTAAGTGACATTAGAAGAACAATATTCGTTAAGCTTTATATTATGACCACTTTACCCCATTGACCACTTTCCCCCACCAGACCTTAAATACTTAATTTACTTCAATTCAAAGAGACCATTTCGAGCTTTTAGAGATGCAATATTTTGGAAGATATACTACTAGATACTCTCGGGGGGGGGGGGCTTTGTCATACCTTATTTATTCATTTTCCAGTAATAAGCTTATTTTTCTTCGATTAGCTATCTTTTCATTTCTTTTATTTATATTTATTTATTTTTTCATTTCAGTTCATGTTATAAACATAAAGTGGTAAAAAATATATATATGCTACTAAGTATATTGCGAAATCTAAAGCAGAAACCTATCATTAAAATAGAAACTCAATTTATTTAAACTTTAAATTACATGACAAAAATCTGTATTTACATAACGTCTTCTAGAAAAAATTAGATCTCTAAAATGAGAAATACTTCTGTCCAAAACAGGAACGAAAACGACGAATTTCGATTTAAGATGTTTGCTGAAAGAATTGAAATAGGGTATCAAATAACAGCTTATTTATTACATTATACGATTTAAAGACGGGCCTTTCAATTACGCTACAATCACATTTATTTTAAGAGAATAGAAAATAACGATATTTTCTAGAAAATTCACAATCAAATAAATCACGAAAAAAAAATAAATAAATAAATGAAGAAAACCTGAACGAGTAAAAACATTTTCATCCCAAATGAAAAATTAAAAAAATATTGAAAGTATTAAATGCGATGGTGCACTGTAAAAACAATTCAGAAATGTTCCTGGAAAATAATGAGCAGTTCATGTACTCGATTTTGGCAAGTAACCTATTTTGCAAATAAATAAATAAATAAATAAATAAATAAATAAAATAAAATAATTAAAAAATAATAATAATGTTTTCAGCTAAAAATTCAGTAACCTTACTGAAATTATCCTGGAATCTTTCTAAAGAATTCAAATTTCTCCCCGGTTAAAGCCCCTAATCCACCAGTCGTGTTTCTGGAACATTCGGAGAAAATTTTAGTAGGATTAATACAATAACTTGGCACTTCTCTGCATTGACAGGAAAGCTCCAAAAGCATTATTACAATCATGGCCAAAGTCAACACAGAATTGCATGCAAGAACAATGAATCTAATCTTAGCCTGTAGCCCTGCTATGTAGGCCAGTGACTTATCCTCTATCATAGGGAGCTGAATTCAGCTGGGCAGACAGAAGCTGTTCGTTAGCTGATGCACTTATTAATTGTGCTCAGTTAACCGTTATACCAGTAGCTAAAAATAGTTTTCACAACAGTGGAAAATTCTCGATTCGGGAGAACTTGTAGAAATTCAAGAAACCTTTTGACAAAAGGACTTAATTTTCTCAGAAACTGGAAAAAAACCTTTGTAATCCCAGTACGATCCACGGAAATAATCAGTAACGATTCGGAATTTTTGACAGTGCAATCACTGAACTTTAATGGCAAGACTATCTGTTGAAACTGTTAAACACCACTTTTATTTTTAATTAAAGCTAAAAAAACTTACCTTTAAATAGTATTTCATGTTAAATTGTTTTGTCTTCCATTTGTTCTCTTCTGCCCGTTGTTGTTTTGGTTGAAATGGCATCCACTTTCACTGTACCCAATCCTCAATGTTTCATGAACAAGTGGAATTTTCGTTGTTTCTTTTGCGTGTTTCAAAACGCGCATAAAATTACATAATACAAATCGGAAAAAAAACGAGCTGATGTGTGCATCACATGACTTCCTTTTACTCCAATTTAATGTCATTTTCTCCTTATTGGTAGTTTTAATATGATTCAATAGTTTACTCTCTAAATATCACCAATAGTGGCCAAGTTGAAACCAGATTTAAAAAAAAATTAAAAAAAAAAAAAAGAATCACCAAATTTGTCGCCAAGTAGGCGACAAAACTTGGCGACCAAAAGACTGGCGATATATTGCCAAGTGAAGGACAAATCATAATACCACTTGAGTTTACATCGAAATTAACAATGATTTCCCCCCAAAAAGGGGCAAAAGCTAGGGGTCCTTTGGAGCATACGAATGCAACCAAAAAGGAAGGTGCACAACTAGACCCCACTAGGAGTCTACGTACCAAATTTCAACTTTTTTGGGGGAAATCATTGTTAATTTCGATGTAAACTCAAGTGGATTATAATTTGGCGGACACTTGGCGATATATCGCCAGTTTTTTGGTCGCCAAGTTTTGTCGCCAACTTGGTGACAAATTTGGCGATTTTTATTTTATTTTATTTTATTTTATTTTTTTTTTTTTTTAATCTGGTTTCAATTTGGCCACTGTTGGTGATATTTTGAGAGTAAACTATTGAATCATATTAAAACTGCCAATAATGAGAAAATGGCATTAAATTGGAGTAAAAGGAAGTCATGGGATGCACACATCAGCTCGTTTGTAAAAGGAAGTAAAAATGAAAAAGTTGTTTCACTAGAGTAACTTTGGATTCTGTTTCGGTAGTTTTGTACTTTCTCTATCTTTTATAAGACTTTCAAAGATTTCAATATTTGTTGTAACATTTTCATATTTTTTGCTACCCCCCCCCCCTTAAAACATATACGAGGAATAAGCATTTTAACTTATATTAACTCAATTCTTTGAAAAACCACGTTAGCAACTTCTGCTTATAGCTAAAATCGCTGATGTGGTCCTTTGTCGGATCACGTATTACCGTCGGTTTCATTTTGTATACTCAGGAATAAATGATATTTTACCAGATGAGATGACTGATAGCATTACATAGCTTATAAGGCCAGCGAAGTTTTAGCTCATTACTTACGTATAATGTTTATCTCAAAACTCACAGTAATATCGAGTGTTGGCTGATATTTAGGTGTCTTTGGACACCGGAGTTAATTAATGGAAACCCAAAAGAATTCTGTGATAATTTTTAAAAGACAACTCACCCTGCGGCGATTATTTTTTCCGAATTTCAACTTTTTGCTCCACTCTGAAGCACGCTGAAAAGAAGTCTTAATTCACTGTCAGGTTTAATTATTTTAACTCTTTTAGTGTATCAAGCAAATGCATTTCCTATAAGGTGGTCATTAATCTTTTATATTAGCCTCTATGCGACAAACTCATTTTTTATTTGGTCCTCAACTATACAAAAAATTGTACCATCAAATAAAAGCAATAAGTTTAAAGTTTAGTTTGGAATAAATTGGAATAATATTAGTTGAATTGTTCACGTGAAGAGCGCCTCAGACAGTTTTCAGAATAAAATTAAAGAATTTGTAGAGCACTTTTGCACATTTCGAAAAAAACAAATAGAAGAAAATCTTTCTATATTCTTAAATCAATCTAAGACATTTGAATCATCAAAACCGCAAAACAGAGACGATAATTAATTATAATATAATAAAAATCTATCTTAGTATAGAAAATTCAAACATGTTTTGAGATAAACTCGTTTTTCTAGTGAGTAAAAAGTTGATTAATTAATATCGTTTCCAAGAATACTGACTTTCATTCATTTTAAATTTCGTTTATAGTTTTTCAATCTATGACGACATGAAAGCAAAAGTTTTGCTTCAGTAAGAATGAGAAATAAGAGAGGGGGAAAAGGCGTGTTTGCTCAAAGAAAAAGTAAAATATCAGTTGAATATTTAAGATGCTACAAAAAACGGTAGAAGATAAAAGTTTTCTTCTTTCAATGTTTTAGGACCGGAAGGATTAAAATATTTATATACACATTTTCCTTTTGCCATACTCAGAGTAAAGGAATGATATGTGGAACATTTTTTGACTTTACAGCTTTATTTAATTAATTAGATCGCAGAAAAAAAGGCAAAATAGTCTTATTTTTTTTACTCTAAGCTTTTTGACTGTTTCCAATTTTTTCTTAGATTTTGGTTTAAAATTCTCAGAAGAGCATTATTATTATCATTGAAATTTTATCTCAAAGTACAATGCAGCTTACACCAAAAAACCAGTACAATGTACCATTTTATCCTCAGACACTAGTACAATAGTTAAACATCTTTTGTTGATGTGCCTGATTCGGCTGAGCATCCCTTGCCGTCATTTCATATATATATATATATATATATATATATATATATATATATATATATATATATATATATATATATATATATATATATATATATATATATATATATATATATATATATATATATATATATATATATATATATATATATATACTAGCTGACCCAGCCACGCGTTGCTGTGGCTGAGAATGGAAATATTTTTTTACTTATATTTTTAAACGATCAAATTAATATTTTTCCAAAGCTGGAAAAAGTTCGTTCGATTTTATATCACAGGGAATTCAGAATGGCCGTGTTTGGCAGAAATAGGAACTTATTAAATTTAGTAAGTACTAACTAAATTTTCGGATTCGAACTGGCTCCATTCTGATTAACAGCACGACACTCCAACAAACCTAGCAATTGCGCCTTCCTTTTAGAGTGCTATTCATTAAAGGAATGCGTAACCAAAAAGCTTTTTGCCAAAGAAAAAAAAATAATAAGATCATGCGTCTATGTTTTGTCATTAGCCAACATGATACGATTTAAAATTATTCGTAAAACATGGAATTTCATTATAGAATGAGGAAGATCTCACGTAGCGATTGAAACAAACATTCTAGAGAAGTAATAAATTCAATTCAAAATAGGTGTTTTTGTTTTTGAATATTGAAAAACAATTTTTCATAGCAGGCTGCTTTAACCGTTACGGCTTTAATGCCTGCACATGTTTTTCTTTTAATCGAACACTTAAAATTCAATACCAGTTGAACTGAGTCCGTTTTTTAAGTGTAATTTTTCGAACGTAGACAAAATGTTTTTTTTTTCAGCCGAAAGCAGAGGAGTAGAAAATTATTTCTTACTAATGAAGTTGATAATAATTTTAATGTTTTATATCGTATTCAAATAAATAATTAAAGATTTACTGGGTGAAACTCGTAGTTTTAATTTGGCGTAGTTTTTTTTTTTTTTTTTTTCATTTGTACAAAAGTTCGAACACTGCTATCAGAAAAATCTACATTTCAGCATACAATGAAAATGTTTTTCTGCACAAAAAGGATTCCCTTGAGGTATGTCTAATACTTTTTTTATGCTTACATTAAGCTTAGTGGTCTGGACGGAGTCAAAGCTTTTAAAAAAAAGGAAGAACACCCTTCGATTAACAGTCAACTTATCTGAATGATAACTGTAGCCTGCATAAAGGAATTGAAACACCAAGTAGCATTCCCATCGCAATTATTTTTTTACGTGTGTTATCTGTTGTATGTTATGAGTACATGTAATGCGTAATATTAACGTAAATTTGCTATTATGTCGGACAGCCCGACCTTGCCCGAAGTTCAGATAGTTGATAACCGAACGCTCTACCGAAAAAAAACTTTTTAATTTAACCGAACAACTTAGTCCAGTGCTTTTAAACTTTGTTAAAAAAAAAAAAAACAGAGGTTAATTTATTTTTTTTCTTTCCGAAAGCGACACAAAAAATTGGGAAATTGTATTAGAACTTTGCTTTTAAAAAAAATTGCATAAGAACTACAGGCTGCATCAAGGTTTTGCAACAGCAAGAGGCGTTTCCGAAAACTTAATTTTTAGATCGTATGTCTATTTTCCTCATTAGCAGGCCTGATAAGTTTTAAAATGGGGGGGGGGGGATTTCGTCAGGGGGAGATAAGAAAGATCTCGCATACTGACAGAAAAATAATCCAAAGAAATAATATATAAGCCTAGCTGACCCAGCCACGCGTTGCTGTGGCAGAGAATGGAAATAATTTTTTACTCATTGTTTTTATACGATCAAATTAATATTTTTAACACAGCTGGAGAAAGTTCCGTTGATTTTAAAGCCTCGTGAAAAATTCAGAAATCTTCCCGTTTAAAACCTGTCATGTTTCTGGAAAATAAGAGAAAACTTAGGTATGTATAACCGCTTGGCACCTTCCTGATTTAATTAGAAAGTTACATCAGCAATATTGCAAACATGGCCGAAGTCAAGCAAGAATTGCAAGCAAGTATCGCGCATTGCACTCGCCTGCAATTCTTGCGAAGCAACGTCGTCCATACCTATTTGCTCCCTTTCAGCACTTAATCAACAGGGGCGGAGAAGCCCTACACTTTATAAATACGCTCAGTTAATCTTTGAACTGGAAGCTAGAAATATTTTTCACAACAGTGAGAAAACTGCATTCGTGCAACGTGTAGCAATTCAGAGAACTTTTTGACAATGATGCTTGATTTTTCCAAGAAGTAGATAAAAACAACTGAAATTCTGAAACGTTACCCGGAAATACTCAGAAACGTTTCGGAAATTTTTTGCAGTGTACTTACTTCGTCCAATGGTGCAAAATTATTTGAAAGTGGTACGTAAAGCATCAGAATGTTGAAATTAAGCACTGACCAATATACAGATTTTGTATGCACAGTTTATTCATGTCAGCCTTAACTATTGTTTTTACAATTGTTTTTAATCAATGACCCTGCAAATTATACCACATAAATTGATAAGCTATAAAAGTGGAATTTTATGAATAAGGTAGATAACATTGATTTCGAACTATTGCTTCGATTATTTTAAATTAGTAAAATTGAAAATTATCTTTGTACTAATTTGTTCACAATGTTTTTGGTTAATCTGTCTTTTGCTAACACGAACAGGTTTGATGGTTTTTCCATACCTGAGCTGGTTACATGTAGTTGTGCCCATGGGAGAAACACTTAATTTTCTAGTCCAACTATCAAGTGATGGCATATCATAATGACTAAATGGCAAATTTGAAGTTGAAATGCAAAATTTTCAGTTTAAACTAAAGCTTCATATTCATCTCTGGTGTAAAATCTGAATTTGGATATTTGTGTGTTTGTTAAACTTGATGCAATACGTCTTCAAACGTGAAAGTTATATAGTTTCTCCTTAAAAAATGATGATTGTGTTGGATAGTATGTCGTCAAAATTGTTTTAAACAGTTGACGAATGTTGTTTCTCCTTATGTCAAACCAGCATTAGAAAGTGTCAACTCCCAATGACTTTGTGCGACCAATAAATACAATTTGCGACATGCATCAGGATATGTATTTGACAGTCGACAATTGAAGATCCACAAATATTCCTGTCTGTTCGGAAATGCTTACCGAAAACAAAACTGCTAGAAAACCAGCGCGATTACAGAGGCAATTATGATTAAAAAAAAAATTATCTGGGAATAGACTCTCAATTAGTTTACTTTTTGTCTCAACGGCAGTGTAGAATTTGTCTGGCTATTTGTTGTACTGTATATTTTGATACAGTTCAGTTTCACCGTTTCCAATACCTAGTAATTGCTTAGAAAATACTTGTGGGATTAGATTATTTTGCGTTTATACTCACATGTTCAGGGTCAATCGCATTATCTCGACATTACCTTATAAAAACGATTGTTTTAAACATGCGTTGATTACATCGGAATAACTGGTAATGTCTGCCGGAAGTTCTCACACAATATTCAGACAATTTCGTCTAAAAGTTTATCGTTGCCGTTCAAATCTTGCACAATCCTATGATATGCTTCGAATGAATGCTTTTACTCATGAGCCATAGTACACTTATCCAAAATTTTAATTTCACTCTCTTGCAACACTATAGCCATTCCACGTTTTTTTTTTTTTCCTTTAAGGTTACACATTGCGTTTTGTTTGTTATGAATATCTAATCGACAACTTTAAAGCTGAATGTGCTGTTCGTCTACCATCTAAAAAAAGTATCAGCAATGCCTGACGATGCAATTGTCACTGCGATTTTCTTTTGCGAACGTATCTTTGCAAGAATTATTGTTATTGAAAATCTCTTGGGGAACAAAATAAAGAAAATAATTGTTTTCCGCTTAAATTCATTAACCTTCCTAAAATTAACCTTGAATGTTTTTGAAGAATTCAGTAGTCTTCTTAGTTAAAGGCAGTTATGATTCTGGCACCTTCACAGAAGCCTAACGCATGTTTAGTATAATAGCCTGGAACCTTCCTGCTTTTCTAAGAAAGCTCTCAAAGCATTACTGCACGCATTGCCAACGCGAAGACAGACTCTCAAGCAAGTATCTCGAATGTAACTCCTCTGCAACTCTTCGTAATCCAGATATCTTTTCGCACTAAGTGGGTGTTGAATCAATCTGGACGAACCATAATCGCTCCGAAACCGATACACTTATTAAATACGTTTAGTTAATCTTGATACTGGTGGAGAAAAATATTTTTCTCAATGGTGTGAAATCTGCAATTTGTAGCAATTCAAGGAAACATTTTGAAAAATATAGGTGATTTTCTCAGGAAGTGAATAATAACCTGTAATATCCCAAAACGTTATATGGAAATTCTAAGCAACATTTCTAAATTTTTTGTCATTGTGTTTTCAGCAGCAAGTCATACGATGTTAGAGTTATATCGATTAATTAACTTACACCGCCATCTATTAAGAATTTTTAGAACTAAACAATTAATTCACACTATTATTGCATAATTAATATGAAATTTGCAATAAAAAATTATAAAAACTATCCTATCTTTTAAGTTGGACCAAATGACACATAGATATGAAATTTGAGAAAAATCGGTTGAGTAGTTTCGGAGTTTACCCCGAACAAACATCGTGACACGAGATTTATATATATATATATATATATATTATTTATCAAAAAGCTGTTAATTTTTTAGGGAAATCCATAAATACCGTAATACTTTAATAAAGTTCATAACTGATGCTTTATTTTAAATATTTTTTCTCCGCTATCGGTGAGAAAAAGCAATAATTTCACACTCTGGTTGTTTATCAAAGAGATAATTAAAAAACCGGATTTCCATTGATTTCGTTCGGCTAAATAAAAACTAACGTATTTAAAAGGCATGCGTTACTATCTAGGGAGAAGTATTAATGGTAAAAAAATTTTATTGCGGAAATTTTTTTTAAGTTTTCGTTTTAAAAAATGCTGAAATGAGTAAACACGCAAACCACATGTTAAAAATTTGCAGTCATTAAAAAAATGCTGTAAATGTGTAAATGAGTTTATGTTCACATGATATGTTAAAAGTATTATTGTACTTATTTTGCATGTCTCACTTCAAAACATTAAACGAATTATGATTTAAAATTTAAACAAATATCCATTCTATACACTTTTCCACATTTACATTGATGTCGTTTGTCGCACTTACTCCAAGCACACACTGTGTACTTTTATTAAGTGTGCTTAGAGTCAGCCAGTGCGAATGTTTTTCACCCTTGGGTAAGTAATTATGGATTTGCGACAAAATGTTTTTTGTTTTAGTGGTAAAATGAGTAGTTTATGAAATGGTATCATTGTTTACGAAACTTTGAGTTGTGCTAGAATGTCCTTTATATTGCAACACATTTACGGTTCATGTTAGCTTATTTCGTTTTTTAGGTCTAAAGTTTTAAATAATGTATTTTTAGTTTTGAATAACAAAAAAAAAAAATGTAAATACAGACTTTATCTTAGAAAAAGTCTATATTATTAAAGATTTTGTAGCATCACTATTTCACAACAATCTATATTTTTAGAGGAAACAAATAAAAGAATATGTAAGTTCTTTAATTATCTGTGTTTTTTAGTTCACAAGTACCTAGAAAGATAAAATTGATCGCAGCTGCTGATGAAGTTTCGTAAAAGATGCAGTAATTACAAACCTCTTATTTGTTGAATGTAATTGACGACACTCTGCTTTTTCCTGTGAAAGTGTTGAGAAAATCAGTAAAAAAACTATTTTTGTATATCTAAATTGTTGGCTTACACTACAAAAATTCCGAAACGTTACTGATTATTTCTATGGAACGTTGCGGAGTTTTACGGGATTTCACCTATTTCCCCGTAAAATCAAGAATCTTTGCAAAAAAGTTTCTTGGATTTCTTTCAAGTTTCTTGAATGCACTCTCCTCACTGGTGTAAAAATTATTTTTAGCTACCAGTTTAAAGATTAACTGAGTTTATTTATTAAGTGTATCGTCTCTGCCCGGTTTACGGCTAGGTTGATTAAGCTTCCGGTGAGAGTGACTTAGTGTCGAGTTATATGCAGCTTTGCGAGGGAAATGCTTGGTTTTTATTGGCAGTTATGGCTTAGCTTTGACCGTGGGTGTATTGATGCTTCTGGAGCTTTCTGAATAAATCTGGAACACTGATGTTTCTGGAGCTTTCTTTCGGAAGGTTCTAATGGAATACACTCATATTTGAAAACTGCAACACCAAGAAGGTATAATGCAAATGCACGAAATTCAAGGGAAATGTATAGCAGAGGTGGATCTTCTGTCGATGACAGATGTTTCACTAGTACTCAATAGGCATCGTCCAAAACGCAGATCATCATACGAATGAGAAACGAAGTTCGAGTGGGGCCGCATGATTGGCATGAGTGTGGGTGATCTTACGTATTGAGAAACCAGCACCCGCAAGGCGCGTAATGCCTCAACTGTGATTCGTATTTGTAAAACCTATATAACACGAAGTTTCCCGAGACATGATCGGCATTAACGGAGGAGAATTCCCAGTTCTTCAGAAAGGTTACTGTCTTTTAATAGTTTATATTTTTCATTGCAATTTTTAAAAAAATGTAAATATAATGCCGTCATACGCAAAAACATGCTACAAAACCTCGAACATTTTGAAAAAGCACACTCCATGCACACGTATAATTGTACACTTGTTGACTGATATATTTCACCCCAAAAAGGTGTTATTGACGGCGAGTGAAAAGTGGTGTAAGTCACAAAATGCTGCGTTTCATATTTCGGTGAATATTGGTCTTACTGATTTAAAAGTTTTTGTGTTGGAAATATTTTTCAATAGAGGTTATTTCCCTAAATATTTGAAGGGACCTGGGGCCCGTATAAAAAGTTAAATATTGCATTTTTTTACTTATTTTTATTTTCACTTCAAACTTTCAATATCTTAACTCTGCATCTGATTTTGAACATTTTTGCAATTGGAAGTATACATCTAGGACTAACGGTTGCGAAAATAAAGATCTTGCAGGTTAAAACGGAAAACCTTGTATAAGTTTCCTTGAAACGTTTTTGATTTCTTCAGAAACATGATGGGTTTTATTGACACGGTATATGAATCTTAAGAAAGGTTCCAAGTTTATTTTAAGAAGATTCCTGGATTTTCGCATACAACTTTCCTGTTTTTTGCCAGATATGTTACAGGAGAAGGAATAATTTTATGATCATTTTCTCAATGTACAGTCATAGAAAAAAAAACGAAACACTTTTAATTATTCGGCCACTATACATGCTAGAAAAGAAACAAAGGTGTCATCCGACTTTATTTAAAGTCTTCTTTAAAACTACGTAGGTAAAATTTTGATAAGGGACCATATACAAAGCAAAACGAGCACCAACTCTTGATTTTCAAATGGGAACCCCTATTTTTTGCTACATAATTATGTTTAGACCGCAAAATACAGCCAGGGTACAAAATTTCACTGCATTCCGTGCAGTACAACAGGAGTTATTAACGAAAAACGTTTTAGGGACCGTCACCACATTGAAAACGCTTCTTTCAAGGTCACGGCTTATCAAGTAACGGAATGTATACAAAGAAAAGATCGAGATTATCCAGTTCAATTCATGATTTTTTGAAATTCTCTCTTTTTTCCGTAATTCGATACTTTTTGGGCCGATAATGTTGCGCCAAAAAGCGATTTACGGTCGAAAACTTTTTTTTTTTGAAAAAAAAGTTAAAATATTTACAGATTTTGTTTATCAGGATTAAGAATGACGGACCGGGTTTGGTTGGTCCATCGTATAGATCGTTGTTTAGTACATCGAATAAATACAAATTAAAATTAATGGAACTTTTTGCCTTTTCTAATATAAACCTATTGAATTTTTTATTTAATCATTCAGCAAATTAGCCTCAAAGAAATGTAAATATCAAACCTTATACCCCTAGAATCATAATGTGAATATGTTTGATAAATGTATTGCACCTATGTTACAGGTTTATTTTGGAATGAATAGAAAGTCTTTTGATGTAAATGTAATTGCGCGTTTTTAATTTCGCAGAACATCGGCAGAAGTTTGGGCCATCGCACGCAAAAATACAAAAAATACACCGTACAACGTGGGAAGACGCAGCATTAAATAGATTCGGGCCACGGGCGAAGCAAGGTTTATTTATTCCGTGAAAATTTGCTCTATATACATAAAATGAACGAAGTATCAATCTGAAAAATAAAACAGAAACAGGAGAATATAAATACCCGTTAATGAGCAAACTGTTCATACTCGAACTTTATTTGGTAAAAATTTGGTTATATGAATTAACACAGTGGACAAACACGGAAATTGTTCTAGCGGCTTTTTTGTAATCAAAGAAAAAAAAAGAGAGAGAGAATTTGTTTCAAATTAAAATTTGATGCCGAAGATCATAATGCGTGGTAATATTAAAAAAGCATAACACAATTGGCGGTTTTAGTTAAACATGTAATGACTCTTAAAAGCAATTTAGGAAAGTAATTTCCCAATGCTATTTCTAGTAACGAGATTCGAGATGGTCCAACCCGTAATTTAAAAAGACAAAATTTATTTTAGCTTGAACCAAGGTGAACCGAAATCAGACTTCTTGTCATTTCTCCAATTTTGTAACTTAGCACATGCAAACGAAGCTTAGTATTATTTGATTTTGTTTCGCGTAATATATACTTGCAAATGAACATGTCCTATAGTGTGAGGCTACAGGCTAACGCACCTATAACAAAACTACACGAAGCATACCCGACAGATGAGTTTCATCTATCCAGAGACTACAATTTCGTCCTTGCTACGGATTTCGTAGACTGGAATCAAAACTAATCGTGCGGGATGCAGAAGTCACCTCATTGAAGCTAAGAGTGCAAATAAACTGGTAGGTAAATTAAATTTATTTGCTGTATGTTTACGGCATCTCACTGGTGAGATAAATTTTCTTCATCCACCAGTTTTTAGGCACTCTCGGCTTCAATGACATGACACCTGTTTCATTGTTCGGTTAAACCAGTTGTTCGGTGCAGGGCTGCTGTGCTCATCATTAGGACCCACTGCAGCCATCGAATGGGATAACCTAACTGCAATGGAGACGCTGGTTACATTCAGCCCTCGCAGCTGGTCCATGAGGCCCGTTGTTTGCTTAAAGGATAGAACCAGAAAGTTGTATTAGAGTGCCAGTGTCATAAAAGTGGAGCCGAGTATTCAGATATTGGATTTTGAAAAACATGCATTTAATAAGATAGTCATCTGGTAGTTGATAACAATAATTTTTTACAACTCTTTTTTTTTTTTTTTTTGTCGATATTTTTCCACGTTATTAAAAAAAAATGAAATTTTTCTTTGTCTTGCGAGAATAGTTTTAATGTGAAATGCACGGACAATGACTGAGAAAATAAATTTAAAAAAATTATTCAAATTATAATTAAGAATAGACAAAAACTCAACTTAATCTAACACGCAAATTAATGTTTTGTTAAATTTTTGACGAAGTCAAAAAAAAAAAAGTTCACAATTAGCTACAACTACCACTTTTGTGCAGAATGAGGCTCAAAGCACGCGGCCCTCTACTGCTACTAAATTTTCCTCTCCTACCACATTGAAAATTATTCAAACACTTTACAAAAAATAATAATAATAATTCCTAAAAACCAGTAAACTTATCTGAGAGCAAATATTACCTATTGACCCATCTGGATACTGTTAAAGGCGAAAGTTCACACTGTCGGCTATTTTTCGAGTGCTTTTTCCCAAATTAAGACAAGGCAATAATTTTTCCTTTTAGCAAATTATTACCGGGAAGAGCCTTTAATTCTACACTGTTTATTGCAAAAAAAAAAAAAAAAACAGAAGTATTTTAAGTGTAGCTTTTAATTAAAAAAGTTCTATAAAATATTCTTTTATTAAACAATGAAGTAGTGTTTCGCATTATTTACACATTGACGTTTGAATGATATCCACAAAAAAACTGACGGTTGCAATATTTTGTTGTTTTTCTGCAGAGACAGCGAATAAATTTATGCATTTAAAAAATTCATAGACGTAACTCTTATGTATAAAAACCACGTTATAATTGGTTTGCTTATTTTGTTGAAAATTTTTTTTTATTTTTTTACGAAGAAACCAACTTTCATAATTTCTGTTTTAAAAAAGTATACGGTCCCCTAAAGTGAGAAAAAGTTGTTTTTCTGTGAAAATTTAATATGGTTTCAGATCATATTTTTTTCAAAAAATATTAAAATAATTCATAAAAAAACTAAAATTACATTTTAGGTGTTGTAAAGGGCGTTTTTATTATTGGGTCGATTCATATTTTGATATAAAAAAAACAATCTTTACCGTTCCTAATCTAGTTTTTGTGTTATGAGTAAAAATATCAAAATACGTTTTAACATTACGAGAGGAATTTTTCAAAACTCGATTCTGAAGTAACGGCTTGATCGAATTAAACAAAACTTTGTATATGAAGTTAAAAAAGGATGCTGATCACAAACATGTGATAAAAAAAGGGGGTTCTCATTGAAAAAGTTGAAGTTGATGCTCGTTTTAATATGAAGACGACCCCTTAACAACAATTTTTTAGCATAATTAAGTAGAACTTTTTATTCTTGAATCAATGACACCTCACACGTGTCTCTAGTGTCAATAGTCTTTGAATACGATCGAGTGTTTCGTTTTTTTTTTCTATGACTGTACCTTAGCTGTTACAATTGGATTGAAGAGGTTAGGCGTCACTCAGTGTCTGCAGATACTACGTTAGTATTACACTAAACGACACTTGCAGAACGTACGGAAAAAATTGAATCAATAATTTTTGACAATTGTTTACCTGTGCTATTGTTTAAGCTTGTGCCCTTTGTGCTATTTCTCCTAATATACCAAAATGCTTTTTACTATGCAACAAAGTAATCGAGCAGCACATGTTTATTCTGCCTTAATTAACTTCATGAAACAGAAATCTAGTTCATTGATTAGAGTGCTTATCCTCAATATGATGTTTTAAAAACGTGAAGAAATTATTTCCAGAATGTGAAGAAAAAAAGTACTTCTTCTTCCAGTACCTTACCGTCTTGCACAAGCTTTAAAACATGTTCGATGCTAGAATAGTTAGATTTTCTAAAGATTTAAAATTAATAGAATATTGTGTTTGTCCAACGTTTTATCAAGTTAAAAACATAATGATAGGCTTTGCTTTTCAATAAACAAGAGTTGTATTCAAAAGGGAAAAATGTTAATGGAAATCTTCGCTTTATCTCTCAAGGAAATGCCTTTTACCAAAACGCTCTTTGAAGAGTCATTACGAAAGCAATTCAATATGTTTAAAATAGTTTTCTATTAATTATTGTTCGCAGTATTTTCATATAAAAGAAACTAATTAAGCTTTTTTGAGGAAAGTAATGTGATGTTTTGCAAACACGTAATGTAATAAATCTATTACTTAAAATGTTTAATCATATCCAGGTTTACTTTATTTATTTGCTTTTTTTTTTAAATGTATCTTCTCTAATTTTGATAAAAAGTCGTTAAGTACTAATCCGATGCTTAGCAGTTTAAAACATTATTTGTTTTTAACAAATGTCAATTTTTTGATCAGAATTAGACATTATTTATCATAAAATAGTAATCAGTATTTGTTACTTTTAATGACAAGTACGTTACGAAGTTGAAGAAGTCATTAAAACAAGTTTGGGTCATTGCAATATAAGTTTATAAATAATGTTATTCAACGAATATCACCAAAGACCGTTATTTTCTGTTGTATGTTCAACTGGATCAAGATGTACCTGATTTCAATCTGTAAATCAAATCCATTCCAGCCTTAGTTTGAATGCATTTGATGATGAATTATTCCACGTCAATTGACATAATTTTTATAGTAGCCTTGTATAGGGTAAGTCGGAGTAGCACGCTCCACCAAAAAAGAAATAATTGAAACAAATTCCATGTTAGTGAAAAACGAAACATAATGCCTCCCTCCTTTTTCAATGTAGGTCCAGATGGTGTGTAAAAATATTCAGTGCCAACAAATACGGAATGAATCATTTTTTGTCAAAAACAAAACCACCGCAACAATGGGGCGTATTATCCACACTGTCACGCAATTCGCCACATTTCACCAGGTTTAATCCCCCACTAGAGTTAATATCACAAAACATATTATAATCACTAAAAGTGATACTAAATAAAATAGTGTAAACTAGTCGACCCGTGCGGAACTCCGCACTGTACTTCGAATCGTTTCGTAAGGCATTTCGCTCTTTAAAAATTTCAAAGAAAGAGTACTATGAAGAAAAACGGAAAAAAGTAAACAGAAAAAAGTAAGCGCTCAAGAGAAGGCATGTAATTTGAAGACATCAGTAACAAAACCTCGTTAAATACAACGTTGTGATAATTTGATCATCGCTCCCCTTTTGGTTGTACGTATTTTCAATGCAAATATTAATATCATTAAAAATGTGGCTGAGTGACACGTGAAAAATCAGTAATTTTGCATGTGAAAAAACAGGTTGTGGCAAATACAGTCCGCCCATGTGAGCATCTGACGGAAAAAAAAGAAACATTAAGGAGATATTTAGTGGCACGGATTTGAACTGGCGCCATTCTGATTAACAGTACGACGCTCCAACAAACCTAGCAACTGTGCCTTCCTTTTCAAGTGCTATTCATTGAAGGAATGCGTAATAAAACACAGTAAAAAAGCTTTTCGCCGAAAAAAATATAATAAGATCATGCGTCTATATTTTGTCATTAGCCAGCAGGATACGATTTAAAATTATTCGTAAAACATGGAATTTAATTAAAGAATGAGGAAAATCTCACGTAGCGATTGAAACAAACATACTTGAGAAGTAATAAATTCGGTTAAAAAAATAAGTGTTTTTATTTTTGAACATTCAACAATTTCCCATAGCAGGCTTCTTTAACCTGTACGGCTTAAAAGCCCGCACTTGTTTTTCTTTAAATCGAACAATTAAAATTCAAAACTAAATCCAGTTGAACTGAGCCCGTTTTTTAAGTGTAATTATTCGAACGTAGACAAAATGTTTTTTTTTTTTTTTCAGCCGAAAGCAAAGGAGTAGAAAATGATTTTTTACTAATGAAGTTGACAATAATTTTAATGTTTTCTATCGTATTCGAATAAATAATAAAAGATTTACTGGTTGAAACGCATAGTTTTAATTTGGCGTAGTATTTTTTCATTTGTACAAAAGCTCGAACACTGCTATTAGAAAACGCTACATTTCAGCATACAATGAAAATGTTTTTCTGCAGAAAAAGGATTTCCTTGAGGTAAATCTAATATTTTTTTATGCTTAAAATATGCTCAGTGGTCTGGACGGAGTCAAAGCTTAAAAAAAAGGGAAGAAAACCTTTCGATTAGCAGTCAACTTATCTGAATGATAACTTTAGCCTGCATAAAGGAGTCGAAACACCAAACGGCATTCCCACTGCATTTATTTTATTACGTGTGTTATTTTTTGTATGTTATGAGTACATGCAATGCGTAATTTTACTGTAAATTTGCTATTATGTCGGACAGCCCGAACTGGCCCGAAGTTCAGACAGTTTATAGCCGAACGCTCTATCGAAAAAAAAAAAAAAAACCCACAGGTAATTTTAAATTTTTTTTCTTGCCGAGAAGTATTTTTATTTTTGAAAATTTTTACAATTTGTTATCGCAGGCTGTTTGAACAGTTATAACTTAGATGGCAGCACGTGTTCATCATTTAACAGCACGGTTAAAATGCGAAATAATTTGAACTAAGTTCTTTTTTAAGCGTAGCTTTTCGAATGTAGTAAAAATGTGATACGCTATTTGTTTTTTTGCAAAAAGAAGAAAAATATATATATTACCCTTTAAATTGAGGTAGTATTTTTTTTTATTTGTACAAAGAGTCAAAAACTCATTAGAAGAATCTATATTTCAACATACGATTTATTATATTTTACTACACAAAAAACAATTCCAATGTAGTCTGAAATCTTAAACCTGATACTTATATTTTCGCTTACATTATGCTTTAATTTTCTTCCCGGAGGCGAAGCTTAAAAAAAAAACCTTACAATCGAGTATCAATTTAGCTCCGTGTTGCATCAAGTTTTCATAACAGCTAGGAGCGTTTCTACCTAATGTATTCCCTCATATTTGTTATTCATTGTTCATGTAATGCGCGATATTTTTCTAATTTTTTGATGCAGAGTGTCCGGACGTGGGCCCGAACACGCATTCTCCCGGTTACCAATCGAATGCCCTGCCGATCAAGCTATTCAGCTCTGTCGGTAACAGTGCAAGTTAAAGTTATAAATTTAACCGAAAACCTCATTCTGGTTCTTTAAAACAGGTTTTTTTGCCCGAAAAAACAATTTTTAGACCGTGGGTCCATTTTTCGTCAGTAGCCTGCACGATAAGCTTTAAAATAAGGTGTAAATCAAAGAAATCAATCAAGAATTGAGGAAAATCTCGCGTAGAAAACAAAAACAGGCTACAGAAATAATATATAAGGATAAGATATTGAAGAAACATTTTTTTATTCTTGAAAATTTTTACAATTTGTTACCGCTGGCTGCTTGAACCGTTATGACTTAGATGGCAGCACGTGTTCATCATTTAACAGCACGGTTAAAATACAAAATAAATTGAACTATGCTCTTTTTTAAGCGTAGCTTTTCGAATATAGTAAAAATGTGATAAGCTATTTGTTTTTTTGCAAAAAGAAGAAAAAATATATATTTTACACTTCAAATTGAGGTAGTATTTTTTATTTGTACAAAGAGTCAAAAACTCATTAGAAGAATATTTATTTCAATATACGATTTATTATTTTTTTCTGAACAAAAAACAATTCTATTGTAGTCTGAAATCTTAAACCTGTTACTTATATTTTCGCTTACATTATGCTTTAATTTTCTTACCAGCGCCAAAGCTTTAAAAAAAAAAATTCACTTCCGAAGTAATTTAGCACAAAGTCACTTCAAGCTTTCACATCAGCAAGGAGCGTTTCCTTCTCATTTATTTTATTCCTTTATAGTTGTTATTCACTTAATTAAGTGTTCATTTAACGCACGATATTTCTCTAATTTTTTGTTGCAGATTGTCCGGACGTGGGCCCGAACACGCATTCTCCTGGTTACGAAGAGAATGCTCTGCCGATCAAGCTATTCAGCTCTGTCGGTCATAGCGCAAATTAAAGTTATAAGTTTAACCGAAAACCTCATTCTGGTTCTTTAAAACAGGTTTTTCGGCTGAAAAAAACAATTTTTAAACCGTGGGTCTATTTTTCGTCAGTGGCCAGCAACATAAGCTTTAAAATAAGGCGTAAATCAAAGAAATCGATCACGAATTGAGGAAAATCTGGCGTAGAAACCAAAAACAGGCTACAGAAATAATATATAAGGATTAGTTTGTAAGTAACACAATAAAAAGCTAAACTAACACAATAGCTTATCGATTAAAGTTATTTATACAATGTTTTGTTTAAATGTCTTTTGACACGTTTTTGAGTTTTACTTTCCAAAACTATTGCATATTTTACTTCATCGTAGTTGTTTCATAAATACACTTCGCATGCATTAATGCATGGCAGATAACTTGGTAAAATAGTAATAGGCTATATGTACTTCATGTATTTGTTTTTTTACTTTTTTTTTCATTGTTTGGTGAAAGTTTCAGGCTAATCAATAGGACTTTTACTTGTACATGTTTTTTGTATTCGTTTCCGAGAATTAGTCACTTTTCAATAGCTACACTTGCCTTTGATTTTTTTTCTTTTTTTAATTGTTCTTCCCTACTAAAATTTTCCAAATTTTACTTCTTCTAATATTTATTGATTTTTTTTTGTAAACGACTCTCTCCAATTGAATATTGCAAAGTAATCGTTGTGTAACTTGGAAGACTTTTTTTTTTTCAAATGTTTGTATTTTAGGGGAAAAAAAACTCAAACGCAATCACAGTACCTTAACAGTCAGTTTTCTGCCAAAATACTGTAAATAAGTTTGATTCTTAGTTTAACATCAAGTCAAGAAAATAATATTTGTTTCAAAACATATCACCCTGTGGGGTCATTGGTGGGGCAAATAACTTGTAATCAAGCGAGGCATCTAACCTTCTTACCAAGGTTACTCGTCCTACCCCCTAGTGTTTCAACTGAGAATAATGAAACGATCATTGTTTTTACTTAATATCTTAAAAATACTAACGTAGATAATATGCTAAAAATGTCGCACATTCCTTTAAGTTTCCTTTAAAATCGTAATTATTGGTAAAAATATGTACCAAATTACTGCACAGCATTCCAGTTACTTCTTTGTACACCACTGTCTCTGAGAAAATGCCGACAGGGACTCTGTGCTGGTGAAAGAATAAAAAATAGTAACGGGGCGAAAATATATAAGCGAGGCGTTTACGTCTGAATTACACAAGCATACCAATTACACCATTTCGATTTAAAATCAATTTGATAATGCGGCACCCCGGGGGTGCTGTAGGTAGAGGCAAAGGGTGCCGCGAAGTGTCCGTGGTATCAATATGCATGTTAGGTGGGTGTGCCAAATAAGGCCATGTATACCAATTAAGTTATCCTTTTTTTTTTTTTTGATGTAGCATGATAAAAATTCGCTATATCGTGTTTTCCTCGTCACCAAGAAGCCAGACTGATGATGAAGTATTTTCAAGAAGCAGTTTTTGATTACCAGGCAACAATGTAGCAAAAAATGCTACAGAAGAGAGAGAAACTACTTTATCTTATTTTACGGTAGGTTTTATTTCTACGTTGTTCACTGTAGTTTACTAGCATAAAAAAGGGTATTTATTGTTCTGGAAGCCTAATTCATGTAGTTGAAGAATTCGAAGAGGAACATGTCTCTGTGCACCGTCGTTTTTTCCTAATATTTAATATCCTAGAAAAGTAGATTGTAGCCCAATTAGGCATCTGATGAATATGAAAAGCTGGTGCCAATTAAGTCATAAATGAGAATAGTATGTGGTTTTGAACATTAGGTTGGCACATTTAGTGTATTTACCTTCTATAACAGAGATAGACTAGAGTGCCACGAGAAAAGTTTATTTCGTCAAAGGGTGCCGTGAATCGAAAAAGTTTGAGAACCCCTGCTCTAGGGTAAACGAAAACAACTCAGTTCTTAATTTTTCCGATCTTTGGTAGATTGCATTTCGCTCCAAATTAGAGCTAATGGCTTTTTTTTTAATTAAAAATATTTTCGTAGTGCAATCCATTTCAAGGGTTAAAACATTTTAAAGGATACAATTTTGGTAAAGATGTTTAGTAAAATTAATGACTTTAAGACAAGAACGCAAACGCAAATAATATATAAATATTTTAAGGATTTATAGAACTCCCGAAAAGTCATATTTAACTAACATATGTATGCATTAATATTCTCTAAGCATTACACGCATCATTATGAAAACAAAGGACACATTTCGACTAACTTGGCAAAACCTCAAAACAAATTGACAAATAATGTAAAATTTAGCAACAAAAGCTATTTGCTAGAAATAGGTTTTTAAATATATTTAAATTACGCATGAATAGCACTTCAGAAGATAGAGTTGCGTTATTGAGGAAGAAAAATTAAATCTAGTTTATTAGCAACTTTTTTTAAGTACACATAAACAATGTTCAAATGTCTAGCCGTAGAAAATAAATACTACAAATAGATAGCCAAAAGAAATGGTTCACAAATAAAAAAGTAAACAAGCTAGTAGGAAGGACAGCTTTTGATTGATTGAGACTTAATTTTCTTTTCTTCTTTTTTTTTTTCGGAAAACTAACAACAAAAGTATTTTTTAGAAAAGTATCTATATGAAACACGTAAGAAACTAATCAAGATTTAATGACGGCTTAGTTGTAGTTCATTAAACATGTAGTACCTAAGATATATGTGTTGGATTTTGACTCCTTTCAAAAGTAAAAGATAAACAAACATTAATCCGGGTGTAAATCGCGCCTTTTTATATTACGTTAGTGCTCGCGCTTCGGTCTTTTCCCCGCCCTAACTGTCCGTGAGACGAAAAAGTTTTTTCAATGATTTCTTTTAGTGTTTGCTTCAGCTAATAGAATAGACAATATTTCCTACGCAAAAGTATGAACTGAAGAAAAATATTTACAGCGTACGCTGAAAAAAAGTAACTGTAGGAGACGTAAGACTAAGTTGTCGTGCTATCGGTCTAAATGGCCGACATTCATTTCTGAAAGGTATGCAACCTTAAAACACCGAAAGACACTCGTAGAATTTTGTGTAAGGGTTGAGGAGTTACTTCAGGCTCGCTACACAGATGGGTCGCGTCCCCCCTTATATTGATATATAAGGGGTGGCGGGAAGGAGCGAAATATATGACAACGGACGAATAGACCAATACGCGACTACTTAAGGGTTAATGCGATCCTCAGTGACTAAAAGTCTTGATGCAATAATTTTCCATAACCCTAAGCTGTTTCACACGCATTCAATGATTCAGAATTATGGCTTTATTCTGCATGACAAGGTTATCAGCGATTAGCAGACACTGGATATCGTCTGTAGTCTTTAAGGCAGAAATTAAATCATTATTATACACAGTAAATAATGCACAAACTAACTGTCCCTTTATGTAATCTAGTTCACAAATTATAAGATCGAAAATATTCACTTGCATGCATGACCTTGCAAATACGTTGGTCACTAAATGATTTTACGTATTTAAGCATGTTCTCGAAAATTGCAATGCCATATACAGTTTTGATGCAGTTTCTCTATATATGCAAGTCGTATGCTACCTTAAAATCGATAAGATTGTCTGTTAAGATGTTGAGCTGGTCCAATGCATTCTTGTCAACTTAGCTGAAGAATGAAACCTTACTTGTTACAGCACAGTTTCAACGCCACCTTTGCGTTATCGTCAGAGTAAAAAAAAAAAAAAAAAACATAATGTACGGTGTTTAATCAATTTATCACATACAAAGTAATACTTTTCATTACTACAGTTCAATGTGAGCACTATTTGTTGCTCGAGCCACATCTAAACAGTACTCAAGTTACCATGCTCATTTACCATGTTCTAGCCAGCATTTACTACGGAAGTTTGTGCTACTTGGAAACCTTCTGATCTTCAGTGATAGCAACGCTACAATTTTACACAAATAAACACAAAGAAACATTCGTGAACCTGTGAAGTAATCTTGTGCAAACTGCATATTCATACAACAGTTTGTTTTTATATGTTGCTATTATTATTTAATTTGCCAAACATTTTTCTAACACCCTGTATACTGTTAAACAAAGATTGTGATATTAAAGACTAAAATATAGTTATAAGCAAACAAAATGATAAAGCAGACCATGACAAAATGGCAATTGCAAGTTCTAATTACCATATTAACTAATATCAAATACTGAGGAATATTAAGCTCGAAAGAACAGTGCAGAGCTTTAAGCCAGGGGCTCCCACCTGTGGGTTGCGACCCAAAATGGCTTCGTGGGTCATTTAATTTTTGGTCACGAAATATTTCCTACTTTGAAAATATTGTAGTTTTGCAGTTGTAAAAATCTTACATAAAAATATCATCATTTTTATTTTCTTTTGCAGTGATATCACATGCGCTTTTAATAAAAGTACATTTCTTAGGTTTTTGCCGTAAAACATTGCTTAGCACACATTTTATTAACAGACAATTGTATTTAGTTTGTGCTACTTTGTGTAAATTTTTTAAAAATGATTCTTTTATGATTCTTATGTGCCTTAAATATATCTTTATATAAAAAAATCTATGTATGAGAGCAATGAATTTACAAACAGATGAAAATATGTTACAAATTATAGTAGACATCTTATTTTTATTTGTATAATAATAGTGTTATACGCATTACTTTTTATAAAAAAAATGTCCAAAGCTCCTTGAATTCTCAGGTTAAACATGTGCAATGGGGATGAATCTGCTGTTATTTATTGGCAAAAATAAAGTCGTGAGGTGCAAAAGATTGGGAACCACTGTTCTAAGCAAACGAATTAATTTTCATTTTTGTCTAAACTACCAGTATGTTTGAAATTGGAATGCATATTTGTAAGTTAGCTAAAAGAGGCGAGCCAACATTTCTCCTCAGGCTGTTTATCGTTCTTGTAAGTTCCTCTCGAGTCACTCGAGGGGAGCTAGAACTCAAAGGTTAGCCTTATAAGGTCAACTAACCAGAACAGCTAACTCATTCGATATTTTAGATTGACGGGGGACAAAATCAGTGGTTGAACAAAAACGTAGTTGCAGAAAACTGGAGCCCAAGTTATAGATATGTTACCTGATTGATTTTCGATCATTTTATTCTGTGAATGAGAAGATTTAATTAGTATAAGTGTAACAAGGTGTGAAAATGAGGTTCATTACAGTAAACATTTCCCAATACATGTTTGTTGAATTTGTTAACTAAGTTACATTTTTAGATTAATCTTAAAAGTGACATTTTACTCAACTGATCATCAATTGTTTTATGACATAGCAACCAGCGAATATTATAACGTATTTATGAATACTAGAAATAAGGTTGGTTCTCAAGCCTCTTGGAGTCATTGTATCGGATTAATCGACGTGTCTTTCTGAAGGGGTTTCAAGCCGGACGATCCACCGAAGGCACTTTGCGCCAGCCCTTTGCATGTCGTACAGCTTTGAAATGCGCGCTTGCTAGTTGGTAGGGATATTTTACTCATAATACTAACAAACAAAACCACTTACAAGAGTCTAAAGCGTGACCACGGAGAGATGGCGGACGACCTTGGAGTGGGAATATTATTTTTAATCTTTTTTTTTTTTTGTTATTCTTTTGTGATCTATATGATCAGCGAGATCACATCTTATTACAAGGCATTTTCTGACGTAGTCTACCTATTACAAATAATATAAACGATATTTCCACTTCAAGGTCATCCACCATCTCTCCGTGGTCAAGCTTTAGTATTAAGACACGGTAATACACTGAGAGTTAAAATTTGTAAGTCTTTCAACGTCATTAAGACATCCATAATATCTTATGCATAATATTTCGTAAAAAATGCTCTTCGCATTTAAAGAGTGAAAAGATTTCCTCCGTTCATTATCCGTCAAATATCTTTTTCTCATTATCTTCTATGAAACCGATTGTGTGCTTTACAATTGTTAAGAATAATGATTTTAATACTGAAGTAAATGCTGGGATGGGTTCAGAGATAATATCTGGAAAGTTAATCATCGAAAAAACATATTGGGGCAGAGTTTTCATTGATTCATTTCTTATGCATTATTTATCCACTTTAAGGGACGTTGTCTCGAATGAGAGCGCATATTAACTAGTACTAAAGAGGCGCTCTGAAGTGGTGGGAGGTAATGGCATCCCTTACATGTTTGTAATTACCCATACTAGAATTCAAATTAAGTTTAAAATCAATGGTTTTGTGAGTTTTCACCTAAGAAAGGTTTAAAGTAAGTGTTGACATTTAAAAACCTTCAATTCAAATGCATCCGTATCAATACAACGTACCGACAGTAACAACAACGAGCCATTTTGCCAATCTTTCATTGGTCGCTCTGTTGTCGTTGTAAAGCTTGAGTATTAGCTGCAAACTGCAAATTTAAACAACTACTTATAATCCTCCTTAAAAGACAAAATGCTGTGTGAATTCGTGTTTGCGCACTGATTACCTATTATTTGAGAGTTATTTTGCATCCTGCATTTTTTTTACTTCCTGTGCATGTAGCGCCTCAGCTGTGTCTTTATGACCATGACCTACAGAATGATTTTTTTTACCGCCTGAGGTGATACCCAATTCTCACGGTAGTGTTTCAATAGCAATATTTGCCTTTAGAGCACCTTGAAAAGACAAGCTGACTAGCCCGACATTTCGGTTCCAAGGCAGGATTGGATCCAACCTCGTTTCTAGTACTTATAAATACGTTGTAATATTCGCTGGTTGCCAAAACAATTGATGATAAGTTAAGTAAAATATCACTTAAGTTGTGAATCCAGAAAGATAACTTAGTTCAAAAATTCAACAAAAATGTATCGGGAAATGTTAACTGGAATAAACCTCACTCCTTATTTGTTTTTAATTTGTGTTAATTAAATAGGTTTCATCTACAGAATAAAATAATCAAACATCAATCAAGCAAAACATCTAAAGATTGGACACCAGTTTCTGCTATGAGACTTTTGTGCAAATACTATTTTTTCTCCTGACACTTTTGGAACTAAAACGTCGGATAAATCAGCTTCCCTTATATAGTAGCCTTATTTACCTTCCTCCACTTCAAAGGTTACACGTTACATCGCCACTTTCACACTCGACTCTTTAAAGACGACTATACAAAGGGAGCAGCTGCCTTAGCCGTCAATATAGCATCAAGATAGTCGGGGACAAAACTTACATTTGTACGAAAGCTTCGTTGTAGAACACTGGTGCTTAAGATTTAGTGGTAAAGCTTTATTCATGTTTGATAATTGTACTCTGTAAATGAAGCAGGTTTAATTGATACAAATTAAAAACAAATTAAGTGCGAAAATGAGGTTCATTAGAGTAATCATTTCCCGATACATTTTTGTTGAATTTGTGAACTAAGTTATCTTTCTACATTTACCTTAAGTGACATTTCACTTAACTTATAAATTGTTTTACGACATAGCAACCAGCGAATATTATACCGCATTTATAAATACTTGAAACAAAGTTGGGTTCGAAACCGTCTCGGAACCAAAATAGCGGAATAAGTCAGCCCGTCCGTTTAAATGGGTTCTAGATTATCCACACGCTGTGTTCGAGACTTGCTTTTCCCGCACTGCATTGGCAACTTGTGTTCGATATCTCGATAACTATCCATTAGTTGCTTCGGTTTTGTCATGTTACACATTTGGAAACCACCTAGTGGACAATTTTATTTTGCCAAAAACCCAAGCAGCACACTTCGTTTTATAAACGCTGTAAAATTGCATCAACGTTGTTATAACCGTTTTAAGGAAGGTGAATACGCTGAATAGCTTTTTTTTTTTCCATTTTCGTTACACCTTTCTAAAACTTAAAAAGACGATTCAATATGACATAAATAACACATTTTGACTGCTAATTTATTGAAAAATAAGCTTGTAAAGTTTTTTTAATTAAAAGTAATTTTTCCAGCAAAAAACTACCTTTTCTTTGACACTCACATTGTATCGATTTTTCCATAATTAAAAACCTTTCTGTGTAACTAAAACGTAATTTATAGCCAAATGTTTAAAAAATATTCCTGGAAAAAGTGATTTTTGACACCTAACTTTACTAGATCATTATTTGAAACTCACATATCGCATGAACATTATCTATTACACTTAGAGGTTTGAGTCATCTTAATATATTTCATTGCCATTTAAGAAAAGTTGTATATGTAAAATAAAAGCTGATAACTATAAATAAAAACTTAGCTTCAAATATTGACTTAACTTAAATTTTGCATTCATTCAGGGTACGTTTGAGCCAGTCTGGATAACTTTGCACCACTTCATATTTTTGGTTTAATGGACTTAGAAGTAAAGACAAGAAGTCCCAGTGATACATTCTTGCTGGCGAAGTCATAAAATAAGATCTCTGATCTGCATGATTTTAAAGTACAGTAAAGTTTCGCTGCAACGAATATCAATACAATAATATATCCGTTTCAGCGAAATAAATTTCCAGTCTCGAATTTAATGACATCACGTTACTTTTATTCCATTGCAACAAAATATTCATTTCAGCAAAATAAATTTTCGGTCTCGTATTTATTGACAGTGCGTTGCTTAAATTCCCTTACAACGAAATCACCGTTACAACGATTGAAATTTGAGGACCCCTGAAGTTCGCTGTAACGGGGTTTCACTACATACTATATTATAAAAAACATGAAACGGCGCAAAGTTATCCAAACTGAGTGAAATATATCCTTAATGAGTAATTTAAAATTTTGCAAGCATAAACTACTAATGCTCGCAATATATTTTAGTTTTAAACAAAACATTATACAATTCTATTAAAGTTCATCCTGACTATGTAGATTGAAAAGAAAACTGTATTATAAAATGAAAAAGAAAAAAATGAATCTGAAGGTTCTGGGGCAAAAAACTCTTTAAGTGCTAAGTGGACAAAAAAACTGGCAACTCACAATAAAGTTCAATAATAGTCCTTCTGAAAAGTGCTTTTAAGTAAAAAATAGTGAAAGATTATTGCATTGAACAAATGATGCCACACAGACTTCCATTACTTACGGAAGAAAAACGATTTCTTAAGAAAAATGATGCATTCAATGCGATTCGAAAGAATCAGAGCTGGAAGAATGCATTTATTTAAAGTGCGTGTTGAAAGAATGTTTTTATTTGGAAATTTCAGCATTTAAATATGTTTATTTTCATTGCATGAAGTCACTAAACGTTATAGGAGGAGATTTATACTGAACAATGTATCACTGAAATGTGCCTTTATCAATTCAATTTTCAGAAATGTAATTTTTAAAGGTAAAGTTAAATTCGGGACAGGATTTATCAATTCATTCTATTTTTTGAGTTGATTTAAAGGTGTAAAATGGTTCGAAATGAAATAAAAGATCAGTATAAATTATAAAACTGTTGAAATGCAAATAAAATAAGATAATCCAGCAATTAAAGGTTATTGCGATGGAGAAATTATTTGAATGATTGACGCATGTTTGACAAACATAGTAAGCTATATCAGGAAAACAATAGCACGTGTAAAAGAAAGTATTAAAACTTTAAATCACACTAATTTACAGAAAACTTCATAGACGTGTTTCGAGGATACATCACCCCCGAGGTTCCCCAGTTCCTAACACACCATGACTGACCAAATGGGAGTTCTTCGGGCGTTTCGAGGATACAATGAGAAGTGATAAATAATAACGAACTATTATTATTTACTGCGACACTGATTCGTTTTTGCATTGAATATGAAAAAAATATTTCAATGCAATAACCAAAATATACAAATATATAGATGGAATAATGTATCATTATATTCAGTTGCAAACCTTCTTCCTGCATCGATGAGAAAATTTTTGAAGAATTTTTGCTACTGTGTTATTTTCACCTTGCATGTGCAAATAAAAGAATCTGTGATAATATATTTACTTATTGTTACAAGGAAGCAATGGTATTGCTTACACATGAAGAATGAATGTCCAAAAGATATGTCTTCAGGACTCTGACTTCTAGTATTTATTTGACTCTTAATGCAGTAGAAAATATTAGAGAATTCACTAAAAACAAATAAAAAATATTCTTGGAAAATAATGGGCAACTAATGTGAACAATTTCAGCCGTTAATATATTCTGCAAAAAAACAAGAATGTTTTCCGCTAAAAGTCTGTAATCATCCTGACATTTTTCGGAAGAATTCAGAAATCACCTTGTTTAAAGCGAGTCACATCTCTCGAACTTTCTGAGAAAATTTAAGCAAGTTCAACTTCCCTCCTTTCGGATTCGCCAAGGAAGCTTCAAAAGCATTAGCGTAGCCATGACCACAGCTGAGACAGAATTGCACGCTAGTAACGAACAACTCGCTCGCTAAGCTTGGAAATCAGAGACTATTCCGCCCACATTGAAAACTGCTTGCCAAGCTTGAAATCCCGAGACTATTTTGCTCTCTTTGAGAACACCGCCCGAGCGAAAGCACTGTAACCATGCGGAGACCAATGGACTTAATAAATACGCTTAATTGATCTGTAAACTCGTAGCTAAATTTTTTTTTTCACAACAGTGTGAAGTATGCATTTGCGTAACTTGTTACAATCCAGAAAACTTTTCGGCAAAGATACTTGATTTTTACAGGAAATTGTTGAAAACCTGTGAAAATTCTAACAGTTGCACAGAAATAATCAGTGACGTTTTGGATTTTTTTTTTTTTGTTTTTTGTTTTTTGTTTTTTTGCAGTGTGTACTTTTCAATAAATTATAAAGAATTTTTTGTTCTTGGGGTTTTTTTTTTCAGTACAATTTTAACCATTACCACTTGATAAACAATGCACGTGCATACACAACTGTCAAAATCTGATTTTCATGTGAGAACAAAAACAAGTATAATTCTACTCAACACTGCAAAAAAAAAGAACAAATTGTCATTGTTTACTTCCAGGTAACGCACCACGATTTCAAGGTTACTAACATTAAGCGGGAATATTTTATGATTTTATACAAAAATTTTTAGGCAGAAATTTTGCACATTACCTGCCTATTTTTTACCAGGAAAGCTTCTTTTTTACAGTGAATGTTTCCTATTTCATTCGTATACACTTTTATTCCTATTAAATGCAGTGAGGCCCGGAAAGTAATGTCATTATTTTTTTGTCCATTCAACAAAATACAATTTTATCAAGATTTTATTTTTGAACATGGATGCAATTGCCTTCGTTAACAACAATCGTTTGCCATTTCGTGAGCAAATTTTTAATCTTGGATAAAAGTCATCTTGTTTTGAAGCAAAGTATCCGGGGATGGTATTTTAGGTATTATCAGCCTAATATTAAAGTTTTTGTCTCTATGTTGTAGCAATCGAAACAAAGAGAAATCAGAGCTGCAAAACCGGGCAAGTATAGTGAAGTGGTATATTGAAGTGGTAACAACAGGAAAGGTATGATACTGAAAAACAGAAGTGGAAGACCACACTGATCAAAGGTAACCCTGGATAAAAGTAATAAATCTCAAAGGGTCGCCTCACCCATTATGTAACAACCCGACTTTGCCGTACCAGTTGATGTCCTTTTGTTTCGATTAATGTGTCACATAAAAAAAATTAAGTCTCAGTTTACATCCGTAATGCCATCTCCAGTTATTGTTGTTGGGTTGCGTCGTACTTTAATTTGAGAAAAAGATAATTTCCGTACGCAAGATGGTTTAGGTACTATATGCAAAATTATGAAGAAAAGAAAAACATTACGAGATGGTTTTTTCCCCATTTTCTTGTGAAGCAACGGCTGGATCAAATTTAAGAATTTTCTTACACACAGTTGAATGATGATGCTGATTAAAATTGAGTGATAAACAGATGGGTTCTCATTGACAATTTTAAAGTTGATGCACAGTTTAATTTTACGATAGCCTGATAACAACAATTAAATGACATAACTGCATAAAGTACATTATTTCTGAAAAAAATAACACCTTGTGTGTCTCTAGTACAAATATTCTTTGAATAAGAAAGAGTGTTTCGGTTTTTTTCCATGACTATACAAATGAAACAATGCTTGTCTGTTTCGAACTTAAGATCAGTCATGAATTGATGCTAAAACCTATACTTTGTGTAATTTTCATAAACTAAGAAGTAAAAAGTTACTTCTAGTATAATACAATTCGTTCTTCAGGAAGAGCACCACAAGTCAAAATCTGATAGCATCGATTTTGCAATCAAATATCGATTATCGCAGTCACTTGCAAAAGAAACAGTTAACTTGTTGGAACGGAATCGACTTCGTTTAGTTTTACCAAGGACATCAATTGTTACAAATTCAACAAGAATTGTGTAAGATGTTACGCGATTATAGAAATATATTTCTCTCTACCTACTTAAACCCTAGGACAAAAAATAGATTCAATATGAAGGAAAATTCAGAATGGAATAACATTTTATATTTCTGAGGTTTCACATTTAAATAAGAAAGTAACTGCAAAATGATTAGTTATTACAGGTAAAATACCAATATAAAGGAGGTTTGAGTACCCTGTTAGGTCACTTCCGACATGAATGTGCCACCGAAAGATTTGGGCATCAAATTACGAGTTACTTAGAATATCGTACGATATTCTAAGTATCTCATCCCGCATTTACTGCAAAGGTGCCCCTATTGCAATGAAATTCGTAAGCTTAGCAACTTACCGTCCAAAAAAATCTCGAATATGCCCGATCTGTGACAAACTAGGATTCTGGCATTAGTTTATATCACTTAGCATCCAATCACGCTTACTTTTTTACGCGCTATATAGCCATTTGTGATTAGTCCTTAGCAATTGTCCACCAGTGTAAAAAATCTTTTGAAAGATGTTATTTAGTGTCAATGTCAAAGCCTTATATATTTTTTCTGTAGTCTGTTTTTTCTTCCTATGCGAGATCTTCGTCAGTTCTTGATCGATTGCTTTTATTTACGCCTTATTTTAAAGCTTATCTTGCAGGCTAATGACGAAAAATTGACCCACAGCCTAAAAAGTTTTTTTCTGGCAAAAAAACCTGTTCTTTAAATAACCAGAATGAAGTTTTCGGTTATATTTATAAATTTTACGTTCCCCGTGACCGACCGAGATGAATAGCTCGATCGGCAGAGCGTTCGATTGATAACCAGGAGAATGAGTGTTTGGGCCCATGTCCGGAAAATCTGCATCAAAAAAATTAGAGAAATATTGCGCATTACATGAACACTAAATAACAATGAATAACGAATATGAGGAAATAAAATAAATGAGCGGTGGAAACGCTCCCTGCTGTTATGAAAACTTGATGCAACATGGAACTAAATTGATTCTTAATTGTAAGGCTTTTTTAAATTTTTTTAAAGCTTCTCTCCGGTAAGAAAATTAAAGCATATAAACTGCAACACTTCTCTTCATTATCTTATCTTATATATTTCTTCTGAGTATTATTTTTCCGTCAGTATGCGAGATCTTTCTAATCTCTTGAAGAAATTATCCCCTCATTTTAAAATTTATCTGGCCGGCTAATGACGAAAAATAGACTTACGGTCTAAAAATCAACTTTTCGGAAACGCCCTTTGCTGTTTCCAAAACTTTGATGCAGCCTGTAGTTCTTACGCAGATTTTTTTAAAGCAAAGTTCCAACACAATTTTCCAATTTTTTGCGTCGCTTTTGGCAAGAAAAATATTAATTAAAAATTAATTAATTAGTTTTTTATTACATTTTTTTATTTTATTTATTTATTTATTTTTTAATGAAGCTTAAAAGCACTGGACTTAGTTGTTCGGTTAAATTGATAAGTTTTATTCGGTAGAGCGTTCGGCTATAAACTATCTGAATTTCGGGCAAGCTCAGTCTGTCTGACATAATAGCAAATTTAGATTAATATTACGCATTACATGTACTCTTAACATACAACAGATAACACACGTAATTAAATAAATGCAATGGGAATGCTACTTGGTGTTTTGACTCCTTTATGCAGGCTACAGTTACCATTTAGATAAGTTGACTGTTAATCGAAGGGTGTTCTTCCTTTTTTTTTAAAAAGCTTTGACACCGTCTATACCACTGAGCATAATGTAAGCATTAAAAAAGTATTAGATTTACTTCAAGGGAATTCTTTTTGTGCATAAAAAACATTTTCATTCTATGCTGAAATGTAGAATTTTCTAATAGCAGTGCTCGACCTTTTGTACAAATGAAAAAATACTACGCCAACTTAAAACTACGAGTTTCACCGAGTAAACCTTTATTTTTTTTTATTCACGCGAATACGATATAAAACATTAAAATTAGTATCAACTTCATTAGTAAGAAATCCTTTTGTACAAATGAAAAAATACTACGCCAAATTGAAAGTACGAGTTTCACCCAGTAAGCCTTTAGTAATTTATTCGAATATGATATAAAACATTAAAATTATTCTCAACTTCATTACTAAGAAATTGTTTTCTACTCCTCTGCTTTCGGCTGAAAAAAAAATTATTTTGTCAATGTTTGAAAAACTACATTTAAAAAACGGACTTGAACTGGTTTTGGATTTGAATTTTAAGTGTTCGATTAAAAGAAAAATGTGTGTCGGGCATTTAAGCCGTAACAGTTAAAGCAGCCTTCTATGGGAAATTCTTCAATATTCAAAAATAAAAACACTTATTTTCAATCTAATTTATTACTTCACTAGAATGTTTGTTTCAACCGCTACGTGAGACCTTCCTCATTTCTGAATCAAATTCCATGTTTTATGAATAATTTTAAATCGTATCATACTGGCTAATGAAAAACATAGACGAATGATGTTATTTTTTTTTCGGCAAAAAGCTTTTTCGCTGTTTTTTATTACTTATTTCTTCAACGAATATCATTCGAAGAGGAAGACACAATTGCTAGGTTTGTTGGAGTGCCGTGCTTTTAATTAGAATGGCGCCAGTTCGAATCCGTGCCAATAAATATCTCTTTAATGTTTCTTTTTTTCGTCAGATGCTCACATGGGCAGGACTGTATTTGCCACAACCTGTTTTTTCACATGCACAATTACTGCTTTTTCACGAGTCACTCAGCCACACTTTTAATGATATTTATGTTTGCATTGAAAATACGTACAGCCAAAAGGTGAGCGATGATCAAATTATCACAACGTTGTGTTTAACGAGGTTTTGTTACTGATGTCTTCAAATTCCATTTTGTGCGCTTACTTTTTCCAGTTCTTCTTCATAGTGTTCTTTCTTTAAAATTTTTAAAGAGCGAAATGCCTTATGAAATGATTCGAAGCACAGCGCGGAGTTCCGCACGGGTCAATTTGTCTTTATTGTGTCAAAATACATTTCGTTTTGACGTCCTTTAATTGATATAATCAATTTTTTTAAAGTCGTGGCACACATTCAATCATACTGTACGCTCTAGGGTATGCGGCCCCCTGCTTGAGAACCACTTGCAGTCGAGAGGTTTCTGGTAGAAGAATGTATCTGTGCAAGTGGTTTTCGAGCTATACCCTTACTATCTGAATTTGGTCATAATCAGTATTTTTCGCTAAAGAGCTATTAGGAGAAAAAAAAAGAGTGTTATTTTAACACTACTCTCTCTCTCTCTCTCTCTCTTTCGCGAAAAAGACAGAGATAAGAAGAAGAAAAAAGAAACACACTCACGAAAACACACATAAATGACTACAATAAAATATAAAGCTAAAAATAAATCAACAGTAGAGTCACTAACCCCCATTTAAATGAACTTATTAACTGAGTTCAAACAAATAGGAAACTGATGGGACTGAAACCCGATAATATCTTCTTTGGCATTCAAGAAAACTGCATAAAATACGTTTAATTAAGAATTGCCAAACACTAGTTTTTATGCTTCAGTCGAGACCTGGAACATTTTTCTGAGTTAAAATAGATGTTAGTTCTGTTGTAAATAAATAAAGTAAATATCATAAACACATACACGTTATATTTTGTGAATTATAAGAACTGATTAAGAAAAAGAAATTTCTTGTTGGCAAAAAAAATGTACAAAGTCAACTAGCCATTAAAAAATTGACAAAAACACAATACATTAAACTTCAGAGAATAAACTAAAATAAAGAAAGCGAGTTTTTCTCGCGATACTCCCACTATCTACCGATTTTGCTATCGAGAAGAAAAATACTAATTCACATTGCTGAAGATGCTAAGAAAATACATAACATCTGTTATCTAAGAAAAGGAACAAGACACTTAGGTTAGTAGCAGTTAATCAAGTAAATGTAGTACCCGTTAAGGTTTTCTTTACAAAGAAAGATAAAATAAGAATTGCATCTGATGTCACTATTATAGTAAAATATTTCAAAGCTTTTATTTCAGGATTTGCTCATCATTTAAGTCTCCTCGTAGCCGCTCATGTTAAATTTCTCGAAATATTCAAAAATGTATTTTGAAAGAATCAAACTAAGAAAAAATAAATGTTTTACTGCAACAGTTCTTTCCCACAAAGCACATATACAAAAAAATTTTTTATTTGTACGTGTGGACTGATGTATCTACAAAAAGGACTACACCACTGCAGTCTCTGGATGAGATAACCGGGTTCTCGGTATATTGCAGGTATCAAAATCTTTATAACTTTACGAGATATTTTTTCTCTATTTAAATGCGAAGCAATGACTGGGGCAAATCAAGCAAAATTTATTATACTAAGTTGATTGATAACGCTGATGACAAATATGTGATAAAAAAGGGTGTTCTCATATAAAATTTTTAAGTTGATGCCGATTTTAATATGAAGATAATCCCTTAACAGCAATGAAGTACTAGAATCATGTGCAACGCAATTATTTCTGGGGGGGGGGGTTGGAAACACCTTACACTTGTATTGAGTGTTGATAGTCTTCGAATACTAGCGAATGTTTCGTTTTATCCTATGCTTGTATTACAGTTACTTCTTGGTAAATCAAGTAGAGATTGCGCACAAGGAGGTTCGGGGGGGGGGGGAGGGTGCGTAATGACTTCAGCAAGAAACTTTTGAAAAGGACAGGTCGACATATCCGAAATTTTGGTTCTAAGATGGCCAACGATCAAACCTTGTTTCTAGTATTTAATCTGATAATGTGAGTAAAACGTCACTTAAGGTAAATCTAGAAAGATATTTTTAGTTCACAAATTCAACAAAAAGGTATCGAGAAATGTGTACTGTAATAATACTCATTTTCACACCCTATTTGCTTTTAATTTGTCTTAGTTATATCTTCTACATTTACAAAAGAAAATAATCAAACATCACAATCAGGCAACACTTCTAAAGCTTGTGCATTTTTTTTTTGCATCAAGGCTTTTGTGCAAATACTAATTTTGTTCATCGACTCCCTTGGAACCAAAATGTCGGATGAGTCGACTCCCCTTATATAGTGACTTTTCCTTCAGCTACACGCTGTCCTGAAGTAGATTGACGGATTTCAAATAATTGTAACAGGAAAACAGTTAATAATAAATACAAATTCTTGCAGAAAATTCATGTGGAGAGTCGCAAATTTTTGTTCCACAAAATTCGAAATTTATTCCAAAAATTTTTCACTAAATGGCGCTGCAAATAGTAAGACTTTAAGTCAAAAAAGAAGGATTGAAATTCACCGATTTTTCCTTCGATTGTGACCAGTGGTGTTAGCCGGCGGCAGACATTTTGAAAATATTGTTGTGCAATTTTGTTTATTAAAAACATTTTTCAAGAAACTCTTTTTTTTTTTTAACGATCTTTCGATCTACAGCGCCATCTATTGGAAAAATCTTGAACTAAAATTTGGAACTGTGGGTGCCAAAACATACGGTCCATTCTACAGATTTTTTTTTTTTTTTTTTAAATCATTAACCGTTTTCCTGTTATAAATCAGTCCACTTCAGGACACCTGATAATGACTGATAATCAACTAAAGTTGCTTTATACATCGCAAATAAATTGCATTATTTCGTTAATTACGTTACTTACAAATGTATATACATTCATTACAAAAAGAGTTGAAAATGCTTTTGTAATATCCTTAATCTATACTAATATTATAAAGAGAAATAATAAAATAGTTGAAGGTTCCCTATGAACAAAGTGCTAAGGAATAGAAACAGGTGAAAAAAATAACGATGATGGCATAAAAACCGCCCTAACCTATACATGAATTTAAGGCTGCAGAGGATAAGGTATATAGCATTCTGTTAGCCTTGGACATCGTGAAACATTTAGACTCTCAAAATGTTAATGCATCAAAATTTATTCAAATGGATTATAACTGGGATTCGCTTCGAGTAAATTAACTTTTGAATTCTAGCAGTGCAGATAGATAATAGTAATCCGTCATTTTAAAAGCTGTAATTTTGCACGCATTTTCCGGCTAACCTTTGAGGTTTCTTATCTATACTAATATAATAAAGAGAGAGTATTTATTTTATATGTTTATATGTTCCGGACAAGATTAATACATGACTGCAACCTACGGAATGAGTACGTTTTCAATCAAGCAATTAAATTAGTATCCGATCAGCGACTCGCCTTCGATACCAGAACGCAAATACCCGCTGGAACTGAAAAAAATGTAATAAATTTAACCAAAATCAACAGGCAGACTGACGATGTGTTTGCAGTTATAATTTTCTTTTTCAAGCTTAATTGCAGATATTTTTCTTAGTGGTCGAAAAACTGACCACTTAAGGTTTAAACTACTTTGAATGGCTCCCTTCAAAAAGACTCCGTATGTTTCATAGAAAAAAAAATGGGCCATTTGGATAGCGTCTTCAAAAGGTCTGCCACGTAATGTATTACGGACGTTTGATGAGCCACTGTTCGTATATATAGAAGCCGTGGATTCTAAACGAACTACAAGATTAAGACAACATTGAGAGAGGTGTCATCTTTGCATTTGCCCCCCCCCCCCCCCGGCGAGTCTTACCAAACTATTCCTGCGGTTCCCTTGATGAATGCTTGCAGATATACTTTAAGTCTGTTCCCTTTTAGGAACTCTGTATCTTAAAAATACTTTTAAGAGCCCATATTCATTCTATCAAAATTAAAGAGGGTATTCCAATAATTTCGTTGCGAAACTTGAGTTTGTCTTATGTATGCAATGGAACTGGACCCCATGTAAAATCAATAGGGACTAATATTATTTACCGTATTATTCTTACTGGATCATCAGCAGGTCAGTTAGGAATATTTCTCGAGATCCCATATTCCTTGCATATTTCCATTTCTAATATAAGTAATTGCAGTTTTGAATGAAAATTTCTTATGCCATCACCATCATCAAAACTGAAAGTCATACGTAAAACATGGGAAGATTATATTGTTCAAGGGGAAGTAAAGGTTGGATTCTCTTGATCAGGAAATGAAATGAATCAATTTCTTTCAAAACCTCATAAAAACGAAATAAAAAGCGTATGTACGAGTATGCCATGATAACATGTTTACCATGATATTTAAAAAAAAAAATCTGCAGAATATTTATTTAAAACAGATATCTTTCAGACAGATAAGTTCGGGACGGGCCCCTAGTGTTCTTATATAGGTATTGATATAAATAATAAAACTTGACTAATGACTGAAGCTAAATTCAAGTAACTAGATACGCTATAGTTCCTCAGGATGTAAATTTTTGCTTTCCATGCATCGCAATTTTACGGTTCAAGTCATTTGCTTTATGATTCAGGAGGACACTTTAAGTTCATGCATCTTTTTTAATGTTTTAAGTCTCTGCGCCTATACTATCCATGGTGGTATATATTAGCCTCTAGTAGTCAAAAATTTATAGTGATTTTTCTTTTCGAAAGTCACAAATGCTGTTGTATAATAATATGACAATGAAATTTGTGTTTTTAAAGAAACAATTGCGAATAAATTGTTCTTAATCATCAAAAGATTCAACTCCAATTGCTCCGACGGCTAATCGGGCCAATTACACTGTAACAAATGTAGTGTAAACTCAAGTATAAGAAAATTGACTTAACTAAGTACTAAAAATGTAGCATATTTTTTGACACAAGAAATTAATTAGCACTTGGTATTAAATAGTTCCATACTCATTGAACATCGCAAATCATTCTCGCAGTAGATGTCGAAGAGACAATGGGGTGATTATTCCATATATGATACTGTTCAGTTTTGTGAAAAAGCATAAGAACACGCGTATGCGGATAGAATGTGATGGTATAATGAAGTATAATGGATGCTTTCTTAGAAATACCTGTTGAATATTTCGACATGAACGATTTTCTTCTGGTGTCATTTTCCTCTGTTATGGCAGTTCCTGGTTTTTATCACATTCCTGTGAAAGTCATGTATTTTTGTTAAAAAGTTTCCTAAAGTGCTAAAACTCGCATGAATGCCTTCTTACTGTTGTGAATATTATTTTTAGCTACCAGTTTAAACATTAACTGAGCGTACTAACAAAGTGTGTTATCGACTTTAGTTCTATACTGTCCTCCCAGATTGACTGAAGATTCCAATGGGAGTGTAATTTAAGGTTATGGATCCTGTAGCTCAGCAAGAATTGCAGGAAGGTAAGACGTTTGTTTTCTTGTAATTCTGTCTGATCTTTCGCCATGGGTGTAGTAGTGTGTAAGAAGTTTTTTTGGAAAATGAGGAAGGTGCGAAGCTATTACTTTAGTCCTACTTAAGTTCCCTTTGCAGGTTTCTGGTTTGTTCCCGAGACATGACTGGCTTCTTCCTGAAATATTTTTGAATTCGTGAGAAAGATTCTAGGTTAATTTCAGGAATTTTACTGACTTTTAGTGGAAAACGTTTCTGCTGTTACAATATATGTTACTGACAGAAATCGAGTACGTTAGCTGCCTATTATTTTCAAGGAAAGTTTCTGCACTGTTTTTACATTGTACGCTCTCGTTCAAAATCTACTACTTGTTCATATTGCAACCTGCATCGCAGCAAAAGCATCTTGATCAGCATAGTCATTTTTTACTTCAGAATGAAAATGATATACAGATTTTCAATTATTTGCAGATACTTATATTAATCAAGTTTGGCTCTTTCAAAAGACGACATTTTTTGTAATGTATTTACTAGTCATTGAGAATAGTTAAAAATGGAGAGAGTGAAGACTTTCATTCATGAAGGAAAGAGCCAAAGTCGCGTGATACAATTTAAAGAAAAACTTTGGAAGAAATCAGGTTTATTTTGCTGGTTTCATGCAAAACGTATCAACCATTTGTCGTTGTTGAGACACGTAACTTGAGATCTTTGCCCAAGCTTTTTCTTAACCAATGATTGCACTTGCTCCCTCGATTTATTAGTTCCTGCTTTAAGTTACTAATGCGTGATCATTTTGTGATACTTGGTGCTTCTGTATTCTACGTCCTTACTTGGTTCAAGTATATTTCGATGCAATTATTGCAACTGTTCGAGATATGATGTAACTACGGTACCTTTTTGGAGTACCCATGTAATAATTGATACATAGTTGGAAAAAAAACTTCCAATACGGTATTTTCAGAGAAAAAGACAAACTAAAAAAAAAAAAATCTCTCTTTCTGTAATGCAATACAACTCGATGCAAATTTTTTCCTATCCCTTCCACTGTGCTCAATTTCAGAAAACTTGTTTTGTAGGGTTTTTTTTTTAATTGTTTTTTTTTTCCAATGCATTAAAATTATATGTGATAGACGTTAGACATTTGAATGTATCTCATGTGAGTGCGATTTTCTGATATATAGTAAATTATTGGAATTGATCGGTCTGAAAAATACTTCAGTTGAAGGTCACATTGATGTTCACCTTAGGAAAGTCAAAATCAAACTATTCGGATTTTCCCGTGGCATTATTGATTTCTGTAGTCTCCAAAAGATCAATCTCAGAAGGATAGATTTCTGGTAATCAGTTTATAAAATAAGATATCATAAAGTTTTCGTAACAATGTTTTTCTACGGTAATAAAGGGATTTTCTAACAATGAAATAAGGCAATAAATTAATCCAATACAAAGAACAGTTCCGAGGGAACATTTTCGTGCCCTTACGTCTTGGTAGGAAGTTTCAATATCGTTCATCATGGAATCAATAAAATTTATTTCTATAATCAGAATGAGATATATAAAACTAAAACAACTAGAGGCTCGTCCCGACCTAGTTCGGGTTAAAAAAAACTATCTATCTTAAATAAATATTATAAAAGGTACTTTTTAATTTGAAAATTGATAGTAAGCAGCATTTTTTTTTCTTTCGTTTTTATGAGTTTAAAAAACAAATTGATTTACCGCCTTTCCTGATCAAAGGAGACCAACTTATAATTCCCACTTAACAATACAATCTTCCCATATGTGTTTTTTGTTCGTTGTTGTTTTAACTCTTAACTTTGAAAGTACAGTAATTAGGTGCAATTAATCTTTCAGATGAGAATTTTCTAAACTATATGTACTTCATTGTATTCATTTGCAGATGTTCCTCCTTTCGATTTTAGTACATATAAAAATTTATTTAAGAATAGCCCGAAAGGCATGCAAAATTACACATTTGAGAAACACGGATTAATATCGTCTATCTGCGCTATTGAATTTAAAAACTAATTTGACCGACGTGAATCTCAGTTGACTATAATTTAATTAACTTTTGAAGTGTAAACATTATGCGACTCTAAATGATTTTCCTTGTCCTAGGCTAACAGATTGATACATACCCTATCTCCTGCAGCCTCAAATGCACGTATAGCTTTTGGCTGTTATCATACTAGCATCTTGATACACTTGTCCTTCACGTGTTCTCAATCCTCGGCATTCAATTCGAAGAGACACTTCCACCATTCTATAAAAGAACAAAACAGTACGAAACATAAACTGGTAGCGAAGACAAACTATCGGTTTAAAAAAATAGTATAAATACATACATGCATAAATTATAGCCTATGTCACTCAGTTAGACTGCTCCTTTCATGTAGCGAAAGAAATTTTCAAAAACATGCAGTGGCTCCGGAGATTACCTCTAACATATAAACATAATAAAATCCGCTCTCTCTCTCTTTTTATAATATTAGTATAAATAAAACAAAATTATTTATTTTAAAATAAAATGTAAAATAAAATAGTCATTCAGGGTAACTTTGAGCAATAATTTAATTATTTAAGAATCAATAAACATGTTTATGATATGAATGAGACATAAAACTAAATTAAAACGAAAGTATTTATTTTTAATAACGTTAAATAAAATATAGACATTCACGAAAACTTTGAGCCGTACTTTGTCTATTTTAATCTACCCCAATTAGTTTAAGAAATAGCAGTTTCTAAATTCATTTCAAAAGAACCGTTATAATGATTTAATGTTATCCTGCTATCTAGGGTAACTCAGCGACAGTTTTTCTGGTTTTTGCCATTCCATGGGTCAAAATAAATTGAGAAACACTGATTAAGTTCATTTACCTACATGTTGATTGGGAATGTTAGATACTTTCACTCTTATGGTACTCTATATTCCTTTGAAATATTTTGTAATTTACCCTTGCTATTAGAAACATACCTCATTTAATCTCTTATGAAATCAATACTGATTTTTTATTTTTGCGAATTCACCCCTTGTGGCTTCAGAGAATCATAATAAAATAAATGAACCTTTTTTAGTTGTCAATAAACATTAGGTTTAAGTGTGCTGAAAAAATAATTTGAGCATGACAAATATGGAATTTAAAGTAATCGCTTTTAACAGTTTAGAAAACATTTTTTATGGTTAACATCCTTATATTTATAGTGACACATGAATATCCATTACAGTTAATAATATCCAAAAGAATACTAGATAATTACATTCTGTTAAATTAAAATTAAAAAACGCTGAAAGCAGTAGATGTATGTTAAGTAAAATATTGCACTTAATTGAAGTAATGTGCTTGCCGAATAGTAATTATATTTAAAATTCTGCTACACAAAAACATTACAATATAAATATAATTAACTAATTGAATCAGATGTGCTCTTAATGTCGCACACAGAAGTAATTTGTACTTAATAGCTTTTTTAATAGTTCTATTTTTTACCTGAAAGTTTTTTTCTGAACAACAAGCGCCATTGCTGTTATTGACCGAAAGAAATTAACTCAATTTTCTTTCAATGATCGTTTTCATTAGTAAATAAATGCATCGTTATTGTTTCTTTGACACTTTTTTTTACAGAAACTGTCCATATAGTAAAAGGCAGGTCAATTAATTTACGTATGTGCATATTTTATGTGCATGTGTAAGTGGTGTAAATTTGTATACATATAGTATTGTATAAATTAAAACTTCAGTTTTATATGACATTCAGTTGATGAATAGCGATAAAATTTTCAATCACGATTTCTTTCCCCTTTTTTTTTTTTTTTTTTTTGGACTTGTGCTCTTTTCGAACATAATTACATTACTTTTCTCAACTACACCGTAAAAAAATTCCGAAATGTCACAGGTTAGTTTCGGGCAACGTTCCGCTTTTCATCAATTTCCTTTGAAAATCAAGTGTCATTGTCAAGAGGCTTCCTGAATTGCTACAAGTTGCACAAATGAAGACTTCTCATCGCAGAGAAAAATATTTTTAGTTACCAGTTTAAAGATTAACTAAGTGTATTTATAAAGTCTATGTCCTTCCGTTCGAGTACCGTTAGTCCAGCAGTAACATGATTCTAACCGTATTGAAATACACCTTCTTTTTTTTTTTTTTTTGTAACTTCTGAACTTATGCTGACTTTTTTGCAAATGAAAGGGAAAATACTTATTGAAATAAAAACGATTCAGCTATTTGAAATGCAACCATAAATATGATTTAACGTGAAAGAAGTAGGGTAGACGAGGGAAATACCGCCACCTTAAGGAAAATCAATTTTTATCCCCATAAAAAACCGTACTATGAGATAGATCAATATTTGGGAAAATTGTACGCAATCTTAAGAATGCATGCAAAAATTGTTATTAATAAAGGAAATAGTCATAAAAAACATTTTATTAACCTCTGCATTGTGGCGGTATTACCCAGGGAGCTGGGGTGATCCTGCCACTGGCTAATATCCCAAATTAAAGACTAAGAAGGAAAATTTATTGAAAATCTTATATGCAATTAGCATTGCAATGTAGGAATCCAAAAGCAAAAGAAATGACATTTTTAGTTTATACCATTGAAAAAACAGTATTTTTAAATCATCTGATTTTCTTAAAATTTACAAAAATCACAAATGTAGTTTTCAGCTGTTTCAGCATCACCACATTCTGAATGCACTCACTTACTACAGCAAATTCATCTACACCATAGTTCGTTCGTTCCGTATTCATTGCATATAGCACGCAGCTGAACGTTCTGATCACTTGTAACAAAAAGGTCATTATTTTCGTCATCGTCAAAAAACGTTTTGACGTCGATGTCCTCTTCATCAAAAAATTTTCCAAGCTAAAAAGTCGCTTGCCCCTTTTCTTAACAGATTCATTAATTTTCTTTTGCCGTGGTTTCACTGTTTTCTCTTTCCTTGCTTTGGATTCAGTCTTGATGGACCTTCCCAAAACATTTGCAGCATGCTTTATTTCGGCTTGTTTCTTTTCCAATGTCTTTTCCTTTCTTTTAGCTACTTTTTCTTCTAGTGCTGTCTTCATTGGGGTTCCTATTAGAATTGACGAGTGACCTTTTCTTTTAAAACTTTCCTTTACCCTTTCTGCTGCCAATTTTGGAATTGGTGAAAAGTTTTCTATCGATTGGAGAAACGTTTTTTGAGCACTTCCTAAACGGTCTTTGATGAGCAATGTGCTACAACCAGTCTCTCACCTTCAGACGTATTGCTCGCATTTACAAGACTATTTTCTTCACCAGTTTCTACTTTTATAACTAACTTCTGTTAACTAACTCTGTTTTTACTAAGCACAGTTTACAAGAACGCATTTTCGTTCCTTTAGAAAATTGTTTTTGACCTATACAGAGAAAAGACGCTTCCTGGGGGTAATGCCACCATCATGGCGGCATCACTCACGAAGAGGTGGCGTCATAACCCTGATTCCAAAAGATGGAAGAAATTTAGATTTAAAGACATCAAAAAAAAAATTAAAAAAAAATGAAGAAATCAATCTTGTTGAGAAAAATGTAGGCTAAAATATCTAGTTAAAGGTTATTCATAACAAATGCAGGCATTGTAGCATCTAAAGGTACATACCCCAGCTTATTCAAACTGGAAAAAAAAGATCAAACTTCTTCAAAACAATGTTCGTCACTGTAAGAACAAAACAACGCGCATAACGGATGCAATCGACTAGGGACATTGGTTGCAGCATCGTTTGCTACAGATCAGGGGCAATCAGGTCGGCTATAAGGTTTCCTTGATTCAAATATCAGGGGTGGCAGCATTTCCCCAGGTGGCGGCGACCCTCCGGACGTATACAAATGAAACAGTACTCCAGATAAACAAACAGCGAGTGACTAAAAAAATCCGTGGGGACTAGTTCTTTAAGGACAAGAAACTTTTAAAAGCGATGTTACACTGTTCGTTCTTCTAAACTCCAAGAAATAATTTTTCAGGTACCTAATTTTTTTCCCGGTGCCTTAGATTTTATAGTTGTTTTGGTCCCTGCTAATGCTTAAGTATTATTTTTAGCCAAAACAAGAAATTCAATAATGTATCGCAAGGCTATGCATTTCAAAAAAAAAAATCTATTTTCTTCTTTTTTTATAAGCTTTAATCAAAAATATTTACTAATGAAAATTTAAAGAAATAAACGGATATAAAATTACCGGTAATGAATTTTCACTGTTTAACTATAATATCATTAATTATTACTTCTATTCACCGTAAACATTGATTAAAAGTTTCGAATTTAATGAAACTGAAAGGCGACAGTTTCCACAATAAAAGTTAATGACTCTGCCGTCTACATACGTAGTTATCTTAGCTCTTTATGGTAGAAGCGATAAAAGCATCGTCATTACACGAACATTTTAGAATGAAACTTTAACTAAAGAATCGTGTCTCAAGTAACTATTATCCCAAAATTCATGAAAAGCATTGAGTTTAATAGTTTATAAATCACTCACTGAAAGTCCGGAACAGCTCTAAATTTCTTGTTAGTCTCCATTTCTGGTATCGAAGTCCTTTAATGTAAACTTGTTAACTTTATATCCGCATGCAAAGCATAGTCATTGACTTCACAATTTAGATATTTATTATAAAAGTTTATTTCGACTTGCTTTGTAACAGCGATCATTCGTTACAGTACCAAGGTCAAGACTTATGGTTTTAGGATAGTACACTTTTAATAAAAAGAAGAAGGAAACAGCAGTATTAAGCAGTAAGTTACCACTCTAAGTTGGAGCTAAAGCAGAAATACAAGAATATATTGGTAGCCCGGTTGTAAGAAGAAAAGACTGCAGTTTCGACCTTGCTTTTAGCTAAATATTCCATTATAGTCATACCAGCATACACTGTAAAAATGATTCAGAAACGTTCCTGGAAAATAATGGGCAGCTGATGTGCCCAATATCTGCCAGTAACATATCTTGCAAATTCCAGGAATTTTTTCCGAAAAAATTCAGTAACCTTCCTGATATTATCCTGGAAGCCTCCTGAAAAATTCAGAAATCTTTCCGTTTAAAACCAGTCGTGGTCGTGTCTTGGCATCATTCTGATTTATCAAGGAAGTTAAAAGAGCATTATTGCAAACATGGACAAAGCTATGCCAGAATTGCAAGCAAGTAACGAGAATTTTACTTGCTTGCAAATCAATGCAGTTCACACTTTTTCACTCCCTTTGGGAGTTTAATTAGCATGGACGGGCCGTACTTGAAGAAAAGCCGATACACTTTATAAATACGCTCAATTAATCTTTAAACTGGGAGCTGAAAATATTTTTCACAACAGTAAAAAGTCTGCATTTTTGCTACTTGTAGCAATTCAGGAAACTTTTTGTCAAGAATACTTAATTTTTCCAGGAAGTGGATAAAAACCATTAAAATCCCGAAACGTGACACGGAAATACCCAGTAACGTTTCGGAATTTTTTTTACAGTGTACTAGCATTGCATTATAGCATACCAACAGAGTCATCAAGCGTGGTGACCAGCAAGAAAATTATCTCAACTTCACTAAGATGCCTGCAGTTCGTATCGGTTATGGCTAATCCTAACTGATGAGTCCAAAACAAAAAGCAGAACTTCAGTCTCTGGTCGTCGTAACCGGAGTGTTGGTGAATGCTTGTAAATACAGTCCAGCTCAAAATGCTTAGCGCTCGGCCTCCGACAAGTCCAACTCAAAATCAGCTGAAATTAAAATAAGTATGGTTTGCATGAATCGATCATCACCAAAACAATTCTATTTGTGAATCGTCATTACTTATTTACAATCAGAAATAAATTTCAAAAGAAAATTTGCAACGAACTTTCGGATAAAGATCACACTTTGGAAGCCTTGATGTATGCTTATCGCTTTTCCTACCCTCTCCATTTTCTTCTCGTTCAATGTTTTTTGACTTCCACCGAACAATATGAATGCTGAGCCACACTATATCTGTACTATTTGGTTGTTTTTTGTTTATAAACAATGGCTTAATTAAAAGAGAAGGTACAATTATTATTAATTAAACTGAAATCAATTTAACTTTAAATTGCACAATTCATAAAAGCATCAAAGTGTATGTCCTTAATAACAGAAATTATAATTTAAATTACGTTTTCTTTAACTTTTATTATGCTTCCAGATTTTATACACCGTTAAAGTTACTTAATAAGATATTCTAAACCTTTTCACACATATACTCTCTATTTATAGCAACTAATATTAACCCACATTTTCGGAATTTCAATTTTGTTTTAGAAATGAATTTTATTTCATCTTTTTTTTAACTCCTAAGAGGTCACTCCTAAACAAGTAATCAAGTGTTGTTGTTTTAAGGAGATTGAAATTAATGAAAAGTTGGAAAATTTCAGTCAAGCAAAATCTCAAAGCAGCCTTCTAAGTCCTCGTATTGTAACTTACTTAAGAACGGGATTTAGAGTACTGCTAGTGTTCCAATTTTTAAAAATAATATTAGTGAATTACTTATTTTAGTATACAAACTATCTCAGTTTATTTTGAGAAAGATTTATTAGCTAGTTTAAAATTGTTGGCTTGAAATATCGAACGTGAAATAAAATAATTTAAATTATTGTATTCTTATAGTTCTCTAGAACCTTCATTAGGTATAATGTCTCACCGAAGTAAATTTACTTCTATTTTTCTTAAGAGAATTAAAAAAAAAAAAAGTTTAGTTAGTTTTTTCTAACACAAACTGGCAATAATAACTTTTTCTGTAGGGGAAGTAGGCCCAAAGTGAGAAAGTTAACTTTAGAGGTAAGAAAAGTATATGTTTACATTTCTCACTTTTTCAAGCATTCAGAATCTTATATAGTAATCATTGCTTGCACTCAAAGCAAAAAACTCAGAATTAAGCTCCTTTTTATTAAAAAAATCATCAAAGCACGTAATGCTTCCAAAAATATGCCTTGTCCGTAGGTAGGCCTAAAGTGGACCATCCCTTTTATAACCTCAAACCAAAGTCCAAAAGGCAAAGTCACTACAAAACCGTTAACAAATGTCTATGAACAAATGCTTGAAACCAACAAGCACACACCATTTAAAGTCATTAATTTTTTAAAAAGTTGAAATATTTTAACAAAAACAACAAGAAAACTTTGCTTTAGTCTAAACAAGAAACGCGTGCACCTGGGAAAGGGGATCTAATTGAAAGGCTTACCTGCTTTAAGCAAAAAACCTTCTTTTGGTTTTTCAACTACAAATCCAAAAGGAAAATGACTAGAAAGTGTTTTGCTTGTCCCCGAGTTAGACCTTCTTCTTGACTAGATAACTGCACTGTTTTCTATCCAACCTGCCCTTAAAAATTCAAACAGCTCTCATAATTTTTTTCTCAATAAGTACACACATAAAAAAAAATGTTTTTAATGTATAAGGAACAAAATATGAATTGTAAAAAATTTTAAAGATTTCCAACAAAGAGATTAGGTTTAATTGATAATTAACTGGTGAGGCTATCAGACAAGATATTAAGTATACCATAAATATTTTTGTCACCAGTACAAAGTGGAAGCTTGACAAAAAGTGTAGGTCATCGGTATTTGCTTGCAATTTTGCCTTAGAAATGGGTTTCTAAGTAATTTAGGTTTTTTTTTTTTTTTTTTTTTTTTTTTTTTTTTTTTTTTTTTTGTTTGTTAAATAAGAAGGAAGAGTCATGGAAGAAAAAACGAAACACTCAAACCTTTTCGGCCCTTGATACGTGCTAGGAAGGAAAGAAAAGTTTCAACCGGCAGGGATTTAAAAGTCTCCTTAAAAATTCTTATAAAATTTGGATAAAAGACCATGTAAAAAGAATTATTTTAAATAGATGCATTTGTTCCGGAGATTACCCAGAACATTGACCCCCCCCCCACACACACACACAACAATGAACGTGCAAAAAGCTACCTCTACTGTAACATAAGTATAAATAAAGACCGTGATGGATGATCATTTGCTTCCCTGAAGAATACTGTGATTACAACACTGCATAACTAGTTCAAACTTATTAACAAGAATTAACTTCGTGATTAAAAATAGTTGTTTACACTTGCGGGCGCAAAACATAGGCTCACGTCCGCAGTTTAATTGATAAGGAGCTCAAGTTTATACCATTCATCTGAAGTTGTCAGCTTTGACAACTTCAGATGAGTGGTATGAAAAAAAATATATATTTATATTCATAGTCTGCAGCAAAAAAAAACTGGTGCAAAAGATCATTTGTAAGCTCGTAATGGTAATGTGAACACAGGGCTAATAGTCCAGGATCTGACAGCACTTCATAAGGAAAGTTGAGTACACTGTTAAAACTAGGGTTTCCAATCCCGAAATCACGATCCGAATCCCGTGGGATCCCGCATGATATTTTTCGGAATTAATCCCGCGTGATTGAGAGCTAAATCCCGCAAGATTTCCAATCCGGCAAAGAGTTTCCATGCAAACGTTTTCCAACTTTCACCGCTCATAAAACGAATGTTTTCACAAGCATGAAGTTTGAATGTCCTTCTTTGTATTTCTGCAAGAAAGGCAAGAAAAACTTTGTTTCGTATGATAAACGATGGATTTACCATTTAAGAACACAATAAAAATAGAGTATATTTTTTCTGAGAATGAATAAGCATTCTAATACTGGATTTTTGTTTTGATACGTCAGAAATTCAGAAATTGCGTAAAAAAAATTAACGTTTTCGAAAACCATCACAAAAATTTTAAACCCAGAAAATTGCGTTTTAGAAAAAATTGAGAAATGCATTGCAAATTGCAAAACCAGCTGAAGTAGCCAGAATATAAATTTGGAACGCTTTAGTACGATTAAGGAAAACATTCAAAAGCTTTAACGAACTAAAAGTGCCAAACATTTTTCTCCGAAGAAGAAAGTGCATAATATGTTTTTCCAAAGAAGATCCAATAAAAAAACTAACCTGTAGAAACGTCCTGCCGACGTCTTTGTCACTGTGAAGTGGTATTATAAATGTGGGTGGTATCCTGGAAATTATGTTGGATGAATCAGTTGACTAACCTGCAATATATAATCGTAACGACTCTAATAGAGGCGACAGAAGCATGGGTGAAACACAAGCTGACTAGCAGTAGGTTAAGAGGCTCAAGATTTTGTATATATCTTTTTGAAGAGCGGTAGAATTAGCGATGCTATCCAAAACCTTTTACTGAGTCTGTGACTTGGTGAAACCAATCAACGTTCTCTCCTTGCTGTAATGAATCAAATGCACTAATACAATGAACTTTTATGCAGCAACAAGGTTGAGTATGGGTAATCTCAATGCAAGTTAAACTGAATACAGCAATACTCAACTCAAAAAGACATCGTTTTCGTCAGCAATTTGCAGTTCTTGAACAAAACCAAGCATGACTCTCATAAAAAAAGAAAAATATATTTTAGAAGGTCATGAAGTTTTAGCTAAATGTCCACAATTATTTTAACTCTGTAAAAGTAAAACTGCAGTGGAGGCAAAGCACGTATTTTCATCAAGCTCATTATTTTGTTGCACGAAAATCCGTTTCCATCCCATACGAAGCAAAGGGCACACTTTAGCGTACCAAACGATAGTTGCTAATTGATCTCTACTATTGTAGAGACTTAGTAGTACTATACAAAAGGTTTAGGGAGTTCGAGAAAACTGTTAACTCCAGTAACAAAAGCAGTCGGTCTATAAAAAGCACAACCTTTTCTATTTGACACTAAAATTTAACGTTTAGAAGAATGATGTAAATCCCGCGGGATCCCGGGTTCCCCCATAATTGACTCCTTCCAATCCCGAAATCCCACGGGACTGAATTTGGAGCGGTATTAGAAATCCTAGTTAAAACTACAGGTTGCATTCGGCATCTTTCAGGGATGAAACGCTTGTTCACCAGCGGCACTTAATTCGGAGTCGAAATGGCACCTTAGGCTAAAAAATTGGCACTTTTCATAAAATTGGCAGCGTGGGTGAAAAGAAGGAACCTAAGGAGAGAGAAATGGTGCCGTTACTGATTTCTACTGTAAATCCTCCTCCTCCCTCCCCCGTATTATGTACGTTTTTGAATACAGTTGTTTTTTTTTTTTTTAATAGTTTTGATCCATGATATTCTGCGTTTTGGACATTTTTCACATTGAATTCGTTACTGGATATGTTTAAAACTTGTTATTACAGCATTTGATCACATTTAAGAGTTTCCAACATAGTTAAGAAGGGTTCATTACTTTAATTCATCTGATGGTTCTTTAACTCAGTGTTTCTCAGCCTCTGACTCACGGGCCGGTTTAAAGCAAATGAAAAACATTGCCGAACCAGTGAAATTTTTATCCTTTTCTTAAAAATAAATAATAATAATAATAACTCTGGGGCCGTTAAAACTTGTGAAAAAATTCTGCGCACCAACGAGGTTTTTTTTTTCTTTTTTACAAAGTAATAGTAAAAATAAATAAAACAATAAATATCTACCCTCTTTACTTGGTATCAAAGAGCGGTCACAAATATATTTAAATTTACAGACGAGTAATTATATCGATAGTCATAGTTAAGATAATAATCATTTGTAAAAATATATACAATTACTACAACATGATACATACCGAAAGTAAAGTGTAGAACTTATGAATTATTTACATGAGGAGCCAAAAAATATTCTGAGGTATTACGCTTACGGAAAAACAAAATCTTTTCATAAACGTTCAAAATTTTAATCGAGAGTATCAATAAAATAAAATGCACATGAAGTTTTTCGACAGTTTAAAAATCTCAAGAAATTTCTAACGCTACCGAAATATTAACCGCGAACAGAAAATGATTCAAACACTTGAATGAAAAGCAAAAAAAAAAAAAAAAAGCTAGACGGAGAGAGAGATTTCTTTTTTATTTTTTTCGCTTGCTCTTCTGTTATAATCTACGAAGCAGAAGAATCACTTTTATTCAGATTCTCACTTGTTGATTATTGATAATCTTATTGCCGGTTATTATTTTGGTGATTAAATGTTGCTTATCGAGTACTCAAGAAAATAATGATGGATGATTTTAGTAGCGTTTTGAATGATGGAAATTTCACGACAGTAACGGTAAACAGAAACTTAACGACCGTAATGGTAACTGAAAAGCAGTAAACGTATTTTAACTATGTTTGAAAGCCCTAAAAGCTACAAAGTGCTCAAAAACTATTTATTTGTTATTTTGGAGATTAATCCTAGAAAAGTTTAGTTTTAATCCAATAGTGTACTTAATTCAATGTGAAAGACATAGATGCAAACTATCATTCGTCCGCCACATTGAAGTGGTTGATTATACGTCAAATCCAAAGCGCATGCGCCAGCGAGTCATTCTGCGATTGCCACTGTTTTGGCACCCCTGCTCTATTTCCTGGTCAACATGGCACCCTTGCGCACCATTCCTTCACCTTAGGGGGAATATATTCACTCGTCTGAATCCCATGGTCGTAACAGTGTAGGGAGAATTTTCTTTCAAAAATCAGTATTTGGTGTCTATAAATTGCATTGGCCATCGGTGTACATCCGCTGCCAGGTATATTCTCCTGCTATGAAGTCATCAAATATGGCGGTCGCGTACTCTCACAAATGCTCACTAAATTGTTCACGTGTGCCCCCTTTCCCCTATCTTCATCATAAAGTTTCCTGAATTACTACAAGTTGCACGAATGCAGACTTCTCACAGTTGTAAAAAATATTTTTAGCTACGAGTTTAAGGATTAACTGAACGTTTTCATTAGGTGTATCGTTTACGACTCGGTTATGGCCTTTCCAGACTGATCAAGCTCCCGACGAGAACAAATAAGTCTCTGAATTCCACAACTTTGCAAGAATTTTAGATACGTGGAATGATTGGTATTCTTATGCATCTCTGTCTTCGCTTTGACCATAGTTGCGGTAATGCTTCGTGCGGAGCATTCGTGTTAAATGAGAAAGGCGCCTACCTATTATTTGACTCCATCTTAAGTTTCGTGTGAAAATTCCATACATATAACTGACTTTAATCGGGTATATTTCTGTACCATTTAGAAATATTCAAGAATAATTTTAGGAAGGGAACTAATTTTAAACAGAAAACGTTCCTGTTTTTTGCAAGCTACGCAACTGGCAGAAATTGGACACATTAGCTGCTAATTATTTTCCAGGAGCACTTCTGATTTTTTTTTTTTTTTTTTACAGTTTAGGTACTATGTTCTGTCATCTTTTGGAAATATATTTTACTAATCTTTACCAAACAGAAAGTAATGAATATATTCAACAACGAAAGGGTTACGTCTCATATCTAAAAAGAGTACAGTAAATGCTTATAACAGGCATAGTACTGTAGAAAATCAGGCTTGAAGACTGTAGAAGTTCATGTTAGCATCAGAGGTGTAGATTCATGTTTGAATATTTCAGACAATCAAAACATTAAATTTCAACAAGTAAGTGATAAAAATTCAATTGTTTTATATAGGAAGTAGGGTAGACCGACTACCGACCAGTGCATGAACACTTCGTATTTTTTGTAAAAAAAAATAAGGTTTTAAAACCTTTTTTTTAAGATGAATTGGCAGTAATAACTCTCTTTTACCCATTTCCAGAAAGAAAACGACTAGACAATGCTGTGTTTATTCACTGATTAGGGTGCTCATTCAATGGGTCCGAACACGTTTTTTTTTTCATTTTAACCCTCAAAAAGCCTTGATGCAGAACCGTAAATATTCTCACATTTTTTTAAAAAAATAACTAAAAACATCCTTCAATGCAATTTAACACTCACGTGGCAAATGCAACAATTTTTAACTATGCTATAAATTCTTAAAAATGAAAATTTGCTTAAGCGTTCATTAAGTGTTCATATTTCCTGAAAAGCTATTTTATTTCATAAACCAGTTTTCCTAAAAGGTTTTAGGTAAAAAGCAGCGTTTTACTCAATTTCTTTATATGTTACTTATACGATGTAGGAACTTAAGTGACTGTAATAATGCATTATGAAATGCTTGGGGACAAGGCAAGATCTAGAGCTCTCTTGGAGCCAAAATGTCGGATGTATCTGCCTGTCATCTAAAGTAGTTCTAGTTATAATGAAATATAAGGTTATTAATATACTAAGCTTCTTAAAAAATCTTTGTGGCAAAGCAATTTTTGAAAAAGTAACAACTTTTGAAGCTAAATGCCACTTGAATAATTTTAAAGGCAAAGGACTGTAAATCATAGGAAAACTATTAACTAAATCTCATCATGTGCAAGGAAAAAAGTGGAAGTACCATCATAAAATAATATTTTAATACAACTTTTAGAACCAAAACTAAAAGCAGAAACCATCAAAAGGAAAAAATATTTGAACACAGTTCTAAAGAACTAGTACCTGAATCTGAGAAATATAAAGGCTATGAGAGAATCCAACATATTTATCATTTATGACTTGAACTTCAAACGCAAACCATTTGATGGAGGAAGATTTACTCACGCGGAAAAGCACATATATTGCTACCGGAGATTCTCTTAAGATGGTCCATTTATCAACCACTCCCTAGGAAAGCCAAACATATAGTCTTTAAATTGATCACGACAAAAGCAATATGTATGTGCGCATTTTATTTTGAGAAACCTTTATATAAAGTATTTGTTTTGGGAAAAAATGCTGCACTGGAGGTTTCAAATAGAACTGATGATTTTACTTTCGAAATATTTTGATTAATTTCAGTTCCAAATAGGATTTTTTTATTTTCTTGATGTTTTTACTACGGATAAAGAATAACTCGTGGGATACACTTCGCTCTCGTATTAATATTCGTATTAGTATTTTTAAAATAAAATTGTAAATAATGATTCGCGAAAAATTTATAAGTCTTGCATATTGAATTACTTGCAACAGTCGATTAGAAGTTAAAGTTTTCAATCGTATGTGACCAATTTAAAAGTCCAACTAAGTCCACGAAATTTAAGGGCATAATGGGATAACTACAGTTTTGAAGAACTCCATTCCCCCCCCCCTTTTCCGGGTTCATCGGACAGATTAATCAAAATAGTTGCTCTTCTTCTACATCTTGACTTAAAGAAAAATCGGAAAACTATCGAGGACCGCGGAGAATTTTAAAAACGTATATCAGAAAAATCATTTTGTATTTTTTGCTTCACTAACATTTTTCGCGAAGCCGGGATTCGAAGCTATTAGAGTCCGATTCAATGCAGCGTCCTTTCCCATTCATTATCTTTATCCTTCTCACAATACATATTAGTTTGCAACACAATACGAAGTGTGACAATAAATTAACCGGATTAGTCTTAGAAACTAGCTTTATTGAAAACATTATGCTACTACCTTTTAGTGCCCTCTTTAGCCCCGTGAAAATTACAGGTCGACTTGTCCGACATTTTTGCTCCAAGCCAGCTTTAGATCCAACCTTGTTTCTAGTATTTATAAATACGTTATAATGTTCGGTTGCTGTCATAAAACAATTGATGATAAGTTGAGGAAAAGAAAATGTCACATAAGATAAATATAGAACAATAAGTTAGTTCACAAATTTAACAAAAATGTGTTGGTAAATGTTATCTGTAATGAAGCTCACTTTCACTTCTTATTTGTTTTTATTTGTATTAATTAAACTAACCTCATTTACAGAATGAAATAATCAAATATCAATCAGTCAAAACATCTAAAGCTTGGGCACCAGTTTTCTGCAACGAGGCTTTTGTGCATAAACTAATTTTGTCTCCCTAGCATTGCGGAACCAAAATGCCGGTCGAGGCCGTCTCCCGTATTTAGTGACGGTGCTTTAGTATACTCGTGGCGTGCGTTGTGATCCGCAGTGAAATCATTGTAATTTTGTAGTGACATCCTTATATATTATTTCTGTAGCCTGTTCTTGGTTTCTACGCCAGATTTTCCTCAATTCTTGATCGATTTCTTTGATTTACGCCTTATTTTAAATCTTATGGTGCTGGCTACTGACGAAAAATAGACCCACGGTCTAAAAATTGATTTTTCAGCCGAAAAATCTGTTTTAAAGAACCAGAATGCGGTTTTCGGTTAAACTTATAACTTAAATTTGCGCTATGACCGACAGAGCTGAATAGCTTGATCGGCAGAGCGTTCTCTTCGTAACCAGGAGAATGCGTGTTCGGGCCCGCGTCCGGACAATCCGCAACAAAAAATTAGAGAAATATCGCGTATTACATGAACCCTTAATTAAGTGAATAACAACTATGATGGAATAGAATAAATTAGAAGGAAACGCTACTTGCGGATATGAAAACTTGAAGAGACTTTGTGCTAAATTACTTCGGAATTGTACGTTTTTCTTTTTAAGCTTTGGCTCTGGTAAGAAAATTAAAGCATAATGTAAGCGAAAATATAAGTAACAGGTTTAAGATTTCAGACTACAATAGAATTGTTTTTTGTTCAGAAAAAAATAATAAATCGTATATTGAAATATATATTCTTCTAATGAGTTTTTGACTCTTTGTACAAATAAAAAAATTACTACCTCAATTTGAAGGGTAAAATATATATTTTTTCTTCTTTTTGCAAAAAAACAAATAGCTTATCACATTTTTACTACATTCGAAAAGCTACGCTTAAAAAAGAGCGTAGTTTAATTTATTTTGTATTTTAACCGTTCTGTTAAATGATGAACACGTGCTGCCATCTAAGTCATAACGGTTCAAGCAGCCTGCGGTAACAAATAGTAAAAATTTTCAAAAATTAAACCATTTTTCTTCAATATCTTATCTTATATATTATTCCCCTCTCATTTTAAAACTTATCAGGCTGGCTAATGACGAAAAATAGACTTACGGTCGAAAAATCAAGTTTTCGAAAACACCCCTTGCTGTTTCAAAACCTTGATGCCTGCAGTTCTTATGATTTTTTTTTTTTTTTTCAGTAAAGTTCTAATGCAGTTTTCCAATTTTTTACGTCGCATTCGGCAAAAAAAAAAAAACAGCCTGTGTGTGTGTGCGTGTTCATATTTCAATAAAGCTTAAAAGCACCGGACTTAGTTGTTCGGTTAAACTGATAAGTTTTTTTCGGTAGAGCGTTCGGCTATAAACTATCTGAACTTCGGGCAAGCTTGGGCTGTCCGACATAATATCAAATTTATATTAGTATTACGCATTACATGTACACATAACATACACACGTAATAAAATTAATGCAATGGGAATGCTACTTGGTGTTTCGACTCCTTTATGCAGGCTGCAGTTATCATTCGGATAAGTTGACTGTTAATCGAAAGGTGTTTTTCCCTTTTTTTAAGCTTTGACTACATCCAGACCACTCAGCATAATGTAAGCATAAAAAAGTATTAGAATTACCTAAAGGAAATCCTTTTTGCGCAGAAAAACATTTTCATTGTATGCTGAAATGTAGATGTTTCTAATAGCAATGTTCGATCTTTTGTACAAATGAAAAAATACTACGCCAAATAAAAACTACGAGTTTCACCCAGTAAAGCTTTAATTTTTTATTCGCGCGAATACGATATAAAGCATTAAAATTATTATCAACTTCATTAGCAAGAAATCATTTTCTACTCCTCTGCTTTCTGCTGAAAAAAAAAAATACATTTTGTCTACGTTCGAAAAATTACACTTAAAAAAGGGACTCAATTCAACTGGTTTTGGTTCTGAATTTTAAGTGTTTGATTAAAAGAGAAACATGTGCGGGCATTTAAGCCGTAACGGTTAAAGCAACCTTCTATGTGAAATAGTTCAATATTCAAAGATAAAAACACTTATTTTCAATCTAATTTATTACTTCTCTAGAATGTTTGTTTTAATCGCTACGTGAGATCTTCGTCATTCTTTATTCAAATTCCATGCTTTACGAATAATTTTAAATCGTATCATGCTGGTTAATGACAAAACATAGAAGCATGATCTTATTACTATTATTATTATTATTTTTAGCAAAAAGCTTTTTTACTGTTTTCTACTACGCATTCCTTCAATGAACAGCTTTCAAAAAGGAAGGCGCACATACTAGGTTTGTTGGGGTGTCGGGTTGTTAATCAGATTGGTGCCAATTCGAATCCGTGCCAATAAATATCTCTTTAATGTTTCTTTTTTTCCCGTCAGATGCTGACATGTGCAGGACTGTATTTGCCACAACCTGTTTTTTCACGAGTCACCACTCAGCCACACTTTTAATGACATTTATGTTTGCATTGAAAATATGTACGATTAAAAGGGGAGCTATGATCAAATTATCACAACGTTGTATTTAACGAGGTTTTGTTACTGATGTCTTTAAATTACATGCGTTGTCTTCTGCGCTTACTTTTTTTTTTGGTTCTTCTTCATAATGTTCTTTCTTTGAAAATTTTAAAGAGCGAAATGTCTTATGAAAAGATTCGAAGCACAGTGCGGAGTTCCGCACGGGTCGACTAGTATTGTGCTTATTAAAGTTTCACTAAACTGAAAAACCGTTTTGATCTCAAGTTACTTCATTTGGTGTGATTGATATCGAACATCAACATCGAACGTAAGTGTTCATTAAATTACCGTCATAAAATTTTACAATTAAACGAATGACGACCACAAAAACTCGACATTGGAATATGAATTTCGGTTATCTGCCTTTTTCGAGAAAATTCTAACCACTGTATGATAGAAGCTCTTTTTACGCTAAGAATGTTTGTTTACATCAACTGCAGTATAATATCAGTTGTTACATATTTACAATAATACAATTTAATTGAATAATGAACGAAAAGGTTTTTTTCAGTACTTCTTATCCCTTAGTCAAAAAATTAAACAAAAATGAACTATTAATTTACAGTGTTAGAAATGCAAGAAAATCTTTCGTTGCATGATGAAGTTACATTCTCATATTAATCAAAATTTCATTCAAAACAGGAATTTAAGAGGTGCAACTTCTGCCGCGCTTTCAATAAAAGAAAACTTACCTTTTACTCTCTCTCTCTACTTACTCTACCTTAAAACTTGGCAAGAAAATCAATACCAAGCTCATAATACCAGAGTTTTAAAGACTTAGTCATAACAAATAAAAATATTTTTGACGTTTTAAGAGCAAAATATTAGTAACACTGAAAATAACAATTTCAACAAGGTTTCAAAAGTTTTGAAATAAATCTTCTCAATTCAATGAAATGAAATCGAACAAGGGAAATATAATTAGATGAAATTCCGTAAGGCATAAAAGTACCTAATTAAGTATGGAAACTTCCTGAAAATAGTTTTCGTAAAACACTTTCTATAATAAAGCAATGAAATGCTTCAGGATATTTAAGCATGTTAACAAATTCGGGATATGTATTGAATAAAGTGAAGAATTTTAATATGCTGCCATATTTCCTTATAACGCTTATTGAAGCTTAAAGTGGTAGTATAAAATATTAACATTTGGTTTCTAAAGCAATACAGCTTTGATATCCAATTATAATTGGCATCTACTTTCAACTTTAGAAACATTCTGTAAATATTTGCTTAATTTAATTAAATAATTTTCACAACTTTGAAAGTAAATATTGGAACTCAAACATTGAGATACTTCTTGGAATTTTACTTTTATATCATTTCAAACAAAATTAACTCTAGAAAAAAAATGCTTTCTTATTATGAGTTTTTGGATGAAAAATCTTATTTTTCTCTCTCATTATATCTTCCTTTACTTCTTTCTTTTATTGATTTTTTTTTTTTTTTTTTGAAAACCATGAATCTTTTCTTTTCTTTCTTTCTTTTTTTTTTTTTTTTGTTAATGCTATATTTTCTTTCTAATTTTCCGGGCGATTTATGTATTTAGATATTTCTTGCATTTATATATGCAAATGAATGCATGGTAAATGAAACAAGTACAGTTTAAAGGAACGATTCTCAACCATTTTACTGCAGCCGTCCCATTACTACGTTGCGTGTAAATGTTTTCAATACCTCCTTTGTGAACGGGCAGGAAGGAGGGCGATTAAAACTTTTTTCTTACACTTAATTACACTCCTGTTTGTGAAAATTGCAACACCATGAAGGACGCATCATAGTTGAATGAAAATTAATACACAGTTGAATGGTAATGGTACAAATAAATGAATACATTTTCAAACCAAACAAACAATAAAAAGAGATAGAAATTAGTATTTTGTGTGGCCACCACGCGCTGTAATAAGAGCTGCTACACGACTCGGCATGGAGTGAAACAAAGCTCGAATATCTGCCTACGGAAGAGTATTCCATATTGTTTGTATGAGCAACCAAAGTTCGTCTGTCGAAGCAACAGAACGAGGATCACGAACGAGACGCCGCCCAACGAAATCCCACACATGTTCAATCGGTGACATATCCGGGGAATATGCAGGCCAATGAAGAAGCTGTACCTGCTGCGAATCAAGGTAGGATTTGACAGTCCTGGCGACATGTGGACGTGCATTATCCTGCTGGAATACAGGCCCTGGCAATTCTTGCAGAAAAGGAATAGCTTGGGGCTGTAAAACTTCGTTTATTTATCGGGTACTGTTCAAATTGCCCACAATTCGTAGCAATTGTGATCGTCCATGATATGCTATGGCACCCCAGACCATAACTCCGGGTGTTTGTTTACTTTGGCGTTCGATAATGCACTCCGGAATGTGCCGTTCACCGGCATAGCGCCTGACACGAATTCGGCCATCATGGTGCCACAAATTGAAGCGGGCTTCGTCAGAAAAGACGACCTGCTGCCAATCAGCACACCAGCTCTTATGCACATTGGTCCATTGTAACCGCAGGCGGCGATGGTTTTGCGTGAGAGGAATCCTGTATAAAGGAATCCTTGCACGCAGCCCACGCTGTAGCAGACGTCTCCGAATTAATGAAGCACACAATGAAACACCTGTAGCTGTTGACCACTGTGCTACCAATTGTCTAGAAGAAGCTGTGCGGTTCGTCGGCGCCATACGCACCAGGTGTCTGTCATCGCGAGCTGACGTTACATTTCGGGGTCCACTCCCGAGTCTCCGAGCTGTCCGACCCTAATCCGTCCACTGCTTCCAAATACTCATGATTGTGCTGCTGTTACGCTGCACACGAGCCTTTACCGCACGATAAGACAATCCAGCTTCACGAAGGCTGACGATTCTGCCCCGTTCAAACTCCGAAGTTTGCTCAAATTTCGCTTTCTTTCGTCGAAGAGGCATAGTAAAGATTTTCAGTGAACGTTTACTGTAGCATATAACCACCGATAATCATACATGCCTCGCTACAGCCGTCTATTTATATTTGGTTTGATCCGCCGTTCAGAGGGCGCTGCTCAACATACGCATGCCCTACTGGTTTGCAATTCTAATCATTTGCATATCATGCCCTACTTTACATTTCCTGCAACTTTCAGCTCACTCGCGTAAGTCCTTCGTGGTGTTGCAATTTTCACAAACAGGAGTGTAGAGTAGTTTAACTAATAGACCTGACTGGTAGCAACAAAATGAGTAGTGTAAGAACACTTGTGCTTAAAGCGTTTTTTATTCTATAAGAGAATTTTTAGGATAGAAGAGATATTCTTTTTACTTTAAAAGTCGTGGGGAAGAAGTATTCAAGTACCAGTATCAGAGCAACGGTTGTGCATGCTGATTCAGAACCGAAGAAGAAAGCGCAAATCTATAAGGGTTGCCCAAATGAAAAGTGAACAAGTGCAATAACATCAGAATAAACGATTCAATTAAAGTGGTACTGCACAATTATATAAAGGGTGGTATGAGGTTTGCATCTCAAATGGCGTTCAGCGGTTAAACCTGTTTGAAGTAGAGGAAATTATACAAAAGGAAAGTCGTGCTATCCATGTATGCGTCCACATCGGAAAGCGCGGTACTACGGTTAAAGACGACAACGGACATAAGATCTGCCGTGACCGGAACAAGCAAATATCGCGATCACCATTGATTCCATTGCCTTCGTTAATGAAATGATTCGAGCTAATCGAAAGATATTAAGATACCCTTGAAATCAGTGACGAATTCAACCTGAGTAAAGAAACGGTTAACACTATCAACCACAAAGATCATCCCAGGAAACCCAGACGATCCTAAACAAATTTTCCGTTGGGAAGTGTTGGGGCACCCCCGTATAGTTCGAACTTGTCAACCTGTGACTTCCACATCTTAGGGCCACTTAAGAGAGTATTACAGGGGAAACGTTTCCATTCGGACGATGAAGTGAAGGCAGCCGTGCTGGACATCCTCAGGAATCAGCTCCGATCTTTCTACAGCGAAGGCATCGACCTGCTGCTGCAACGCTGAGAAATATGCTTTCTTTTGATTTACATTAAAAGTAATATTTTATTCAACCTGTCCACTTTTCATTTGGGCAACCCTTATAATTGAGTAATTTGAAGTATCTCTTTCTCTTAACTATAGACTTACCATAACACTTAATCCTTGTACTACGAGGCAAGAAGAGGAAAATACAAGTAAATAAAAGCTATTTGTTAAAGCTCGATTCGTTTCAAGTATGCCAAATTTCTCCTAAATCTGAACCCTTGCTCTCTCATTATTTGCTAAAGAACTCATGATCCATTGAGGAACCTTTGTTGTCTCATTGTTTGCTAAAGAGTTCATGATCCATTGAGGGAGGGATCCAATAACCTCAAAACGATTAGCAAAGTCCTTATGCAAAGGTATTGACAGTGCAATTTTGTATTATCAAAGAAAAATTTCTCTTTCTTATGCAGATTGGATAAGATTGAAAACTGCACTGCAAGAAAAATTCAAAATGTCTCAGATTATTTCCACGTAATGTTCCTGTATTTCATGGTTTTCCACCTGTTTCCGAGGAAATTGAAATACCTTTGAAAACGTTTCCTGAATTGCTACAAGTTGTATATTTGAGGAATCCTCACTGCTGTAAAAAATGGTAAAAGCTACGAGTTTCAAAATATGGTCAGTGTTTTTACTGAGTGTTTCAGTTTCTTTCACTGATTTTCTATCTGGATTGACTAACCTCGAAAGAGAACGGAAAACAGTCTATAAGTCAAATACTGTAGCTTTAGCCAAAAGAGTAGGCAATTAAGGGACTACATGTTCTTTTGTGGTTCTGTTATAGCTTTGATCTTGTGTTCTGAAATGGAAGAGGCTTTCCTACAGTACGTCAGAATAAGGACACTATATGATTGAAACTGACTCATCCACCATTTTGTCACTAATTTTGCCAGGCGATAAAATTAGTATTTGTACAAAAGCCTCGTTGCAGAAAACTGGTGCCCAATCTTCAGGTGCGTTGCCTTATTCATGTTTAATTATTTCATACAGTAAGTGAAGAAGATTTAATTAATGGAGATTTAAAACAAATAAGGTATGCAAATGAGGTTTATTACAGCAATAATTTCCCGATAGTTTTTTGGGGAATTTGAGAACAAAGTTATCTTCCTAGATTTACCTTAAATGACATTTTGCTCAACTTATCATCAATTGTTTTACGACATAGCAACAAGCAAATATTATAATGCATTTATAAATAATAGTAACAAGGTTGAGTCAAAGCTACTTCGGAACCAAAATGCCGAAAAAGCAATCTCGTTCTTTGCAAGGGGTCCTAACTCAGAGTGGGATCAAATGACTGATAAAAACGTTTGGGAGGTTCCTGATTTTTTTCAAAACCGGGACTGACTCTAAGTAGAAAGGTTTCTGAATTTCTTCAGCTACGTTTCAGATTATTTTCTGAAAATTCACTGAATATTAGCTGGAAAACTTCCCTTTTTTTTCCCAGATACCGATTCTGGAACAAGTCAGCTGCTCAGTATTTTCCAAAACTTTTCTTAATTGTTTATGCAGTTGTGGCTGAACTCATTGAAAGCAAAATCAATTCTTGCTCTAAAGGGAAGGTTTTAAGAAAGCAGAAATAAGAAGTTTAGTTGTGATTCATTTGAGCTCATTGGCTTTAAGCTGCAAGTTACTTTTATTAAACTTAGCGGCGAAATGCACTGTAAATAAATTCCGAACGGTTACTGGTAAATTCAATATAACGTTTCGAATATTCACAAGTTTTCGCGTATTTCCTCTGAAAACTAAGTATTTTATCAAACAGATTCTTGAATTGCTATAAGTTGCACGAACGCAGACTTCTCACTCTTGTGAAAATTATTTTTAGCTTCCAGCTTAAATATTGACTGGACGTATTTATTAAGTGTATCGGCTTTAACTGCATTACGGGCCGGCGCGGCGGAAGTAACTGAGCTACCACTTGGAGCGAATAGGACTCTGGATTCTGCAGGCAGCTGTGCAATAAAGTGAGAGCCTCGAGACCAGTAGCTATGCATTAGCGTTGGACCTTTGTTGCAATATTGCTTTCCAAACTTTCTTGGTAAGTCAGGCAGGTGCCAATCCATTACTCACTACACGTTATCACTTCAAAAACAATTGAAAAACTAATCTTTAAAATACTTTAACGTAACAAATCATACAATTCAATTAGTTTCACTAAATCTAAAAGCTTTTACCTTTCGGCGCTTATATTACTTTGCCTAAATATGAAAATATAAGGAAAACTTAATATAAATTGTACTACACGTGACCATGGAATCATCCATATAATTTTATTTAAATAAATAAATGATAAACACAGTCTTCATTCAAAAGCAATTGATGCTGCTATACAAAAATTTTACTTGTATAGTGTGTCTTTATGACACACTTTTTTTTTTTAACACGAAGGGTCATCAAAAATAAAAAGGATATAAATTCGATTTCCCCCCTTTTTTTCAGTTTGCCTACATCAGAATTTCAGAATCAACCATGCTGAAAATATAGTCCAATGTTTTACTTTTTGCCCAATCTAGCAACATTGACCCAAGAGCTGGCACGCGCAGGTGCAACGCAAATGGCAAGGCCAAAGGACACAGTCAAGGGGAGATTTGACATATATGAGTGAGAGCGTGCACAAATTTTTGCCATGTTCAGAAGTGGCACAAGAGAGACGGCTATATTATTTCGATCCGAGATGGATATGTCTGTTTACTTCAGCTACAATCTCTCTTGAGAGAGACATTCGTGAATCTGCTATACGGACGCGCAGAAGACAGTTTGCGCTAAATGTATTTCATACATATTTACTAAGAAACAAAATTTAAACTGGTGGTAAAACAGTTTGCCTTTTCTGATATACTTATATAGTGGTGTGAAATTAAGCGTACCCCCCCCCCCCCTCCTATTTTCAATATGTTTGAATGTTTATCACACTCAGTTAACTTCAATTCTTATAAGCCATATACATCGCAAGGAACATCATCCACAGCTTAATTATGTGCCATGTTTTGCGGAAATCTGCACTAGAGTTTCTTGCCAGGCAGGCAGAAAGTGGCGATATAAAGACACCAGACAGTGCTCTCATAGATTTCATGAAACAATAAATGAGAAGTATTCGATATCACTCAATGCAGGAATTACACCGGCCTATGGAACGTACCTTCAATCCCGTGAGTCCAATGTGTCTCGAGTAAAACATCTGCAAGATTATGCCGCAGAACTCAGTTGTTACGTTATGGATGCAAATGTTTGTGACTATTAGGACTTCAAGGTAATTGTGTGTAACAAACATCCAACTATACTTTCGTGGGCAGGTAAAAGGCAGTAACTGCATTTTTTTTTTTTTTTTTTTTTTTTGCATTTTTGACATCTGTTGCACGTAAGCTTTATTGTACAAGATTGCTTATTGGGTTTCCGCTGAAAAAAAGGCGCGAAATAAACGTCTAATTCCAACATTTCCCTATTGTTAATATTGAATCCAACACACATTTCTTCAAATATCTGGGAAACTCATTTCTGCAGATACTGCCGTTTCCCTCCACACGGCATTATAGTTAACATACAGTACGGGAAAAAAAAATCTTTACGTTTAGTTGGCAATTAAAAACTTTACATGCAAACTGCTTTTTATGATTTTACTTTGCATGATCCCTAGTGATTAAACCGAATAACGAATACTCGGCCAGATTGTGGCTGAATGTTATAATGTTGGTATTCGCAACATTATACTGAAATTTGAAATAAGCATTGAAAATTTGGTAAAATATAGGGCGAAGGAACAAGGACTTCATTTTTCTCTGAGCATCCGCCAAAGATAGCAAATTAATAATTCTGTATATTTCCTTCAAAATTCCGCATCTAAATTTTTGTGGCAACTTAAAAACAAAATCAAACAGATCCAAGTAAAAATTCGAAAAGAAATCAACGACCCATTGAGTTGTATTTCAATAAGCCATTGATAAAAAATCAGTCATAAGCGATTGTTCACGAATTAGTAACGATCGTTTCGCGACAATTTTTAGTGAGTGTTGTCGAAGAATCGTTTCTCTTGCTCGTGGTAAAAACAGATAATTTGTGTATAGTGCCTTACCATTCACCCATTGTCCTCATGATTGCACTCCTTATAATCCGCAGAAGAACCCACCCACCCCAGCTATCACTCCTATTTCTCTCATGACTAGTTTCAAGAGCTACTAAAATACTTGCTTTGCAAGTTTCCTTTTAGTTACAACACGCTGACCTAAGAGAAAAACTGCAATAGATTCAAATGACTTCGTGACGTTGGATTGAAAGTCTGACAAAAGTGGTATAATACTGTTCTAAGAACAACCAACAACTTTACCTCAAACGCAAGTCCTTAAATTATACACTTCTGATCCCCTCATGATACAATACCTTCTTTGGTGTTGATCTGCAGAAGGGCGGTTACACTGATTCCTATACTTAAAGACTCGTTAGTGGATGTGCTGGCGGCAGGATAGCTTCTTCGAATTGAGAACTGAAAAATAACAACTGGAAAGAGCCTTTAAGTATAATTGCACACGCGCATATCGCATGGTCGCAGGAAAATTATAGTGCGCATGGATGAACACTATCTCACGTATATTTATGAATGAGTAAATAGGTCAACTTTTCTATACGTAATAATTTACCATTTTATAGGCCGTTCATACTTTTTTCCCACATTAGCACAATATTGCTGATAAGACCTCTCTGTCATTTAGAGAACCCAAAATCCATAGTTTGAACGTAGAAAAACGTTGAAAGCGAGTTTTTTTTTTTTTTTTTTCAATTAGAAGAAACTAGCACATCTTTCTGCTAATCAATGGCTAGCACAGACGAAGGAAACCTTATCAGATGTCAGATTTTTGGTCTTTTAAATTGCATATTTTAACATACTTTTTTAAAGTTTGTCAAAACAGATCAGGGGTGGGGTGACAGACTTTTTAACAAAAAAAAAATTTTTTTTTAGTGTTTCGTAGCCTTTATTATTCATTTATTTATTTATTTTTCAGAGAGATTATATCAATTGCTTTGTATAAATTTGTACATTTGACGATTTTGTTAGACCTTTACTGATAAATTATCTCGTTGGCACAGGAAAAAAAAATTATGAGTTTGTTACAGATTTTAAATACTGAGTATTGATTTTGAAGTAACGTACGAGTGGCTATTTTAAGGCAAATTTAAAAGCATAACATATGAAGCATGAAGCTGTAATTGCAAACGAGTGCAGATTACGAGAGGGTTTTTTTATTTTTATTTTTTTTTCGATATATCTCTGAATGAGAGGTCGTGAAGTATACTACACTATTCATTCAAAAGTGAACATTTCCTACTATATTTCATTACTAAAATATATCGATAAGGAAGTTAATGCCTGTACATAGAAGTACTTGACAGCTCCACAACAGTAGAGTCCGACCAAAAAAATGAGATTAAAATGTACTTTGATGTTGCTATTTCTGTTTGAGAACGGAAGGACAAACGGAAAGACTAAGAAAAACGGAATAAATCTAGGGACCATGAAAAAGCGTGATAAATTCAAAATAAAGAAAGATATAATGCATTAAACGTGAAAGATTAATTTTGATTGTCACGCTAATCCAGAAGCGAATAAAAGAGGAATGTTATGGTGGTCATGACCCCTCCCGCCAATGTACCGTCGACTGTATTAGCCATCAAAATTGAGATAAAACAATTTATGACTACGCAGATAATCTTTTCAATCCATTCATAATTTTTAAAAGTAACTATTCGAAATTCTACTCCTTTTCATTGCTTATAAAATTGATTAGTAACGTTTTTACCTTATTAGTTGAATTATTCCTCGTCGATATGATGCTTTTCACGGGCACTCGAGCAGGTTTCAGAAATTTTTCTAATGTTCAGAAATTTCCTGTTCTGAACGTAAGATTCAAAGCATTACTGCAAAGGTTTTATATCTATGTGAGAGTGCATTGTACGCAACTGATAAAAACAGAAAAGTAAGAGCATATCTTTTAATCCTATAACGACAAAGCAAAAAGAATAAGTGAGAGCATTCGAACTGAAAATGTGCCATATGGGAAGAAGAACGCTAATATGTTAATCACCCAGATGACGTATTAATTATTTTCCGACATATGTATGGACTCAGGAATTTGTTCAGCGGTATGATGATGTTATGCCTGAAAAAACAGTTGATGTTTGACATAGGGGATACTGGGGTTTGTGTATAGTGCCTTACGTGGACATCTGGAATTATTCTTTTATTTGTTTTTCAAAATATCTCTGTTAATTTATGCGTAATGACACCAACATGCTCTTCCATGTGCAGTTTCAAGACAACACACTTGATACGTCAGTAGCAAATTACAAAAGAAGGTTTTCATAGTGGAATTAGTAAATTTTGGATTTTATTTTAATTAATAGATTACACTTTTTTAATTTGTTATTTCAAGTAAAAGGAGATAATATATCATAAATAAAATTTATTAAAATATATTATTAATTATTGAAATAGCTTTTTCATTTTTATAAATATTTTATTTATTGCGTAACCTCGACAAACTGGAAGTCGATTTTTGACATTCTTGTCTATCATGCTCAATTTCATTTTCCAGGAACGATGTCCCGTGATGGAGGCCATGTTGAAAATCGTAACATTTCAAAAATTCTAAATTCTGTTTAACTAGATTATGTTTACTGTAAAAAGAATCGAAACGTCGTTAGTTACTTACGAGTAACGTATCGGGATTTTAAGGGTGTATACGAGTTTCCTGTGACAAAAGAAAGATTCCGAAAAAAGAAGTGTCCAGAATAGAAAAATGTTTTATAATGAGGCGAAAAACGTTTTTAGGTACAGTCATAGAAAAAAAAACGAAACACTTTCAATTATTCGGCCATTATACATGCTAGAAAGGAAACAAAGGTGCCATCCGACTTGGTTTAAAGTCTTCTTTAAAATTACGTAGGTAAAATTTTGCTAAGGGACCATATATAAAGCAAAATGAGCACCAACTCTTGATTTTCAAATAGGAACCCCTATTTTTTGCTACATAATTATGTTTAGACCGCAAAATACAGCCAGGGTATGAAATTTCAATGCATTCCGAGCAGTAGAACAGGAGTTATGCACGAAAAACGTTTTAGGGACCGTCACCACATTGAAAACGCTTGTTTCAAGGTCGCGGCTTATCAAGTAACGGAATGTAAACAAAGAAAAGATCGAGATTATCCAGCTTAATTCATGATTTTTTGAAGTTCTCTTTTTTTTCCGTAATTCGATACTTTTTGGCCGATAAATTTGTGCCAAAAAGCGATTTACGGTCGAAAACTTCTTTTTTTGAAAAAAAAGTTAAAATATTTACTGATTTTTGTCTATCTGGATTAACCTAAGAAAGACGGATGGGGTTTAGCTGGTCCATCGTATAGATCGTTGTTTAGTAAATCGAATAAGGACAAATTAAAAGTAATGGAACTTTTTGCCTTTTGTAATATGAACTTATTTTATTGCTTATATAATCCTTCAGCAAATTAGCCTCATAGAAATTTAAATATCCAACCTTATACCTAGAATCATGATGTGAATATGTTTGATAAATGTGTTGCATATATGTTACAGGTTTGTTTTGGAATGAATAGAAAGTCTTTTGATGTAAAATGGAATTGCGCGTTTTTAATTTTGCATAACATCGGCAGAAATTTTGGCCATCGGAAAAAAATATAAAAATATACCGCACAACGCATTAAATAGATTGGAGACACGAGCGAAGCAAGGTCCATTTATTCCGTGAAAATTTGCTCTAAATACATAAAATGAACGAAGTATCAATCCAAAAAATAAAACAGAAACAGGAGAATATAAATACCCGTTAATGAGCAAACCGTTCATACTCGAACATTATTTGGGAAAAAGTTGGTTATTTAAATTAACACAGTGGACAAACACAGTAATTGTTCTAGCGACATTTCTGTAATTAAAAAAAGAGGATTTGTTTAAAATCCAAATTTGATGCGGAAGATCATAATACGTAGTATTAAAAAAGCATAACACAATTGGCGGTTTTAGTTAAACATGTAATGGCTCTTAAAAGCAATTTAGGAAAGTTATTTCCCAATGCTGTTTCTAGCAAGGAGATTCGAGATGGTCCAACACGTAATTTAAAAAGAGAAAAGTTATTTTAGCTTAAACTAAGGTGAACTGCAATCAGACTTCTTGTCCTTTCTCTGATTTTGTAACTTTGCACTTGCAAACAAAGCTTAACATTATTTGATTCTGTTTCGCACACTATATACCTGCAAACGAACATTTTCTATAGCATCAGTTTGCCGCACCTATAACAATACTTGACGCAGCATACCCAGAGGCTACGATTTCGTCTTCGCTGCGGATTTCGCAGACGGGAATCGGAACTAAACGTGCGGGATGCAGAAGTCACCTCATTGAAACTGAGAGTGCGAATAAACTGGTAGATAAAGTAAATTTTTTTTCTGCTGGATGTTTACGGCATCTCACTGGTAAGATAAATTTTCTACATCCACCAGTTTTTAGGCACTTTCAGCGACAATGACATGACACCTGCTTCATTGTTCGCTTAAGCCTAGTTCAGGGCTGTTGTGCTCATTAATAGGCCCCACAGTAGCCATCGAATGGGGTAACCAAGCCGCAATTTCATCGCCGTGAAGGCGCGGGCCACATTCAGCCCTTGAAGTTGGTCCATGTAGCCCTTTGTTTAGATATAGAGTGCCAATGTCGTAAAGGTGGAGTCGAATATTCCGATATTGGATTCTGAAGAACATGAATTTAATATATATAAGATAGGCATCTAGTAGCTGATAACAATAATTTATTATAACTCTTTTTTTTTTGTCGATATTTTTTCGTGTTATTCAAAAAAGAAAATAATTTGAAATTTTATCTTTGTCTTGCGAGAATGATTTTAATGTGAAATGCACGGACAAGGACCGAGAAAGTAAATAGAAAAATAAGTATTTAAATTATAATTAAGAATAGACATAAACTCAACTTAATCTAACAATCAAATTATTGTTTTGTTAAATCTTTGACAAAGTCGAAAAAAAAAAAAAAAAAAGATCACAATTAGCCACAACAACTACTTTCGTACAGAATACGGCTCAAAGCACGCGACCCACTATTGCGACTGACATTTCCTCTCCTAGATCTTAACATATTGAAAATTATTCAAACACTTTACAAAAAAAAATTAGCTCCTAAAAAACAGTAAACTTATCTAAGAGCAAATATTACCTACTAGTGGTACCCGCACGGCTTTGCCCGTTATGGAAAAATTAAAAGGCCTTTTGGTTCGCCTGTATATTTACAAATAATGTAAGATGAATTTTTTCGCCAACTGGCTTTTACCCATGTTACGGTTCCACGTTATGATAATTTCGCAATTTACTCGTCCATCTTATAATATTCTTGTTCTTAAAATTGGAATAGAAAAAGAACCACATCGAATTTTCGAAAAATCGCTTCGAGGTGCACATCCCCTTGCTACAAACTAACTTTGTGAGAAATTTCATGAAAATTGGCCGAACGGTCTAGGCGTCATGCGCGTCACAGAGATCCAGACATCCTACAAACATCCTCCGGACAGAGAGACTATCAGCTTTATTATTAGAAAAAGATTGACCCATCTGTATACTGTTAAAGGCGAAACTTCACACTATTCGCTATTTTTCGAGTGCTTTTTCCGATTTAGACAAGGCAATAATTTTTCCTTTTAGCAAATTATCACTGGGACGAGCCATTAATTCTACACTGTCTATTGCAACATGACTAGCAACACAATGAGGCTTTATCGTATGTTTCTGTGAAAAAGTTATGCATGTTAATTTTTTTTTCTGAGTTATTGTTTTACAAAAGGCAATGGCTAAACGCAGAAAAAAAAATAAAAACAGAAGTATTTTAAGTGAAGTTTTAAATTTTGAAAGTTCTATAAAATATTCTTTTATTAGACAATGAAGTAGTGTTCCGCATTATTTAGACATTGACGTTTGAGCGATATCTACAAAAAACTGACTGTTGCAATATTGTGATGTTCTTCTGCAGAAACAGCGAATAAATTTATGCATTTAAAAAATTCATAGACGTAACTCTAATGCAGAAAAACCACGTTATAATTGGTTTGCTTATTTTATTGAACAATTTTTTTTCTTTTTTTACGAAGAAACCAACTTTCATAATTTCTGTTTTAAAAAAGTATACGGTCCCTTAAAGTAGGAAAAAATGAATTTTTAAGCATAGCGCAAAAACTACTGAATATTTTGAGCTCAAATTTTGGATTCCCACAAAAAAGCTCTTCTAGATTGTTTTTCTGTAAAAATTTAATGTGGTTTCAGATCATATTTTTTTCAAAAAATATTAAAATAATTCATAAAAAAGCTAAAATTACATTTTAGGTGTTGTAAATGATGTTTTTATTATTGGGTCGATTCATATTTTGAAATAAAAAAACTATCTTTGCATTGCCTAATCTAGTTTTTGTGTTATGAGTAAAAATATCAAAATACGTTTTAACATTACGAGAGGAATTTTTCAAAACACGATTCTGAAGTAACGGCTGGATCGAATTAAACAAAACTTTGTATACAAAGTTAAAAAAGGATGCTGATCACAAATATTTGATAAAAAAAGGAGGTTCTCATTGAAAAATTTGAAGTTGATGCTCGTTTTAATATGAAGACGACCCCTTAACAACAATTTTTTAGCATAATTATGCAGAACTTTTTATTCCTGAAACAATAACACCTTACACGTGTCTCTAGTGTCAATAGTCTTTGAATACGATCGAGTGTTTCGTTTTTTTTTTTCTATGACTGTACCAATGTAAAAATATAACAGACTTTCTTTATTTGCTGTTTCTCCTTTGGTTATCTACAGTCCCTCCGGAATAACTGACCCACCCCAAATCTAGGACGAAAAGCGGTTTCCGGAAATTGCAGCTTTGGAGGCATTGCTTACTTTACTTTTGAGGTGTCAAATGACGTACGACTAATTAATCCCTTATCGTTTCATTTATTCAACTTCATTTGTGATCGGTGGCATCCTCTAAAATCGAGTCCTTTACTTTTTCAATATAATCATCCTTATATCGAGCACATTTGCTTCTTTCTTTGAAGCTCTAATGCTGCAGCTTCGAAGGAGTTGCGTGGTAAAAGCAAATGCGAAGCAATTTTATCAAACCGCGTCGTCGGGAATTGTAAAAAAAAAGGGGGAGGAGGGAAGAGTAGGGGGATATTTCCTGGAAGTTACTCAGAGGGGAAAGAAAGTTTCTAATGCTTACGTTATAATATAGATTTGAGAACTGTTAAATAATTTGATATTTGCGAGAGAGACGTATACTTCATTTCTCTTTCACTGCTACCTTCGCTGCTGTATGGCACAAATGCAGAGAGTGAAAAAAAAAAGTCTGCAAACCAGATTTTTCTTCTTTTTGGCTTCTTTGTTTCTGCGGCTATCTCATTCCCCTACCCTTCAATGGAGAAAATAATTTTTCGTTCATAATAACTATGTTTTTTTTTTCCTTTATAATTTGTCGAGGTGGAACTATTGCACAGCGAATTTCATAGAAATTTTTTTCAGCTTAATATGGTTGGAAAATATTCACTAAAAGTTTGCAAATGTTGAGCTTTTTGTTCTTACATTTTGAATGCTTGTCGATCTCTTATATCTATCGGATAGCAGTAATGCGCAAAGTGCCCCTAGAACTGCTTGTCATTTTCAATTTTATAGACATTTTCAAAAACGTTGCCTTTACTTCAATGTCGGAATATATTTTTCTATATTTTACCTAATGCACTAACCTTGTTATTTTTGAGGGGTAGTCTGCTTTCCCAGTGCGTACGAGGTATCTAGACTTTTCCGTTAATTACAGTGTCAGAGGTAGGGGAAGCAGACGGCAGTGGAGCAAGCCCGGTCATTTGCTTGGTTGAAACTTTCTGGGGAGTAGTAAATTCACCCTATTTCTGTTTTTTTTCGTTGAAACTCGATACGAAAACATGAATGAGGATGAGTAAGGGCGGCATATTCCAGAATGGCCCGATTTCGGAAACATCGACGATCGGGCATTGGGTAATTACCAGAGTGATCCACTACCAATAGGGAGTGCTATATTTTCATCAGGTCCTGGAAAGCCACTGACGATTGCAGTTATAAGTTGTTCTTCTTTATGGATAGTAAATAAATTTATGCATCTTAAAAATTCGTAGACGTAATTCTAATGCAGAAAAGCAACGTTATAAATTGTTTGATTTTGTTGAACAATTTTGTTCTATTTTTACGAAGAAACCATCATTTTAGTTTTGAGAAGGTATACGGACCCCTAAGCGAGAAAAAAAAAGGAATCTTTAAGCTTAGTGCAAAAACCACTGAATATTTTGAGCTCAAATTTTGGATAGCCGTATACTCTACTAGATTATTTTTTATTAAATTATTACATGGTTTGAGATCATATTTCTTTCATAAATTAGCGTAATAGTTCATAAAAAATCTAAATTTGCATTTTTGTAATTGTAAATGATGCTTTTATTATTAGGTTGATTCATATTTTGATATAAAAAACATTTTTTTTTTTTGTACAGTGAAGGGGTTTTTCAGTGTCTTGAAAAATATTTTTGGCTACTATAGAGTGAGTATATGCTCACCTTCTTTACTATGTGGGTTTTTCTTTATTTTTCCGCTTTCCGCTCACTTGTGGTTTTTCTAGGTTAGTTGAGTCCCAAATAAGGAAAATCTGCGTCTCCGGATATCGCAGCTTTCCAATAAGTGCAGGGAAACAAGCTCTTTGGGTATTTGCTTGCACTTCTGCCTTGTCTGAGGCCGTATTTTTAAAGAAGTTTTCCTGGAAAATCAGGAAGGTGCCAAAAAATATCTATAAATATAACTTGTTTTTCTTGGAAGGGTTCCTGGTTTATTCCAGAAACATGGCTGGCCTTTATTGGGAGGGTTTCTGAATTCTTCAAAAAAAAAAAATCCCGGTTAAATTCTGGAAAGTAAATAACTTTTAGAGGGAAGCTCCTGATTTTTCCAGACAGTTAACAAGCACACGAGCTGCCCATTATTTTCAGAGAACGCTCCTGTATGTTTTTTACAGAGTATGGCCTTAAATCTACTAGTCTACATCGTCCATGTTAACATTTACACCGTAAAAAAAAATCAGAAACGTTCCCGAGAAAAAGTAGGCAGCTAATGCGCCTAATTTTTGCCAGCAAAATATCTTGAAAAAAAAAATCTGATACACTTTCCATTAAAAGTCAGTAACTTCACTGAAATTATCCCTGAATCTTTCTAAATAATACAGAAATCTCCTAGGTGCCATTCATGTCCCTGGAGCCTCCAGATAGAACTTAAGTAGGTTTTACCGTCCTGATTTATCACGGGAACTCGAAGCTTAATAATGCAACTAAGGGCAAAGGAAAGACAGAATTGCAAGTACGAATTAAGCATCTCACTTGCTCGCAATTCTTGCAACACAGCGGAATACAAAGCCTTATTCGCTCTGACGGTTAATTTATTCATGCTAGGCGCGTCGTCGTCAAGCGATAGCCGATACACTTAATAAATACACTTAGATAATCTTTATACTGGTAGCAAAAAATGTTTTTTCACAGCATTGGGAAGTCTGCATTCATGCAATTTGTTTTAAATCAGTCGCAGGAAGACAGGAACTGAGCTATCGTAAATATCTTAAAATTAGAATGAATAAGATTTAGGCCATTGTAATACTCTTTAAACTATTTTTTTCTTGAATTTAGTTTGCTTTTTCTAAGAGCCCTCTACTTTCTTCGCTATTATTAATTTTAACTAGTCGACCCGTGCGGAACTCCGCACTGTGCTTCGAATCGTTTCATCAGGCATTTTGCTCTTAAAAAAATTCAAAGAACATTATGAAGAAGAACGGAAAAAGTAAGCGCAAAAGAGAAGGCATGTAATTTGAAGACATCAGTAACAAAACCTCGTTAAATACAACGTTGTGATAATTTGATCATAGCTCCCCTTTTAATCGTACATATTTTCAATGCAAACATAAATGTCATTAAAAGTGTGGCTGAGTGGTGACTCGTGAAAAAGCAATAATTGTGCATGTGAAGAAACAGGTTGTGGCAAATACAGTCCTGCACATGTCAGCATCTGACGGGAAAAAAAGAAACATTAAAGAGATATTTATTGGCACGTATTCGAATTGGCGCCATTCTGACTAACAGCCCGACACCCCAACAAACCTAGCAATTGCGCCTTCCTTTTCGAAAGCTATTCATTGAAGGAATGCGTAGTAAAAAAACAGCAAAAAAGCTTTTTGCCAAAAAAAAAAAATAATAATAATAAGATCATGCATCTGTGTTTTGTCATTAACCGACATGATACGATTTAAAATTATTCGCAAAGCATGGAATTTGATTAAAGAATGACGAAGATCTCACGTAGCGATTGACAAACATTCTAGAGAAGTAATAAATTTGATTGAAAATAAGTGTTTTTATCTTTGAATATTGAACTATTTCACATAGAAGGTTGCTTTAACCGTTACGGCTTAAATGCCCTCACATGTTTCTCTTTTAATCGAACACTTAAAATTCAAAACCAAAACCAGTTGAACTGAGTCCGTTCTTAAGTGTAATTTTTCGAACGTAGACAAAATGTTTTTTTTTCAGCAGAAAGCAGAGGAGTAGAAAATAATTCCTTGCTAATGAAGTTGATAATACTTTTAATGCTTTATATCGTATTCGCGCGAATGAAAAATTAAAGGTTTACTGAGTGAAACTCGTAGTTTTAATCAGGCGTAGTATTTTTTCATTTGTACAAAAGGTCGAACACTGCTATTAGAAACATCTACATTTTAGCCTACAATAAAAATGTTTTTCTGCACAAAAAGGATTTCTTTAGGTAAATCTAATACTTTTTTTATGCCTACATTATGTTGAGTGGTCTGGATGGAGTCAAAGAACACAGTTTCATTAACAACCAACTTATCCAAATGATAACTGTAGCCTGCATAAAGGAGTCGAAACACCAAGTAGCATTCAAACTGCATTTATTTTATTAGGTGTGTATGTTATGAGCACATGTAATGCGTAATACTAATATAAATTTGATATTATGTCCGGCAGCCCAAGCTTGCCCGAAGTTCAGATAGTTTATAGCCGAACGCTCTACCGAAAAAAACTTATCAATTAAACCGAACAACTAAGTCCAGTGCTGTTAAGCTTTATTAAAATATGAACACACACACAGGCTATTTTTTATTTTTATTTTTATTTTTTTTTTTTTTTTGCCGAAAGCGACGTAAAAAATGGAAAACTGCATTAGAACTTCGCTTTAAAAAATGCATAAGAACTACAGGCAGCATCAAGGTTTTGAAACAGCAAGAGGCGATTTCGAAAACTTGAATTTTCGACCGTAAGTCTTTTTTTCGTCCTTGGCGAGCCTGATAAGTTTTAAAATGAGAGGGGATTAATATATAAGATAAGATATTGATGAAAAATGTTTTTATTTTTGAAAATTTTTACAATTTGTTATCGCAGACTGCTTAAACCGTTATAACTTAGATGGCAGCACGTGTTCATCATTTAACAGCACAGTTAAAATACAAAATAAATTGAACTATGCTCTTTTTTAAGCGTAGCTTTTCGAATGTAGTAAAAATGTGATAAGCTATTTGCTTTTTAGCAAAAAGAAGAAAAGATATATATTTTACCCTTCAAATTGAGGTAGTATTTTATTTATTTGTACAAAGAGTCAAAAACTCATTAGAAGAATATATATTTCAATATACGATTTATTTTTTTTTCTGAACAAAAAACAATTCTATTGTATATAGTCTGAAATCTTAAACCTGTTACTTATATTTTCGCTTACATTATGCTTTAATTTTCTTTCCAGAGCCAAAGCTTAAAACAAAAACAAAAAAAACACGTGCAATTTCGAAGTAATTTAGCACAAAACCACTGAATGTTTTCATATCAGCAAGGAGCATTTCCTTCTCATTTATTCTATTCCCTCATAGTTGTTATTCATTTAATTCAGTGTTCATGTAATGCGCGATATTTCTCTAATTTTTTTGTTGCAGATTGTTCGGACGTGGGCCCGAACACGTAATCTCCTGGTTACGAAGAGAACGCTCTGCCGATCAAGCTACTCAGCTCTGTCGGTCATAGCGTAGTTATAAGTTTGACCGAAAACCTTATTCTGGTTCTTTAAAACAGGTTTTTCGGCTAAAAGAAACAATTTTCAGACCTTGGGTCTATTTTTCGTCAGTAGCCAGCACCATAATCTATAAAATAAGTCGTAAATCAAAGAAATCGATCAAGAATTGAGGGAAATTTGGCGTAGAAACCAAAAACAAGCTACAGAAATAATATATAAGGATTTTAGCTTTTTCTATCTTCGGAAAGAAATTTGAGTGCATGTCATTTTGCACTAAACGTTTAAAAAAAAATTAGACACGTTAAAGAGAGCATTCGGAACATTGCCCAATTTCTTAAGTTATGATATTTTGTTCCCTCCTACTAATATATTTTACCTGTTGTTTATTCAATGTTAATTAATTCTAAATTTAAAACTTAAAGTACCTTGAAGCAATGTCAGGTTTTTCTTAAACGAAATTCCTTGTATCAAGTTTTTGTAATGTTGTAATTGTCGTCATTTTCAACAGTCTTTGCTCATAACCAATAATGTAATAACAGTTAAGATGAAGAATCTTCTGCATATAGTTTAAAAATATTTAATCCAGCAGAATCCAAAAAAACAATAGTTGGTTTTCAGGATTGGGCTGAAGACGGCGTTTTGAATCAAAATAAAAAAAAGATAATTCAAAGTCGGGGATGTACAGTAGCTGAGAGTTCAATTATTTTTTCCTCGAGTTCGGATTGAGAAGACTGCTCTTGAATTATCTCTTATTTATTTATTCATTTATTTATTTATTATTATTATTATTACTATTTTTTGACAATTGCAGGAGTAAACTCTCCCGTTGTATGACAAATACCGTTAAAAATATAGCTGATAGTCCAAATGCCATGCACATATATTTGCTCCCAATCCCACAATATTTATTCAGCTGGACCCTACACATAAAAAAGTGGCATTATTATTTTGTTTACATAGCACAGCTTGACTCTTAAGCTACTTCCCCCAAAAAAAAAGGATTTACAAGAAAATTGAGATGACAAAATATAATTATAAAATGAAGGAATGTATACAAATTTATAAATATTACAGCACTACTTATTCCGAAAAAATTGCTTTGTCGCTAGAAACTTCAAATTTTTTCGTTTTCAAACTTTGAACCGATAGTAAAACAAGCTAAAATTAATTTTTACGAAAAAGAGTGGTTTTAAGAAAAATCATACGCTTTAACTATTCTCACAGTAAATTAAAATATTAATTAGATAGACGCCACCTGTGCTAATATACTAGTTGAAACACTTACTATTCGCTAACGATAATGAAACATTCACTGAAGAATACTGAAGCATTAATTAAAAAAGCTAATTCTACAAGAAAAATGTAGAATTATGTGTAAATCATCTCAATACACCGATATGAGATAAAAGTTCAGCCCCTGGCATCGTCTACAATCAATAAAAGTATATTAGAAGTGGAATTAACTCGGAACAGTTTTCGGAAACTTCTGTAATTGCCATTTTCATTCTCCACCTAGTGCATTAAAGTAAGTAAATAATGTTAATTTCTACAGACGACCTCTTTTACTTCCTTTTACAAAAAAGGAAGTATTAAATTCGCGAAAACATTTTCACTCAAAAATCGACCTTAATTTCCATTTTACTCACCCCCGAATGAATATTGAATTTTTTTTTCCGACTCGAACAAACGTGGATAAGTGCCTAAGAACGTATAGACACGCGAAATATCCATAATGATGATTCCCGAGTTAAATACAACGAATTTTCTCGTGACGTCCGTATGTACGTATGTATGTGCGTATGTGGGTACGTGCGTATGTATGTCGCATAATTCAAGAACGGCAAGACCTAGAAAGTTGAAATTTGGTACGTAGACTCCTAGTGGGGTCTAGTTGTGCATATCCCCTTTTAGTTGCATTCGGGTGCTTAAAAAGGGGTCTTTTGCCCCTTTTTGCGAGGATATTATTGTTTATTTCGATGTAAACTCAAGTAGTGTTATAATTTGGCGGACACTTGGCGATATATCGTCAGTCTTTTGCTCGCCAAGTTTAGTCGCCAACTTGGCGACAAATTTGGCGGTTTTTTTTTTTTTTTTTTTTTTTTTTTAAATCTGTTTCAATTCGGCCATTGTTGGTGATATTTAGAGAGTAAACTATTGAATCACATTATAATTGCCAGTAATGGGGAAATGACATTAAAGTGGAGTAAAAGGAAGTCATGTGATGCGCACATCAGCTCGTTAAGAGATATTACCAGGACTATTATAATATCCAGCTATAATAGGAGTAATTTTTAATTTAAAGTTAATAGCTAAATTTAATACTGGTTGTGCTGCCTTTATTAATTTATTACTGTTAAAGACCGTTCCTATTCTCAAATGTTCAGTTTTAATTATTGTTTCCAAACATTTTACAGTTTAAAAATAGAAAACTAATTAAAAAACTATCTTGAGTAAGCTGCACTGAAACTCACAAAAACTATAAATAATTTCAATCTAACATATTAAAGGGACGATTGCTGTTAAAGACAGTATATAAAAAATATATAACTTCTTTCGAAAGAGAAGATATTGTAACGGATTCGGTGAGACTTCCAACTTTCTTGAAAGGATGACACAGTTCTTGATAAAAACACAGGAAATTTATTTACACTATGTACAGGAAATATCGTCAACAACTGCTAAATTATTCATCAGCACTTAAGCAATTATCACACAACACCGTAAACTCAACGTTTACACACGTATTTACTTCCAAATACGAAAACAAAACAGCGAAATGCCTCGCAATAAACAGAGCTAATACACTCTCAGAACAAATTCTCAATCGAAACTAACTCTTTATCACGCAGGACGCTTTTATAAACATCGAAGAATTTTCCACAACATTCTTACCTCTTCTCGAAATCCGTAGACCGTTATCAAATTTTATAAATGAAAAGAAAAGAAAATAGGGGGTCGTATACTTTAGCCGAATGAAAAGGGGTTGTATATTCATTACGGGAAACTATTTATAGGTTACGTTACTACAATAATTACTATTTACAGGATTTGAAACAATATTTATTTTCCCATCGTAGAATAATTGAAGGTAAGAATGATTTTGAAAGGTTATGAACATAGAGAACTGAATGTCTATTGTGAAGATTTAATTCCATTACATTATGCGAAGTGTTTCGCAATTATTATGCCATCTAGTATTTTACGTTAGATATTCATAGCTATTAATGCAGTGAATGCTCTTTACCTCTCCTTTGTTTAGTGGTGCGTGACTTTACAAACTACGTTAGATTTGAGAATAGTAGATGGTAATCTACACACATGGGAACTGGAATTATAACTTCTGCTAATTATTTTCGCACAGTCACTTTTAATTAGAATAGAAAGCACTTGACCATTTATGCAGCGTTGTGAAACAGAAAAACAAATCGTTATTAAACATTACATTATAGGACTCTCAAATTCAAAATAAATTTTGATTTTTTTTGCTTTTCAATGTTTTTCATGTGATGAGTTAAAATCTTTTAATCATTCGATTACTAGAAATAAATACAACTAGTCGACCCGTGCGGAACTCCGCACTGTGCTTCGAATCGTTTCATCAGGCATTTTGCTCTTAAAAAATTTCAAAGAACGTTATGAAGAAGAACGGAAAAAAGTAAGCGCACAAGAGAAGGCATGTAATTTGAAGACACCAGTAACAAAACCTCGTTAAATACAACGTTGTGATAATTTGATCATAGCTCCCCTTTTAATCGTACATATTTTCAATGCAAACATAAATGTCATTAAAAGTGTGGCTGAGTGGTGACTCGTGAAAAAGCAATAATTGTGCATGTGAAAAAACATTTGTTTAAATACAGTCCTGCACATGTCAGCATCTGACGGGAAAAAAAGAAACATTAAAGAGATATTTATTGGCACGTATTCGAATTGGCGCCATTCTAAATAACAGCCCGACACCCCAACAAACTTAGCAATTGCGCCTTCCTTTTCGAAAGCTATTCATTGAAGGAATGCGTAGTAAAAAACAGCAAAAAAGCTTTTTGCCAAAAAAAAAAAAATAATAATAATAAGATCATGCATCTGTGTTTTGTCATTAACCAGCATGATACGATTTAAAATTTTTCGCAAAGCATGGAATTTGATTAAAGAATGACGAAGATCTCACGTAGCGATTGAAACAAACATTCTAGAGAAGTAATAAATTAGATTGAATATAAGTGTTTTTATCTTTGAATATTGAACTATTTCACACAGAAGGTTGCTTTAACCGTTACGGCTTAAATGCCCTCACATGTTTCTCTTTTAATCGAACACTTAAAATTCAAAACCAAAACCAGTTGAACTGAGTCCGTTCTTAAGTGTAATTTTTCGAACGTAGACAAAATGTATTTTTTTTTCAGCAGAACGCAGAGGAGTAGAAAATAATTTCTTGCTAATGAAGTTGATAATACCTTTAATGCTTTATATCGTATTCGCGCGAATAAAAAATTAAAGGTTGACTGAGTGAAACTCGTAGTTATAATCAGGCGTAGTATTTTTTCATTTGTACAAAAGGTCGAACACTGCTATTGAAACATCTACATTTTAGCATACAATAAAAATGTTTTTCTGCACAAAAAGGATTTCTTTAGGTAAATCTAATATTTTTTTACGCCTACATTATGTTGAGTGGTCTGGATGTAGTCAAAGAACACAGTTCGATTAACAATCAACTTATCCGAATGATAACTGTAGCCTGCATAAAGGAGTCGAAACACCAAGTAGCATTCCCACTGCATTTATTTTATTAGGTGTGTATGTTATGAGCACATGTAATGAGTATTACTAATATAAATTTGATATTATGTCGGACAGCCCAAGCTTGCCCGAAGTTCAGATAGTTTATAGCCGAACGCTCTACCGAAAAAATTAAACCGAACAACTAAGTCCAGTGCTGTTAAGCTTTATTAAAATATGAACACACACACAGGCTATATTTTATTTTTATTTTTTTTGCCGAAAGCGACGTAAAAAAAATGGAAAACTGCATTAGAACTTTGCTTTAAAAAATGCATAAGAACTACAGGCAGCATCAAGGTTTTGAAACAGCAAGAGGCGATTTCGAAAACTTGAATTTTCGACCGTAAGTCTTTTTTTCGTCATTGGCCAGCCTGATAAGTTTTAAAATGAGAGGGGATTAATATATAAGATAAGAAATTGATGAAAAATGTTTTTATTTTTGAAAATTTTTAGAATTTGTTATCGCAGGCTGCTTAAACCGTTATAACTTAGATGGCAGCACGTGTTCATCATTTAACAGCACGGTTAAAATACAAAATAAATTGAACTATGCTCTTTTTTAAGCGTAGCTTTTCGAATGTAGTAAAAATGTGATAAGCTATTTGTTTTTTAGCAAAAAGAAGAAAAAATATATATTTTACCCTTCAAATTAAGGTAGTATTTTATTTATTTGTACAAAGAGTCAAAAACTCATTAGAAGAATATATATTTCAATATACGATTTATTATTATTTTTCTGAACAAAAAACAGTTCTATTGTAGTCTGAAATCTTAAACTTGTTACTTATATTTTCGCTTACATTATGCTTTAATTTTCTTTCCAGAGCCAAAGCTTCAAAAAAAAAAAAAAAAAAAAAACACGTGCAATTTCGAAGTAATTTAGCACGAAATCACTGAATGTTTTCATATCAGCAAGGAGCATTTTCTTCTCATTTATTCTATTCCCTCATAGTAGTTATTCATTTAATTCAGTGTAATGCGCGATATTTCTCTAATTTTTTTGGTGCAGATTGTCCGGACGTGGGTCCGAACACGTAATCTCCTGGTTACGAAGAGAACGCTCTGCCGCTCAAGCTACTCAGCTCTGTCGGTCATGGCGCAAATTAAAGTTATAAGTTTGACCGAAAACCTTATTCTGGTTCTTTAAAACAGGTTTTTCGGTTAAAAGAAACAATTTTTAGACCTTGGGTCTATTTTTCGTCAGTAGCCAGCACCTTAAGCTATAAAATTAGCCGTAAATCAAAGAAATCGATCAAGAACTGAGGAAAATTTGGCGTAGAAACCAAAAACAGGCTACAGAAATAATATATAAGGATAGTTGGATGGAAATACACTGTTGAATGTTTTAAACTGAATCAACTAATACTTACAAACACGTGTTCTAACTGTAATCTATCTTATAAAAATATGTGCACGTACGTCTGTCTGTGTGTCGCATCAGTTTTCGAGGAACTCCGCACTGTGCTTCGAATCGTTTCATAAGGCATTTCGCTCTTGAGAAATTTCAAAGAAAGAACATTATGAAGATGAACCGAAAAACGTAAACGGAAAAAAAGTAAGCGCACAAGAGAAGGCATGTAATTTGAAGACATCAGTAAGAAAACCTCGTTAAATACAACGTTGTGATGATTTGATCATCGCTCACCTTTTGGTCGTACATATTTTCAATTCAAACATAAATATCATTAAAAGTGTGGCTGAGTGACTCATGAAAAAGCAGTAATTGTGCATGAGAAAAAAACAGGTTGTGGCAAATACAGTACTGCTGATTTGAGCATTTGACGGGAAAAAAAGAAGGATTAAAGAGATATTTATTGGCACGGATTCGAAGTGGCACCATTCTGATTAACAGCACGACACTCCAACAAACCTAGCATATGCGCCTTCCTTTTCAAATGCTATTCATTGAAGGAATGCGTAAAAAAACAGCAAAAAAGCTTTTTGCCGCAAAAAAAATACGATCATGCGTCTATGTTTTCTCATTAGCAAGCATAATACGTTTTAAAACAATTCGTAAAACAGGGAATTGGATTAAAGAATGTGGAACATCTCATGTAGCAGTTGAAACAAACATCATAGAGAAGTAATAAATTAGATTGAAAATAAGGTTTTTTATTTTGGAATATTGAACAATTTCCCATATCAAACTGCTTTAACCATTATTGCTAAAATGCCCGCACACGTTTTTCTTTTAATCGAATACTTAAAATTCAAAACCAAAACCATTTGACCTGAGTCCGTTTTTTAAGTGTAATTTTTTGAACGTAGACAAAATGTGTTTTTCTTTTCAGCCGAAAGCAGAGGAGCAGAAAATGATTTCTTACTAATGAAGTTGGTAATAATTTTAATGTTTTATATCGTATTCGAATAAATAATTAAAGGTTTACTGGAAGAATCTAGCAATTTCAATTTGGCGTAGTATTTTTTCGTTTGTACAAAAAGTCGAACACTGCTATTAGAAAAATCAACATTTCAGCACACAATGAAAATATTTTTTTGCACAAAAAGTATTCCCTTGAGGTAAATCTAATACTTTTTTATGCTTACATTATGCTTTGTGGTCTGGACAAAGTCAAAGCTTAAAATACAAGGAAGAACACCCTTCGATTAACAGTCCACTTATATGAATGATAACTGTAGCCTGCATAAAGGAGTCGAAACACCAAGTAGCAATCCCATTGCATTTATTTTATTACGTGTGTTATCTGTTGTACTGGCTGCGTGCCCGGCATTTCACGGGCTTACTTAAAAAATGAAAGAGATGTCCAACTGATGTTTTTGTATTACTCTGACATCAGTTTCTAAAGCGCTAAGGAGTAAATAAATACGCGTAATGCAAGGTTTGCAAAACACCAGTAGAGCATTTTTTGGCAAAACTCTCTTTAACGTTAATTATAGTTATCAATGATACAAGTTATGTGTATTTTCTATTAGCACAAAAGATGAAAACATATGCATTATCAACTATAACCTGTTCTCACATTAAAATGAATTACATCTGATAGACTATATCTGAAATATTTATGTACAATTACAATCAGCTTTTTACATAAAATGACACACACTTTTTGGTTGCTTACGTGAAACTAAAGCACCAAGACTAAATAAATACCAATAAGCATTACTTTAATACCAAGTCATCAGATTCCAATTTAGCTTCAGTTAAAATCCTTAAAAATAATCTTTTTTGTTCAACTCTGTTTCACTTAAACAAAACCAAACAATCTTAATTTAACATGTTCTTTTAACGATACAAACTGTATTTCAAAAATAGAAACAGGAAGGAAAAATAGAGTTATTACAATTCGAAAACTCACCCATGTGACGGGAAACAGTCCAGCAAAATAAACATAATTAGTCGCACATCCTAAATGTACCAACATATGAGGCCGATGATTGATAAACTTACACTACAAGCAATAAATATAGCTAAAGAAGCAACTTTCATATTCTGAAAAAAGTTAAGAACGTTAAATGTAAAAAATAAAAAAAGGGCAGACGATAAAATAAAGGCTATGTCCGAATAGAGTAACCAATTTTAAACTAATTTAAAATGAAATTCTTGATGGAAACGTTGTTTTAAGATTTGGACAGCAGCCAAAAAAATCTCAAAATCGCTTTTAAAATAATTATTAGAATTTTACTTGTCCACCTATATGCAAAATGGCAACAGGAAAGAAATAAAAATTCCTTAAAAACGTTATGTTAATTGACGTTTTAAATAATATCTCCGCTAATTAAAGTCGCACAATTACGAGATTGGTCCTGTTGTTTTCTTTGGAAAATTTCGAATTGATCGGTATCTTGTTTGACTCTTGATTCGCAGCGGTTCTCAAGAAGATCGATCTTCAGACAGACAGACAGACAGACGGACGCGAACAGATTTTAATATTATAGTGGATGTTATGAGTACATGTAATGCGTAATATTAATCTAAATTTGCTATTATGTTGAACAGCCCGGGCTTGCCAGAAGTTCAGATAGTTTATAAGCGCACCCTCTACGGAAAAAAAATTATCAATTTACCCGAACAAATAAGTCCAGTGCTTTTAAGCTTCATTAAAAGAAAAGAAAAAGTTTTTTTTTTTCCCGAAAGCGACGCAAAACAATTGAAAAATTGTATTAGAACTTTGCTTTAAAAAAAAATCTGCATAAGAACTACAGGCTGCATTAAGTTTTTGCAACAGCAATTGGCGTTTCCAATAACTTGATTTTTAGACCGTAATTCTATTTTTCGTCATTAGCCGGCCTGATAAGTTTTAAAATGACGGAGGAATTTCTTCAAGAGATAAGAAAGATCTCGCATACTTACATAAAACTAATAGACAGAAATAATATATAAGATAGTGAAGAGAGGTGTTTTTATTTTTTAAAATTTTTACGATTTGTTATCGCAGGCTGCTTGAACCGTTATGGTTAGATGACAGCACGTGTTCATCAGTTAAAAGCACGGTTAAAATACAAAATAATTTGCAGTACGTTATTTTTTTAAGCTTAGCTTTTCTAATGTAGTAAAAATATGATAGGCTATTTGTCTTTTGCGGAAAGAAGAAAAAAAAATATGTTACCCTTGAGTTTGAGGTAGTAATTTTTTTTATTTGTAGAAAGAGTTTAAAAAAAAACTTATTAGAAGAATCTATAAGTCAATATACGATTTATTATTTATTTCTGAACAAAAAACAATTACGTTGAAGTCTGAAATCTTAAACCTGATACTTATATTTTCGCTTTTATTATGCTTTATTTTTCTGACCGGAACCAAAGCTTAAAAAAAAAAAAAAAAAAAAAAGCTTTACAATAAAGAATCAATTTAGCTCCATGTTCAATCAAGTTTTTATAACAGCAAGAAGCGTTTCCATCTCATTTATTCTATTCCCTCATATTTGGTATTCATTGTTATTATGTGTTCAAGTAATGCGCGATTTTTCGCTAATTCTTCGATGCAGATTGTCCGGACACGGGCCCGAACACTCCTTCTCCTGGCTACCAGACGAACGCTCTGCCGATCGAGCTATTCAGCTCTGTCGGTCACTGAGGGAGTTAAAAATATTCATTTAACCGAAAACCTCATTTTGTTTCTTTAAAACAGGTTTTTTTTGTCAGAAAAAAATTTTAGACCTTGGGTCTGTTTTTCATCATTAGCCTGCACGATAAGCTGTAAAATAAGGTGTAAATCAAAGAAATCGATCAAGAATTGAGGAAGTTTTGCGTAGAAATAAAAAACAGGCTACAGAAATAATATATAGGGACTAGTTGACCCGTGCGGAACTCCGCACTTGCGCCTTCCTTTTCGAATGCTATTCATTGAAGGAATGCGTAATGAGAAACAGCAAAAAAACTTTTTGCCGAAAAATAATAATAAGATCATGCGTCTATGTTTTCTCATCAGCCAGCATGATACGATTTAAAATTATTTGCAAAAAGGGAATTTGATTAAAGATTGAAGAAAATCTCACGTAGCGTTTGAAACAAACATTATACAGAAATTATAAATTAGATAGAAAATAAGTATTTTTATTTTTGAATTTTGAACAATTTCTCATTGCAGGCTGCTTTAATCGTTACGGCCTAAATGCCTGCACACGTTTTTCTTTTAATCGAACACTTAAAATTCCAAACCAAAACCAGTTGACCTAAGTCCGTTTTTTAAGTGTAATTTTTTGAACGTAGACAAAATGTGTTTTTCTTTTCAGCCGAAAGCAGAAGGGCAGAAAATGATTTCTTACTAATGACTGATAATAATTTTATTGTTTTATATCGTATTCGAATAAATAATTAAAGGTTACTGGGAGAATCTAGGAATTTCAATTTGGCGTAGTATTTTTTCTTTTGTACAAAAAGTCGAACACTGCTATTAGAAAAATCAACATTTCAGCACAAAATGAAAAATTTTTTTTGCACAAAAAGTATTCCCTTGAGGTAAATCTAATACATTTTTATGCTTACATTATTCTTTGTGGTCTGGACGGAGTCAAAGCTTAAAATACAAGGAAGAACACCCTTCGATTAACAGTCCACTTATATGAATGATAACTTTAGCCTGCATAAAGGAGTCGAAACACCAAGTAGCATTTCCATTGCATTATTTTTTTTACGTGTGTTATCTGTTCTATGTTATGAGTACATGTAATGCGTAATATTAATCTAAATTTGCTATTATGTCGGACAGCCCGGGCTTGCCCGAAGTTCAGAAAGTTTATAGCCGAACGCTCTACCGAAAAAAATTTTAAAATTTAACCGAACACCTAAGTCCAGTGCTTTTAAGCTTTATTAAAAAAAAACACACAGGTTACTTTTATTTTATTTATTTTTTTTTTTTTTTTGCCGAAAGCGACACAAAAAATTGGAAAGTTGTATTAGAAGTTTGCTTTAAAAAAAAAGTAACTACAGGCATAAGAACTGCAGGCTGCATCAAGTTTCTGCAACAGTTAGGTGCGTTTCCGAAAACTTGATTTTTAGACCGTAAGTATATTTTTCGTCATTAGCCAGCCAGAGAAGTTTTTAAATGAAAGGGAATTTCTTCAAGAGATAAGAAAGATCTCGCATACTGACAGAATGATTATTCACAGAAATAATATATATGATAAGATATTGAAGAAAAGTGGTTTTTTTTTTTTTTAATTCTTTACAATTTGTTATCGCAGGCTGCTTGAACCATTATGGCTTAGACAGCAGCACGTGTTTATGATTTAACAGCACGGTTAAAATTCAAAATAATTTGAACTAAGTTCTTTTTTAAGCGTAGCTTTTCGAATGTAGTAAAAATGTGATAGGCTATTTGTTTTTTTGCAAAAAGAAGAAAAAATATATATTTTACCCTTTAAATTGAGGTAGTTATTTTTTTATTTGTACAAAGAGTCAAAAACCCATTATCTATATTTCAATATACGATTTATGTTTTTTTTTCTGAACAAAAAAAAAATCCTTTGTAGTCTGAAATCTTAAACCTCATATTTATATTTTCGCTTTCATTATGCTTTAAATTTCTTACCGGAGCCAAAGCTTTAAAAAAAATTAATAAAAAGCCTTACAATTAAGATTCAATTTAGCTCCTTGTTGCATCAAGTTTTCATAACAGCAAGAAGCGTTTCCATTTCAGCTATTCTATTCCCTCATATTCGTTATTCATTGTTCATGTAATGTGCGATATTTCTCTAATTTTTTGATGCAGATTGTCCGGGCATGGGCCCAAATACTCATTCTCCTGGTTACCAGTCGAACGCTCTGCCGATCGAGCTACTCAGCTCCGTCCGTCACAGTGCAAGTTACAGTTATAAGTGTAACAGGAAACCTCATTCTGGTTCTTTAAAACAGGTTTTTTGAGAGAAAAAAACAATTTTTAGACTGGGGGTCTATTTTTCGTCAGTATCCTGCACAATAAGCTTTAAGATAAGGTGTAAATCAAAGTAATCGATCAAGAATTGAGAAAGATCTCGCGTAGAAACAAAAAACAGGCTTCAGAAATATTATATAAGGACTCGCGTGGAAACAAAAAACAGGCTACAGAATTATTATGTAAGGACTCGCGTAGAAACAAAAAACAGGCTACAGAAATAATATATAAGGATGATTAGAATTTTTCTAAGAAATACATTTCGCCGGGCCCATCATTGTAGAAATTATAATAACATAGATGCTTTAAAACTGTTGGCACTCTTGTATTTTTCTTTCTCCGTAATAGCGGAACCAGAAGTGGTTTATAACTCTCGAATTAATGCACGAAAGCAGTTAAAATAATTTGATTCTAGCGGCATACTCAAAAATGAGTAGATATTACCACTTAACATGCAAGTCGCAAATGGTCTGTTCATAGTGAATCAAAGAAATAAGGAATTATAATTCGGAAGGAGGAGTTGTTGACAATAGGGTTAAGAAATCATGTTGTCAATGATTCTGGTGAACTTTCGATCCCTGATCTCAATTTTCTGCTTACAAAGCGAAAGTTTTACTTGTAATCAAAAACTATTTTAGATAAACGAGACACACCCATGACCCATGAATCTCGATCGTGTTATCGAGGATCCCGAAATTAAAAAGTACTTGCTTGAGAGCATAAAATTACAAACTTGCAAGATTATTAAGAATAATTATTCCCGTAAGATTTTAGCTGTCCTGTCATTTAAGGATGTAAGTTGCTTTCCTGACTTTGAAAAATTTAGTTTTTGTCTTTGTCCGTTTCTCCTTGACCCCCCCCCCCGGGAGGCAAATGTCTGAATAACTGGCCTGGATTTAGGGAGCTCAAATAGGGGAAGAAAGCCAAAAGCGATTGCCAAGCCCTAATAAGAATCTGAGGGGTTTGTAAGAATTGTCACGCATCGACTGATTACGGGCAGTAAACGCGGTTCCCTAGCGTACCGCCTCTTAGGTAAGACGCTATTAATTCGACGATTTATTTTAATATAAGTAATCTAAAGTGGTTCATAATATGTCGTTGATAATTTTAACTAGAAGTGTTGCTTAAATTAAAAGGTACCAAAGGACTGTGCGTTAAATGAATACTTTTCTCAAGGTATGTACCATAGGCCTGAGGACAACAATCCCACTGATTAAACAAGCTCAAGGAATCCTTGCCCCAAGAATTTCTGTGTTCGTGACAACACTCATTCATTCACATTGTGCTCGAGTTGGTCATTCGAGTTAGAGCTCTTCCCTTTTAGATGCTTTTTCAAAGGATCAAGCGCAGGGGATTCGCAGGGTGACCGGTCCGGGGCGGTCATTCCAAGCTCGTCAGCTTGCGAGATCGAGATTTTCGCTCACGTGATCGGTTGTGATGTAGAGATGTCGCAAAGTAGTATTCTAATCTACTAGAACTAAGCTTGCGGCTAGGTTCGAGTAGATTAGAATACTACTTTGCAACATTTCTACGTCACAACCGATCACGTGAGCGAAAATCTCGATCTCGCAAGCTGACGAGCTTGGAATGATCGCCCGGGTTACAGGACAGATAGTCAAGCTGCTTCCACTTAAACTTGCCCAGTCCCTGGAGACGTGTTGCCAAGCATTTTCATCGATCAAAAACACACCCCTCGTGAGCTGTCCAGGTCGATTGTTCTTGATGAAAACTTTGGAGCATCTCACAGTACACATCGGAATTAAGGGTTCGCCTGCAGGCGTTAATCGGACGGCGCTCTTGCTAAAATCCTTTTCTGCGCATGCGAGCGTCTACGCATGCCAATCCATGCTGGATGCTCTAATATCCTCCCTAGCTGTATCGCTACGTTCTCCCATAGCGGCACACGCAAATACGTTAACAGTACCTTGTTGTGACTTTTCCTTTCATTGGAACACCCGTTGCACGCCGGCCACCTTGCCTGGTGATCAGAGACGTCTGTTTGAGATGGGAAATTCCCAGGTTCGAACCCGGTTCGGTCATGGATGTACTTTCTGTCTCCTGTCCTTTCTTTGTGTGAATGTACGTTGTGTTGTGAATGGTTGTTTACCCCATTAACGGGTCCTTATGGCATGAGTGTACTGTGGAAGTCGAAATTCACACCAAATTACGGTGTAGTTGTAAAAGTTAAGGGGGTTCGGGACACAAAAATCGTCAAATTTCGCTTTTTTTTTTTTTTTTTTTTATGATGTGAAAAATTACTCCGTTTTTTTCTGCTTAAAAGGACGTTTAAATCTTGTTTCTATCTTAAATAGAACGAAAGATATAATTATTTTTGTTGCATGCACCTAACTAATGTGTACTTAACTTTAAAACTTTAAACACGTTTTTCTCCATGATGCAATTTTTCCCGATTTCTTGCATTCAAACTCTTATAAGTCAGGAACCGATTAAGATAAAGTAATGAAACTTGAAGCGTATCTTTTTCAAACAGTTTACTTTAATTTTTATTCGGCGAATTTGACAAAAACGTTTACAGCAAAAATTATGATTTTTTTAAAATAAAGTATCTTCGAATTTTTCGAAATTTTTCTTCAAATATTTTTTATTTTTTATTGAATCAATATTTTTAAAATCGCCGAATAAAAATTAAAGCTTAGATATTTGTGCGTAATTTATTTAAAAAAACTGAAAATTGATCAAGAATATTTTGAGTTATAGCAATTTAAAGCAACCCCATTTTTTAAAAAAAAAAACTTATTAAATTTAAATAAAACATTTTTTTTTCATTTTATGTTATGATTTTGCTTATTAAATAAATAGTGAATCAGTGCGAAAAAAATTCAAAACTCTAAAGTATATAATAAAAAAAATTTCAAAATGTGTCCCGGACCCCCTTAAGCATCGCACTCAAAATTACCGACCTATCTTGCACATGTTAATAACAACAATATCAATACATGTGTCCTGAATTTTTAGCCTATATAAGTATTTTAGGATGTGTACCTTTCGTACGGAGAAAGCATTATTTCAAATAGAAGCAGTGGTTCCGGAGATTACCCAGAACATATGAACATTAGGGTAGAACGAAAATGACCTTAAATTTTTTTCCAATTTTTTTTTTTTTTTTTTTTGGCTTGCCGTAGGGGGGGAAAAGTTGTCATTTAAGTTTAAAAAGAAGCAGAAGAAAATTCATTGCTTTACTACAGCACCTTTAGGTGCCGCAACGAGCTTAAAGATTGATAATAACCGAAATTTCCATTTAACAATGAAATTCCTTTTTATGCTTTCTTACTGTATATAACGGTACAAAATATGACAGTAAATACATTTTTTAAGCATTATATTAGGAAAAAAATACGAATTACAAAATACAATTTTAAAAAAAAGTCATAATCTTTACTAATAATAAAGCTGAAAGTCTGTCTGGATATCTAGATCTCTGTCTGGATCTCTGTGACGCCCATAGCGTCTAGACCTTTCGGTCTATTTTCATGAAATTTGGCAAAAAGTGAGTTTGTAGCAAGGGAGGGGGAGGAGTGCACCTCGAAGCGATTTTTCGAAAATTCGATTTTGTTCTTTTTCTATTTCAATCACATTTACCCGAGCATGATTATAAGATGGGCGAGTAAATTACCAAGTTGTCATAACGTGGAACCGTAACATGGGCAAGCCAATGGCGTGCGGGTATCACTAGTATACTATAAAAGACATTAACAATGCCATTTTTACCATTTAAAGTATTCTTAATGATTTTAAATAAATGGTTAAACCTGTATGATGTTTGTGTCTACTTCTTTGACACATTAAAGTGTTTTTATTTTATTTATTTATTTATTTTTTTTTTTTTTTTTGTACCAAATAACTCTTTCTTCCAAATAACTCTTAAATCAATTTTTCGTCTCCTGTGACTGAACCATACTTTTTAACAGCCGTTTAGGGGTTACAAGTTTCACTTTGAGGGATTCAATAGAGAAATGTTTTACCAAGGGGGGTTCGGTTATTTCATTTTCATCCCATGAGATCAAATCGATGTAATCTTTGGCAGCAAAAAATATTTGTTGAGCTTTAAACTTCTTAACCCCGCCTCTACTTTGTGTTCCTGCATTCAACACACGTCGTAATCCAAGTTGTCTTACATTTCTACGCTCTTTGCATAACACAGCCAAATGGAGATTTTCTGTTGCATCAAAATACCCATTTCTTAATATAACCTGGTATATAATGTTCTTAAAATCATGAGAGAGATATCGTGAGTACGTTCAAATAAATGTTTAGAGCCGTAAGTACGAGAAGGTATTAACTTGATGTTAAACCACACAGGAGCATACGCATTGCCCACTTGATCCGTGCAAGAAATGGATCCTTTCTTGAAAATGTATGAATGAATAATGATTATCTTATATATATAAAAATCTCGTGTCACGATGTTTGTTCGGGGTAAACTCCAAAACTACTCAACCGATTTTTCTCAAATTTCATATCTATGTGTCATTTGGTCCAACTTAAAAGATAGGATAGTTTTTATAATTTTTTATTGCAAATTTCATATTAATTATGCAATAATAGTGTGAATTAATTGTTTAGTTCTAAAAATTCTTAATAGATGGCGTTGTAAGTTAATTAATCGATATAACTCTAACATCGTATCACTTACTGCTAAAAACATCATGATAAAAAAACTTAGAAATGCTGCTTAGAATTTCCATATAACGTTTCGGGATATTACAGGTTATTATTTACTTCCTGCGAAAATCAACTATATTTTTCAAAACGTTTCCTTGAATTGCTACAAATTGCAGATTTCACACCGTTGTGAAAAGTATTTTTCTCCACCAGTATCAAGATTAACTAAACGTATTTAATAGGTGTATCGGTTTCGGAGCGATTACGGTTCGTCCAGATTGACTCAATACCCTATCAGTGCAAAAAGATATCTGGATCACGAAGCTTTGCAAGAGATACAGAGGAGTTACATTCGAGCTACTTGCTTGAGAGTCTATCTTCGCGTTGGCAATGCGTGTATTAATGCTTTGAGAGCTTTCTTAGAAAAGCAGGAAGGTTCCAGGCTGTTATATTAAACCTGCGTTAGGCTTCTCTGAAGGTGCCAGAATCATAACTGCCTTTAACCAAGAAGACTACTGAATTCTTCAAAAATATTCCAGGTTAATTTCAGGAAGGTTAATGAATTTAAGCGGAAAACAATTATTTTCTTTATTTTGTTCCCCAAGAGATTTTTAATATCATAATTTCTTGCAAACATACGTTCGCAACAGAAAAGTGCAGTGACAATTGCATCGTCAGGCATTACTGCTACTTTTTTTAGATGGTAGACGAACAGCACATTCAGCTTTAAAGTTGCCTATCAGATATTCATAACAAACAAAACGCAATGTGTAACATTAAAGAAAAAAAAAACGTGGTATGGCTGTAGTGTTGCAAGAGAATGAAATTATAATTTGGGATAAGTGTACTATGGCTCATGAGTAAAAGCATTTATTCGAAGCTCATCCTAGGATTGTGCAAGATTTGAACGGCAACGATAAACTTTTAGGCGAAATCATCTGAATACTGTCTGGGGACTTCCGGCAGACATTACCAATTATTCCGATGAAATCAACGCATGTTTAAAACAATCGTTTTTATAGCGTAATGTCGAGAAAATGCGATTGGCCATGAACATGCGAGTATAAACGCAAAATAATCTTATCGCACAAGTATTTTCTAAGCAATTGCTGAGTATTGGAAACGGTGTAATTGAACTGTATCAAAATATACAGTACAACAAAAAATTTAATTTTTTTTAAAATCATAATTGCCTCTGTAATCGCGCTGGTTTTGTTGCAGTTTTGTTTTCGGTAAACATTCCCGAACAGACAGGAATATTTGTGGATCGTCAATTGTCGATTGTCAAATACATATCCTGATGCAAATTGTATTTATTGTCGCAAATTGTATTTATTGGTCGCACAAAGACATTGGGAGTTCACACTTTCTAATGCAGGTTTGACATAAGGAGAAACTGTATTCGTCAACTGTTTAAAACAATTTTGACGACATACTACCCAACACAATCATTATTTTTTAAGAAGAAACTATATAAGTTTCACGTTTGAAGACGTATTTCATAAAGTTTAAGAAACACACAAATGTCCAAATCCAGATTTTACACCAGAGATGAATATGAAGCTTTAGTTTTAACTGAAGGTTTTTGCGTTTCAATTTCAAATTTGCCACTTAGTTATTATGATATGCCGTCACTTGATAGTTGGGCCACCGACTTAGTTTGCACTGATTTGCAACGTACAACAACAGAGCAATGACGCTGTCTTAGCTACAATTATTGCGAATAATGAGCCATTACTGACGGCTGGAAATAAAAGTTCCCCATTGATGCTGAACAAGCCTATACAGTTGTCGATGAAAACAAAGCAATAAACATTCCAACTGAATTTTTAAATTCCCTGGATACACCAGGAATGCGACTACACGATTTCCAGTTGAAAATTGGCTCAACAATTTATTCTTTTTCGCGATTTGAACCCACCTTAATTACGCAACGGTACACGTTTCTTCATCAAAAGTCAACAATTTTGACAGGAAAGTTTAAAAGAGAAAAGTTTGTGTTCCCACGTAATCCATTAATAGCGTCATAATTTTCAAACACATTTGAAAGGCATCAATTTTTGATTCGTTTAGCTTTTGCAAAGACCATAAATAGATTTCAAGAACAAACAATATCTTCTTTCGGTTTGGACTTCAAAGATAAATATTTCTGTTATTGGCAACCATATATCGCCTACTCACACGTGAAAAATTTTCATAATTTTCGTATTAGCAAAAGACTGATTAGGCAAGAACATTGTGCACAACTTAGTGCTTATACAGTTTTCAAATAATAGAAACAATAGTTCGAAGTCAATGTTATCTACTTCATTGAAAAAATTTAAGTTTTTATATGTTTTTAATTTAGTTAGTGTATTTTGTAAAGAAGTTATTGATTACAAAATATAGAGAAAGCTGAGGTGAATAAAATGTAGTGTAGAATCTAAAAGTTTATATTGGTTTACACTTAGTTTCTACATTCGGTTATTTTACAACCAGTTTCGATATTTACTATCACTTTCAAGTTATTTTTTTTTTTTTTTTGCGGAAGTCATACTTACAAAATTTACTTATCGTAAGTATAGTGCTTTTTCCATAGAAAATTTAGTTAGTACTTACTGAATTCAATAAGTACTTTCTTCAGCCTGCACTGTAAAAAAAAAAAAAAAATCCGAAACGTTACTGAGTAAAAATTTTCGATACTTGCTTGCAGTTCTGGCTAAGATTTGGCTATGTTTGCATTACTGCTTATGCATGTTCCTAAATAAATCAGAAAGTTGCTATCCTTTTTTTCGTATCCCTTCCTAAGTTTACACTAAGGTTCCAGAAACACGACTAACTTCAAACGGGAAGATCTTCGAATTTTTCAAGATGCTTCCGAGATGATTTCAGGAAGGTTATTAACTTTTATCGGAAAACTTTCCCGGTTTTGGCATGACATGGTACTGGCAGAAATTGGCCACATCAGCTGCCCATAATTTTCAGGAACATTTAGGAATCGTTTTTACATTGAATCACGTCCATTATCAATCTCATATGTCTTAAAATCGGCTATACTATTTAAAGCTCTATTAAAAATATTTGTTTGATTCTATCAAATAATGAGTAAAAGTTTATTTTAATCCAACTTCTTTGCCACAGCAACGCGTGGCTGGGTCAGCTAGTCTGTATATATAAAAATCTCGTGTCACGATGTTTGTTCGGGGTAAACTCCGAAACTACTCAACCGATTTTTCTCAAATTTCATACCTATGTTTCATTTGATCCAACTTAAAAGATAGGATGGTTTTCAAAATTTTAAATTGCAAATTTCATATTAATTATGCAATAATACTGTGAATTAATTGTTTAGTTCTAAAAATTCTTAATAGATGGCGGTGTAAGTTAATTAATCGATATAACTAACATCGTATGACTTACTGCTAAAAACACTATGATAAAAAAACTCAGAAATGTTGCTTAGAATTTCCATATAACAATTCCAGATATTACAGGTTATTATTCACTTCTTGAGAAAATCAACTATATTTTTCAAAACGTTTCCTTGAATTGTTACAAATTGCAGTTTTCACACCGTTGTGAAAAATATTTTTCTCCACCAGTATCAAGATTAACTAAACGTATTTAATAGGTGTATCGGTTTCGGAGCGATTACGGTTCGTCCAGATTGACTCAACCCCCAATGAATGCGAAAAGATATCCGGATTACGAAGCTTTGCAAGAGTTGCAGTTGAGCTCCATTCGATCTACTTGCGTGAGAGTCTGTCTTCGCGTTGGCAATGCGTGCATTAATGCTTTGAGAGCTTTCCTAAAAAAGCAGGAAGGTGCCAGGCTATTATATTAAACTTGCGTTAGGCTTCTCTGAAGGTGCTAGAATCATAACTGCCTTTAACCAAGAAGACTACTGAATTCTTCAAAAATTACTCCAGGTTAATTTCAGGAAGGTTATTGAATTTAAGCGGAAAACAGTTTTTTTTTTTTTTTTTTTTTTTTTTTTTTTGTTGCCGAAGAAATTTTTAGTATCATTAATTCTTGCAAAGATACGTTCGCAACAGAAAATTGCAGTGACAATTGCATCGTCAGGCATTGCTGCTACATTTTTTAGATGGTAGACGAACAGCACATTCAGCTTTAAAGTTGCCTATTAAATATTCATAACAAACAAAACGCAATGTATAACATTGAAGAAAAAAAACGTGGAATGGCTGTAGTGTTACAAGAGAGTGAAATTATAATTTGGGATAAGTGTACTATGACTCATGGGTAAAAGCATTCATTCGAAGCACGTCATAGGATTGTGCAAGATTTGAACGGCAACGATAAACTTTTAGGCGAAATTGTCTGAATACTGTCTGGTGACTTCCGGCAGACATTACCAGTTATTCCGATAAAATCAACGCATGTTTGAAACAATCGTTTTTATAGCGTTATGTCGAGATAATGCGATTGGCCATGAACATACGAGTATAAACGCAAAATAATCTAATCGCACAAGTATTTTGAAAGCAATTGCTGGGTATTGGAAACGGTGAAATTGAACTGTATCAAAATATACAGTACAACAAATAGCCAGACAATTTCTACACTGCCGTTGAGACGAAAAGTGAACTAATTGAGAGTTTATTCCTAGATAAATTTATTTTTTTAAAATCATAATTGCTTCTGTAATCGCGCTGGTTTTGTAGCAGTTTTGTATTCGGTAAACATTCCCGAACAGACAGGAATATTTGTGGATCATCAATTTTCGACTGTCGAATACATATCCCGATGCATGTCGCAAATTGTATTTATTGGTCGCACAAAGTCATTGGGAGTTGACACTTTCAAAGTCATTGGGAGTTGACACTTTCTAATGCAGGTTTGACATAAGGAGAAACAGTATTCGTCAACTGTTTAAAACAACTTTGACGACATAATAGCCAACACAATCATCATTTCTGTGGAGAAACTATATAACTTTTACGTTTGAAGACGTATTTCATAAAGTTTAACAAACACACAAATGTCCAAATCCAGATTTTACACCAGAGATGAATATGAAGCTTTAGTTTTAACTGAAGGTTTTTTCGTTTCAATTTCAAATTTGCCCCTTAGTTATTATGATATGCCGTCACTTGATAGTTGGGCCACCGACTTAGTTAACACTAATTTGCAACGTATAACAACAGAGCAATGACGCTGTCTTAGCTACAATTATTGCGAGTAATGAGCCATTACTGACGGCTGGAAAAAAAAAGCTCCCCATTGATGCTGAACAAGCCTATACATTTGTCGATGAAAACAAAGCAATAAACATTCCAACTGAATTTTTAAATTGCCTGGATACACCAGGAATACGACTACACGATTTCCGGTTGAAAATTGGCTCAACAATTTATTCTTTTTCGCGATTTAAATCCACCTAAATTACGCAACGGTACACGTTTCTTCATCAAAAGTCAACAATTTTGACGAGAAAGTTTAAAGGAGAAATGTTTGTGTTGCCACGTAATCCATTAATAGCGTCATAATTTTCAAACACATTTGAAAGGCTTCAATTTTTTATTCGTTTAGCTTTTGCAAAGACCACAAATAGATCTCAAGAACAAACAATGTCTTCTTTCGGTTTGGACTTGAAACATAAATATTTCTCTCATGGGCAACCATATATCGCCTACTCACAAGTGGAAAGATATCATACTTTTCCTATTAGCAAAAGACTGGTTAAGCAAGAACATTGTGCACAACTTAGTGCTTAGACAGTTTTCAGTTTTCAAATAATAGAAACAATAGATCGAAGTCAATGTTATCTACTTCATTGAAAAAATTTAATTTTTATATGTTTTTAATTTAGTTAGTGTATTTTGTAAAGAAGTTATTGATTTCAAACTATAGAGAAAGCAGAGGTGAATAAAATGCAGTGTAGAATCTAAAAGTGTGTGGTGGTTTACGCTTAGTTTCTACATTCGGTTATTTTACAATCAGTTTCGATATTTACTATCACTTTCAAGTTATTTTTGCTTTTTTTTTTGGCCGAAGTCATACTTACAAAATTTACTAAGCGTAAGTATAGTGCTTTTTCCATAGAAAATTTAGTTAGTACTTACTGAATTCAATAAGTACTTTCTTCAGGCTGCGCTGCAAAAAAAAATCCGAAACGTTACAAAGTAAAAATTTTCGATACTTGCTTGCAGTTCTGGCTAAGCTTTGGCTATGTTTGCATTACTGCTTATAGAAGCTTCTTAATAAATCAGAAAGGTGCCAAGTTTTTTTTTTATTTTTTATCCCTTCCTAAGTTTACACTAAAGTTCCAGAAACACGACTAGCTTCACACGGAAGATCTTCGAATTTTTCAAGACACTTCCGAGATAATTTCAGGAAGTTTATTAATTTTTATCGAAAAACTTTCCGGGTTTTGGCATGAAATGTTACTGGCAGAAATTGGCCACATCAGCTGCCCATAATTTTCCAGGAACATTCATGAATCGTTTTTACATTGAATCACGCCCATTGTCAATCTCATATGTTTTAAAATCGGCTATACTATTTTAAGCTCTATTAAAATTATCTATTTGATTATATCAAAATAATAAGTAAAAAAAATATTTTAATTCAACTTCTTTGCCACAGCAACGCGTGGCTGGGTCAGCTAGTTATTAATATATTTCTGTATTATTATTTGTTTCAAACAATTTTAGCGAAATGCCATGCCCATATAAAGGAAACTATACTTTACTACAATTTAACAATGTACTGAGTCAAGAATCTTGAGATTTTCAGTGGGATTTTTAGTTGCCACGTACAATCGAAATATACGGCTTGCAAATGTAAGTCATCTGGAATGGGAAAGTTTTCCCAGGTTAATTGAAGATAAATCTAATCAGCAAGTCCCACTTGATATAGTGACACAAATATCCAATACATATTTGTGATCGGTACTTATGTCCTGTATGTTCTCAAAAAGAAGGTTATTTTCAATAGGTAATGAAGTAACCACAGGAAGATTAGAACAGGTTTCCAGCTGTTGACCTATTTTGTCTTTAAATTCGTTTGATTCTTTTGTTTTACCATCTAAGAATTCATTACGCTTGTATTCCTGTTGTCTGTCAAAACATCCTTTATGCGTTTTAGAATGGTTGAAATCCAGCTTGGTCCCACTCACACAAATCACTGCTGACCAGCCCCGCCCCATTCAAACATCCGCTGCTGCTATGACTCAAGCTCCCAGATGCCAGTGCATTCGGCAAAAAGCGAAAGCGCGTTTTTGCGAAACTTACTTTGCTCTTGCTGCACCTCAAAACATAATCCGAACAACAAAATAAAAGTTATTATGCGACCTGTTGAGCATAAAAAATGCTTTTCGACAGCATTTGGAGCTTAAAGATAAATTTGAAATTTTTAAAAAAAAATTTAAAATGTAGCAAAAATTGCAATTTTGCTAAACTTTATGCTCTTTGCGGCACCTCAAGACGTTCTTCAATATTTTTCATATTTTTTTTTACATCTTGTTTGCATGAAAAGACAACTTTTCCGCACTACGGCAAATTGAAAATCAAAAACTTTTTTTTTTCGTTCCACCCTAATGAACATACAAAATCCGCTCTATCTCTTTCTTTATAATATTTTCTATTAGAGTATAGATCAGAACTTTTATGGACGATCATTATTTTCCTAGAGGAAATTACTGTGGTACTACATACTGGTTACCAAAAATTACTCGTCGTCATAACACTTATTTACCATCAACAGGCATGATTCAGTTATTCACACCCGCAATATCAGGAACAACTACAAAAATGGAATTTAAAAAGACAGTTAACGATGCCAAAAAAAAACATATTACTTATATTCATCTTCTGCAGCTAAAAAAAAGTGGTAGAAAAAATCAATTTTGAACTTGTGATGATAATACTAACAGAAGGTGAAAGCGGGTCACTGGTGCACACACTTACCTGCTGTGATAATAACGGTTCAACAAAAGAAAGGAAGTCGATCTATTTGAATTCTGCATGTTTTTTGAGCAATCACGATTGCTAATTGTTTTTATTTGACTGTTCTTTCCTGTTCCTTTTTCAACCCCACCGACCTCTGCAGGCGCGGCTCCGGCGCAACTCCTCTGATCCTTAGCACTATTCCCCGGTAGCCGCTGCTCATGGTCGGTGGCGTCCATGTCCTAGACACACGCACTCTCATACACACTCACACACATACACGCACGTGCCTTTACACACATACACGCGCCTTTACACACACGCCAACGTGCATACACACAGGTCTACGCACACCACACAAGCCTACACATACAACACTATACACACATAACCGCCCAAGAGGAGGGACAGGAACCGTTTCTAGAAACAGGCGAGTGGGATAGTAACCAATGGGTAGAGTCCTGTCGCAACTCGTGATTGCGAAAGACATAATTTGAATTTAAAATTTTAGAATTCAAATTATTTTGATTTTTTTTTTTTTTTTTTTTTTTTGAGCGACTAAGGATCGGCATCGATTTCTTTGCACCTTAAGTGGATTTTCGCCTTTAAAAAAAAAAAAAAATCCCTACTTTATTTAAGTAAATGTATGTGTGTTTGCGTGCTACGAGGGAAATGTAAAAGTTCTCGGCCTGACACAGAAATATATTTCAAAACAGCAAAAAACTATGGTTCCTGCACAGATGCAGTTGTCATTAATTTGTCTGAAAAGTTTCATCTTGTTCTCTCAGGTTTATTCACACGAATTTTTGCAGTAGACGCCCTGCGTGTTTTTTTTTTTTTTTTTTTTTTTTTTTTGTAGATAAACTTGAAGCTTCTCGTTCCGCTAACCCTTTAGGAAATTCTTTCCACGACTTGAGTTTATCACTACATGCAAAAGTGAAACATTAATTGAAACAGTGGGTGGAACCGATGTTCAGCGCCGAAAGAGAGAAGTCGATTCATCTGTCAGAAAAGTTTTGGGCAGCGTGTTTAAGGGCACGAAAGGAATCCTGCCAATTGATTGTCTTGAAAAGGGTGATGCAATTACAGAAAAATATTACATTAACCTTCTTGACCAGCAGGATGCCGAATTCTATGTAAGAAGCTTGGCTTTAAAAAGAAAACAATTCGCCCTAAACCAGGATAACAAACCAATTCAAAAGGTTGATTTGGCTATGGGTACACTGCGGAATTTGAGATACGTGTTTCTTCGTCATCCTCCCTATTCTTTTGCCACCCTCAGACTTCTATATGCTCCCAAACTTGATTAAATGGTTCTCGGAAGGGCTTGAGAGGGCTGAAGATGAATATTTTCCCAGCCTTCCAGCCTCTTACTTCCGGGAAGGAATGCTTATGTTGGAACTGCGCTCGGCAAAGTTTGTTGATTTCGAGGAAGATTATGTTGAAAAAAAAAAAACTAACTAGTCGATCCGTGCGGAACTCCGCACTGTGCTTCAAATCGTTTCATAAGGCATTTCGCTCTTTAAAAATTTCAAGGAAAGAACATTATGAAGAACTAGTCGACCCGTGCGGAACTCCGCACTGTGCTTCGAATCGTTTCATAAGGTATTTCGCTCTTTCAGAATTTCAAAGGAAGAACATTATGAAGAAGAACCGAAAAAAAAGTAAGCGCAGAAGAGAAGGCATGTAATTTAAAGACATCAGTAGCAAAACCTCGTTAAATACAACGTTGTGATAATTTGATCATCGCTCACCTTTTGGTCGTACATATTTTCAATTCAAACATAAATATCATTAAAAGTGTGGCTGAGTAGTGACTCGTGAAAAAGCAATAATTGTGCATGTAAATAAAACAGGTTGTGGCAAATACAGTCCTGCCCATGTGAGCATCTGACGGGAAAAAAAGAAATATTAAAGAGATAATTATTGGCACGGTTTTGAATTGGCGCCATTCTGATTAACAGCCCGACACTCCAACAAACCTAGCAATTGCACCTTCCTTTTCGAAAGCTACTCATTGAAGGAATGCGCAGTAAAAAACAGCAAAAAAGCTTTTTACCAAAAAAAAAATAATAATAATAATAAGATCATGCTTCTATGTTTTGTCATTAACCAGCATGATACGATTTAAAATTATTCGAAAAGCATGGAAATGATTAAAGAATGACGAAGATCTCACGTAGCGATTGTAACGAACATTCTAGAGAAGTAATAAATTAGATTGAAAATAAGTGTTTTTATCTTTGAATATTGAACTATTTCACATAGAAGGTTGCTTTATGAGTTACGGCTTAAATGCCCGCACATGTTTCTCTTTTAATCGAACACTTAAAATTCAAAACCAAAACCAGGTGAACTGAGTCCGTTTTTTAATTTTTCGAACGTAGACAAAATGTTTTTTTTTTTTTTTTTCAGCAGAAAGCAGAGGAGTAGAAAATGATTTCTTGCTAATGAAGTTGATAATAATTTTAATGCTTTATGTCGTATTCGCGCGAATAAAAAATTAAAGGTTTACTCTATGAAACTCGTAGTTTTAATTTGGCGTAGTATTTTTTCATTTGTACAAAAGGTCGAACACTGCTATTAGAAACATCTACATTTCAGCATACAATGAAAATGTTTTTCTGCACAAAAAGGATTTCCTTTAGGTAAATCTAATACTTTTTTATGCTTACATTATGCTGAGTGGTCTGGATGTAGTCAAAGCTTAAAAAAAGGAAAAACACTCTTCGATTAACAGTCAACTTATCTGAATGATAACTGTAGCCTGCATAAAGGAGTCGAAACACCAAGTAGCATTCCCACTGCATTTATTTTATTACGTTTGTATGTTATGAGTACATGTAATGCGTAATACTAATATAAATTTGATATTCTCACGGACAGCCCAAACTTGCCCGAAGTTCGGATAGTTTATAGCCGAACGCTCTACCGAAAAAAACTTATCAATTTAACCGAACAACTAAGTCCAGTGCATTTAAGCTTTATTAAAATATGAACACACACACAGGCTTTTTTTTTTTTTTTTTTTTTTTTTTTTTTTGCCGAAAGCGACGTAAAAAATGGAAAACTGCTTTAGAACTTTGCTTTTAAAAAATGCATAAGAACTACAGGCAGCATCAAGGTTTTGAAACAGTAAGGGGCGTTTTCGAAAACTTGATTTTTCGACCGTAAGTCTATTTTTCTTCATTAGTCAGCCTGATAAGTTTTAAAATGAGAAGGGAATAATATATAAGTTAAGATATTGAAGAAACATTTTTTTAATCTTGAAAATTTTTACAATTTGTTACCGGAGGCTGCTTAAACCGTTATGACTTAGATGGCAGCACGTGTTCATCCTTCAACAGCACGGTTAAAATACAAAATAAATTAAACTCTGCTCTTTTTTAAGCGTAGCTTTTCGAATGTAGTAAAAATGTGATAAGCTGTTTCTTTTTTTTTTTTTTTTTTTTTTTTTTGCAAAAAGAAGAAAAAATATATATTTTACCCTTCAAATTGAGATAGTAATTTTTTTATTTGTACAAAGAGTCAAAAACTCATTAGAAGAATATATATTTCAACATACGATTTATTATTTTTTTCTGAACAAAAAACAATTCTATTGTAGTCTGAAATCTTAAACCTGTTACTTATATTTTCGCTTACATTATGCTTTAATTTTCTTACCAGAGCCAAAGCTTATAAAGGAGAAAAAAAAAAACGTACAATTCCGAAGTAATTTAGCAGAAAGTCACTTCAAGTTCCCATATCAGCAAGGAGCGTTTCCTTCTCATTTATTCTATTCCTTCACAGTTGTTATTCACTTCATTAAGTGTTCATATAATGCGCGATACATTTCAGCATACAATGAAAATGTTTTTCTGCACAAAAAGGATTCCCTTGAGGTAAATCTATTACTTTTTTTATGCTTACATTATGCTTAGTGGTCTGTACGGAAACAAATCTTAAAAAAAAGGAAGAACACCCTTCGATTAACAGTCAACATATCCAAATGATAACGTAGCCGGCATAAAGGAGTCAAAACACCAAGTAGCATTCCCACTGCATTTATTTTATTACGTGTGTTATCTGTTGTGTGTTATGAGTACATGTAATACGTAATATAAATGTAAAATTGCTGTTATGTTGGACAGCCCGAGTTTGACCGAAGTTCAAATAGTTTATAGCCGAACGCTCTACCGAAAAAAAAGCTTTTCAATTTAACGGAACATTGTTTTTAAGCTTCATTAAAAACACACACACACACACACACAAAGGTTAATTTTTTTTTCCTTGCCGAAAGCGATGTAAAAAATGGGAAATTTGTATTAAAATTTTGCTTTTAAAAAAAATCTGCATAAGAATTACAGGCTTCATCAAGGTTTTGCAAAAGCAAGGGGCGTTTCCGAAAACATGATTTTTATATTGTAAGTATATTTTTCGTCATTAGCCGCCCTGATAAGTTTTAAAATGAGGGTGAAATTTCTTCAAAAGATAAGGAATATCTCACATACTGACAGAAAAATAATCCACAGAAATATATGTATAAGATAAGATATTGAAGAGAAGTGTTTTTATTTTTGAAATTTTTTACAATTTGTTATCCCAGGCTGCTTGAACCGTTATGGCTTAGTTGGCAGCACGTGTTCTTCATTTAACAGCACGGTTAAAATACAAAATAATTTGAACTAAGTCCTTTTTTAAGCGTAGGTTTTCGAATGTAGTAAAAATGTGATAGGCTATTTGTTTCTTTGCAAAAAGAAGAAAAAACATATTTTTTACCCTACATATTGAGGTAGTAATTATTTTATTTGTACAAAGAGTCAAAAACTCATTAGAAGAATCTATATTTCAATATACGATTTATAATTTTTTTCTGAACAAAAAAACAATTTTATTGTAGTCTGAAATCTTAAACCTGATTCTGATATTTTCGCTCACATTTTTCTTTTATTTAAGATCTATTCAGAACTCCTCATGCACCACAAAGTATAACGTGAGGCTTATAAAAGTAAGTAAAAATCACAAAAGCTTAAGCAGGCAATAGAAAAAAGAAACATTCAAGAATAACATAAGAGACAAATAAACAAAAAGGGGAAGCACAAAACAAAACACCGAAAAACACAAACAAGAATTATATAATACACAAAAACAACTAGAGTCCAAAACCAAAACAAAACCACGAAGAACATCAAGTCTCTCTGAACATTTTACAAGATCTGAAAGAACAGGAGGCCAAGAACAGGACAGACTATTTAAACGTCCCATGAAGGAACATCTGACCTCACGATGCAGCTTGCAGCTCATTAGACAATGTTCATTATCCCCCTTGGCTTCAACCACAAAAGCAAATATCACTGTTCACCAACTTAAAGCGGAACAAGTAGCCATTGAAGCTACCATGTCTAGTTAAGACCTGGGTTAACAGGAAGTTGGAGGAAAAACATTTGCACTTCAAGAAATGAAAAATAGGGGGAAAAATCTCTTTGTCCATAATGCTTTCGATGAGGCAAGATATTCCGCACTCCAGTCCGTAACAGTTTTTTTCCCTCGCACTGTATTTTCAATTAGAAAGCGGCACAGACATTGCCAAAGTAACATCAAAGCAAGTTGCTTCCTTAGCTAGTCTATCCGCTCTTTCATTTCCATAATAACCACTGTGGCCTCGAACATAGGAAAAATGAATCTCAGTAGCCCCATCAAGACCATGCAAAATGGACTTAACTTCAACTGCAAGTCTCTCAGAAGTACCCAAGTCACGCAAGAGAAAGAGGGAGGAAGAAGAATCGCTACAGACAAGAAACTTATGCACCAAATTCTCATGACTATAATCCTGGATCCACTTCACAGCTAGGTTTAGACTAAAGAGTTCAGCCTGGAAAACTGCTTTAATCTCGTTACCGGAGCCAAAGCTTTAAAAACAAAAACAAAAAAGCTTTTCAATTAAGAATCAATTTAGCTCCATGTTGCATCAAGTTTTCATAACAGCAAGGAGTGTTACCATCTCATCTATTCCTTCATATTTGTTATTCATTGTTATTAAGTGTTCATGTAATACGCGATATATATATTATTATTTTTTGATGCAGATTGTCCGGACATGGGCCGGAACACTCATTCTCCTGGTTACCAGTCGAACACTCTGCCGATCGAGCTACTCAGCTCCGTCGGTCACAGTGCAAGTTACAGTTATAAGTGTAACAGAAAACCTCATTCTGGTTCTTTAAAACAGGTTTTTTGAGAGAAAAAACAATTTTTAGACCGGGGGGTCTATTTTTCGTCAGTAGCATGCAAGATAAGCTTTAAAATAAGGTGTAAATCAAAAAATAATTGATCAAGAATTGAGGAAGATCTTGCGTAGAAACAAAAAACAAGCTACAGAAATAATATGTAAGGATTGTTGAGGATCTATGAAGTCATGACACGTACCACGGAAATAATCAGTGACATTTCGTATTTTTTTACAGTTCATGTAAAATAGCGTGGAACATTAGTAAACAGTTTTATTTGTGAGAGTCGACCGAACACATTAGTTTTTTGACACAATGTAAAAAAAGAGTGTTTTTGGTGGTTGAAGTGCTCTTCGTAGAAAATATCTTCGGTAAAATATACTCGTTGGTCGTTCTCGAGATTTTGTTTCGTACTGCAGGATGCTGCACAGAAGGGTCTCTTTCATATATGGGGAAACTAAATTATGCCAGATAGCTTCGTTGCTGCTTATATAACTTATTCGTCTCTCATCGTGTTATTTCGTCATTTTGATCCATATTTCGTTCATCAAATGCGACCTAATAAGGACCTTTAATAACGTATTGGCAAAAGTACTTAATGGATTTCATAGAATTGCAAAACTCTACATTAATATGAGCTTCATACGTTTTTGAAAGCAGTGGTGCGTATGGAACTACCCGCCGCTTATCAATTTCAACCTGATTTGTAAAATTTGACATTTACATTGAAAAGTGTGGCCACTATTCTCATCGTTTCTACGGCAATACAATTGCCATCGATATCCGTATCATAGTATCATTTGTAAATTTTAATCAACGAATTTTGAGGAAGAACAAACAGCGCCATCTATTAAGAATTTATAGAACTAAACAATTAATACACACTATTAATGTGTAACTAGTCGACCCGTGCGGAACTCCGCACTCTGCTTCGAATTGTTTCATGTGGCATTTCTCTCTTTAAAATTTCAAACAAGAACATTATGAAGAAGAATAGCAAAAAATTAAACGGATTTAAGTAAACGGAAAAAAAGTAAAGGCACAAAAGAAGGCATGTAATTTAAAGACATCAGCGACAAAACCTCGTTAAATACAAGGTTGTGATGTTGTAATCATCGCTCACTTTTTGGTTGTACAGTCATAGAAAACAAAAACGAAACACTCGATCGTATTCAAAGACAATTGACACTAGAGACACGTGTAAGGTGTTAATGTTTCAGGAATAAAAAGTTCTACATAATTATGTTAAAAAATTGTTGTTAAGGGGTCGTCTTCATATTAAAACGAGCATCAACTTCAAATTTTTCAATCAGAACCCCCTTTTTTTATCACATATTTGTGATCAGCATCCTTTTTTAACTTTGTATACAAAATTTTGTTGAATTCGATCCAGCTGTTACTTCAGAATCGAGTTTTGAAAAATTCCTCTCGTAATGTTAAAACGTATTTTGATATTTTTGCTCATAACAAAAAAAAAACTAGATTAGGCACAACAAAGATTGCTTTTTTATATCAAAATATGAATCGACCCAATTATAAAAACATCATTTACAACACCAAAAATGTAAATTTAATTTTTTTATGAATTATTGTAATATTTTTTGAAAAAAATATGATCTGAAACCATATTAAATTTTAATAGAGAAACAATCTAGAAGAGCTCTTATGAGAGAATCCAAAATTTGAGCTAAAAATATTTAGTAATTTTTGCACTATGCTTAAAAATTCATTTTTTCCCTTTTTAGGGGAACGTATACTTTTTTAAAACAGAAATTATGAAAGTTAGTTTCTTCGTAAAAAAAGAAAAATAAATGTTCAACAAAATAAGCAAACCAATTATAACATGGTTTTTTTTTTAACATTAGAGCTACGTCTATGAATTTTTAAATGCATAAATGTATTCGCTATCTGTGCAGAAGAACAACATAATATTGCGACCGTCAGTTTTTTGTGGATATCGTTCAAACGTCAATGTGTAGACAATGCGAAACACTATTTAATTGTCTAATAAAAGAATATTTTATAGAACTTTTTAAATTAAAATCTAAACTAAAAAAAATGTTTTTTTTTTCTGCGTTTAGCCATTGCCTTTTGTAAAACAATAACTCAGAAAATAAAATTAACATGCACAACTTTTTCATTGAAACATACAATAAAATCTCATTGTTTTGCTAGTCATGTTGCAGTAGGCAGTGTAGAATTAATTGCTCTTCCCGGTGATAATTTGCTAAAAGGAAAAACTATTGCCTTATCCAAATCGGGAAAAAGCACTCGAAAAATAGCTGACAGCGTGAAATTTCCTCTTTAACAGTATCCAGATGGGCCAATAGGTAATATTTGCTTTTAGATAAGTTCGATGGTTTTTAGGAATTATTATTATTATTATTTTTTTTTTTTTTTGTAAAGTGTTTGAATAATTTTCAATGTGTTAAGATCTAGGAGAGTAAATGTCCGTCTCAGTAGTGAGCCGCGTACTTTGAGCCCGTATTCTGCACAAAAGTAATAGTTGTGGATAATTGTAAACTTTTTTTTTTTTTTTTACTTCGTTAAAGATTTAACAAAACATTAATTTGGGTGTTAGATTAAGTTGAGTTTTTGTCCATTCTTCATTATAATTTAAATACTATTTTTCTACTTACTTTCTGTGTCATTGTCCGTGATTTGACATTAAAATCAATCTCGCAAGACAAAGATAAAATTTCAAACTATTTTCTTCTTTTTCGAATAACATGGAAAAATATCGAAAAAGAGAATTATAATAAATTATTGTTATCAACTACTGAATACCTATCTTATGAAATGCATGTTTTTCAGAACGCAATATCTGAATAATTGCTCCAACTTGCTGACACTGGAATTCTAACTCTGCTTTCTTCAAGCAAACAACGTGTCATTTGGAGCAGCTTCGAATGTGGCCCGCGACTTCACAGCGATAACATTGCGGTTTGGTTATCCTAAGGCTCCTATATAAGGGGAGCTGACTTATCCGACATTTTGGTTCCAAAATTATCGGGCGAAAAAAATAAACATTTGTACAAAAGCCTCATTGCAGAAAACTGGTGTCCAAACTTTAGGTGTGTTGCCCGATTGATGTTTGATTATTTTATTCTGTGGATGAATACAATTTAATTAATACAAATTAAAAACAAATAAGGTATGAAAATGAGGTTTATTACCGTAAACATTTCCCGATACATTTTAGCTGAATTTGTAAACGAAGTTATCTTTCAAAATTTACCTAAAGTGACATTTTACTCAACTTATCATCAATTATTTTACGACTTAGCAACCAGCGAATATTATAACGTATTTATAAATACCAGAAACGAGGTTGGATCCAATTCTGTCTTGGAACCAAAATGTCGGATAAGTCAGCCTGTCTTTTTCAAGGGGCTCTAGATTATCCCATTCGAAGGCAGATCTTCGGTCCGAACAATAAGCACAACAACCGTGAACTAGGTTTAACCGAGCAATGAAGCAGATGTCATGTCATTGAAGCCGAGAGTGACTACAAACTGGTGGATGAAGAAAATCTCACCAGTAAGACGCCCTAAATATACAGCAGTTAAATTTACTTTACCTACCAGTTTGTTCGCGCTCTCAGCTTCAATGACCTGACTTCAGCGTGCAACACGAGTTGGTTCCGATTCCAGTCTGCAAAATCCACAGCAAGGACGGAATTATAACCAAAGGCTCGATAAAATCGGCTGACGGGTACGCTGTACTACAGAAAATGTTCGTTTGCAAGTATGTGGTTCGCAGTACAAAATTAAATAATGCTGAGCTTTGTTTGCTAGTGCAAAGTTACAAAATCCGAGAAATGACAAGACGTCTGATTTTGGTTCACCTTGGTTTAAGCTAAAATAATTTTGTCTCCTTAAATTACGGGTTGGACCATCTCGGATCTCGTTGCTAGGAACAGCATTGGGAAAATTTTTTCCTAAATTGCTTTTAAGAGCCCTTATATGTTTAACTAAAATCGCCAATTGTGTTATGTTTTTTTACAATAAATAATACCACGCGTTATGATCTTCTGCATCAAATTTGGATTTGAAACAAATTCTCTTTTTTTTTAATTGCAAAAAAGCCGCTAAAACAGTTACTGTGTTTGTCCACTGTGTTAATTCGAAAAACCAAATTCTTCCCAAATAAAGTTTGAGTATGAACGGTTTGCTCACTAACGGGTATTTATATTCTCCTGTTTCTCTTTTATTTTTTGGATTATTACTTCGGGTCATTTTATGTATTTAGAGCAAATTTTCACGGAATAAAATGAACCTTGCTTCGCTCGAGTCTCCAATCATTTAATGCTCTGTCTTCCCACGTTGTGCGGTATATTTTTTACATTTTTGTATGCGATGACTCAAACTTCTTTCAATGTTTTGCGAAATTAAAAACGCGCAATTCCATTTTACATCAAAGACTTTCTATTCATTCGAAAATAAACCTGTAACATAGGTGCAATACATTTATCAAACATATTCACATCATGATTCTAGGTATAAGTTAGATATTTTCATTTCTATGAGGCTAATTTGCTGAATGATTACATAAGCAATCCAATAGGTTCATATTAGAAAAAATCAAAAAGTTCCATTACTTTCAATTTGTCATTACTCGATTTATTAAGCAACGATATATACGATGGACCAGCCAAACCCCATCCGTCTTTCTTAGGTTAATCCAAACAGACAAAAATCAGTAAATATTTTAACCTTTTTTCAAAAAAAAAAAAGTTTGCGACCGTAAATCGCTTTGTGGTGCAACATTATCGGCCAAAAAGTATCGAATTACGGAAAAAGAGAACTTAAAAAAATCATGAATTGAGCTGGATAATCTCGATCTTTTTTTTTTTGAGCAATCACGATTGCTTATTGCTTTCATTTGACTGTTTTTGGCGTCCTATCATTTTATTTTCCCACCGCCACCCTCCGTACCATCACCGTCGACCGACTCCTCACGATGCTGTTCCTATAGCGAAAGCCGTCCCCAGGTTGCATCCCTTTCCTACACACACGCGCATACGTACAAAACTACACACACATACACACACACACACACAAACACACACACACACAAACACACACACACACACAAACACACACACACATACACACACACACACAAACACACACACAGACACATACACACACATACACACACATACAGACACCTACACATACACACTCACATACACACATTCATGCCTGCACACAGACACAAACACATATGTCTACACACACATACACATACCCCTTACACACAAACACACATACCCCCCATACACAAACACACACGCCTACGTACACACTCGTGATTGCGAAAAACATAATTTGAATTCCAGATGTCAAAATTCAAATTAAATGAAAGTATATTTTTTTTTTTGGTTCACATTCCGTTACTTGATAAGCCTTGACCTTGAAAGAAGCGTTTTCAATGTTGTGACGGTCCCTAAAACGTTTTTGTTAATAATTCCTGTTCTACTGCACGGAATACAGTGAAATTTCGTACCCTGGCTGAATTTTGCTGTCTAAACATAATTATGTAGCAAAAAATGGGGGTTCCCATTTGAAAATCAAGATTTGGTGTTCATTTTGCTTTGTGAATGGTCCCTTATCAAAATTTAACCTACGTAGTTTTGAAGAAGACTTTAAAACAAGTTGGATGACACCTTTCTTTTTTTTCTAGCATGTATAATGGCTGAATAATTAAAAGTGTTTCGTTTTTTTTTCTATGACTGTACGTATTTTCCAATGCAAACATAAATATCATTAAAAGTGCGACTGAGTGACTCGTGAAAAAGCAGTAGTTGTGCATGTGAAATAACGGGTTGTGGCGAATACAATCCTGCCTATGTGAGCCTGTGACGGAAAAAAAAGAGGCATAAAAAAGATATGTATTGGCACGAATTTGAACTGGCGCCATTTTGATTGTCAGCATGACACTCCAACCATCCAGCAACTTCGCCTTCGTTTAATAGCACGGTTGAAATACAAAATGATTTGAACTAAGTTCTATTTTAAGCGTAGCTTTTCGTAGTGAAAATGTAGTAAAAATGCAATAATTTTTTTTTTTTTTTTTTTTTTTGCAAAAGGGAGAAAAAAATATATATTTTACCCTTCGAATTGAGATAATAATTTTTTTATTTGTATAAAGAGTCAAAAACTCATTAGAAGAATCTATATTTCAATATTCAATTAATAATTTTTTTCTGAACAAAAAGCAATTCCATTGCAGTCTGAAATCTTAAACCTGATACTTATATTTTCACTTACATTATGCTTTAATTTTCTTACCGGAGCCAAAGCTTAAAAAAAGTCTTATAATTAAGAATCATTTTGCTTTGGTGTTCATTTTCCTTTGTATATGGTCCCTTATCAAAGGTGTTTTTTTTTTTTTTTTTTTTTTGCAAAAGGGAGAAAAAATATCTATTTTACCCTTCGAATTGAGATAATAATTTTTTTATTTGTATAAAGAGTCAAAAACTCATTAGAAGAATCTATATTTCAATATTCAATTTATTATTTTTTCTGAACAAAAAACAATTCCATTGCAGTCTGAAATCTTAAACCTGATACTTATATTTTCACTTACATTATGCTTTAATTTTCTTACCGGAGCCAAAGCTTAAAAAAAAAGTCTTATAATTAAGAATCAATTCAGCTCCATTAAGTTTTCATAACAGTGTGGAGCGTTTCCATCTCATTCCTTCTTTTCCCTCAGCTTTATTATTCATTCTTATTAAGTGTTCATGTAAATCGCGATATTACTCTAATTTTTTGATGCAGATTGTCCGGACACGGGCCCGAACACTCATTCTCCTGGTTACCAGTCGAAAGCTCTGTCGATCAAGCTATTCAGCTCTTTCGGTCGCCGTGCAAGTTAAAGTTATAAATTTAACCGAAAACCTCATTCTGGTTCTTTAAAACAGTTTTTTTGACAAAAAAAAAATTAGACCGTGGATCTATTTTTCGTCAGTAGCCTGCACGATACGCTTTAAAATAAGGTGTAAATCAAAGAAATCGAACGAGAATTGATCAGAATCTCGCGTAGAAAAAAAAACAGGCTGCAGAAATAATATGTAAAGATAGGTTAAATAAATGAAAAGCGTAATTTCAATTTGGGGCATTATTATTTATTTATTTATTTATTTATTTTTTTGTCCAAAGAGTCAAAAACTGTCATTAGAAAATCTAAATTTTAGTATACGATTTTTTATCTGATCAAAAATTATTCCATTGTAGTCTGAAATCTTAAACCTGATACTTATATTTTCGCTTACATCATGCTTTTTTTTTCTGACCAGAGCCAAATCTTTAAAAACAAAACAAAAACCTTGTAATTTAGAATTAATTGAGCTACAGGTTGCATCAACTTTTCGTAATAGTAAGGAGTGCTCCTACACTGTTAAAACTACAGGTTGCATTCGGCTCCTTTCAGGGGCGAAACGCTTGTTCACCAGCGGCACCTAGTATGGAACCGAAATTGCACCTCTAACTAGGGTGAAAAACAGGCACCTTTTAAAAAATAGGCTGCCGGGGTGAAAGGAATGAACCTTCGGAGAGAGAAATGGCACCCTTACTGTAGATCCTCCTCTCCCCTCCCCCGTACTGTGTGCGTTTTTGAATACAGTTGTGTGTTTTTTTTTTAATAGTTTTATTTTGATTCATGATAGTCTACGTTTTGCACACGTTTCTCATTGCATGAATTCAGTACTGGAAATGATTAAAACTTGTAATTCCAGCATTTGATCATATTTCAGAGTTTTCAACATAGTTAAGAAGTGCTCATTGCTTAAATTCATCTGATCGTTATCTACATCAGTGTTTCTCAACCTCTTTTGACCCACGGGTCGGTAAAAGCAAATGAAAATTATTGCGGACCTGTGAAATTTTTATCCTTTTCTTAAAAATAAATAAAATAAATAATAACAATTATAATAACTGTCGGGGCGGTAAAAAACTTGTGAAAAATTTCTGCGTACAGATGAGTTTTTTTTTTTTTTTTTACAAAGAAATATTAAAGATGAATAAAACAATAAATATCTACAGACTTTATTTGGTATCAAAGAGTTGTCACAAATATATTTAAAGTTAAAGACGAGTAATTATTTCAATAATCATAGTTAAGTTAATGCTCATTTGTGAGAAATAACCGCACCGAAAGTAAAGTGTAGAGGTACTTATGAATTATTTACATGGAGAGCCAAAAATATTCTGGGATATTAAAGTTACGGAAAAACAAATTCGTTTCTCAACCTTTCAAAATTTCAATCAAAATAACAATAAAATAAAATGCGCATGAAAATTTTCGACAGTTTAAAAATTGAAAGAAATTCCTAACGCTATTGAAATATTAACCGCTAACAGGAAATGATTCAAACACTTGAACGAAAAAGCAAAAGAAAAAGGTAGACGGAGAGAGATTTCTTTTTTATTTTTTGCGCTCGGTGTTGTGTAATAATCTACGAAGCATAAGAATCATTTTTATTTAGGTTCTCACTTGTTGATTATGGATAATCTTATTCTGGTTAATATTTTGGTGATTAAATGTTGCTTATCAAGTACGAAGAAAATAATGATACATATATATATATATTTAGTAGCGTTTTGAATGATGGAAATTTCACGACAGTAAAGATAAACTGAAAATCAATAACTAACGGTACTACGGTATCGTAACGGACTAACGGTAACTGAAAAGCATTAAACATACTTTTAACTATGTTTGAAAGCCCTAAAAGCTACAAAGTGATCAAAAGCTGTACTTGCTAGTTATTTTAAAGAATTATCCAAGAAAAGTTGAGATTTAATCCAATAGTGTACTTCATTCAATGTGAAAGACATAGAAGCCACGCATAGATGCAATTTATCATTCGTCCGCCATATTGAAGTGGTTGAATGGTGAATGTATGCCAGAAGCGCATGCACCAGCAAGTCATTTTGCGATTGCTTGCTGTTTTGGCACCCCTGTCTAGATTGTTTGCTGTTTTCGCACCCCTGCTCTACTTCCTGGCTAGTATGGCACCCTTGGGCACCATGCTTTCAACTTAGGGGGAATATATTCACTCGTCTGGAACCTTTGGTTATAACAGTGTAGATGACCACAATTGGTGAAATCTACACTTTTTCAGTTGAATTGACTTAAGTTCTTTTTGCTTATTTAATTGCTTATGATTTTACATGTATGTTAAAGACGCTTAAATTCTGAGAAAACTGACATATATTTTATTGTTATAGTGCGAATACAAGAAGAACTTGGTTCCTTAGAACTTTATCTTGTCCTTGAAGGAGTCACTATTGGGGCACCTACCCTATGTTTTTAAAGTTTTACAATTCATTTGTGATGAATTGGGTGTGTGCACTAGACGTGGCAACTGTACCAGGTTGTGGCCAATATTACTTTCAAAGTAGAGACCCTAAAAATATTGAGCGCACGGACCAATTCTGTTTTATAATCTATTTGAGATTTCTTAAAATTTTAGCTGCGTTTTGTCTAGAGTTTTTCTTTGTCTGGAATGGATTTTTTACAGCTCATTGGCATGGGAGTGTTACTTCTTGAACTACTTAAAAGAGCAATAGTTTCTCATAATTCTTGCTGATGTCAAGTTTTTCCTATCAAGATAAGTTTCAATGTGAAATCTTTATCGGGAAGGTTTCTGAATTTTTCAGAAAGATTCCAGGTTAATTTAATGAATATTACTAATTTTTCAGGGAAAACTTTCCTAGGTTTTGCCAGATATGTTACTGGCAGAAATTGTGCATATTAGCTACCCATTATTATCCAAGAACGTTTCGAGATTTTTTTCTACAATCTACCGTCGTTACAGTTAATGCACCAGGTTTTATCGCATCATGTTTAACTGCTACAAGTATAAGGTAGTTACTCAAAGAATTGTTAAGAATAGAAGAATTGTTGTTACAGGGGAGAGTTCTGTAGAATCCAGAAATCGCCCCTTACAAAGAACAAAAAAATTCAAGTAATTAATTTTATTTAAGAAAAATTCCTAAGTTACAATGAAACAAGAACTTAATAATCTATATTATAATTCGATTTTTATGCCAAAAAACTCTTTAATTTTTTTTAAATATCGATTTGGTCATGGTTTTTTTCGATTCAGGGTAAAAAAAATGTTAGCAATGATACCCAACTTTCCTAAAATCATTCCCCCCTTTTCCCCCCCCCCAAAAAAGGGGAAGCGTTACAGCAAAAATTAAGGGACTTTTGAGATGTCATTGAGGACGACATAATAAATCTTTTTGTGAAGAAAAACCTAGGGTTTTATTTTTTTCCAAGTAAAATGCTAATTTTATTGGACTACTAATAATTTTTTAATCCGCTTCAACATGAAATTTTTCGAAAAGTGAATAATTCCCTGTTATGGACTCAAACCTTTTTCTCTTGTGGGAATCTTTTGCCATCATTTGAAACTGGCCAGAGTTCCTTTTTTTTAAAATTTGGTACCATATTTTGGTGTAACTACATCCATTTAGTGCTACTATTTTATTGATGGCATTTAAATATCGTGATTGTAATGCAGGATCTACGAGAGGCTATATCAGCCTTGTCGGAAATTAGGGGCCCGAAAATTGGGAGGTTTAGTTTTATAGGGCGGCGGGCGGTGATAAAACTGTCAAGGGGCCCGATTTGGCTCTCGGCGGCACAGTTGTAATGTCACGAATAAAATAATACCGTTGTTTCACATTATATCTTAGCGTGAACATTTTTTTAATTTTATACATAGTCTGAATTTTAGAATTGCTGCCATCTGGCGGTCATTATCAAAATTAATATTATTTTTAATGAATTATTTCCATCTGAATTTTAATGACTGCCTATGAGATTAAATTAACGTGTCGATGAAGTTTAAACAGTCTTAATTATTGTTTAGTCTTAGCTATCGTATTTACTACCGCTGTAATTCAAAGAATGGTAATTTATTTTTGTTAAGAAATTTTAGTTATTTCCGTTTCTTAATTTTCGGTCAATGATTCACGTTCTATTTTTTAAATTACCTTAATCAATGGTCAAAATATACTGTTTAACTTAATCACCTTACCATTGTAGCGTACAATTATAAGAGTTAGTTCATATTAACTGAAAGATAGTTCATTGGCCTTTATACACATAAATGTTGTAGTTTTCAAACGTTTCATTTTGTGTAAATTGAGAATGTATTTTTAAGATAATTGAGCTGTCCCTTTGGGGTCCGAAGATTGTCTCATAGTGGCCCTGCCCTGAGCCACTATGGCCCAGTTAAGCCCCTTGTGATTGCCATGTTTCTTGTTAGGTAGAAATCAATAAAATATTCTTTTTTATATTTATTCTTTTTTATATTTAAGTGCTTATCTCATTGTGACTCATCCTCAACTTTAACCGCTAAAAGAAAATAGCAGAGCTAGCCCTGCTTTACTTATATCTACAGGAATTTATTTATATTATTTTTTAAATGTAATGAAGTCTTTCCTTTCCTAAACGCATTAAAATTGGTGTAAGTTATAAAAATAAGTAAATAAATAAATATTGTAACTGGCGTGTTTCTTATTGGGTAGAAATAAAAAAATAATAATGATATTAAAAAGTTTTGTCCCATCCTGGCCAATTCTCCCCTTTAATGGCTAAAAACATAAAGCATAGCTGGCTCTGCTCTACTTGTTACTCCAGGTATATTCTTGCCTTAATGGTAGTTAAATAGTTTTGCTGATGAAGTAGAAGAAATACCTTTTATAAAATTTCAGAGAAATTGAAGTGGTATATTGAAATGTTTTTATAAAGCAATTGTAGATGAATTAAGACTAATTATAGCAATGGCATTTTTTTAACCAAATTCAGAACAAGATTGACCACGGTTTTAAGATTGCTTGAGAAAAAAAGTGCAGAATATGCTTTTAAATTGCATTGAGAAAAACAAACTATGTTTGCTAAGAATAACTCGTTGTCAGGAAAAAAGGGGATTTAAGTGAAGGAGAAGAGAAAAACTCTGATGCGCTTATTATGAATCAAATTCTTGAAAAACCTTAACTTTTTCCGGAGAAAATTTTATTTCTATCTATGTCTCAAAGACAATATAATTCAAAGTGAACCCTTGTACTGAAAAAAAAAAAACACCACTCTTGTTATTTCTATACTTCAAAGTCAGACAGACGTAAGTCCGAACGCCAAAAAAGTACCGAACCGTTCGAATTTTAATTTTAGGACCCGAGAAAATGGAATTAAATGGTCTTCTTCTATCCTAAACAATTATCTGTTTTTCTTGATTTAGGCCCCGTTCGAAAATCCGCGAGAAATACCCCTGAAATTAGTTTGCTCCCTTCGAATTTCAAAAAAAAAAAAAAAAACAAGTCTGTAAAATCACCGGGAAAAAGGTTAAAATATTTTAAAGCCTATTCGAAGACCGGTATCAAATTGGAAATTTATCGTTTGCCTACGAGCTCAATTTAAATTAGCGTGAATAAAATCATTTTTGATCTCTTATCATTTTTTTCTCGCCTGAGAAGAAATAAAATTCTTGCTTTTTGCTCTTATTTTTCGGGAAATTTTACAGTATTGTTTTTTTATTATTTAAGCCTAATTGTTGAACACGCGTCACTTGATATAACTTTTATTTCAGAGGTAGACCGTGCAAAGCCGGGCAACGTAGCTAGTTTGTTTATAAAAACAAGAAATTGATGAAATGCAACACTTAAAAAAAATTCAACTACTTTTCTTTCCACTGTGATATTTTCATTTAAAATACCATACGTGATAATACGCGTGACTGAATTTTTCAGGCGTATTTCTGATTTTCTGTGAGTGAAATACGCATACAGAGATGTTAAAAATATTTATGGTTCCTGCCTCTACACTGTAAAAAAATTCCGAAATGTTACTGAGCATTTCCGTGTAACGTTTCGGGATTTCTGTGGTTTTTATCCACTTCCTGGAAAAATTAAGTATCCTTGTTGAATTGCTACATGTCGCACGAATGCAGACTTCGCACTGCTGTAAAAAGTATTTTTAGCTCCCAGTTTAAAGATTAACTGAGCGTGTTTATAAAGAGTATCCATTTCATCTCGTTTGCTGCCCGTCCAAACTAATAAAGCCTCCAAAGGGCGCAAAGAAGTCAATGGACCAAGTAGCTTTGCAAAAATTGCAGGCGTGTAACATTCTGGATACTTACTTGTAATTCAATCCTAGCTTTGGCCAGCTTTGCAATACTGCATTTGGAACATTCCTCGAAACGCAGTAAGGTGCCAAACTGTTATAGTGTACCCACCAATGTTTATTCCGGAGATACGGCTGTCTTTAAGCGAGAATAGTTCTGAATATTTTAGGAAGCTTCCAGGATAATTTCAGTAAGGTTATTGAAGTGTAGCGGAAAACGTTCCTGGCGTTTCTAATATATGTTACTGAAAAAAATTGGGCACATCAGCTGCCCATTATTTTCCAGGAACCTTTCTGAATCGTTTTTACAGTGTACTATAAACCAAGCTCTTTCCTCAAAACAAACCCAAAGAAAACTGATTCCACTAAACACTGTCAAAAATTCCGAAACGTTACTGATTATTACCGTGGAACGTTTCGAGATTTCACAAGTTTGCATCTATTTCCCCTGTTTTTAAAAAAAAGTTTCCCGAATTGCTACAAGATGCACAAATGCGGACTATTCACTGGTGTAAAAAATATTTTCAGCCAGCAGTTTAAAGATTGACTGAAAGTATTTATTTATCGTATCGAATTGAATTCGATTATGTTCCGTCCAGATTGACTAAGCCCTCAATGGGAGTGAATAAGTCACGGGATAGTAGCCGCAATTGTGCAAGGTAAGAATTGCAGGCAAAAAAGATACTTGCTATTTCTTACTTGCAAGTTTGTCTTAGCTTTGGCCATGTTTGTATAAATGCTTATGAAGTTTTTTTCGAACTAGAAAGGTTCTAAGCAGGAACATTAATATCTCTAAATTTTTTTGAAGGTAACCGGAGAAATTTCCAAATTCTTCAGTGACATTTAGCGGAAAGCGTTTCTGTTTTTTGCAAGATATTTTACTGGCAGAAATTGGGCACATCAGCTGCCCATTGTTTTCCAGTAACATTTCTGTATTGATTTTACAGTGAAGAGATTAATCATTATATAAGGATCCTAAATGTTTTCTTCATTTATTTATTATTATGTTTTTTATAATGACCGGAATATACGGCAGACAAGAGAAGATAACTTTTGCCCATAGTTTGTTTTCGTCATTTCCAGCGTCATGAGCAATGATGAAAGAATTTAAGGTGTTTTGAAATATTAAACAATGTCTTTCCATGAATAATATCGGTAGCGTTCATAAATTGAACTTTGTTCACTGTTTTTTTTTTTAATGATTATTATATCCATATTTTCAATTATCATTCACAATTTCGTTAGAATACAACGAAATTTTATATCCAATACATTTAAGAGATGTATCATTATCTTCATAGCTGTCTTTTAATGCTAAGTACTATTAATCTTAAATTCTAACTGCTAATGAAAAAGAAACATCACGTGAAATAATTCAGGAAAATAATCGTTGCTGATGTGCAGGAAAGTAGGAATACTTCGTTCTATTTGACTTTACTTAATAGATACTTCTTTTCAAACACACATTCTATTATGCATTATTTTGCGATTTTTTATTTTCAGCTCATTGACTTAGTTTCTGGTATAATATAAATGCTTTTTGTTGCAGGTAGTCAGTTTCCACTGTTATAGATTGTTTCATAACAATTAACTTTAATTTTTAAACCTTAAGCATGCAACGTTAATATTTCACTTTTATATTTGAAAAGAAAATTTTAACACTCAAAGCAAGAACTCATTTTAATCCGTTTGTCATGGCGAATCAATCAGCCATAGTTCTGCTAAATGTTCGAAAATTCCATTTTTCTTGCGAATTAAATTTTATCTTCCTCGTTTTAGTATATATTTTCAACACGCTTCTATAAGAAATTTAATAAAGTGAAAGATGTCTGAAATAGTAATTTCATTTTCGCAGGCTGAAAAAGGCATTTTATTATTCAGTAAAGAAATTTTTGGGATTTCTATCTTAGAAACTCAATTAATATTATAGTATTCCATTTTTATGTTTCAAATACTGAATTGCACATCATCTATGAATAGACTGAACTAGCGATCCAACACGTATATGCTCCAGCAGTTGCCACACTAGAGGCAATTTCTTTCTATACGAGTATCAAAATTCAGTTTATCGCCTTTATTTTGGAGTGAAAAGTGAAGAATAAAAATCGTAAAAAAATAATAATTTAATAAAAATTTCAAAGTACAAAATATAGAAATTGATTTATAGAATGGGAAATGTGTCTCGCTTCTATTTTTCCTCTGAACAACTTTTGAATGAATTGAATGAATTTTCCCGTTCATTTCTCTTTTTGTTTTCTTTTTTTCTTTTTCATTTTTTTTTCGCATGAAAAATCTACGGCTGATTTCAGTGCAGCTTTTTTTCTTTTAGTTAAGCCAACTTTTAGTTCATTTTCAAGCAATTAAAAAGAAATGAACTATTAGGCTTTATGGGGAAAATTGAATCATTTATGAGCTGATACTGTATGTGAACCATCGTTTGATCTAATGGGAGGAATTGCTGTATTCAAACTCTACAGGAAACAACTTTTGACAAAAAAATGTTCATATAAGTGTTCAGTGATTATTTTGAGCAGAAAAATATAGAATAAATATTATGGTGTGCGCGCGAAATTTGAATATTTTTAACAAACTAACAAATAACGCTAATAATTAAGTTTTTACACCAAAGACAAGCAAAAAAATAAATGCACAGAGTCAAAACAAAGTTTCTCTTTTGTTTCTTTCGTTTGTTTGACATTGAAAATAAAATATCAGTAAGTAACAGATTTAAAATCGAATTTACATCTGCAGAAATTTCAAATCATTGCAAAAGTTGACAGGAAGATAAGAAAATATAACGACATACGTTTTTATGCATGTTATGCTTATCTCATTTTACTCTATTTCACGGAAAGAAATCTTTATTGATAATGCAGGTAGAGACATTTTTCAAGTAATTCATACTGAGCGAACTTTTTCTGAGGAATGTGTTTGCATACCTAAACACTTACAAAAACACTTACAAATAAAATGAGTCTACCTCCCACTTTACACCTTGATACGAAAATCTCCACCCGTAAATTTGAAACGGAATGTTTATGCCTTAAAACAACAATAACCGAATTCTATATTTTCTGTCCGGCGGACTAACTGTTCAACTTTAGAACCATTGAGGTTGTATTTGAATTAATCTGAAAGTATTTTAACTGTTATCTAATGTGAAGAAGAATATTTTGCATACAGTTTTGTCTGCTTAAAAACATTAAATTTCATTTTTTCAGTAAGCTCGCCTTTTTTTCCTAGGGAGGTAGTCTATGATTTTTTCATAGTAGTGATCAGCAACGTCTGACTTCAGAGAATGCTTTAGAAGGCATTGCCTAGCATGCTCTCTTAAAGCAGGAATTAATAAATGAAGGGAGCAAGTCCAATCATTGGCGTAGCAAAAGCTGAGGCAAAAACCCCAAGTCACGTGGCTCAACAAAGACGAATGGTTTACATGTTTTGCGTGAAATTAGCCAAAGAAACCTAATATTTTCCAATGCTTTGCTATAAAATATATCACGTGACTTGGGACCTTTGTCTCACTAATGAAAATCTTCCCCTCCTTCCATTTTATCTCTTATTCTGGTAATGGAAGAGGAAATTGTTACACAGTAGGAATTTGTGTAAGTGAAAATATTTCTTTCTGCAGATTTTAATGCACCTAAATTGACCGGATTAATTACGAGCAATTTATTTTTCCATGAATGTTCTTTAGGCAAATTCATTATCATAATTAACACACTCATGCTTAGTATACAATTTTAAAGTAGAAAATACCAACAAAAATATATTTATACACAAAATCACATATCTACACTGTAAAAACGATTCAGAAACATTCCTGGAAAATAATAGGCAGCTGAGGTGCCCAATTTCTTCTAGTAACATATTTTGAAAAAACCAGGAACGTTTTCCGCTAAAATTCAGTAACTTTCCTGAAAAATAGACAAATCTTCTCGTTTAAAGCCAGTCGTGTCTCTGGAACATCAGAGTAATCTTAGGTAGATATAACATAACAGTTTGGCACCTTCCTGGTTTATCAAGACTGTTCCAAAGCCGGAATTGCAAGTGCATATCAAGCATCTCACTTGATTGCAATTCTTGCCAAACTATGTAATACATACTTATCCGCTCCCTTTGGAAATTTAATCAGCATGGACAAGCCGTAGCTGAACTGAAGCCGATACACTTTATAAATACTCTCAGTTAATCTTTAAACTAGGAGCTAAAAATATTTTTTGCAACAGAGAGAAGTCCGCATTCGGACAACTTGTAGCAATTCAGGAAACTTTTTGACTATGAAACTTGATATTTCCAGGAAGTGGATAAAAACCATTGAAATCCTGAAACGTTGCATGGAAATACTCAGTAACGTATCGGATTTTTTTTACAGTGTATATAATATAACTTTTACCACAATACTGTTTTGGATAAGAAATTTAACAGAGTAAGAATTGAAGTCGTACTAAAACTTGACATGTTTAATTTTTTATAGTTTAATTTGTAAAATGTTAATGCCATATTTTAAGTAACTGAAAATGTTAGCACTTTGTAAGTAGGCCGTTAATGAACATCTTCTTCGACAATGTGTTTGTAAACGTATGTACTTTTTTAGCTAGCTTAACATTGTAATTAAAATGTAGGATTAATAAAGAAACAAATAAAAGTCGAAACCTTCCAAAAACAAAATAAATGAAAAAGATTCATATTGATAGATTGGATGAAGCTTTTTAATTCCTTGCCGAGTGTTCTTCATTAAAACTGTTAAAGAAATTAACACATTTTTCTATTTGCAAATATTCTTACATAATATTAGATTTTTGGGGAAATTTTCAAGACTTTGAGATCAAATACGTAATGATATGCGATGGAAAAATCGAAGTATACATTAAGACGTAAATGTGCTTCTGTTACTAGAGGTAGGGAATAATAAAAGAATACTATGCAGATATATCAACTATAATGTTAATAATCACTATATGTAGCCAAAAGCTAAATAAAACTGTATCAATTATCTATACTAATATTATAAGGAGAGAACGCGGATTTTTGTATGTTTATAAGTTTGAGGTAATCTCTGGAACCATTGCAGCTATTTGAAAAATTCTTTCACTATATGAAAGGTGCATTCTTACTGATTGACATAGGCTATAAATTATGTACATACAGGGTGTCCTGAAAAAGACTGACTGTTTTCAAAAATGTATAACAGGAAAATGGTTAATGATAAAAAAAAATAATTTTTGCAGAAAATTCATGTGGTGGGCCGTAAGTTTCGTCCCCCAGAATTCCAAATTTCAGTTCAATTTTTGTCCATAGATGGCGCTGCAAACAGTAAGCCTTTAAGGCAAAAAATAATTATTGGAATTCACCGATTTTTCCTCCGATTGCGACATGTGGTTGTAACCGACGGCAGGCATTTTAAAAATATTGTTGTGTAATTTTGTTTATTAGAAACATTTTTCGAAAAACTATGATGTAATTTTCTGTCTTTCTTTGATTTACAGTCTTACAATCTGAAACGACATCTATGGAAAATAATGTTGAACTGAAATTTGGGGGACGAAACTTACGGCCCACTACATGAATTTTCTGCAAAAATTAATTTTTTATCACAAACCATTCTCCTGTTATAATTTTTTGAAAACAGTCAGTCTTTTTCAGGACACCCTGTATGTACTCATCTATTTTTAAAAACCAATACTTTGTCTTCGCTACCAGTTTAGGTTCGCACTGATCTATTCTTAACGTATCGTCTATCTTTCGTAACATAACGTCTTATTCTTAACGTATTTTAATATTTTTACACATAACACATAAACTAGACTAGGTACGGCAAAGATTGTTTTTTTATATTAAAATATGAATCGGCCCAAAAATAAAAACACCATTTACAACAGCTACAATGCAAATTTAGATTTTTTTTTTGTAAATTATGATATTGTTTTTTGAAAAAAATACGATCTGAAGCCATATTAAATTTTAATAGAAAAACAATCTAGATGAGCTCTTATGGGGAATCCAAAATTTAAGTCCAAAATAATCAGTAGTGTTCTCACTATGCTTAAAAATTCATTTTTTCCCATTTCAGGGGACCGTATACCTTTTTAAAACAGAAATTTTGAAAGTAAGTTTCTTCGTAAAAAAAGAACAAAACTGTTCAACCAAATAGGCAAGCCAATTATAACGTTGTTTTTCTACATTAGAATCACGTCTATTAATTTTTTTATTATATAAATATACTCGCTGTCTCCGCAGAAGAACAACACAATATTGCAATCGTCAGTTTTTTGTGGATATTGTTTAAACGTCAATATGTAAATAATGCAAAACACTATTTCATTGCCTAATAAAAGAATATTTTACAAAACATTTTAAATTAAAAGCTACACTTAAAATACTTCTTTTTTTTCCAGCGTTTAGCCATTGCCTTTTTTAAAACAGTAATTCTGAAAAAAAAAATTAACGTACACAACCACCACCACCGAGATACTCCTCAAGGCCAAACAAGCTCTCCGAAGGGAAGTGTATGAGTCACGCGAAGACCTGTTTGTGCTTTCCCCAAACCTTCTGGGGGAGTGTTTTCAATCTTTCACACCGTTGAATTTGCTGAAAGTAACGGTCGCTATGCTTTGTCCCCCGCCATTTACTCTTGGATTAAAATTTTATTGTGTGAATTGTTTTTGTTGATTCTCATATTTTATTTGTTTAGTGGTTAAGTTTCGCTTATTATAGTTATTTCGTTTGTTATTGTGTATAAGTGTTTATCAATCATGCCGTTCAGATGCTGTGTGCCTGGATTTCAGTGCAATTACGATAGCACCGTTTTAAATTCTCGGCCGATGTAGAATGCAAAAGATGGATTAAATCCATTCCACGCAAGGATTTTGCACCAACTAAGTCATCTCGGGTGAGTTCTTTAATTTTTTTTCCTCATTAAAAACAAATGTGCACAAATTAATTCTGTTGTAGTTTCTCAAAAATAAGACTGGTATATTGAATAACAAATGTCAATAATTTGAATAAGAAATGTCAATAATTACTTTTAGCAAAATTAATTTTTGTAGCAGTTTTTAAAAAGCTGAATAATCACAAACCGTATACAGTTGCGTGAATAACCAGGAAGTAAATCATTATTCCACTCCCCCCTCCCCTATTACAGTCACTGGTAATATATTAGGTTCAGTATACCTTATGCCTATTTTATTCGTCAGTGTTTTTGTTTCTTTGTGTGGTTGTATCCTAGTTATAAAATATTTTTCACATTCAATGAGACAGAAATATTTAAAATACGTTTTATGAAAATTAAATTTTTGTTTAATTCCGTATTTTATGCAATCATTTTTTCAAATTATTTTCTTCGTCACAACAAATATCTGTTGAAAATGAATTTAAATTCTTAATTCAAAACAATAATTTAACAATATGTAATCATTTATATTATTATTAAAATGTTTAAATTTTCTACTTTAATATGTTAATATGGAAAAAACCCTGGTGGGCAAGCTTTTGACAGTTTTAATTTTAACCATGATTAACTATAAAGTCAAAACTCCGTGTCAAAAAATAAACACTTTTACAATTATTATAAAAGTTTAAATAAAGAATAAAAAATTTTATTAATTCTAAATTATCTAATGTTTTAGTTTTTGGAAGTACCCACTACCGATGTTGCAATAGTTCCTACTAAATGCTAAGAGGGCAGCAAATTCTGTACTTTAAATTGAGGGTTTTTTTAAGAACCTAAAAATATAAATGAGTCACTTTCATAGAAACATATATTTTGAGTTCATAAAAATCAGAAAAGTTAAAGTGAGTGGAATCAAATGAAACATTTTATAGAGATAGATATATGTAAGGGCTTTTTATATGGAAAAGAATAGGTCATGGAAATTATTCAAAATTCTTAAATACATGATCATAAGAATTACTTAAGTTTATGTTCTGGGGGAAAACTGTCTGGCACGATTATTGCACGCTGTTGAATGAACGCAAGTTCCAAACATTGTTAAAGTAAATTAGTTGACAGATTTAATTTTGAAATGCTTAATGTTATAAGCAGGGTTCATTGATTTAAATCAGCTTTATTTAAATTGTGATTAAAATCATGATTTAAATCAAGTGATTATTTTTTAAATCAATTGATTTGAATCAAGTTAACAAAGTCATTGACTGAAATGAGTAGATTTTAGATAAATTAATTTTGCATTTTTTAAATCTGTTACTCTAAATTAAATTTTACTGCATTACATTATTTTAATTGAACTAGCAAAATTACATACATATCTCTTTCTGTGTGAGTAACAGATTTTCAGACATGGCAATATTGTTTTTACTTCAAAATTACTTCAGAACAAGAAAAAAAAATTGCAGTTTTTCTTATACATCATGATTAATATAGCTAAGAAAAATAATTGTCGAACATACTATTTTACACTACAAATTTACAGGATTATGGAAACCTTATCTTTAAGCATATCATAAAACATCACATCTTATCTAAACATAATAATGTATTAATAAATCTTAAATTTATTATTCAAGTCTTATCCCAATATGAGTTAGCCGAATTGATTCAATAGTTCAGATTGCTTTCTTATCAAAGTTTTTTGCCCTCTTCATTCCAAATGAACAATCGAATTAATTTCAGAAATTATGTTGACTTTAAGCTAATAAACATAGAAAACTGCCAAATCAAAAAAAAAAAAAAATTTCTGCTAAAAAGTATGGAAATTAGTTTTAGGAAATAGTGGGTACTTCTGCTTCCTAGAATTATAGTTGAAAGAATGGTGGTTGTAGCTAAGGGATGGGGGTGTTAATGTTAAATTTAATTTTAATCATGCTTTGTCTTAAAAGCAGAAGCAGTCAACTTATACCTATTATTAAAAAATAGCTACTGCCATGAAATGAAAATAGCTAAAAAGGTGCTTTTTCTTTGGTTTTCTCAGCATATTTTTTATTTTTTATTCCCACTTAAGTATTAGTCAGAAAAATCTCTAGATTTTTACTGGTGTTGATCCTTTTTGATCTAAACTAATGGACTATCAAAATTTGCGCTGTTAAATAAAAAAAATCAGCCACAGATGCACAAGCAATAAATCTTTACTTATTAAAGTCTAATTATGTTATAAAATTTCTTTTTTAAATGTAAAACAGATATTTTGAATAATTTATTGGTTTCTTTACATTTATTTGTGCATTTATTTATTGAGATAGTGAAAAGGATTTTATTTTAGTGATATTTTGATGTGTCAAAAGGGAATAAATGAGTTCCGTGAAATGGATCTTTGCTTTTTTTTTTGTGAACATTAAACACGACTATTAAATTATCCCACGCTGAAAAAAATATTATTGTTGATAATGTAATGTAGAGTTAATCATACTGAATGCTGAAGACAAACAGAAATACTTTCCATAAATTTTTCAGGAATGTATTCATACTCATTTAATAATTGCAATAGGAATTATTTTGTTTTCACCGAAAAGAAATGCGCATCGCGAGCATCAAAATAAGCATTTCGCTGACAAAAGGAAACTATTTAAACGATGGATTAAGAAAGAAAATTGCACAAAATATCGGTATCTGCATCAAGCTGCATCCAGTCGCATAGGTCTTCTTGGGGAGCCATCTTCCTCCCGCTGTTTGGCCTTGAGTAGAATCTCGGTGGTGGTGACACAACTCTTTCACAGAAACATACAATAAAAACTCATTGTCTTGCTTATCATGTTGCAATTGGCAGTGTAGAATGAATGGCTTGTCTCAATGATAATCTGATAAAAGGAAAAATTATTGCCATGTCTAAATCGGGGAAAAGCACTCGAAAAATAGCCGACAGTGTGAAATTTCTCCTTTAATATTATCCAGATGGGTCAATAAAAAATATTTGCTCTTAGATCAGTTTTCTGATTTTTACGAATTATTATTATTATTATTATTAGGCCGCAAGCTTTGAGCCCGAATTCTGCACATAAATTAGTTGTTCTGGCTAATTGTGAACTTTTTTATTTATTTATTTATTTGTTTATTTTTTGACTTCGTCAAAGATTTAACAAAACATTAGTTTGGATGTAAGATTAAGTAGAGTTTTTGTGTATTTTTAATTGTAATTTAAATACTATTTTTCCATTTACTTTCTCTGTCATTGGCCATGCATTTCACATTAAAATCATTCTCGCAAGCCAAAAATAAAATTTCAAAATGTTTTCCTCTTTTTCAAATAACATGGAAAAATATAGAACAAGAAAGAAAGTTATTATCCTAAAATTGTTATCAAGTACTGGATGTCTAATTTATTAAATGCGTATTTTTCCGAAACCAATTTCTGAATGTTCGGCTCAAACTTTATGACACTGAAAATAATTCGGCTATCAGATCTTTTACTTTAAGCAAAGACCGGGCATCACGGGCCAGCTTCACCAAGCTGAATGTGTCCCACTCATTCCCTACGATACACTATACGTGCGGTTATATCATTCCGAAAACTGCTCTGATGCATCCTGTAAATGGGCATGACTGTCCTGAACTGGGATCACCCGAGCAAGGAAGCAGATGTCATGTCATTGCGGCTGAGAGTGCCAACAAACTGGTGGATAAAGAAAATTTATCTCACCATCTAGAGGCCGTAAACTGATAGCAGATAAATTTACCTTACCTACCAGTTTGTTAGCACTCTCAGCTTCAATGAGATGATTTCTGCCTCGAGCTCGCCTATTTCCGAATCCGGACTTTCTAGTTCCTAGAAGGGACGAAATTGCGGCTTCTGGGTGAACTAACCCGGAAGTATATTTGCTGCGCGGTGCTTTACACTAAATGCGACAACCTATTGCCTGTAACTATAGAAAATGTTCGCATGCAAGTATATGGTACGCAAAACAAAATCTAATAATGCTAATTGCAAGTGCAAAGTAACGAAATTCGAGAAAAGGCAAGAATTTTTTTTCGGTTCACCTTGATTTACATTAAAGTAACTTTTGCCTTTTTAAATTACGTGTTGGATCTATCTCGAATCTCGTTTTTAGAAACAGCATTGGGAAATTACTTACCTAAATTGCTTTTAAGAGACATTACATGTTTAACCAAAACTGCCGATTGTGTTATGCTTTTTAAATAATACCACGCATTGCGATCTTTCGCATTAAATTTGGATTTAAAACACATTGTCGTTTTTTGATTAAAATAAAGCCGCTAGAGCAACTACTGTGTTTGTCCAGTGTGTTAATTTAAATACTCAAATGTTCCCAAATAAAGTTCGAGTTTGAAAGGTTTGCTTATTAACGGGTATTTATATTCTCTTGTTTCTGTTTTATTTTTTAGATTGACACTTTGTTCATTTTATGTATTTAAAGCAAATTTTCCCGGAATAAATGGGTCTTACTTCGCTCAAACTTCTTCCGATGTTCTGCGAAATTAAAAACGCGAATTGCATATTGTATCAAAAGACCTTCTATTCATTCCAAATTAAACCAGTAACATAAGTGCAATAAATACATTTATCAAGCATATTTACTTAACTTTTAACTTACGTTGTTGGCAGTTTCTAAGTAAAACGTTCAATATTTACATTTCTTATGATTAATAATAAATTACACATCCAATAATTACACATCTGAATGATTAAATAAGCAATCCAATAGGTTCATATTATGAAAAGTCAAAAAATTCCATTACTTTTAATTAGTCAATATTCGATTTAATACACAACGATCTATACGAGGAATCCGCCAGTTCCCATTCGTTTTTTTAAGGTTGATCCAGATAGACAAAAATCAGTAAATATTTTACTGTTTTTCAAAAAAAAAAAGTTTTTGACCGTAAATCGCTTTTTGACTCAAATTTATCGGCCAAAAAGTATCAAATTACGGAAAAAAAGAGAACTTCAAAAAATCATGAATTGAGTTGGATAATCTCGATCTTTTCTTTGTTTACATTCCGTTACTTGATAAACCGCGACCTTGAAAGAAGCGTTTTCAATGCGGTGACGGTCCCTAAAACGTTTTTCGTTAATAACTCCTGTTCTACGGCACGGAATGCAGTAAAATTTCGAACCCAGGCTGCAATTTGCTGCCTAAACATAATTATGTAGCGAAAAATAGGGGTTCCTATTTGAAAATTAATACTTAGTGCTAATTTTACTTTTTATATGGTACCTTATCAAAATTTAACCTATGTAGTTTTAAGGAATACTTTAAACCATGTCGTTTGACACCTTTCTTTCCTTTCTAGCATGTTAATGGCCAAATAACTAAAAGTGTTTCGTTTTTTTTCTATGACTGTACATGCAATTAAGAAAAGAATAAAGTGATAATTGTTGCATGTATTTCTTTAAAAAATAAAAAGTAAATTATCTGTAATTGAAACAGCATAAAAACAGATTGTTTTTAACTGTGAAAACAATATCTTTTAAAAGTCCCAAATAGAGCAAACATCTCATTTTTTTCTCTAGCTCTGGAAACGATGGTTAAGATACAATGAAAAAAGTATTAGTAACAGCGTGGGAAAAAATTAAAAGTAATTTTAGATTGTGGCTGAATTATTCCCCGTACTTAAAAATACGAATTCTTAGATCAATCAATCAAAATCCAGTCATTTAATCGATTTAGAATTCACTAGAATTTTTAAACACTATTAGTGGTCCAGCTGCCAAGCGCAAGTTTTCTAAAAAAAAAAAAAAAAAAAAGAAAAAAATTATTCACCGTACTTATGGAAACGAAGTCTAAAATAAATCAACCAAAATCAAGTCATTTAATCAATTTAGAATTCAGAAGAATTGTTAGACACTTCTAAGCAGGCCAAAAGCCAAACGCAAGTTTTCTTTAAAAAAAAAAAACTGCAATTACGCACATTGCAATGCTGATTATATTCATTAAAAAAAATTTTAGAATTTTATCCTGATTTTCTTTTCTTCAGAGTTTCGAAACTGCATCCACCCAATAATTAATTTTCTTCCCTCATACTCAATGTAAAGTTTTTTTTTTTTCCCCGGAGAGGTTTGGGAGGACTCACCAAAAGAAAAGGTGGTTTGAAAGCTAATTACGTTAAAATTGCATTGTTTTAAGAATAAAAACCAAATACTTCTGTGGGCGGCATCCATTCACGCCCCTCCCCCTTTAAAAACAACAGCACTTCTGATACTAGCGAGAACAATTCAACCAAAAAAACTCAAGTGTATTACATCTGAACTTCTAAGAAATGAAATTTAATTTTACACTACATGCAATTTACTTCTCTTTTTCATGTCATAAAATATTCTTTACTTCAGATCAAACATAACAGAATTTTCCGACTAAATTGTAAGAGGAGATATAAATTTCCTTCGCTGTGTTTTAATTAAAAACATTTTGAGACTTAAAAAAAAACTCATTTGAAACAAAGACAAAGAACAGCAAAGCAATTTTAGAAATGTCTCAAAGATTTAAAAATAAAAAGTGGAGTTTTTCCAGACATTTTCAGTTAAACAGATTTCATTTCAAATGTGATACATCAAGCTGTCCTCCATGGTAATTTACAAAATGAGACACATTCAAAAGTTTAAAGTTCTTTAGTAATAAACAAGAAGTGTTTTAGAGAATTCTAAGAAGCATACTTATATCTTTCGGGCAATATTTTACCTATAAATACTAGTCTGTAACTATGGCTGGCGAGCTGAAATCTAACTGAATCTTTTTTTTTTTTTTTTTGAAAGTATAAACAATTAATGGTGTGATGACAGTTTGTCCGAAAACGATGACATAATGTGGCAAAATTAGTAGTATAAAAATTTAAATACGATGTAATATAAAGCGATCAATTTAGACAGTTAACTTTTTTAATGATTAGTTAGAGATCTTGAATTCAAATTACGGTTTTCGCAATGACTAATTACGATTGGACCCTACTCGTTGTATTTCTTGTTTCTACTACTAATGGCTTTAACGCAACCATATTTTGAATTCAAGACGTCAAAATTTGAATAAATGCAGGGGGCTGAATGCCAAATGTAATGTGCTGAATGTTATGTGCTGAATGCTGTTAGCGCGTAGAAAGGATTGTGTAAAGTCAAGAAGAACGTAAAAATAATTCGATTTCGAGGCACATGGACACCTGCATAATAAGTATAGAAAAAAATCAAAGGATGAAAGTCATTCCGCGGCAAAGTGAAAAAAAATAAGCGCTTCGTGATTTAGCAATAGGATTGAAATTTGATCTTATTGAATTTTAAATGCAACAAATATTAACTACATGTGATGTAAGATAGAAAAGAATCGATGAAGTTGCTGATTATTTTCGTTTGCGGGATTTCACGGGTTTTCATCTATTTTCCCGTAAAATCAGGTACCTTTGCAAACATGTTTCCAAAACTGTTAAAAGTTGCACGTATGCAGAGCCCTTACTGGTGTGGAAAAGATTTCTTTCCTCACAGTTTAAAGATAGATTAACTGCGTGTATTTATTAAGTGTATCGTCTTTGTTTCGATTAAGGCTCGTCCGGGTTGACTAAGCTCCAAATGAATGTAAGTATTCGGATAGCTGCAGCTTTGCGACACAAGAATTACGGGCAAGGTACATGCTTGATTCTTACTTACATTTCTGCCTTTGCTTTGGTCATTGTTGCATTAATACTTCTGGAACTTTCTTAGTAACTCTGGAAAGTTCTACTCAATTGCATTAGAGCTACCGAATTTTCTTTGAATGCTCTAGACTCGCTTTAACCGGTGAACCGGTGAGATCTCTATGCTCTTCAAAAAGATTAAAGGATAACTTAAGGAAGGTTACTAACACTTTTAGCAAAAAACGTTCCTGGGTTTTGCAAGATATGTTACTGGGGGGGGGGGGGGAATTGGGCACATTAACTGCGCATTATTTTCCAGGAACGTTTCTGAATTGTTTTTTTAGTGTACTAGAAAATTAGGTTACTAAAATGCTGATTTTTAAGCAATATCTTAGTTTAAAAGCAACAGTATATACACACATTTACCATAAAAAATGTAAACTAAATAAAAAAAATAATTGAACATCCATGTTGAAGCCTGAACTTTATTTTCTACTAAACAACTTTGTTTTCTACATTTATTTATGTATTTTTTTCTTAATTGATTTTTTAAGTTGACTGATGGAAATAGTGAAGTTAAAACTTCTTCAGCAGCACTACAGCCTGGTGCAGGTAAATGTTTTCTCTATTTGTTTCCTCCAGGCGGTACGACTTTCTGCAAGATTCTCCAACTATTTCTTCCCAAAATCTTTGAAATTTTTTCTACTGACCAACCACCTTGTAGCTGGTCTCTCTCTTCTCCTAGTAGCCTCGATCTCGAAAAGACAACTGGGTCCGAATTTGACGGTCGAAAAATGTGCCGCAGCCATTGGATTCTGTTCGATTTAATAACTCCAAAGATGGTCTGTATTTAGTGTATACCTCATGGTTATATAAACTTCTCCATGTATTATTTTCTTTTACTATTCCAAAAATTGAACGCAGGTTAAAATAGGGTATTTAGTGATAAAAATCAATGAATTTTTATAACAAAATATCTGGAAGTTGCATGTTGCATTCATGCCAAATTTTTAAGCTTTTGTCTCATGGAGAATTTTTTTGCGATCGGAAGGAAGGGAAATCAAATGGTGTAATTTGTGGCTAGAATATTCCAGCCTTATCAGCAGAAAATCAGCGATCATGAAACATGATAATGCATGGTGAACTCTTAAAATACTATAAAATACTTGAAATACTATTAAAATAAGCTACGTAGGCTGCTTCAACCATCATACTCACCTGAAATTGCACCATCTAATTTATCTTTATTCCTTTCTATATGGGTCAAAAAAACTTGAAAATGTATCCGATTTCCCAAATGCCATCTTCAGGCATCATTCTCAAAAACAGATAAATTTCTTCATCCGGGATTTTTAATTTGTGCACTGCACGGCAAAAAGTCGTGATAACGAATGTAATTACATCGTTGTTTGAAACTAAAAAAAAAAAAACATTTTATTTAAACAAAGCGATATTACTTTCCGGTTCCCATAATACATACACGCAGAAAAACACAAACATATATATATATATAATTATAGACAGTGAATGGAAATTAAATCGTTGTAACGTGATTTTACTGTACACTGTGAAAACAATTCAGAAGCGTTCCTACAAAAAAAATATGCAGCTGGTTAAAAAAAAAAGCAAGAACGTTTACCACTAAATGTCAGTAACCTTTCTGAAATTATTCGTCAAACTTTCTGAAGAATTCGGTAATATCCCCGGTAAAAGCCTGGCACGTCTATAGAAACTTCAAGAAAAAATTAGATGCGTTTAAATATAATTGACTGGGGGCCCATCCCGAACTTGTTCGGGTTGAAAAAATTATCTGTCTTAAATAAATATTCTGCAAATGTTTTGTTTTAAAATATCATGCTTTACACGTTATCATGGTATACTCGCACATACGAGTTTTGTTTCGTTTTTATCAGGTTTTAAAAGAAATTGATTCCCTTCATTTTCTAATCAAGAGAGACCAACCTTTACCTCCCCGTGAACTATATGATCTTCCCATATGTAACGTTGTGCGTTTGACCTTCAGTTTTGATGATGGTGATGGCATAAGAAATTTTCATTGGAAATTGCAATTACTTATATTAGAAATGGAAATGTGCAAGGACCATGGGATTTCGAAAAATATTCCTAACTGACCTGCTGATGATCCAGTAAGAATAATACGTTAAAGCATATTAGTCCATATTGATATTAAAACGGCGCCAGTTCCATTGCATACATAAGACAAATTAAAGTTTCTCAACGAAATTATTGGAAAACCACCTTTAATTTTAATAGAATGAATATGGGCTCATAAAAGTATTCTTAAGATACAGAGATCGTACAGAGTCCCTAAAAGGACACGACGTTAAACGGGCTTAAAGTATATCTGCACGCGTTTATCAAGACAACCACAGGAGTAGTTTGGTAAGAGTCACCGGCAAATGCGAAGATGACACCTCTTTCAATGTTACCTTAATCTTTTAGTTCGTTTAAAATCCACGACTTCTATATACAAACAGTGGCTCATCGAACATAACGTAAAACATTATGCGGCATACCTTTTGAAGACGCTATTCAAATGGCCCATTTTTATCTTATGAAACGTACGGAGTCTTTCTGAAGGGAGTCATTCAAAGTAGTTTTAAGTCTGGAGTGGTCAGTTTTTTGACCACTAAGAAAAATTGCCTCAATTAAGTTTAAAAATAAAAAAAAGCTCCAAACACATCCTCAGTCTGCCTGTTGTTTTTAGTTAATTTTTTTAAACTTTTTTCATTTCCACCGGGTACGCTATAAACATTAATTTGCCTTCTGGTGTCATAGGCAAGTCGCATATCGGATACTTATTTAGTTGCTTGATTAGAAACGTACTTATTCTATAGGCTGTAATCATGTATTAATCTTTTCCGGAACCTCTATATAAAGATACAAAATATACCCTCTCTCATTATAATATTAGTATAGATAAAAAACCTAAAGGGAGCCCGAAATGCATGCAAAATTACAGCCTTTAGAATCACGGATTAATATCATCTCTCTGCACTACTTGAATTTAAAAATTAATTTACAGTTCAGTTACATAAACAGTTAATATTCATTTAAATAAATTTTGATGCATTAACATTCTGCGAATCTATGTTTCGCGATTTCCAAGGCTAATAGAATGCCATATTACTTGTCATTGGCAGCCTCAAATAGATGTATAGGTTATGGCGGTTATTACGCCTTCATCATTTTTTTTCACGTGTTTCTATTCCTGTGCACTCAGTTCACAAGAAGGCTTTAATTACTTTATAAATTCAATTACTAGTATATCAACGTTTGTGTTTACGTATATAAAAATAGTTCAGTACGAAACATAAACTGGTAGCAAAGACAAACTATTGGTTTTAGAAAATAGTATAAATACATATATTCATAATTAATTTATGTCACTCAGCAAGAATGCATCTTTCATGTAGTGAAAGAATTTTTCAAATAGCTGCAATGATTCCGGAGATTACCTCGAACATATAATTACACAAAACACCACGCTCCCTCTTCATAATATTATTATGGATTAGAATCTTCTTGATTCACACAGAAAGCTACAGAAGCATCAACGCAGCCATGGCCAAAGCTACTAAAGAATTACAAGTAAAATCAATGTGCTACTCTCGCCTTACTCGCTCTTATTAAGAGTTTAATCATTCTGGACGGAACGAAAATAACATAAAGCTGATGCACTTGAAAAGCACGCTCAGTCAATTTTTAAACTGGTAGCTAAAAATATTTTTCCTAACAGTGAAAAATCTATTCGTGCAATTTGTAGCAATATAAGAAGCATTTTTGCAAAAATACTTAATTTTACGAGGAAATAGGTGAAAAACTGTGAAATCCCGAAACGCTCCACGCAGATAATTAGTCACGTTTCGGAATATTTTTACAGTGCAGGAGCATATATGCATGTATACGCACGTATAAGAGTGTGTGTGTGCACTATGAGTCTTGTGCATGCATCAGCATCTTTCGTCGCGCTACTCCATTTTTTCATGTTCTTGACGGTTATTTTAAAAATATATTTTATGCCTGGTAGTGTTGCAAACTCCTCAAATGGTACAACAAACTCAGATATTTCAATAAATGTCACTGGGCACGTAATAGACTCAAATAACTAACTAGTTTCCAATCATCTTTTAATCAGTGACGGATTTCTACTTGAACAATGAACTGCCTAAAAGCCCAGAGAAATCAACCGAAAATATCTGTACTTAAATTTATTTCTATTTTAAGACACAAAGGGCAAAATAAATTTGGAGCAAGTGAAAATATTTTCTTTATCTAGTACTATTTACACTAAGCCTATGATTTAACAAGATACTTTAACAAAGGAAATTCTCTTATTTCGTAAAATGTTATAAATAAATTAGAAAATATTCTTTATGTGAACCTACTTTCTTCAACTATCCTAGGATTTAACTAAAGAAAAAATTAGGGTCTGGTGGGGTAAAGTGCTCATAAAATCATAGGTTTTCAACTTGCGTGAATACCTACGATTCGTTGAAGTAATAAAAAGAATATAATAAATTCTTTATATACTTCAACTTTTTTTGTTATTTTACATTACATTATTGATGAAAACGGGACATTAAATTTTAAGAAATAAAATCCTTATATATTATTTCAGTAGCCTGTTTTTTGGTTTCTACGCCAGATTTTCCTCAATTCTTGATCGATTTCTTTGATTTACGCCTTATTTTAAAGCTTATGGTGCTGGCTACTGACGAAAAATAGACCCACGGTCTAAAAATTGTTTCTTTCAGCCGAAAAACCTGTTTTAAAGAACCAAAATGAGGTTTTCGGTTAAACTTATAACTTGAATTTGCGCTATGACCGACGGAGCTGAATAGCTTGATCGGCAGAGCGTTCTCTTCGTAACCAGGAGAATGCGTGTTCGGGCCCACGTCCGGACAATCTGCAACAAAAAATTAGACAAATATCGCGCATTACATGAACACTTAATTAAGTGAATAACAACTATGAAGGAATAGAATAAACGAGAAGGAAACGATCCTTGCTGATAAGAAAACTTGAGCGAAATTACTTCTGAATTGTACGTCGTTTTTTTTTTTTTTTTTTTTCTTTTTAGGCTTAGGCTCTGGTAAGAAAATTAAAGCATAATGTAAGCGAAAATATAAGTAACAGGTTTACGATTTCAGACTACAATAGAATTGCTTTTTGTTCAGAAAAAAATAATAAATCGTATATTAAAATATATATTCTTCTAATGAGTTTTTGACTCTTTGTACAAATAAAAAAAAATACTACCTCAATTTGAAGGGAAAAATATATTTTTTTTCTTCTTTTTGCAAAAAAACAAATAGTTTATCACATTTTTATAACATTCGAAAAGCTACGCTTAAAAAAGAGCATAGTTTAATTTATTTTGTATTTTAACCGTGCTGTTAACTGATGAATACGCGCTGTCATCTAAGTCATAATGGTTCAAGCAGCCTGCGGTAACAAATTGTAAAAATTTTCAAGAATAAAAAAATGTTTCTTCAATATCCTTATATATTATTTCTCTGGCCTGTTTTTTGTTTCTACGCGAGATTTTCCTCAATTCTCGATCGATTTCTTTGATTTACCACTCATTTTAAAGCTTATCGTTTAGGCTACTGACGAAAAATAGACCTAAAGTCTAAAAATTATTTTTTATGTTAAAAAAAACCTGTTTTAAAGCACCGGACTGAGGTTTTCGGATAAATTTATAAGTTTAACTTGCTCCGTGATCGGCAGAGCAGAATAGCTTGATTGGCAGAGCGTTCGACTGGTAACCAGAAGAACGAGTGTTCGATCCCCGTCCCGGATGAGTTGCATCGAAAAATTAGACAAATATCATGCATTGCATGGACACTTACAAATAATAAGTAACCTAGAGGGAATAAAATAAATGAGGTAGGAACGTTCCTTGCTTTTAGAATAAGTTGATGTAACCTGTAGCTCAATTGATTCTTAATTACAAGGTTTTTGTTTTGTTTTTAAAGCTTTGGTTCTGGTCAGAAAAATAAAGCATGATGTAAACGAAAATATAAGTATCAGGTTTACGATTTCAGACTACAATGCAATAATTTTTGTTCAGATAAGAATCGTATACTAAAATGTAGTTCTTCTAATGACAGTTTTTGACTCTTCGGACAAAAAAAAAAAAATACTACCCCAAATTGAAATTACGCTTTTCATTTAGTTAACCTATGAATATTTATTAGAATACGAAGAAAACGTTAAAATTACTAACAACTTGATGTGTAAAATATCCTTTTTTTCTTCTTTCGGCAAAAAACGAATAGCCAGTCACATTTTTACTACATTCGAAAAAGCTGCGCTTAAAAAACGAACATAGTTCAACTGATTTTGTATTTTAACCGATCGTTAAAACGATGAACACGTACTGCCATCTAAGCCATAACGATTCAAGCAACCTGCGATAACAAATTGTATAAATTTTCAAAAACAAAAACACTTCTCTTCAATATCTTATCAATATCTTATATCAATATCTCAATATCAATATCTTATACTACTTCTGTGGATTATTTTTCTGTCGGTATGCGAGATCCTTATATTTTATTTCTGTAGCCTGTTTTTTGTTCCTACGCGAGACCTTCCTCAATTCTTGATCGATTTCTTTGATTTACCCCTCATTTTAAAGTTTATCGAACTGGCTGATGACAAAAATCAGACCTGCGGTCGAAAAATCAATTTTTTCGGAAACGCCCCTTGCTCTTGCATAACCTTGATGTGGCCTGTAGTTCTTATGCAGATTTTATTTTCCTTTTTTTATTCAAAATTCTAATAAAATTTCCAATTTTTTGCACCGCTTTCGGCAAAAAAAAAAATCATAATTAAACCTTTTTTTTAAAAATAAAGCTTAAAAGCACTGGTCTTAGTTCTTCGGTTTCATTGATAAGTTTTTTTTTTTTTTTTTGGTAGAGCGTTCGGCTATAAATTAGCTGAATTTCGGGTCCGCCATAGCTAATTTAGATTAGTATTACGCATTACAGATTAAAATTACGCATTATATGTAGAGTGCAGCTCTGGTTAGTTGAGCTGTCACCTTGACTATGTTGACCTGTTTTAGGGGAGTTTAGTGAAAAATAGACGCGTTATTGGGCTCGGATTTTAGTTAGAATATTTTTGAAAACTACTAAGAAAGTTTCTCAACTCAATTTAGCACCAATTACCGCTCCCTATTTATCGAAACGGAGGTAAACATTGTCAGATTCGGAGCTCAACTTTTCAGACCCTCACAAAACTCATTACAACAGATAACACACTTAAGGCATAAACATAAACGCGACGGGAATGCTCCTTGGCATTTCAACTTTTTTATGCAGGCTACAGTTATTATTCAGATGAATTGACTATTAATCAAATGGTGTTCTTTCTTTCTTTTTTTTTTTTTTTTTTAAGCTTTAACTCCGTTCAGATTACTGAATATAATGTAAGCATAAAAAAATATTATATTAAAAAATTCAGACCTCAAGGGAATCCTTTTTGCGCAGAAAAACTCTTCATTGTATGCTGAAATGTACTTTTTGCTCTTAGCAGTGTTCGACCTTTTGTATAAATAAAACACTACAATACCAAATTGAAATTACAAGTCTCCCCCAGTAAACCTTTAACTATTTATTCGAATACGATGAAAAAACATTAAATTTTTTATCAACTTCAAAAATAAGAAATCCTTTTCTTATCCTCTGCTTTCGGCGGGAAAAAAAATTGCAATTTTTCTACGTTCGAAAAATTACACATAAAAAACGCATTCAGTTGAACTGGTTTCGGTTTTGAATTTTAAGTGTTCGATTACAAGAAAAACATTTGCAAGCCTTCAAACCGTAGCGGTTAAAGCAGCCTGCTATGGGAAATTGTATTAATTTTCAAAAATAAAAACATTTACTTTCAATCTAATATATTATTTCTCGAGAATGTTTGTTTCAATCGCTACGCGAGATCTTCCTCATTCCTTAATAAAATTCCATGTTTTACAAATAATTTTAAAAAGTATCAGCTGGCTAATGACAAAACATAGACGCACTGTCTTTTTTTTTTCTTTTTGGCAAAAAGCTTTTTGGCTGTTTTTTTATTACACATTGCTTCAATGAATAGCACTCGAAAACGAAAACGAAATTGCTCGGTTGGTTGGAGTGTCATGCTGACAATCAGAATGGCGCCGGTTCGACCCCTTGCCAATACATATATCTTTTATGCCTCTTTTTTTCCGTTACAGGCTCACATAGGCAGGATTGTATTTGCCACAACCCGTTTTTTCACATGCACAGCTACTGATTTTCACGAGTCATTCAGTCACACTTTTCATGATATTTATGTTTGTATTGAAAATACGTACAACCAAAAAGTGAGCGATCATTACATCATCACATCGTTGTATTTAACGAGGTTTTGTTGCTGATGTCTTTAAATTACATTCCTTCTTTTGTGCCTTTATTTTTTTCCGTTTACTTAAATCCGTGTACTTTTTTCAATTCTTCTTCATAATGTTCTTCTTTGAAATTTTTAAAGAGAGAAATGCCGCATGAAACGATTCTACGCAGAGTGCGGAGTTCCGCACGGGTCGTCTAGTAGTGATCCAAACTTTAAATTGTCAATGAAAAGTAGTAACATAATGATGTATGTCTTTTCAGTATATGTCATTTAACAGTGTTAGTAATAAAATGCATTTGATTTTTTTTTTTTTTTTCATTTTTGTACTTTCAACTCTTTGCTTTCTCTTCTAAACAGCTTAGTTCCTTTATTTTAAATCAGCAATTTGTTGAATTTAATTTTTAAAATACCTTCAAATGAAGCCCTTTTAATGGACAAATTAAAATTAACAAAGAGCAAATAAATGTAATTGAATATTGTAATGCTTTTAAGTTTTTGGATGAAAATTCCTTATTGATGATATCTTCCATGACTTGACCTGATTAATGCTTTGTAACTTTTATTTAAAAAAATGGATAAACATCTCATCACGAGAATAAAATTTCCTATAAAATGAGACCAGAACGAGTATCTAGGATGAAAAGTTTTGGTTTTAAAGAGAAAAAACTACGATTTTTTTGCTAAAAATCGCTGTTTTTCGTAACTTTGGCCTCTTTGCGGCACGTGTTAATATTATCGGATTAAGCTGAAACTTTGCAAATCATGTTTTCTAGTCCATTTGCACATTTTAGGGGGGTGCCGCGGAAGAAATTTGAAAGTCGATTTTTTGTGACTACCCTAGTGTACATACATATACGGGTATACACGAGTTAATTCGTGTATACATCCAGTGCGTCTTTGTACGCGTCTACACACGTTTATTTTTATGGAAGCACGAGTATATACGTATGTGTACTTGTAAACCCGATTATATACCTGTAGAGACCAGTACATGTATGTATACACGAGTATATACGCTTATATACGAGGCTGTATGCTTGCAGAGTGAATCCAAGAACTTAGGCAAAAATATAAAGGGCGTGAAAGGAGAAGATAAGAAGCAAAAAATCATAAGGAACCTATGGTCGCATGCACGCTACATGCACACAAAGCCAGAAACTGATGGATGCGAAACTGGTCGCAAATTTGTTGCACAAAGATTATTTTACCCAACAATCTAATTTTTAAGAAATATTTATAGCAGTTGTTAAAAATTACGGACTGCGGTAGCTCTAATACACGCATCGCAACAAAGGCGCAGCGTTTGATGAAATTTTTTCAGAAGCCTCGTAATTGCAACAGAAAGTGATTTATTATTGCGACGTATGTATTACAGCTGCAAGCCGCTAATTTCATCAATCGCTTTAAAACTTTCTTAAGACCTAAAATGTTGTGTAAAATTGTCTTTGTGTAATAAATTTGTGACCTGTTTTGCATCAATCAGTTTCTAGTTTTCGTGCATGTAGCGCGTTAGCAGTGTGTTTGTGTTCATATGTTCCTGATGATTCTTGCTTCTTACCCCCCCCCCCCCCCCCCAACACTTTTTAATAATTTGCTCAAGAGTTTAAACTCAACCTGTACTCTTGTATATCATACGCTTATATGTAAGTGTCTACTCTAGTACGTATGCGTATATACGTGTCTACCGAGTAAATAAGTGTTCTTATATATGCGAGCATATGCGTGTATAGTCGAATGTATATCTATATCAATAAAAAAAAATACTTGTAGATACTCATATACGTATTTATTGGTGTATTCATGTGAATACGTCTATACACGTGCCTACACCAGTATATATGCGTATGCATACGCATATACTCGTATATTAAACCCCGTTTACTATGATAACAATACATATTAAGTGAAATTAATGTTAATTTTATATCTGCCTTATACTTAAAGATTGAAGGACATTAGAAGAACACTATTCGTTAAGCCTAATAATATAACCACTTTACCCCATCTTACTTAAATTGTTCTAAAAAATTATTATAGATTCAGCTAACTGCGAATGAGCAAGAGTTCTTGAGACATGTAAAAAGCCTCCTGTGCAGTCAATCTGTTCATAGTTCAAACAAATAAAATTTCCCAAGGAAGTTATAAGAGGTATTTAGATTTTAATATTTTTCTTTTTCACATAAAAAAAAAAATTTCCCAAGTAAAATTTTGCCAGTTATAAAATTTTGCATTCAAAATGCAGTTTCTTACTGCCCTACTCTAAAATAAAATTTTCACATTCATTCGAACATTTATTTCTAAGCTATAGCCATTTATTTGACGTAGGACCAATTTACCCATTGATCACTTTCCCCCACCATACCCTAGGATGGCTAATTATTCGGAACTAAAATAAGCGATAGGTGGCACTTTTGAACTTATACTGAATAAAACAAGAAACAATATTAAAAACTTAACTAATTTATTGGAAAAATGTTACAGAGAGATTACACATGCGCATGGCAATGTAGATCAAGTTCAGGTTTCAGAGGTCCATTGAGCTAGAGGACACAATCCTCCAGTGCGCGACACGCTCAAATGTAACGCACCAGGAGTGATGTTTACCGTATGTTGTGTAGTTTTAAGATCTTTTAGGCCATTGAGGTTAACTACACCTTCACGGTACATTTTAATTTAAAAATCCCAGGAATCAAAAACCACATAGTGTCAGATCAGGTGATCGAATAGGTCACGTCGTATGAAAAGAATTGCTTAAAGCCGTAGCATTAGTAATAGCCATAGTATTAATAATGTTGCCGTAACAATTCTGGTAGTGCTCTTCCAGTACAGGGTCGGCCTAATTATGCATAAAATGTCTCAGAAGGGTCTTAGCTGCAGATACGGAACTACGAATGTTTTTAACGTTTGCTGGTATCGTTGTGCAGTAACTGAACTTGTTACAGGTCCGGTAATTTGTAATTATTCCAAGTAAAAAAAGACTTAAATAAAACTTCTCATTGAGTTTGCTTAAGATTAAAAGTATTTGAACTGGCAGCACAATTTGTTGGAGACTGCAGAGCCGCGTTTTGGAGATTGGAGGAAATATTTTGTGATTACTATTATTGTTCGATTCTTCTTCCCCCTTCCTGATTAGGAAATGTACAGTCATATGGAAAAAAAGGTAGCGCTCTTAATTATTCGTCTATTATACTAGCTAGGAAAGAAAGAAAGGTGTCATCCGACGTGGACTAAAATCGTCTTTAACACTACGAAAATTAAATTTTGATAAAGGACGAAATCCAAAGTAAAATGAATACAAATGAATACAAAATAGAAACCAATATTTTTCACTAAATAGACGAGTTCCTGAGACTAAAATCAGCTAGGGTACAAAATTTCATATCATTCCGATGAGTGAGACAAAGCATATGAGGGAATAACGATTCAGAGGTCGACATCGCATTTGAAAATGGTACTTTCAAGGTCAAAGTTTACCAGTCATTACGATCGATTTACTGAATTCCAATTTATTTTTCATAGAAAATAAATGAAGCTAATCACTATAATGCATAAACTCTTTGTCATCAATAGAAAACTTCCGGGATTTGTTTAAAGTTATTTCTATTTTTAACAAACTTGGGAAAACATAATAATATGGTTACAGAAAAAAAATCAATATTTGAACATTTTGCTTAAAACTACGGGGTGTTCTGAAATAGACAGACTGTTTTCAAAAATTTATAGCAGGAACACGGTTAATGATAAAAAAAAAATAATACTTTGAGAAAATTCATGTAGCAGGCTATAAATTTTTTCCCATCAGAGATGCAAAATTTAGTTCAAAACTTTTCCAATAGATGGCGCTGCAAATAGTAAGAGAGCACATCAAAGAAAGATAGAAAGTTACATCATACTTTTTCGAAAAATGTTTTTAATCACCAAAATTACAAAACAATATTTTCAAAACGTCTGCCATCGGCTGCAATCACAAACGCTATCAAAGGAAAAATCGTTGAATTTCAATCCTTAATTTTTGACTTACAGTCGTTCTATTCGCAGCGTGAACTATTAAAAAACTTTTGAACTAAAATTTGGATCTCTACGGAGAAAATATTTACTGCCCATCACTTGATTTTTCTGCAAGAATTTGATTTTTATCATTAACCGTTTACCTGTTATGCATTTTTGAAAACAGTCAGTCTTTTTCAGGACAACCTGTAAGTTGGCAGTATAATTACCTCCACGAACTAGCGTAACCAGAATATCCCATTGGGGGGGAGGATAAAAAGTCCTACCATGTATATAAACTACTGTATTAGGATCGGTAACAATGTTGAGAACTAGGTTTTTGGATAAGTTTTGACCCCCGAATCTGCGCCACTGCCTCTACATTCTGTGACTTCTTGTTACTTTCTCAGCATGAAATCTAGAAGGCTCTGTAATGTTGTATCTAGATCACTTGTACAGTTTTTTCAAGAAACAGAAGCAGTTGGCTGACGTTTGTCTGCGTTAGGAATTGAGGAGAATACCCTCCGCATATAAACATATAAAATTCGCTCTTTTTATCATATTAGAATACATCTGTGTGTGTAGCACCATTCTTAAAATTCAACTTTAAAATGAAGAAAAACTGTATCCGCTTTACTTTGGCCAGATTCTTAATCCACTCGGAAACACATCTGGTATATCATGAACACTAAATCATCTAAGTTTTTCACACGAAAAACAGTACTGCTATTAAGTGTTCATAGCAAAGAATGACAAACAGACTGCATATTAGTAAAGATTATTGTAAAGAAAAGCCGAAGTGGCTATTCAAAAAGCATAACATGTGATTCGGGTGAATGATACTGTAAAAAGTTATTAGATGCTCAAAACATTGACTTTGAACACAGGGTAAATTAAGAATTAAAGAATTTTTTAATTTGGATTGGTGTTGAATTGTAATGTTTTAGTTCTAGTTCAAGTTTAAAATTAATTCTCACGGTATTAGAACTTAAGAAATGTACTTTTGTAGCTGTGGAATTTTCATTAATTTACAACTATGTTTTGAACTTTTTACATAAATTTGAAGAAACTGGTTTGACCAGTTATGGTCACACTCGCTTATGGGCATAATAAACACTAGTAATAGCCATGCTAGCTGAATTAAACACACAAAAAAAATTATTCATCAATATTGAAATGATGCTGTGGGGGTGCTCTTGAAATATGCCATTTTGAGAATCCACTAATGGTGTTCCTAGAATGTCGATTACAATCTTGATAATAACAATACAAGAAAACCTGCTCATTCCTGTTTCAGTGCGCCCATAACTAGTCCTCCATAGTTGCCCATAACTAGTACCCAATTGTTTTTTTTTTTTTTTTTTTTTTTTTTAATTTACTGTACAGGAAGATGACGCTAAAATTCAGAACCACACAATTTTCTAAAAACATTCGTTATTGGTTTGAGTTTGTCAGGAACGGAATTAGTAATATCTTGTATACTGAAGGAAAACCTCTGTAACTTGACCACCTTTCTATCTTGACCACCTGTCTATCTTGACCACTAATGTACCCCAAATTTGGTTTGGAGTATTGTAAAAAACCCTTTGTAAGTTGACCACTTGGTTTATTTTTTAAAACTTATTGAAGCAAATTATTTTATTTTATTATAATTTTTTTTTAAACTTTCCAAGAATATTTTTGATGCCAAAGTAGGCCAAAGTAGTTTTGAAAGTAGATCATCATGGTTATAAATGTATTAAATGTATATGAGAAAAAAAATAAGTGAAAATTTTGTTATTTTTGATTAGCTATGAATTTTTAGGAGCTATTAATATCAAAACACATTTTATAAATTTTTTTTTTTTTTTTTTGATCAATTTGCTGAAATTTTAAATTTACATGACACATTATACGTCATCCAGAGAAAATAACATCTAAAAATATTTGAATAACATTTTAAATTATTGTTTCAAAGTAATGTTAAAAAATGAAAGTGAGTTGAACGGAAAGGGTGTCAATTAGTCAAAAAATGAATACAAGGTACAAGAAATGACAAAAAAAAAAAATCATTACCCCCTTTATAAGTTGACCACCTGTCTAAGTTGACCACCAAAGTACTGCACCGCAAGTGGTCAACTTACACAGGTTTCACTGTACTTGAATTAAGTCCGAAAAAGTCCCAGTGACTAAAACCAATACCTTGGCTTCAAGTTGTCTTCAGAACAAGAATCTTTCAGAAGCTACGTTAAACTGAAAATCCTTAAGAATTAAATTTTAGTTATTTTATGTATTCCGTTTTATTAAAACGTTGGATTTTTATTTATTTACATGAAATTTGGAAAAATATGATATAACGCATATTCCTATGAAATATTAAACTGTAAAGAAAACCTACTCTTTCTGTTATTTAACAACTTCAATGTCCAGAACTTTCTGTTTTCATAAACACTACACTATTGAATACATGCTGCTCAATTCGAAATTTTATCAAAATCAAAAATTTTCAAAAGCGGTCACACAAATAATCAATATCATTACTATGCAAAAGCTCTACAAGAAAAATGCTTTCAAGGACATTCATTCCATAGACTACTTATTCAAACTGACTGGAAGAAAGATTCACTACACTGAATACACGTTTCTTTTATGAATACTTTTAAAAAGAGCTTATTTTTACCATCGCATCTTTCCTCGGATATGAACAACATAATGGTTTATTATACAACTTAATGAAGATAGTATAGTCAGATAAAAGATTTTTATGAGCATATTATGAAAAGTAGTCTACGAAGAAAAATATCTGTACCAAACAAAAGCGTTTCGTCAAAGCTTTTTTTTTTCTTTTTTTTAATAACAAAATGCGCACAAGAAGCAAAACATAATTTATGCTACTCGATACTGCCGGAGATACTATTGCAAAAGGAGAGTTTTAAAACATTTTGCTATCCGCGAGATTTTCGAGCTCCAAAAATATGATCTTATATTCTTAGCTCTCAAGAATTTAAGTCACCTTCAAATCTTATAAGATTTTCTTAAACCGACTGAATAAGTTAATAAGTCTTAAGATCACGTACTAAAGTAAATGAAAATCTGAAGTTGTACTTAATCTTCGTTTCTCTTCGACGTCGAGGTATTTCGTGTCTATATTTAAAGAAAACTTCATTTTTATGACAGAAATGCAAAAGAAAACGATGTCTAAATGTGACCTTAAGTTAACTTATTCTTAATTTTTAATAACCAAAAAAAAAAAGAACCAAATAAAAAAAAGGAAAATACTCGTCTTATTTATTTTCAGATGTAAATACACACTAAAGTTACGACAATAAATTGTTTTAAGTTCAAGTTATTGCATTCAAATAGTAAGAAGCCGAATAAACCCTAGACGAAAAGAATTCTTATTGATTTTCAATAGTTAGCATTGTGTTTAACTCGATGAATAGTAGATGGAAGTAAAGGACTGTTCACAACTAATCCATCTTTATCACGAATCACCTCATACCAACATTAAAGATTTGCAAAAAGAGTCACTGTTTTGTGAACAATCCTTAACGATTTATCCCCTATCCGGAAAGCATTAAAATAATTCTCTTCTACATCGTCAATATCTTTAGATATTTTTACGATATTCAGTTGCATGTATAAATAAGTTTTCACACACACAATTAAACTCGAAACTATGAAAGCTCTAAATTTGTATTATCACAGTAAAATAAATTTCGAAATGTTCCTGGAAAATAATGGGCAGATAATGTACTTAATTTCTGCCAGTATATATATCTAGCAAAAACGGAAAATTGTTTCGCTAAAAATCAGTTATCTTCCTGAGATTAACTTGGAATATTCTTACGAAATCATCTCAATAACAGAGCTTCCAGCTTTCTAGAAAAAAATCGGAAACTTTAAAAGAAACCTTGTTATAAGTTAATGCGCAACGCTATTACTATGTTAATAGTAACCGACTAGTCGACCCGTGCGGAACTCCGCACTGTGTTTCGAATCGTTTCATCAGGCATTTTGCTCTTAAAAAATTTCAAAGAACATTATGAAGAAGAACGGAAAAAAGTAAGCGCACAAGAGAAGGCATGTAATTTGAAGACATCAGTAACAAAACCTCGTTAAATACAACGTTGTGATAATTTGATCATAGCTCCCCTTTTAATCGTACATATTTTCAATGCAAACATAAATGTCATTAAAAGTGTGGCTGAGTGGTGACTCGTGAAAAAGCAATAACTCTGCATGTGAAAAAACATTTGTTTAAATACAGTCCTGCACATGTCAGCATCTGACGGGAAAAAAAGAAACATTAAAGAGATATTTATTCGCACGTATTCGAATTGGCGCCATTCTAACTAACAGCTCGACACCCCAACAAACTTAGCAATTGCGCCTTCCTTTTCGAAAGCTATTCATTGAAGGAATGCGTAGTAAAAAACAGCAAAAAAGCTTTTTGCCAAAAAAAAAAAAATAATAATAATAAGATCATGCATCTGTGTTTTGTCATTAACCAGCATGATACGATTTAAAATTATTCGCAAAGCATGGAATTTGATTAAAGAATGACGAAGATCTCACGTAGCGATTGAAACAAACATTCTAGAGAAGTAATAAATTATATTGAAAATAAGTGTTTTTATCTTTGAATATTGAACTATTTCACACAGAAGGTTGCTTTAACCGTTACGGCTTAAATGCCCTCACATGTTTCTCTTTTAATCGAACACTTAAAATTCAAAACCAAAACCAGTTGAACTGAGTCCGTTCTTAAGTGTAATTTTTCGAACGTAGACAAAATGTATTTTTTTTTTCAGCAGAACGCAGAGGAGTAGAAAATAATTTCTTGCTAATGAAGTTGATAATACTTTTAATGCTTTATATCGTATTCGCGCGAATAAAAAATTAAAGGTTTACTGAGTGAAACTCGTAGTTATAATCAGGCGTAGTATTTTTTCATTTGTACAAAAGGTCGAACACTGCTATTAGAAACATCTACATTTTAGCATACAATAAAAATGTTTTTCTGCACAAAAAGGATTTCTTTAGGTAAATCTAATATTTTTTTATGCCTACATTATGTTGAGTGGTCTGGATGTAGTTAAAGAACACAGTTCGATTAACAATCAACTTATCCGAATGATAACTGTAGCCCGCATAAAGGAGTCGAAACACCAAGTAGCATTCCCACTGCATTTATTTTATTAGGTGTGTATGTTATGAGCACATGTAATGAGTAATACTAATATAAATTTGATATTATGTCGGACAGCCCAAGCTTGCCCGAAGTTCAGATAGTTTATAGCCGAACGCTCTACCGAAAAAAACTTATCAATTAAACCGAACAACTAAGTCCAGTGCTGTTAAGCTTTATTAAAATATGAACACACACACAGGCTATTTTTTATTTTTATTTTTTTTTGCCGAAAGCGACGTAAAAAATGGAAAACTGCATTAGAACTTTGCTTTAAAAAATGCATAAGAACTACAGGCAGCATCAAGGTTTTGAAACAGCAAGAGGCGATTTCGAAAACTTGAATTTTCGACCGTAAGTCTTTTTTTCGTCATTGGCCAGCCTGATAAGTTTTAAAATGAGAGGGGATTAATATATAAGATAAGATATTGATGAAAAATGTTTTTATTTTTGAAAATTTTTACAATTTGTTATCGCAGATTGCTTAAGCCGTTATAACTTAGATGGCAGCACGTGTTCATTTAACAGCACGGTTAAAATTCAAAATAAATTGAACTATGCTCTTTTTTAAGCGTAGCTTTTCGAATGTAGTAAAAATGAGATAAGCTATTTGTTTTTTAGCAAAAAGAAGAAAAATTTTATATATTTCACCCTTCAAATTGAGGTAGTATTTTATTTATTTGTAAAGAGTCAAAAACTCATTAGAAGAACATATATTTCAATGTACGATTTATTATTTTTTTTCTGAACAAAAAACAATTCTATTGTAGTCTGAAATCTTAAACCTGTTACTTATATTTTCGCTTACATTATGCTTTAATTTTCTTTCCAGAGCCAAAGCTTCAAAAAAAAAAAAAAAAAAAAACACGTGCAATTTCGAAGTAATTTAGCACAAAATCCCTGAATGATTTCATATCAACAAGGAGCATTTTCTTCTCATTTATTCTATTTCCTCGTAGTATGTATTCATTTAATTCAGTGTAATGCGCGATATTTATCTAATTTTTTTGGTGCAGATTGTCCGGACATGGGTCCGAACACGTAATCTCCTGGTTACGAAGAGAACGCTCTGCCGATCAAGCTACTCAGCTCTGTCGGTCATGGCGCAAATTAAAGTTATAAGTTTGACCGAAAACCTTATTCTGGTTCTTTAAAATAGGTTTTTCGGTAAAAAGAAACAATTTTTAGACCTTGGGTCTATTTTTCGTCAGTAGCCAGCACCATAAGCTATAAAATTAGCCGTAAATCAAAGAAATCGATCAAGAATTGAGGGAAATTTGGCGTAGAAACCAAAAACAGGCTACAGAAATAATATATAAGGATTGGCACCGCCAATTTACCAAAAACATCTCTGAAGTAAATATCACAGAAGGAATTGCAAGCAAATACCCAAGAATATTTGCTTGCGATTCCCGCACACCTGCAATGCCCAAGGAAGAAACTTCCACTTCGCTCCTAACTCAAGACTCAGTCTATCTGCAGAGATCCGTAATTGAACTGCAGGCGAAGCAGCTAATAAGGAAGTTGAATATATTTTACGTTTGGCTAACGATGGCTAAAACTTTTTTTAACTACAGCGTGAAATCTGTCTCATAAAACTGGTAACAATTCAGAAAATATTTCCCAAAAGCACTTGTTTTTCACAGAAAACTGATGTAAAATTTTGAAATTTTGGAACGTAACCCGGAAGTAATCAGTGACGTTTCGGCATTTTTTTATTGTTTCACGCATGCGCAGCAGAAACAAATTCCTTGAAATACTCATATTTTCAAATTATTTTTCTTCTTTTTTTTCAAATTTTATGTTTTCCCCGTCTGTTATCAAGATTTCTGAAAGTTTGGTAAAATATTCTATAAAACTCTGCCATTTTAAGAATCTTGCGAAGGAATTTGCTTTAAAAAAGAAAAAAAAAAAGCTTCAAGCGATATTACAGATCTTTGAACGAGGCAGTGAAAAGCAAAGGGATGCAACTGGACTATTTTAAGTTTCGAATAAAACGCGTTTAAAGATCAGATCCTAGGTAGGCTTTCGTTGACATTTTTTTCTAAATCATGCTATACAACAGGGCCTTTTCTAAATCATGCCTACCAGGGCTACTAGTACAATCTCTTGCCCCAAGACAGAGGAAAGGTTCACCTACCATTTGTACTGGTTACCTCCAAATTTTTAATTTTGCCACTTGCATCCCTTTGCTTCTCACTACCTCAAATGTTTTTTTTTTTTTTTTTTTGCGAAATTCATCGAAATATTTGCACATATCAATTTAAATAAATTCGAGAAGTTTACTATCTTTACAACTTTTTACGATGCAGGAAAATAAGAAAAACGGTTTGCTTTTTCAATCAACCGTTGGGACCCTAACCACACGATTTATGGAATTTTTACGAAAAATGTGAGATTAAGGGCACCCTTTAAATAACGAAAGTTACAAAACAATTTGTTGAATTGTTCTGCAACTTTTGTCCATCCCACTCTTTCCCCCCTAGAACTTCCAAAACTGCCAACTTTTTACTTTAATCTATGCGGTGTATTTGTAACGTTCCGTCATAAATGTTCATAAACATTCATTCATAAAAATCTTGCTCCATCACAATAATCAAATTCACATATTAAATTTCCGATGTCTCGATTTAAAAAAAAAAACATTCATTTCAGCTTGCTTTGGTTTTATTTCGTAAAGACTAACTTTGCTATGTAGATTTTTCTAACTATTATTGACTATTAAGCCATTTTACGAATGTAACCTGTAACTAACTTTTAGTAACTTCCCTTCTGACTCGGAGCTAATAACAATCGAGTTTCCAGTTGAAACCAGCGAGCTCGTACTTAGCCAAAATAATGAGAATCGATAGAAATGAAAATACATTTTCAAATACGATATTGGCATGACCTACAACATTAATTCAATAAAGAACTTCAAAACATCAATGAGTTAATTGAACTCTCTTTCCAGGCGGAAAACTCTCGCGCCTTCAACATTATTTCAGAAAGGTCAAAGTTCAAACCAAATGTCTTTCTTATTATTCCACCGGAATTACATGTCGCACATGAATAGGAAATAAATTTCATTTCCACGCAAGAAGATGAATATTGTTCGCAATATAGTTAAATGCATCCTTTTCAGACAGAGTTACACTGTAAAAAAATTCAGACACGTTACTGAGTATTTCCGTGTAAAGTTTCGGGTTTTAAATGGTTTCTATCTACTTCCTGAAAAAAATCAAGTATCATTGTCAAAAAGTTTCCTGAATTGCTACAAAATGTCCGAATGCAGACTACTTTCTGTTGTAAAAAAATAGCTTAAGCTCCCAGTTTAAAGATTAACTGAGCGTATTTATAAAGTCTACCTGCTCCAGCTCGATTGTGGCCCGTCTAATAAGGAATTCAAAGGTCGCAAACCAGTCTATGGACTACGCAGCTTTGCAAGTGTTTGTAGGCAAGTGAAATTGCAGACGAGTGAAAGTCTTGATGCTTACCTGCAATTCTGACTTCGCTTCGGCCATGTTTGCAATACTGCTTTTGGACCTCTAATGGAATCGCAGGAAGGTTCCAAACTATTATAGTATGCCAACCTAAGTTCACTCTAAAGTTCCCGTGGCACGAATGCCTTTAAACAGGAAGCTTCCTGAATAATTTCAGGAAGGATACTGCCTTCTAGCGGTAAACGTTCCTGGTTTTTGTAAGATATTTTACTGGCAGAAATTGGGCACATCAGCTGCCCATTATTTTCCAGGAACGTTTCTGAATCGTTTTTACAGTGTAGAAAGTCCTTTTCAATGCGAAAGAGATGAGATTCCGACAAGAAACTCATCCAAAAGGAGCATAAAACAGGGCTGTGGAGTGAGAAGCTTGGAGTCGGACTTTTTTGCAGGGGGGGGGTGGAGAATCTGATTCAAAGCAAGATTGTAATTTATAGATGCTGTCTCCTTATGAAATCCCTTGAGAAAGTGGTATTGTTGATTACAAAAATTCCCTGTAAAAAATTTCCGACACGTTACTGGTTATTTCCGTGGAGCGTTTCAGGATTTCAAAGGTTTTCACCTATTTCCCCGTAAAATCAAGTATCCTCGCAAAAAAGTTTCCTGAATTGCTAAAATATGCATGAATGTAGACGATTCACTAGTGTAAAAAATATTTTTTGCTACCAGTTTAAAAATTGACTGAGCGTGTTTATTAAGTGTGTCAGCTCTAGCTCTATTGTGGCCCCCTCCGGATTGATTAAGTTCCCAATTGGAGCAAATAAATCACTGGACAGCTGCAGGAATTGCAGCAAGGGTGCGCTAATGCTTCGGGAACCCTCTTAGTACAGTCATAGAAAAAAAAACGAAACACTTTAAATTATTCAGCCAGTATACATGCTCGAAAGAAAAAAAAAGGTGTCATCTGACTTGGTTTAAAGTCTACTTTAAAACTACTAAGGCCAAATCCTGATAAGGGACCATATACAAAGCAAAATTAGCACCAACTCTTGATTTTCAAATGGGAACCCATACTTTTTGCTACATAATTATGTTTAGACAGCAAAATGCAGCCAGGGTACGAAATTTCATTGCATTCCGAGCAGTAGAACAGGAGTTATTAACGAAAAACATTTTAGGGACCGTCACCACATTGAAAACGCATCTTTCAAGGTCACGGCTTATAAAGTAACGGAATCCAGTTCAATTCGTGTTTTTTTTTTTTTTTTTTTTAAGTTCTCTTTTTTCCGTAATTCGAAACTTTTTGGCCGATAATGTTGCGCCACAAAGCGATTTACGGTCGAAAACTTTTTTTTTTTTTTTTTTTTTTTAAAAAAGGTTAAAATATTTACTGATTTTTGTCTATCTGGATTAACTTAAGAAAGACGGATGGAGATTGGCTGGTCCATCATATAGATCGTTGTTTAATAAATCGAGTAATGACAAATTAAAAGTAATGGAACTTTTTGGCTTTTTCTAATATGAACCTATTTTATTGCTTATATATTCATTCAAGACTCATAGAAATATAAATATCCAACTTTATACCTAGAGTCATGATGTGAATATGATAAATGTATTGCACGTATGTTACAGGTTTATTTTGGAATGAATAGAAAGTCTTTGGTGCAACATGGAATTGCACGTTTCTAATTTCGCAGAACATTGGGCCATCGCACACAAAAAATATAAAAAAATATACCAATATTATTATATAATTAATACATCATTATAAAAATTTTTATTGAAATAAAATTTTCTATAGTATCAGGCATTAGGCTGTCGCACCTGTAGCAAAATAACACGCAGCATGCCCGACAGGCGATATAATTGACCCAGGGGATACAATTCGGTCCTTGCTGCGAATTTCGCAGACTGGAATCGGAAACTAATCGTGCTTGATGCAGAAGTCACCTCATTGAAGCTGAGAGTGCGAATAAACTGGTAGGTAAAGTAAATTTATCTGCTGTATGTTTACGGCTTCTCACTGGTAAGATAAAAAACTTTTATCCACCAGTTTGTAGGCACTCTCAGCTTCAATGACATGACATCAGCTTCATTGTTCGATCAACCCTTGTTCAGGGCTGTTGTGCTCATTGTTTGGAATAACAGCAGCCTTCGAATGTGGTAACGAAACCGCATGTATATTGTCGTGATGACGTGGGCCACGTTCAGCCCGCGAAGATGGCCTGAGTGGCACGTTGCGTGCTTAAAGCATAAGCTCAGAAAGCAGAATTAGTTGCAGTGGCATAAAGTTGGAGCCTAATATTCAGATATCGGATTCTGAAAAATATGCATTTAATGAGATACGTGTCCAGTACTTAATAACAAAAATTTATTATAACTTTTTTTCCCGATATTTTTCCACGTTATTCAAAAAAGAAGAAAATAATTTGAAATTTTATCTTTGTCTTGCGAGAATGATTTTAATGTGAAATGCACGGACAATGACAGAGAAAGTAAGTAGAAAAATAGTATTTAAATTATAATTAAGAATAGGCAAAAACTCAACTTAATCTAAAACCCAAATTAATGTTTTGTTAAATCTTTGACGAAGTCAAAAAAAAAAAAAAAAAAGTTAGTTCACAATTAGTCACAACTACTACTTTTGTGCAGAATACGGGCTCAAAGCACGCGGCCTACTACTGCGACTGACATTTCTTCTCCTAGATCTTATCACATTGAAAATTATTCAAACACTACAAAAAAAAAAAAAAAAAAATGATTCCTATAAACCAGCAAACGTATCTAAGAGCAAATATTACCTATTGAAGCATCGGGATACTGTTAAAGAGGAAATTTCACGCTGTCGGCTATTTTTTGGGTGCTTTTTCCCGATTTAGACATTTCAATAGTTTTTCCTTTTAGCAAATTATCACCGGGTAGAGTCATTAATTCTACCTAGCCTATTGCAATATGACTAGCAAGACAATGAGATTTTACTGTATGTTTCTGTAAAAAAGTTGTGCAGGTTAATTTTTTTCTGAGTCATTGTTTTGCAAAAGGCAATGGCTAAACGCAGAAAAAAAAAAAAAAAAAAAAAAAAAAAACAGAAGTATTTTAAGTGTAGCTTTTAATTTTAAAAGTTCTATAAAATATTCTTTTATTAGACAATGAAGTAGTGTTTCGCATTATTTATACATTGACGTTTGAACAATATCCACAAAAAAACTGACGGTTGCAATATTGTGCTGTTCATCTGCAGAGACAGCGAATACATTTATGCATTTAAAAAAAATCCTAGAAGTAACTCTAGTGTGGAAAAACTACGTTATAATTGGTTTATTCATTTTGTTGAACATTTTTTTTCTTTTTTTACGAAGAAACTAACTTTCGTAATTTCTGTTTTAAAAAAGTATATGGTCCCCTAAAGTGGGAAAAAATGAATTTTTAAGCATAGCTCGAAAACTACTGAATATTTTGAGCTTAAATTTTGGATTTCCTCATAAGAGGTATTCTAGATTGTTTCTCTGTTAAAATTTAATACGGTTTCAGATCATATTTTTTTCAAAAAATATTATAATAATTCATAAAAAAATTAAATTTACATTTTTGGTGTTGTAAATGATGTTTTTATCATTGGGTCGATTCATATTTTGATATAAAAAAACAATATTTGCCGTGCCTAATCTAGTTTTTGTGTTATAAGCCAAAATATCAAAATACGTTTTAACATTACGAGAGGAATTTTTCAAAACTCGATTCTGAAGAAATGGCTGGATCGAATTCAACAAAATTCTGTATACAAAGTTAAAAAAGGATTTTAATTACAAATATGTAATATAAAAAGTGGGTTCTCTTTGAAAATTTTGAAGTTGATGCTCGTTTTAATATGAAGACGACCCCTCAACAAAATTTTTTTAACATAACTAGTCGACCCGTGCGGAACTCCGCACTGTGCTTCAAATCGTTTCATAAGGCATTTCGTTCTTTAAGAATTTAAAGGAAGAACATTATGAAGAAGAACCGAAAAAAAAGTAAGCGCAGAAGAGAAGGCATGTAATTTAAAGACATCAGTAACAAAACCTCGTTAAATACAACGTTGTGATAATTTGATCATAGCTCCCCTTTTAATCGTACATATTTTCAATGCAAACATAAATGTCATTAAAAGTGTGGCTGAGTGGTGACTCGTGAAAAAGCAATAATTGTGCATGTGAAAAAACAGGTTGTGGCAAATACAGTCCTGCACATGTCAGCATCTGACGGGAAAAAAAAAACATTAAAGAGATATTTATTGGCACTTATTCGAATTGGCGCCATTCTGACTAACAGCCCGGCACCCCAACAAACCTAGCAATTGCGCCTTCCTTTTCGAAAGCTATTCATTGAAGGAATGCGTAGTAAAAAACAGCAAAAAAGCTTTTTGCCAAAAAAATAATAATAATAAGATCATGCATCTGTGTTTTGTCATTAACCAGCATGATACGATTTAAAATTATTCGCAAAGCATGGAATTTGATTAAAGAATGACGAAGATCTCACGTAGCGATTGAAACAAACATTCTAGAGAAGTAATAAATTTGATTGAAAATAAGTGTTTTTATCTTTGAATATTGAACTATTTCACATAGAAGGTTGCTTTAACCGTTACGGCTTAAATGCCCTCACATGTTTCTCTTTTAATCGAACACTTAAAATTCAAAACCAAAACCAGTTGAACTAAATCCGTTCTTAAGTGTAATTTTTCGAACGTAGACAAAATGAATTTTTTTTTTCAGCAGAAAGCAGAGGAGTAGAAAATAATTTCTTGCTAATGAAGTTGATAATACTTTTAATGCTTTATATCGTATTCGCGCGAATAAAAAATTAAAGGTTTACTGAGTGAAACTCGTAGTTTTAATCGGGCGTAGTATTTTTTCATTTGTACAAAAGGTCGAATACTGCTATTAGAAACATCTACATTTTAGCATACAATAAAAATGTTTTTCTGCACAAAAAGGATTTCTTTAGGTAAATCTAATACTTTTTTATAATTACATTATGTTGAGTGGTCTGGATGTAGTCAAAGAACACATTTCGATTAACAATCAACTTATCCGAATGATAACTGTAGCCTGCATAAAGGAGTCGAAACACCAAGTAGCATTCCCACTGCATTTATTTTATTAGGTGTGTATGTTATGAGCACATGTAATGCGTAATACTAATATAAATTTGATATTATGTCGGACAGCCCAAGCTTGCCCGAAGTTCAGATAGTCTATAGCCGAACGCTCTACCGAAAAAAACTTATCAATTAAACCGAACAACTAAGTCCAGTGCTGTTAAGCTTTATTAAAATATGAACACAAACACAGGCTATTTTTTTTTTTTTTTTTTTGCCGAAAGCGACGTTAAAAAATGGAAAACTGCATTAGAACTTTGCTTTAAAAAATGCATAAGAACTACAGGCAGCATCAAAGTTTTGAAACAGCAAGAGGCGATTTCGAAAACTTGAATTTTCGACCGTTAGTCTTTTTTTCGTCATTGGCCAGCCTGATAAATTTTAAAATGAGAGGGGATTAATATATAAGATAAGATATTGAAGAAAAATGTTTTTATTTTTGAAAATTTTTACAATTTGTTATCGCAGGCTGCTTAAACCGTTATAACTTAAATGACAGCACGTGTTCATCATTTAACAGCACGGTTAAAATACAAAATAAATTGAACTATGCTCTTTTTTAAGCGTAGCTTTTCGAATGTAGTAAAAATGTGATAAGCTATTTGTTTTTTAGCAAAAAGAAGAAAAAATATATATTTTACCCTTCAAATTGAGGTAGTATTTTATTTATTTGTACAAAGAGTCAAAAACTCATTAGAAGAATATATATTTCAATATACGATTTATTATTTTTTTTCTGAACAAAAAACAATTCTATTGTAGTCTGAAATCTTAAACCTGTTACTTATATTTTCGCCTACATTATGCTTTAATTTTCTTTCCAGAGCCAAAGCTTCAAAAGAAAAAAAAAAAACACGTGCAATTTCGAAGTAATTTAGCACAAAATCACTGAATGTTTTCATATCAGCAAGGAGCATTTCCTTCTCATTTATTCTATTCCCTCATAGTTGTTATCCATTTATTTCAGTGTTCATGTAATGCGCGATAATTCTCTAATTTTTTTGTTGCAGATTGTTCGGACGTGGGCCCGAACACGTAATCTCCTGGTTACGAAGAGAACGCTCTGCCGATCAAGCTACTCAGCTCTGTCGGTCATAGCGCAAATTAAAGTTATAAGTTTGACCGAAAACCTTATTCTGGTTCTTTGAAACAGGTTTTTCGGCTAAAAGAAACAATTTTCAGACCTTGGGTCTATTTTTCGTCAGTAGCCAGCACCATAAGCTATAAAATAAGCCGTAAATCAAAGAAATCGATCAAGAATTGAGGGAAATTTGGCGTAGAAACCAAAAACAGGCTACAGAAATAATATATAAGGATTATGTTGAGTGGTCTGGATGTAGTCAAAGAACACAGTTCGATTAACAATCAACTTATCCGAATGATAACTGTAGCCTGCATAAAGGAGTCGAAACACCAAGTAGCATTCCCACTGCATTTATTTTATTAGGTGTGTATGTTATGAGCACATGTAATGCGTAATACTAATATAAATTTGATATTATGTCGGACAGCCCAAGCTTGCCCGAAGTTCAGATAGTCTATAGCCGAACGCTCTACCGAAAAAAACTTATCAATTAAACCGAACAACTAAGTCCAGTGCTGTTAAGCTTTATTAAAATACTAGTCGACCCGTGCGGAACTCCGCACTGTGCTTCGAATCGTTTCATAAGGTATTTCGCTCTTTAAGAATTTCAAAGCAAGAACATTATGAAGAAGAACCGAAAAGAAAGTAAGCGCAGAAGAGAAGGCATGTAATTTAAAGACATCAGTAACAAAACTTCGTTAAATACAACGTTGCGATAATTTGATCATCGCTCACCTTTTGGTCGTACATATTTTCAGTTCAAACATAAATATCATTAAAAGTGGCTGAATAGTGACTCGTGAAAAAGCAATAATTGTGCATGTAAAAAATACAGGTTGTGGCAAATACAGTCGTGCCCATGTGAGCATCTGACGTTAAAAAAGAAATATTAAAGAGATATTTATAGGCACGGATTCGAATTGGCGCCATTCTGATTAACAGCCCGACTACCCAACAAACCTAGCAATTGCGCCTTCCTTTTCGAAAGCTATTCATTGAAGGAATGCGTAGTAAAAAACAGTAAAAAAGCTTTTTGCCAAAAGTAATAATAATAATAATAATAATTATAAGATTATGCTTCTACTAGTCGACCCGTGCGGAACTCCGCACTGTGCTTCGAATCGTTTCATAAGGTATTTCGCTCTTTAAGAATTTCAAAGCAAGAACATTATGAAGAAGAACCGAAAAGAAAGTAAGCGCAGAAGAGAAGGCATGTAATTTAAAGACATCAGTAACAAAACTTCGTTAAATACAACGTTGCGATAATTTGATCATCGCTCACCTTTTGGTCGTACATATTTTCAGTTCAAACATAAATATCATTAAAAGTGGCTGAATAGTGACTCGTGAAAAAGCAATAATTGTGCATGTAAAAAATACAGGTTGTGGCAAATACAGTCGTGCCCATGTGAGCATCTGACGTTAAAAAAGAAATATTAAAGAGATATTTATAGGCACGGATTCGAATTGGCGCCATTCTGATTAACAGCCCGACTACCCAACAAACCTAGCAATTGCGCCTTCCTTTTCGAAAGCTATTCATTGAAGGAATGCGTAGTAAAAAACAGTAAAAAAGCTTTTTGCCAAAAGTAATAATAATAATAATAATAATTATAAGATTATGCTTCTATGTTTTGTCATTAACCCATTCCTTGCCCCGGCCGATACAGGATCGGCCGCGCAGTTTGTGTTAATACTGCCCCGGTCGATTCAGGCTCGTCGCAAGAAAATGGTTCCTAACTGCCCTCGACGATCCTGTATCGTCACGGCGTTTCTAGCAGTTTTTGCTTCGGCCGAATATGTGTCGGCGATCCTTCCAGGAGCAAAACCCTGTTATTGCGCTTCTCTGTTGGGTTCTGGAGCTTTTAGGGGAGCGGTAATCAAGCTCTTTTCTTAGACAAAAGGGATGTAACTTATAGTATTTCACAGAACTTGTTGTAATTTATTTTATTTTACTAAGATATTAACTTTTCAAGTACTCTTTGATGGGACACGTATAATGCTTCAAATAATCAGGCATTATATTTTTATCTTTTCGTGGAAGCTTTGTTTCTTAGCATTCTGACATTTGAACTCCTGATGAACAAGTGTGAAAATATTTCCTTACATATTTATCAATATTTCTATGCCTGAATAAAGCAAATAAACAGAAATATGTTTTTCTTGTTATCAAAAATCCACCTTCTTACGCAAGTATCCTTCACTAAATTGTTCATAATCCTCAAATTTTATAATTTATTTTACGCAATATTTTTTTAAAAATTATCTTACGTATCTTAATTTTGTACGAGTACGTTTTTTTTTTATTATTATGATGTGTTTACTACGCTTTTTATTTATTTGTATACTATTATTATTTTTTAGTGCTTATTTATTTTTAAATCATGATATTTTGAAACGTAAATTATATCTTTTTATATTCGCAGCACCCTTTGATGGATTTTTAGTGATACGGTTTTGAATATTTTTTTATTTCACGAAAAAAAAAAAAAAAAGACGACCGCATTGACTATACGTAAAAGTTGACTATGTAAAACATAAAACAGATACGACAGTACGAATAAAATGATAATATCTTGAGTTCTTTTTTTGTACGCTTTACTCATAAGAAACAAAACATTCCTTTTCTCCCATTCTTTTTCAGATTTTATTTATTGTCTTAAAATAGCTCCAATGTTTTAATTGTACCTTCTTTTATGAGATTTTAAAAATATAAATTAAATATTTGGTTTCTTTTCAATAATCAAATTGCCATAATTAGTAAATAATCCTATGAAACTAACTAAAATTTATCCAAGTATGTTTTAAAAAAAGATTTAAAATCCGACTCGATTTCAAGCAAGATCTCCTTTTTTTTCTCCTTCTGAAGACATGTTCCGTCATATAAGCATAAAAGCTTGCTTTGAAATTCCTTTCTGAGCTAAACTGTTTTGTTGTAAGAAAATAATGTGGAAGGGTTGACCACAAAACACTAAAACCTTCTGACCATTCTTTGAATGGAACTAACTTGCTCGGATGTTTGCAAAGAGGGTCCTTGGAGAATACAGACCTCCCAGTCGGTCTAGTTATTCCTCTCTCAGCTGGGGGCTTTTAGTTACATGCACAAAAGTATCCTTTAGGGAAATAGGGGATTAGCCGCAAGTTTTGATCTTTTGTAATCATTTATCTTTAAAATACTTCCCACGCTTGAGCAACTGATATCTGGGCATTCAGAAGGGATTTAAAAGTCACCTGAATTACGATAAAAGTCGACCATAGTCCTGCCATCAAAGGGTTCTGTGTTTATTGGTCGTTTTGAAGTGTCACAATATATCAAAAGGCACCGAAGAATACTTTTTATCCTCTTAGAATATCATTCCCACACTTAAAGCGTTTTTGTCCATTCAGCGTTTTGTCCGCTTGCTCACACGTTGGATCGATCAGTCAATTGTTTGAAGAATGTTTTGTTGAGGCCTTTTGAAAGATAGATCATCTTACGTTTAACAGTAAAAGAAAAAAAAAGATATACTGAGATAAAAGCAAAAAGAAAAATAAATTAATAAAATAATTAGTGTTATGAAAATAATTTCTTTTCGTCCAATCCTCTATTGTTTCTTATTTTCCTGTTATGTACTGCGTAAATGTATGAATATTTCAGCACATATTAGCAACCTTGTATTTTATTGCACTATTTAATTCAGCGCTTAAAAACAAATAAAGCGAAGCGATTTTCGAATGCAAGCTGAACAGCAAAAACAACATTAAAATACCGATAGCAAAATGGGGAGAAAAGTGTTATTACAACGTAGCAAAAAGCAACTCCGTTTCGTTATCTGCGGCATGCGCGTTAAGGGTTTTCGGGCTGGTCATCGAATGGGTTAACCAGCATGATACGATTTAAAATTATTCGAAAAGCATGGAATTTGATTAAAGAATGACGAAGATCTCACGTAGCGATTGAAACGAACATTCTAAAGAAGTAATAAATTAGATTGAAAATAAGTGTTTTTATCTTTGAATATTGAACTATTTCACATAGAAGGTTGCTTTATGAGTTACGGCTTAAATGCCCTCACATGTTTCTCTTTTAATCGAACATTTAAAATTCAAAACCAAAACCAGTTGAACTGAGTCCGTTCTTAAGTGTAATTTTTCGAACGTAGACAAAATGTTTTTTTTTTTTCAGCAGAAAACAGAGGAGTAGAAAATAATTTCTTGCTAATGAAGTTGATAATACTTTTAATGCTTTATATCGTATTAGCGCGAATAAAAAATTAAAGGTTTACTGAGTGAAACTCGTAGTTTTAATTTGGCCGTAGTATTTTTTCATTTGTACAAAAGGTTGAACACTTTTATTAGATACATCTACATTTCAGCATACAATGAAACTGTTTTTCTGCACAAAAAGAACTTCCTTTAGGTAAATCTAATATTTTTTTATGCTTACATTATGCTGAGTGGTCTGAATGTAGTCAAAGCTTAACAAAAAAGGAAAAACACCCTTCGATTAGCAGTCAACTTATCCAAATTATAACTGTAACCCGCATAAAGGAGTCGAAACACCAAGTAGCATTCCCATTGCATTTATTTTATTACGTGTGTATGTTATGAGTACATGTAATGCGTAATACTAATATACATTTGATATTATGTCGGACAGCCCAAGCTTGCCCGAAGTTCAGATTGTTTATAGACGAAAGCTCTACCGAAAAAAACTTTTCAATTTAACCAAACAAGTAATTCCAGTGCTTTTAAGCTTTATTAAAATATGAACACACACACACAGGCTATTTTTTTTTTTTTTTTTTTTTTTTTTTTTTGTCGAAAGCGACGTAAAAAATTGGAAAACTGAATTAGAACTTTACTTTAAAAAAAAATGCATAAGAACTACAGGCTGCATCAAGGTTTTGAAACAGCAAAGGGCGTTTTCGAAAACTTGATTTTTCTACCGTAAGTCTATTTTTCGTCATTAGCCAGCCTGATAAGTTTTAAAATGGGAGGGGAATAATATATAAGATAAGATATTAAAAAGAAATGTTTTACTTTTTGAAAATTTTTACAATTTGTTACCGCAGGCTGCTTGAACCGTTATGACTTTGATGGCAGCACGTGTTCATCATTTAACAGCACGGTTAAAATACAAAATAAATTGAACTATGCTCTATTTTAAGCGTAGCTTTTCGAATGTAGTAAAAATGTGATAAGCTATTTGTTTTTTAGCAAAAAGAAGAAAAAATATATATTTTACCCTTCAAATTGAGGTAGTATTTTATTTATTTGTACAAAGAGTCAAAAACTCATTAGAAGAATATATATTTCAATATACGATTTATTATTTTTTTTCTGAACAAAAAACAATTTTATTGTAGTCTGAAATCTTAAACCTGTTACTTATATTTTCGCTTACATTATGTTTTAATTTTCTTTCCAGAGCCAAAGCTTCAAAAAAAAAAAAAAAAAACACGTGCCATTTCGAAGTAATTTAGCACAAAATCACTGAATGTTTTCAGATCAGCAAGGAGCATTTCCTTCTCATTTATTCTATTCCCTCATAGTTGTTATTCATTTACTTCAGTGGTCATGTAATGCGCGATATTTCTCTAATATTTTCTGTTGCAGATTGTACGGACGTGGGCCCGAACACGTAATCTTCTGGTTACGAAGAGAACGCTCTGCCGATCAAGCTACTCAGCTCTGTTGGTCATAGCGCAAATTAAAGTTTTAAGTTTGACCGAAAACCTTATTCTGGTTCTTTAAAACAGGTTTTTCGGCTAAAAGAAACAATTTTTAGACCTTGGGTCTATTTTTCGTCAGTAGCCAGCACCATAAGCTATAAAATTAGCCGTAAATCAAAGAAATCGATCAAGAATTGAGGGAAATTTGGCGTAGAAACCAAAAACAGGCTACAGAAATAATATATAAGGACTAGTCGACCCGTGCGGAACTCCGCAATGTGCTTCAAATCGTTTCATAAGACATTTCGTTCTTTAAGAATTTAAAGGAAGAACATTATGAAGAAGAACCGAAAAAAAAGTAAGCGCAGAAGAGAAGGCATGTAATTTAAAGACATCAGTAACAAAACCTCGTTAAATACAACGTTGTGATAATTTGATCATAGCTCCCCTTTTAATCGTACATATTTTCAATGCAAACATAAATGTCATTAAAAGTGTGGCTGAGTGGTGACTCGTGAAAAAGCAATAACTCTGCATGTGAAAAAACATTTGTTTAAATACAGTCCTGCACATGTCAGCATCTGACGGGAAAAAAAGAAACATTAAAGAGATATTTATTCGCACGTATTCGAATTGGCGCCATTCTAACTAACAGCTCGACACCCCAACAAACTTAGCAATTGCGCCTTCCTTTTCGAAAGCTATTCATTGAAGGAATGCGTAGTAAAAAACAGCAAAAAAGCTTTTTGCCAAAAAAAAATAATAATAAGATCATGCATCTGTGTTTTGTCATTAACCAGCATGATACGATTTAAAATTATTCGAAAAGCATGGAATTTGATTAAAGAATGACGAAGATCTCACGTAGCGATTGAAACAAACATTCTAGAGAAGTAATAAATTTGATTGAAAATAAGTGTTTTTATCTTTGAATATTGAACTATTTCACATAGAAGGTTGCTTTAACCGTTACGGCTTAAATGCCCTCACATGTTTCTCTTTTAATCGAACACTTAAAATTCAAAACCAAAACCAGTTGAACTGAGTCCGTTCTTAAGTGTAATTTTTCGAACGTAGACAAAATGAATTTTTTTTTTCAGCAGAAAGCAGAGGAGTAGAAAATAATTTCTTGCTAATGAAGTTGATAATACTTTTAATGCTTTATATCGTATTCGCGCGAATAAAAAATTAAAGGTTTACTGAGTGAAACTCGTAGTTTTAATCGGGCGTAGTATTTTTTCATTTGTACAAAAGGTCGAATACTGCTATTAGAAACATCTACATTTTAGCATACAATAAAAATGTTTTTCTGCACAAAAAGGATTTATTTAGGTAAATCTAATACTTTTTTATGCTTACATTATGTTGAGTGGTCTGGATGTAGTCAAAGAACACAGTTCGATTAACAATCAACTTATCCGAATGATAACTGTAGCCTGCATAAAGGAGTCGAAACACCAAGTAGCATTCCCACTGCATTTATTTTATTAGGTGTGTATGTTATGAGCACATGTAATGCGTAATACTAATATAAATTTGATATTATGTCGGACAGCCCAAGCTTGCCCGAAGTTCAGATAGTCTATAGCCGAACGCTCTACCGAAAAAAACTTATCAATTAAACCGAACAACTAAGTCCAGTGCTGTTAAGCTTTATTAAAATATGAACACAAACACGGGCTTTTTTTTTTTTTTTTGCCGAAAGCGACGTTAAAAAATGGAAAACTGCATTAGAACTTTGCTTTAAAAAATGCATAAGAACTACAGGCAGCATCAAAGTTTTGAAACAACAAGAGGCGATTTCGAAAACTTGAATTTTCGACCGTTAGTCTTTTTTTCGTCATTGGCCAGCCTGATAAATTTTAAAATGAGAGGGGATTAATATATAAGATAAGATATTGAAGAAAAATGTTTTTATTTTTGAAAATTTTTACAATTTGTTATCGCAGGCTGCTTAAACCGTTATAACTTAAATGACAGCACGTGTTCATCATTTAACAGCACGGTTAAAATACAAAATAAATTGAACTATGCTCTTTTTTAAGCGTAGCTTTTCGAATGTAGTAAAAATGTGATAAGCTATTTGTTTTTTAGCAAAAAGAAGAAAAAATATATATTTTACCCTTCAAATTGAGGTAGTATTTTATTTATTTGTACAAAGAGTCAAAAACTCATTAGAAGAATATATATTTCAATATACGATTTATTATTTTTTTTCTGAACAAAAAACAATTCTATTGTAGTCTGAAATCTTAAACCTGTTACTTATATTTTCGCCTACATTATGCTTTAATTTTCTTTCCAGAGCCAAAGCTTCAAAAGAAAAAAAAAAAAAACACGTGCAATTTCGAAGTAATTTAGCACAAAATCACTGATTGTTTTCATATCAGCAAGGAGCATTTCCTTCTCATTTATTCTATTCCCTCATAGTTGTTATCCATTTATTTCAGTGTTCATGTAATGCGCGATAATTCTCTAATTTTTTTGTTGCAGATTGTTCGGACGTGGGCCCGAACACGTAATCTCCTGGTTACGAAGAGAACGCTCTGCCGATCAAGCTACTCAGCTCTGTCGGTCATAGCGCAAATTAAAGTTATAAGTTTGACCGAAAACCTTATTCTGGTTCTTTAAAACAGGTTTTTCGGCTAAAAGAAACAATTTTCAGACCTTGGGTCTATTTTTCGTCAGTAGCCAGCACCATAAGCTATAAAATAAGCCGTAAATCAAAGAAATCGATCAAGAATTGAGGGAAATTTGGCGTAGAAACCAAAAACAGGCTACAGAAATAATATATAAGGATTATGTTGAGTGGTCTGGATGTAGTCAAAGAACACAGTTCGATTAACAATCAACTTATCCGAATGATAACTGTAGCCTGCATAAAGGAGTCGAAACACCAAGTAGCATTCCCACTGCATTTATTTTATTAGGTGTGTATGTTATGAGCACATGTAATGCGTAATACTAATATAAATTTGATATTATGTCGGACAGCCCAAGCTTGCCCGAAGTTCAGATAGTCTATAGCCGAACGCTCTACCGAAAAAAACTTATCAATTAAACCGAACAACTAAGTCCAGTGCTGTTAAGCTTTATTAAAATATGAACACAAACACAGGCTATTTTTTTTTTTTTTTTTTTTTGCCGAAAGCGACGTTAAAAAATCGAAAACTGCATTAGAACTTTGCTTTAAAAAATGCATAAGAACTACAGGCAGCATCAAAGTTTTGAAACAGCAAGAGGCGATTTCGAAAACTTGAATTTTCGACCGTTAGTCTTTTTTTCGTCATTGGCCAGCCTGATAAATTTTAAAATGAGAGGGGATTAATATATAAGATAAGATATTGAAGAAAAATGTTTTTATTTTTGAAAATTTTTACAATTTGTTATCGCAGGCTGCTTAAACCGTTATAACTTAAATGACAGCACGTGTTCATCATTTAACAGCACGGTTAAAATACAAAATAAATTGAACTATGCTCTTTTTTAAGCGTAGCTTTTCGAATGTAGTAAAAATGTGATAAGCTATTTGTTTTTTAGCAAAAAGAAGAAAAAATATATATTTTACCCTTCAAATTGAGGTAGTATTTTATTTATTTGTACAAAGAGTCAAAAACTCATTAGAAGAATATATATTTCAATATACGATTTATTATTTTTTTTCTGAACAAAAAACAATTCTATTTTTAGTCTGAAATCTTAAACCTGTTACTTATATTTTCGCCTACATTATGCTTTAATTTTCTTTCCAGAGCCAAAGCTTCAAAAGAAAAACACGTGCAATTTCGAAGTAATTTAGCACAAAATCACTGAATGTTTTCATATCAGCAAGGAGCATTTCCTTCTCATTTATTCGATTCCCTCATAGTTGTTATCCATTTATTTCAGTGTTCATGTAATGCGCGATAATTCTCTAATTTTTTTGTTGCAGATTGTTCGGACGTGGGCCCGAACACGTAATCTCCTGGTTACGAAGAGAACGCTCTGCCGATCAAGCTACTCAGCTCTGTCGGTCATAGCGCAAATTAAAGTTATAAGTTTGACCGAAAACCTTATTCTGGTTCTTTAAAACAGGTTTTTCGGCTAAAAGAAACAATTTTCAGACCTTGGGTCTATTTTTCGTCAGTAGCCAGCACCATAAGCTATAAAATAAGCCGTAAATCAAAGAAATCGATCAAGAATTGAGGGAAATTTGGCGTAGAAACCAAAAACAGGCTACAGAAATAATATATAAGGATTATGTTGAGTGGTCTGGATGTAGTCAAAGAACACAGTTCGATTAACAATCAACTTATCCGAATGATAACTGTAGCCTGCATAAAGGAGTCGAAACACCAAGTAGCATTCCCACTGCATTTATTTTATTAGGTGTGTATGTTATGAGCACATGTAATGCGTAATACTAATATAAATTTGATATTATGTCGGACAGCCCAAGCTTGCCCGAAGTTCAGATAGTCTATAGCCGAACGCTCTACCGAAAAAAACTTATCAATTAAACCGAACAACTAAGTCCAGTGCTGTTAAGCTTTATTAAAATATGAACACACACACAGGCTATTTTTTATTTTTATTTTTTTTGCCGAAAGCGACGTAAAAAATGGAAAACTGCATTAGAACTTTGCTTTAAAAAATGCATAAGAACTACAGGCAGCATCAAGGTTTTGAAACAGCAAGAGGCGATTTCGAAAACTTGAATTTTCGACCGTAAGTCTTTTTTTCGTCATTGGCCAGCCTGATAAGTTTTAAAATGAGAGGGGATTAATATATAAGATAAGATATTGATGAAAAATGTTTTTATTTTTGAAAATTTTTACAATTTGTTATCGCAGATTGCTTAAGCCGTTATAACTTAGATGGCAGCACGTGTTCATTTAACAGCACGGTTAAAATTCAAAATAAATTGAACTATGCTCTTTTTTAAGCGTAGCTTTTCGAATGTAGTAAAAATGAGATAAGCTATTTGTTTTTTAGCAAAAAGAAGAAAAATTTTATATATTTCACCCTTCAAATTGAGGTAGTATTTTATTTATTTGTACAAAGAGTCAAAAACTCATTAGAAGAACATATATTTCAATGTACGATTTATTATTTTTTTTCTGAACAAAAAACAATTCTATTGTAGTCTGAAATCTTAAACCTGTTACTTATATTTTCGCTTACATTATGCTTTAATTTTCTTTCCAGAGCCAAAGCTTCAAAAAAAAAAAAAAAAAAACACGTGCAATTTCGAAGTAATTTAGCACAAAATCACTGAATGATTTCATATCAACAAGGAGCATTTTCTTCTCATTTATTCTATTTCCTCGTAGTATGTATTCATTTAATTCAGTGTAATGCGCGATATTTATCTAATTTTTTTGGTGCAGATTGTCCGGACATGGGTCCGAACACGTAATCTCCTGGTTACGAAGAGAACGCTCTGCCGATCAAGCTACTCAGCTCTGTCGGTCATGGCGCAAATTAAAGTTATAAGTTTGACCGAAAACCTTATTCTGGTTCTTTAAAATAGGTTTTTCGGTAAAAAGAAACAATTTTTAGACCTTGGGTCTATTTTTCGTCAGTAGCCAGCACCATAAGCTATAAAATTAGCCGTAAATCAAAGAAATCGATCAAGAATTGAGGGAAATTTGGCGTAGAAACCAAAAACAGGCTACAGAAATAATATATAAGGATGTTTTGTCATTAACCCATTCCTTGCCCCGGCCGATACAGGATCGGCCGCGCAGTTTGTGTTAATACTGCCCCGGTCGATTCAGGCTCGTCGCAAGAAAATGGTTCCTAACTGCCCTCGACGATCCTGTATCGTCACGGCGTTTCTAGCAGTTTTTGCTTCGGCCGAATATGTGTCGGCGATCCTTCCAGGAGCAAAACCCTGTTATTGCGCTTCTCTGTTGGGTTCTGGAGCTTTTAGGGGAGCGGTAATCAAGCTCTTTTCTTAGACAAAAGGGATGTAACTTATAGTATTTCACAGAACTTGTTGTAATTTATTTTATTTTACTAAGATATTAACTTTTCAAGTACTCTTTGATGGGACACGTATAATGCTTCAAATAATCAGGCATTATATTTTTATCTTTTCGTGGAAGCTTTGTTTCTTAGCATTCTGACATTTGAACTCCTGATGAACAAGTGTGAAAATATTTCCTTACATATTTATCAATATTTCTATGCCTGAATAAAGCAAATAAACAGAAATATGTTTTTCTTGTTATCAAAAATCCACCTTCTTACGCAAGTATCCTTCACTAAATTGTTCATAATCCTCAAATTTTATAATTTATTTTACGCAATATTTTTTTAAAAATTATCTTACGTATCTTAATTTTGTACGAGTACGTTTTTTTTTTATTATTATGATGTGTTTACTACGCTTTTTATTTATTTGTATACTATTATTATTTTTTAGTGCTTATTTATTTTTAAATCATGATATTTTGAAACGTAAATTATATCTTTTTATATTCGCAGCACCCTTTGATGGATTTTTAGTGATACGGTTTTGAATATTTTTTTATTTCACGAAAAAAAAAAAAAAAAGACGACCGCATTGACTATACGTAAAAGTTGACTATGTAAAACATAAAACAGATACGACAGTACGAATAAAATGATAATATCTTGAGTTCTTTTTTTGTACGCTTTACTCATAAGAAACAAAACATTCCTTTTCTCCCATTCTTTTTCAGATTTTATTTATTGTCTTAAAATAGCTCCAATGTTTTAATTGTACCTTCTTTTATGAGATTTTAAAAATATAAATTAAATATTTGGTTTCTTTTCAATAATCAAATTGCCATAATTAGTAAATAATCCTATGAAACTAACTAAAATTTATCCAAGTATGTTTTAAAAAAAGATTTAAAATCCGACTCGATTTCAAGCAAGATCTCCTTTTTTTTCTCCTTCTGAAGACATGTTCCGTCATATAAGCATAAAAGCTTGCTTTGAAATTCCTTTCTGAGCTAAACTGTTTTGTTGTAAGAAAATAATGTGGAAGGGTTGACCACAAAACACTAAAACCTTCTGACCATTCTTTGAATGGAACTAACTTGCTCGGATGTTTGCAAAGAGGGTCCTTGGAGAATACAGACCTCCCAGTCGGTCTAGTTATTCCTCTCTCAGCTGGGGGCTTTTAGTTACATGCACAAAAGTATCCTTTAGGGAAATAGGGGATTAGCCGCAAGTTTTGATCTTTTGTAATCATTTATCTTTAAAATACTTCCCACGCTTGAGCAACTGATATCTGGGCATTCAGAAGGGATTTAAAAGTCACCTGAATTACGATAAAAGTCGACCATAGTCCTGCCATCAAAGGGTTCTGTGTTTATTGGTCGTTTTGAAGTGTCACAATATATCAAAAGGCACCGAAGAATACTTTTTATCCTCTTAGAATATCATTCCCACACTTAAAGCGTTTTTGTCCATTCAGCGTTTTGTCCGCTTGCTCACACGTTGGATCGATCAGTCAATTGTTTGAAGAATGTTTTGTTGAGGCCTTTTGAAAGATAGATCATCTTACGTTTAACAGTAAAAGAAAAAAAAAGATATACTGAGATAAAAGCAAAAAGAAAAATAAATTAATAAAATAATTAGTGTTATGAAAATAATTTCTTTTCGTCCAATCCTCTATTGTTTCTTATTTTCCTGTTATGTACTGCGTAAATGTATGAATATTTCAGCACATATTAGCAACCTTGTATTTTATTGCACTATTTAATTCAGCGCTTAAAAACAAATAAAGCGAAGCGATTTTCGAATGCAAGCTGAACAGCAAAAACAACATTAAAATACCGATAGCAAAATGGGGAGAAAAGTGTTATTACAACGTAGCAAAAAGCAACTCCGTTTCGTTATCTGCGGCATGCGCGTTAAGGGTTTTCGGGCTGGTCATCGAATGGGTTAACCAGCATGATACGATTTAAAATTATTCGAAAAGCATGGAATTTGATTAAAGAATGACGAAGATCTCACGTAGCGATTGAAACGAACATTCTAAAGAAGTAATAAATTAGATTGAAAATAAGTGTTTTTATCTTTGAATATTGAACTATTTCACATAGAAGGTTGCTTTATGAGTTACGGCTTAAATGCCCTCACATGTTTCTCTTTTAATCGAACATTTAAAATTCAAAACCAAAACCAGTTGAACTGAGTCCGTTCTTAAGTGTAATTTTTCGAACGTAGACAAAATGTTTTTTTTTTTTTCAGCAGAAAACAGAGGAGTAGAAAATAATTTCTTGCTAATGAAGTTGATAATACTTTTAATGCTTTATATCGTATTAGCGCGAATAAAAAATTAAAGGTTTACTGAGTGAAACTCGTAGTTTTAATTTGGCCGTAGTATTTTTTCATTTGTACAAAAGGTTGAACACTTTTATTAGATACATCTACATTTCAGCATACAATGAAACTGTTTTTCTGCACAAAAAGAACTTCCTTTAGGTAAATCTAATATTTTTTTATGCTTACATTATGCTGAGTGGTCTGAATGTAGTCAAAGCTTAACAAAAAAGGAAAAACACCCTTCGATTAGCAGTCAACTTATCCAAATTATAACTGTAACCCGCATAAAGGAGTCGAAACACCAAGTAGCATTCCCATTGCATTTATTTTATTACGTGTGTATGTTATGAGTACATGTAATGCGTAATACTAATATACATTTGATATTATGTCGGACAGCCCAAGCTTGCCCGAAGTTCAGATTGTTTATAGACGAAAGCTCTACCGAAAAAAACTTTTCAATTTAACCAAACAAGTAATTCCAGTGCTTTTAAGCTTTATTAAAATATGAACACACACACACAGGCTATTTTTTTTTTTTTTTTTTTTTTTTTTTTTTTGTCGAAAGCGACGTAAAAAATTGGAAAACTGAATTAGAACTTTACTTTAAAAAAAAATGCATAAGAACTACAGGCTGCATCAAGGTTTTGAAACAGCAAAGGGCGTTTTCGAAAACTTGATTTTTCTACCGTAAGTCTATTTTTCGTCATTAGCCAGCCTGATAAGTTTTAAAATGGGAGGGGAATAATATATAAGATAAGATATTAAAAAGAAATGTTTTACTTTTTGAAAATTTTTACAATTTGTTACCGCAGGCTGCTTGAACCGTTATGACTTTGATGGCAGCACGTGTTCATCATTTAACAGCACGGTTAAAATACAAAATAAATTGAACTATGCTCTATTTTAAGCGTAGCTTTTCGAATGTAGTAAAAATGTGATAAGCTATTTGTTTTTTAGCAAAAAGAAGAAAAAATATATATTTTACCCTTCAAATTGAGGTAGTATTTTATTTATTTGTACAAAGAGTCAAAAACTCATTAGAAGAATATATATTTCAATATACGATTTATTATTTTTTTTCTGAACAAAAAACAATTTTATTGTAGTCTGAAATCTTAAACCTGTTACTTATATTTTCGCTTACATTATGTTTTAATTTTCTTTCCAGAGCCAAAGCTTCAAAAAAAAAAAAAAAAACACGTGCCATTTCGAAGTAATTTAGCACAAAATCACTGAATGTTTTCAGATCAGCAAGGAGCATTTCCTTCTCATTTATTCTATTCCCTCATAGTTGTTATTCATTTACTTCAGTGGTCATGTAATGCGCGATATTTCTCTAATATTTTCTGTTGCAGATTGTACGGACGTGGGCCCGAACACGTAATCTTCTGGTTACGAAGAGAACGCTCTGCCGATCAAGCTACTCAGCTCTGTTGGTCATAGCGCAAATTAAAGTTTTAAGTTTGACCGAAAACCTTATTCTGGTTCTTTAAAACAGGTTTTTCGGCTAAAAGAAACAATTTTTAGACCTTGGGTCTATTTTTCGTCAGTAGCCAGCACCATAAGCTATAAAATTAGCCGTAAATCAAAGAAATCGATCAAGAATTGAGGGAAATTTGGCGTAGAAACCAAAAACAGGCTACAGAAATAATATATAAGGACTAGTCGACCCGTGCGGAACTCCGCAATGTGCTTCAAATCGTTTCATAAGACATTTCGTTCTTTAAGAATTTAAAGGAAGAACATTATGAAGAAGAACCGAAAAAAAAGTAAGCGCAGAAGAGAAGGCATGTAATTTAAAGACATCAGTAACAAAACCTCGTTAAATACAACGTTGTGATAATTTGATCATAGCTCCCCTTTTAATCGTACATATTTTCAATGCAAACATAAATGTCATTAAAAGTGTGGCTGAGTGGTGACTCGTGAAAAAGCAATAACTCTGCATGTGAAAAAACATTTGTTTAAATACAGTCCTGCACATGTCAGCATCTGACGGGAAAAAAAGAAACATTAAAGAGATATTTATTCGCACGTATTCGAATTGGCGCCATTCTAACTAACAGCTCGACACCCCAACAAACTTAGCAATTGCGCCTTCCTTTTCGAAAGCTATTCATTGAAGGAATGCGTAGTAAAAAACAGCAAAAAAGCTTTTTGCCAAAAAAAAATAATAATAAGATCATGCATCTGTGTTTTGTCATTAACCAGCATGATACGATTTAAAATTATTCGAAAAGCATGGAATTTGATTAAAGAATGACGAAGATCTCACGTAGCGATTGAAACAAACATTCTAGAGAAGTAATAAATTTGATTGAAAATAAGTGTTTTTATCTTTGAATATTGAACTATTTCACATAGAAGGTTGCTTTAACCGTTACGGCTTAAATGCCCTCACATGTTTCTCTTTTAATCGAACACTTAAAATTCAAAACCAAAACCAGTTGAACTGAGTCCGTTCTTAAGTGTAATTTTTCGAACGTAGACAAAATGAATTTTTTTTTTCAGCAGAAAGCAGAGGAGTAGAAAATAATTTCTTGCTAATGAAGTTGATAATACTTTTAATGCTTTATATCGTATTCGCGCGAATAAAAAATTAAAGGTTTACTGAGTGAAACTCGTAGTTTTAATCGGGCGTAGTATTTTTTCATTTGTACAAAAGGTCGAATACTGCTATTAGAAACATCTACATTTTAGCATACAATAAAAATGTTTTTCTGCACAAAAAGGATTTATTTAGGTAAATCTAATACTTTTTTATGCTTACATTATGTTGAGTGGTCTGGATGTAGTCAAAGAACACAGTTCGATTAACAATCAACTTATCCGAATGATAACTGTAGCCTGCATAAAGGAGTCGAAACACCAAGTAGCATTCCCACTGCATTTATTTTATTAGGTGTGTATGTTATGAGCACATGTAATGCGTAATACTAATATAAATTTGATATTATGTCGGACAGCCCAAGCTTGCCCGAAGTTCAGATAGTCTATAGCCGAACGCTCTACCGAAAAAAACTTATCAATTAAACCGAACAACTAAGTCCAGTGCTGTTAAGCTTTATTAAAATATGAACACAAACACGGGCTTTTTTTTTTTTTTTTTTTTTTTGCCGAAAGCGACGTTAAAAAATGGAAAACTGCATTAGAACTTTGCTTTAAAAAATGCATAAGAACTACAGGCAGCATCAAAGTTTTGAAACAACAAGAGGCGATTTCGAAAACTTGAATTTTCGACCGTTAGTCTTTTTTTCGTCATTGGCCAGCCTGATAAATTTTAAAATGAGAGGGGATTAATATATAAGATAAGATATTGAAGAAAAATGTTTTTATTTTTGAAAATTTTTACAATTTGTTATCGCAGGCTGCTTAAACCGTTATAACTTAAATGACAGCACGTGTTCATCATTTAACAGCACGGTTAAAATACAAAATAAATTGAACTATGCTCTTTTTTAAGCGTAGCTTTTCGAATGTAGTAAAAATGTGATAAGCTATTTGTTTTTTAGCAAAAAGAAGAAAAAATATATATTTTACCCTTCAAATTGAGGTAGTATTTTATTTATTTGTACAAAGAGTCAAAAACTCATTAGAAGAATATATATTTCAATATACGATTTATTATTTTTTTTCTGAACAAAAAACAATTCTATTGTAGTCTGAAATCTTAAACCTGTTACTTATATTTTCGCCTACATTATGCTTTAATTTTCTTTCCAGAGCCAAAGCTTCAAAAGAAAAAAAAAAAAAAACACGTGCAATTTCGAAGTAATTTAGCACAAAATCACTGATTGTTTTCATATCAGCAAGGAGCATTTCCTTCTCATTTATTCTATTCCCTCATAGTTGTTATCCATTTATTTCAGTGTTCATGTAATGCGCGATAATTCTCTAATTTTTTTGTTGCAGATTGTTCGGACGTGGGCCCGAACACGTAATCTCCTGGTTACGAAGAGAACGCTCTGCCGATCAAGCTACTCAGCTCTGTCGGTCATAGCGCAAATTAAAGTTATAAGTTTGACCGAAAACCTTATTCTGGTTCTTTAAAACAGGTTTTTCGGCTAAAAGAAACAATTTTCAGACCTTGGGTCTATTTTTCGTCAGTAGCCAGCACCATAAGCTATAAAATAAGCCGTAAATCAAAGAAATCGATCAAGAATTGAGGGAAATTTGGCGTAGAAACCAAAAACAGGCTACAGAAATAATATATAAGGATTATGTTGAGTGGTCTGGATGTAGTCAAAGAACACAGTTCGATTAACAATCAACTTATCCGAATGATAACTGTAGCCTGCATAAAGGAGTCGAAACACCAAGTAGCATTCCCACTGCATTTATTTTATTAGGTGTGTATGTTATGAGCACATGTAATGCGTAATACTAATATAAATTTGATATTATGTCGGACAGCCCAAGCTTGCCCGAAGTTCAGATAGTCTATAGCCGAACGCTCTACCGAAAAAAACTTATCAATTAAACCGAACAACTAAGTCCAGTGCTGTTAAGCTTTATTAAAATATGAACACAAACACAGGCTATTTTTTTTTTTTTTTTTTTTGCCGAAAGCGACGTTAAAAAATCGAAAACTGCATTAGAACTTTGCTTTAAAAAATGCATAAGAACTACAGGCAGCATCAAAGTTTTGAAACAGCAAGAGGCGATTTCGAAAACTTGAATTTTCGACCGTTAGTCTTTTTTTCGTCATTGGCCAGCCTGATAAATTTTAAAATGAGAGGGGATTAATATATAAGATAAGATATTGAAGAAAAATGTTTTTATTTTTGAAAATTTTTACAATTTGTTATCGCAGGCTGCTTAAACCGTTATAACTTAAATGACAGCACGTGTTCATCATTTAACAGCACGGTTAAAATACAAAATAAATTGAACTATGCTCTTTTTTAAGCGTAGCTTTTCGAATGTAGTAAAAATGTGATAAGCTATTTGTTTTTTAGCAAAAAGAAGAAAAAATATATATTTTACCCTTCAAATTGAGGTAGTATTTTATTTATTTGTACAAAGAGTCAAAAACTCATTAGAAGAATATATATTTCAATATACGATTTATTATTTTTTTTCTGAACAAAAAACAATTCTATTTTTAGTCTGAAATCTTAAACCTGTTACTTATATTTTCGCCTACATTATGCTTTAATTTTCTTTCCAGAGCCAAAGCTTCAAAAGAAAAACACGTGCAATTTCGAAGTAATTTAGCACAAAATCACTGAATGTTTTCATATCAGCAAGGAGCATTTCCTTCTCATTTATTCGATTCCCTCATAGTTGTTATCCATTTATTTCAGTGTTCATGTAATGCGCGATAATTCTCTAATTTTTTTGTTGCAGATTGTTCGGACGTGGGCCCGAACACGTAATCTCCTGGTTACGAAGAGAACGCTCTGCCGATCAAGCTACTCAGCTCTGTCGGTCATAGCGCAAATTAAAGTTATAAGTTTGACCGAAAACCTTATTCTGGTTCTTTAAAACAGGTTTTTCGGCTAAAAGAAACAATTTTCAGACCTTGGGTCTATTTTTCGTCAGTAGCCAGCACCATAAGCTATAAAATAAGCCGTAAATCAAAGAAATCGATCAAGAATTGAGGGAAATTTGGCGTAGAAACCAAAAACAGGCTACAGAAATAATATATAAGGATTATGTTGAGTGGTCTGGATGTAGTCAAAGAACACAGTTCGATTAACAATCAACTTATCCGAATGATAACTGTAGCCTGCATAAAGGAGTCGAAACACCAAGTAGCATTCCCACTGCATTTATTTTATTAGGTGTGTATGTTATGAGCACATGTAATGCGTAATACTAATATAAATTTGATATTATGTCGGACAGCCCAAGCTTGCCCGAAGTTCAGATAGTCTATAGCCGAACGCTCTACCGAAAAAAACTTATCAATTAAACCGAACAACTAAGTCCAGTGCTGTTAAGCTTTATTAAAATATGAACACACACACAGGCTATTTTTTATTTTTATTTTTTTTGCCGAAAGCGACGTAAAAAATGGAAAACTGCATTAGAACTTTGCTTTAAAAAATGCATAAGAACTACAGGCAGCATCAAGGTTTTGAAACAGCAAGAGGCGATTTCGAAAACTTGAATTTTCGACCGTAAGTCTTTTTTTCGTCATTGGCCAGCCTGATAAGTTTTAAAATGAGAGGGGATTAATATATAAGATAAGATATTGATGAAAAATGTTTTTATTTTTGAAAATTTTTACAATTTGTTATCGCAGATTGCTTAAGCCGTTATAACTTAGATGGCAGCACGTGTTCATTTAACAGCACGGTTAAAATTCAAAATAAATTGAACTATGCTCTTTTTTAAGCGTAGCTTTTCGAATGTAGTAAAAATGAGATAAGCTATTTGTTTTTTAGCAAAAAGAAGAAAAATTTTATATATTTCACCCTTCAAATTGAGGTAGTATTTTATTTATTTGTACAAAGAGTCAAAAACTCATTAGAAGAACATATATTTCAATGTACGATTTATTATTTTTTTTCTGAACAAAAAACAATTCTATTGTAGTCTGAAATCTTAAACCTGTTACTTATATTTTCGCTTACATTATGCTTTAATTTTCTTTCCAGAGCCAAAGCTTCAAAAAAAAAAAAAAAAAAACACGTGCAATTTCGAAGTAATTTAGCACAAAATCACTGAATGATTTCATATCAACAAGGAGCATTTTCTTCTCATTTATTCTATTTCCTCGTAGTATGTATTCATTTAATTCAGTGTAATGCGCGATATTTATCTAATTTTTTTGGTGCAGATTGTCCGGACATGGGTCCGAACACGTAATCTCCTGGTTACGAAGAGAACGCTCTGCCGATCAAGCTACTCAGCTCTGTCGGTCATGGCGCAAATTAAAGTTATAAGTTTGACCGAAAACCTTATTCTGGTTCTTTAAAATAGGTTTTTCGGTAAAAAGAAACAATTTTTAGACCTTGGGTCTATTTTTCGTCAGTAGCCAGCACCATAAGCTATAAAATTAGCCGTAAATCAAAGAAATCGATCAAGAATTGAGGGAAATTTGGCGTAGAAACCAAAAACAGGCTACAGAAATAATATATAAGGATTATGTTGAGTGGTCTGGATGTAGTCAAAGAACACAGTTCGATTAACAATCAACTTATCCGAATGATAACTGTAGCCTGCATAAAGGAGTCGAAACACCAAGTAGCATTCCCACTGCATTTATTTTATTAGGTGTGTATGTTATGAGCACATGTAATGCGTAATACTAATATAAATTTGATATTATGTCGGACAGCCCAAGCTTGCCCGAAGTTCAGATAGTCTATAGCCGAACGCTCTACCGAAAAAAACTTATCAATTAAACCGAACAACTAAGTCCAGTGCTGTTAAGCTTTATTAAAATATGAACACAAACACAGGCTATTTTTTTTTTTTTTTTTTTTTTTGCCGAAAGCGACGTTAAAAAATGGAAAACTGCATTAGAACTTTGCTTTAAAAAATGCATAAGAACTACAGGCAGCATCAAAGTTTTGAAACAGCAAGAGGCGATTTCGAAAACTTGAATTTTCGACCGTTAGTCTTTTTTTCGTCATTGGCCAGCCTGATAAATTTTAAAATGAGAGGGGATTAATACATAAGATAAGATATTGAAGAAAAATGTTTTTATTTTTGAAAATTTTTACAATTTGTTATCGCAGGCTGCTTAAACCGTTATAACTTAAATGACAGCACGTGTTCATCATTTAACAGCACGGTTAAAATACAAAATAAATTGAACTATGCTCTTTTTTAAGCGTAGCTTTTCGAATGTAGTAAAAATGTGATAAGCTATTTGTTTTTTAGCAAAAAGAAGAAAAAATATATATTTTACCCTTCAAATTGAGGTAGTATTTTATTTATTTGTACAAAGAGTCAAAAACTCATTAGAAGAATATATATTTCAATATACGATTTATTATTTTTTTTCTGAACAAAAAACAATTCTATTTTTAGTCTGAAATCTTAAACCTGTTACTTATATTTTCGCCTACATTATGCTTTAATTTTCTTTCCAGAGCCAAAGCTTCAAAAGAAAAACACGTGCAATTTCGAAGTAATTTAGCACAAAATCACTGAATGTTTTCATATCAGCAAGGAGCATTTCCTTCTCATTTATTCGATTCCCTCATAGTTGTTATCCATTTATTTCAGTGTTCATGTAATGCGCGATAATTCTCTAATTTTTTTGTTGCAGATTGTTCGGACGTGGGCCCGAACACGTAATCTCCTGGTTACGAAGAGAACGCTCTGCCGATCAAGCTACTCAGCTCTGTCGGTCATAGCGCAAATTAAAGTTATAAGTTTGACCGAAAACCTTATTCTGGTTCTTTAAAACAGGTTTTTCGGCTAAAAGAAACAATTTTCAGACCTTGGGTCTATTTTTCGTCAGTAGCCAGCACCATAAGCTATAAAATAAGCCGTAAATCAAAGAAATCGATCAAGAATTGAGGGAAATTTGGCGTAGAAACCAAAAACAGGCTACAGAAATAATATATAAGGACTAGTCGACCCGTGCGGAACTCCGCACTGTGCTTCGAATCGTTTCATAAGGTATTTCGCTCTTTAAGAATTTCAAAGGAAGAACACTATGAAGAAGAACCGAAAAAAACGTAAGCGCAGAAGAGAAGGCATGTAATTTAAAGACATCAGTAACAAAACCTCGTTAAATACAACGTTGTGATAATTTGATCATCGCTCACCTTTTGGTCGTACATATTTTCAATTCAAACATATATATCATTAAAAGTGTGGCTCAGTAGTGACTCGTGAAAAAGCAATAATTGTGCATGTAAAACAACAGGTTGTGGCAAACTGAGTCCTGCCCATGTGAGCATCTGACGGGAAAAAAAGAAATACTAAAGAGATATTTATTGGCACGGATTCGAATTGGCGCCATTCTGAGTAACAGCCCGACAACCCAACAAACCTAGCAATTGCGCCTTCCTTTTCGAAAGCTATTCATTGAAGGAATACGTAGTAAAAAATAGCAAAAAAGCTTTTTCACAATAATAATAATAATAATAATAATAAGATGATGCTTCTATGTTTTGTCATTAACCAGCATGATACGATTTAAAATTATTCAAAAAGCATGGAATTTGATTAAAGAATGACGAAGATCTCACGTAGGGATTGAAAAGAACATTCTAGAGAAGTAATAAATTAGATTGAAAATAAGTGTTTTTATCTTTGAATATTGAACTATTTCACATAGAAGATTGCTTTAACAGTTACGGCTTAAATGCCCGCACATGTTTCTCTTTTAATCGAACACTTAAAATTCAAAACCAAATCCAGTTGAACTGAGTCCGTTTTTTAAGTGTAATTTTTCGAACGTAGACAAAATGTTTTTTTTTTTTTTCAGCAGAAAGCAGAGGAGTAGAAAATGATTTCTTGCTAATGAAGTTGATAATAATTTTAATGCTTTCTATCGTATTCGCGAGAATAAAAAATTAAAGGTTTACTGGGTGAAACTCGTAGTTTTAATTTGGCGTAGTATTTTTTCATTTGTACAAAAGGTCGAACACTGCTATTAGAAACATCTACATTTCAGCATACAATGAAAATGTTTTTCTGCACAAAAAGGATTTCCTTTTGGTAAATCTAATACTTTTTTATGCTTACATTATGCTGAGTGATCTGGATGTAGTCAAAGCTTAAAAACAGGAAGAACACTCTTCGATTAACAGTCAACTTATCCGAATGAAAACTGTAGCCTGCATAAAGCAGTCGAAACACCAAGTAGCAATCCCACTGCATTTATTTTATTACGTTTGTATGTTATGAGTACACGTAATGCGTAATACTAATATAAATTTGATATTCTTTCGGACAGCCCAAACTTGCCCGAAGTTCGAATAGTTTATAGCCGAACGCTCTACCGAAAAAAACTTATCAATTTAACCGAACAACTAAGTCTAGTGCTTTTAAGCTTTATTAAAATATGAACACACACACAGGCTTTTTTTTTTTTTTTTGCTAAAAGCGACGTAAAAAATGGAAAACTGCATTAGAACTTTGCTTTTAAAAAATGCATAAGAACTACAGGCAGCATCAAGGTTTTGAAACAGCAAGGGGCGTTTTCGAAAACTTGATTTTTCGACCGTAAGTCTATTTTTCTTCATTAGCCAGCCTGATAAGTTTTAAAATGAGAAGGAAATAATATATAACATAAGATATTGAAGAAACATTTTTTTATTCTTGAAAATTTTTACAATTTGTTACCGCAGGCTGCTTGATCCGTTATGACTTAGATGGCAGCACGTGTTCATCATTTAACAGAACGGTTAAAATACAAAATAAATTGAACTATGCTATTTTTTTAAGCGTAGCTTTTCGAATGTAGTAAAATTGTGATAAGCTATTTGTTTTTTTGCAAAAAGAAGAAAAAATATATATTTCACCCTTCAAATTGAGGTAGTAATTTTTTTATTTGTACAAAGAGTCAAAAACTCATTAGAAGAATATATATTTTAATATACGATTTATTATTTTTTTTCTGAACAAAAAACAATTCTATTGTAGTCTGAAATCTTAAACCTGTTACTTTTATTTTCGCTTACATTATGCTTTAATTTTCTTACCAGAGCCAAAGCTTAAAAAGAAAAAAAAAACGTACAATTCCGAAGTAATTTAGCACAACGTCACTTCAAGTTTTCATATCAGCAAGGAGCGCTTCCTTCTCATTTATTTTATTCCTTCATAGTCGTTATTCACTTAATTAAGTGCTCATGTAATGAGCGATATTTCTCTTAATTTTTTTGATGCAGATTGTCCGGACGTGGGCCCGAACACGGATTCTCCTGATTACGAAGAGAACGCTCTGCCGATCAAGCTATTCAGCTCTGTCGGTCATAGCGCAAATTAAAGTTATAAGTTTAACCGAAAACCTCATTCTGGTTCTTTAAAACAGGTTTTTCGGCTGAAAAAAACAATTATTAGACCGTGGGTCTATTTTTCGTCAGTACCCAGCACCATAAGCTTTAAAATAAGGCGTAAATCAAAGAAATCGATCAAGAATTGAGGAAAATCTGGCGTAGAAACCAAAAACAGGCTACAGAAATATTATATAAGGATAAGTTTAACCGAAAACCTCATTCTGGTTCTTTAAAACAGGTTTTTCGGCTGAAAAAAACAATTATTAGACCGTGGGTCTATTTTTCGTCAGTACCCAGCACCATAAGCTTTAAAATAAGGCGTAAATCAAAGAAATCGATCAAGAATTGAGGAAAATCTGGCGTAGAAACCAAAAACAGGCTACAGAAATAATATATAAGGATTATGTTGAAGTTGTTATTCCTTAAACAATAACATCTTACACGTGTCTCTAGTGTCAATAGTCTTCGAATACGATCGAGTGTTTCGTTTTTTTTTCTACGACTGTACATCAAGAAGGGATAAATCAATCATGTTAAACCTACGTAATTGTTCAGAAAGATTCCCGAGACACTACTGGCTTTAACAAAGGAGATTCCCAAATATTTCAGAAGAGTTACTGACTTTTAGAGGAAAACGTTGCTGGTTTTTGCAAGATATGTTACTGGCTGAAATTGGGCACATCAGCTGCCTATTATTTTCCAGGAACGTTACTGAATCGTTTTTACAGTGTTGTAAAAAAATTGTAAATGTTTTTCACAAAAAATGTGTGCGGTTTTTGTTATAGTATTTTGAAATATTTTGCCTTCAGTATATATCTCTCCCCGCCCCCTTCACCCTTTTCAAAAGTCGAATGACGAACCTGAGTCTGTAGCTTTAAATTCAAGGTGTCGTTGTCGAGGCAATCATTTTCAATCGTAGTATGCAGCTCTGCCAGGGCTGCGGGGTCAATTCCGAAAACGTAGAGCTAGAATCAGACCGCAGAAATTTGAGGTAAAAATGCAGGAGGCTTAAAAATTCCAGAAGTCAGAGTCTGTGCAAGATGTTTTCCCCCTCCGACCCCGCAGCCCTGGTTACAAGTGAGATCTAAGTAATAAGTGCAATAGCGTTCAAAAATTAACATATAACGTTCAATCTAACATTTGAAGATAAAAAAGAATGATATTAATCGTTTACTATTGAATTAAAGACTTCCGTTAACGTTAAGTTTTGAATTAAAGAAAAGACAAATTAAATAGGGTCAGTAGGGTTAAAAGGAACAGGAGGTAAAATTAATTAAAACTCTGTTACCACTCTTATAGTGTCTTTAGAAACAAAACTTTTGGTGAGCGAAGACTTGGTAACATACAAAAGACACTGTGGGACTTCCACGTGTTTCCAAACAATTGTAGTGGTGCCATTCTTGTTTGAAGATGGCGCAGTGAAAAAAGTTGTTTTTAAAAATTAAAGATCTAAAACTTTGAAGCCGAGTGGCGCAATAGAAGTGCTTTGCATTTATACGCCGCATTCCCAGATTCGATTCCTAGGTTGATCATGATCGATTCAACCGATCATCCCTTCAGTGGGTAGTTGAAAAGAGCATCAAACGTGTTTGAGAACTAAACCCTGGGTGTTCTGCGTTTGGCTGATTACCTAACCGAAACATCTACCTTGCAATCCTTAGTCAGGAAAACTGAGATGGGCCCAGTAAGCCTCAGCCCTCATGGGCTGTTGCGCCACTGAGTTTAAATTTTGGATCCTAAACTTAGCTCTCTAGCAAATCTACTAATGAGAAGTAAATGGTTTCAACTAGTTTTACATGTCATGTGGAAAGTTACCGAAAGACATTTTGTTATGAATTTCACCTTCCCAGCTACTTTAGAGGTACAATTCAGGTGTTTCCTTTTACGCTAAAAATACTTCTCTGTAGGATAAAAAGAAACATCTAATATTTTGAATCCCATATTTTTTGGTAGATTACATTTTGCTGTAAATACCACCTTTGTATATGTTTTACAAAAATTCAGCTATGATAATTAAATTCTTTTGTGATTTTTCTTTTTAAGTGATATCAGACTACATTTAGAGTCTTTAGCGGGTCACATGTGACCAACAGGTCGCAGATTAAATGTAGTTGGTGTATAGAACTTTTTAAGGTTCTACAGGGTAAAAACGATTCAGAAACGTTCCAGGGAAATGATGAGCTGCTAATATGCCAAGTTTCTGCCCGTAACATGTCTTTCAAAATCCAGGTACGTTTTCCGCTAAAAGTCAGTAACCTTCCTGAAATTATCCTTAAATTTTTCTTAAAGAATTTAAAAATGTCCCCGGTTGAAGCCAGTCTGGATCCTTCATCGGAAATTCGGAAGATTTAATGTAATTGCTTAGAACTTCCCTGAGTTGCAAAGGCTACTCCAGAAGCTTTAAAAACCAAGCATCTCTTTTGCCTGCATTTTTAGCCTTGGAAAGCTGCAACTACGCAGAGACTGATACAAGCTCATCAATCATTCAACAGGCAACTAAAAATATTTTTCACAGCAGTGAAAAGCTATATTCCTGCAACTTGTAGCAATTCATGGAACTTTCTCAAACATAACTGATTTTATGCGGAAATAGATGAAAACCCGTGATATCCCGAAACGCCCCACAGAAATAATCAGTGACTTTCTGGAATTTTTTTTAGTGTAAGTTGAGTGTACGTATTGCGATTTTCTATGTACTTCAACTATAAGGAAAAAGAAATTGGTGTCTTCATTTGTCTTTTAGTCTCATAGGTAAAAGTAAGCATGCTGATGTAAAGGGAAATTGGATTTTATTGACTAACAAGCTTCCATAAAGTCAAAGTTTTCACTCATTTACCGTCAGAGAGTGTAGACGTGGACACAATGCAAAGAATTTTATCCCTCCATTACCATTCCTTAAAAAGAAAGTGAGGAATCTAAATTTGAAACAGTGAAATTCCGTTTCCCTTTACCCCAACTGATCCAACATTTAGGAATAAAATTAAGAAAAACAACTGAGTACGTTAAAAAAATTGCAATACTAATTATTAATTGACGATGCAAATTTCAAAGTCACAAAATCGAGAATGCACCTAATGACAGATGTGAATTAGTCATTACTAGTTTGCTCTCAATGGAACAGATTAGTTTTCCTAAATAAGATACCCATTTATAAATTTCTGGAAAAAATAAAATTTATTGGTTATCTGAATTATCACCAGAAATAGAACAATTTTTGAAACTGGCTAAATTTGAAATTTAAATATCTAAAGAAGGAAAAATGCCTCGTGACTTTTTAAACGAAACCAAATTCAGTAATGATACGCTTAGAAAGTATTCGCGGGCATAAAATGTAAGAGAAAATTGCAGTTAAATTTTGAAGAAATAGAATTGATAAAACAGAAAAAAACGTCTTCATGAGAAGGGACAAAGCAGTCTCAGGTAACTTACTACAAATGTAAACATCAATTTCTAGATTAATAAGAAAGTTTCACTGCACATACTGTTTCAAAAGTATAGCAGCAAAATTATAATATACATATAACCAAAAAAAAAAAAAAATCGTTTTGTTTTTCACATAGGATTATATCGAATGGAAACTGATACACTTAATTCAATCGTGTTTTGAAGCTAGATAAGTGTTGGAATTAAGTATTATGCACTGACTATCAGCTAATGTTTTTTGTGGTATTGATCAAAGTTTTCTATAGAGATATCCCAGTTCTGAAAAACTTTGCAAAAAAAAAAAAAAAACCCCATGGTGGAGAATGGTGATGATCTGAGCCTTATTTGTCTGCTAAAGGAGGCTTGACTTCAGGATTTTTTGATGAAATCACGTAAATACAGAAGTATTACTGGAATATTAAGGAGAATAACTTACAAGATTCCCTACCCAAGTGTGAACCGATTTGAATAACACTTTGCATATCAATAAAACACTTAAAAATGTACACATATTTATGATATTAACTTATTTATATTTTTTTTTTATCGGCAACAATACTTTTTAACGGGATGAATTTTACCCCTAAATGTTAAATAATTGGAACATTAGAGGGTGCAAAACGTTCTTTTATTTTAAATTTGTACAATAAAAATTCAATCATTGATAGAAAATAAATTTCGCGGAGCACCAAACGCTTTTGTCTCAACTGTAAAAACTTTTCCTGGTTTTGTAAGCAATACCTTTACTTCAGTCTGTTGAATGTAAAAGTAAGAAACAAGTGTCACGTTTTCGCCGGGTTTTTTTTTTTCAAAAAAAAAAGAAAATATCACTTCATTTGTTGAAACATCCTACTAAATAGCTATACGAATTCTTTAGCTACCAGTCACTAGAATCACGTAACATGAAATTAGGAACACGATTCCCCAAATCAGTGTCCAGTGTTCGTAACCAAAGCGAGGGGAGGGGTGGCTCTCCGGTGCTAGGGTTATATTTCCTAACTCGCCGTACCCTTTTTAGGCCTCCCGCCGGCGGGCCGTGTTCGGTATATCTTCCCCGTGAGGTGCTACAACTGTCGTTGCAGTGCCATTCTTTTGATCTATCGGGGTAGAGCTCCTTGAAAAAGAGCTTATATAGGAGCCTTATATCGGGGTTGTCGGAGAATCAACAACAAATGAAAAAGGATATGAAAGCTCTGTGCAGTCATGGATCCATTATCGACACAATTTTTGCCAACCAATAGCGTAAACTCATAGCCCGATCGCCGTTTTCGCAACGGCAGCATACTTAGCCTTGGCCATAATTATAACAAATTTGTGCCTCTCACTTTTGAAAGGAGAGGCTCACAATTTCTTGACTTTGGAATCACCGCCGTATCCAGACAACCAAATGACCAAAAATCAAACCAAAACTTATATAAGTTTGGCCGTAATCGCTACTGGTGGTTACATTAAAATATCTTTTACATACTGTTAGGGAATATTAGGAAAAAAAAAACAAACAAACTAAACACAAAATGATGAAAAGTAGGCAAATGAACAAAGACTTTGCATTAATTATCTCTGTTAGTATATTTTTTTGCCTAGCATTTTAAGCAAGCATTGTTTTCGAATCAAAGATGGTTCACGTCGCGTCGTTATTGGCACATGCGAAAAGTAACAGCTAGAGCTAAAAAAAAATGCTCTTGTCATGCAAAATGTTTCTAAAGTTTATAATTTAAATTTAATTTAAGGACTATTTTGCTGAAAAAGAGCAAGTTTTATAGCTATAATAGTTTTGATTTTTCATATATATGAATGCATATTCTTTCAATGCTTTTGAAAAGTTGAAAAAATTCAAAAATGAAATAGGTCCCGTCCACGTCAACTCATCCAGAACTTTTTCTAAATTGAAACTCACTATCTCCAATTTTATTCAAATTAAGTGTACTTTGATCAAATTTCAATATTGCAAATTTCGAATCGCACCAAGAAAAATTTTAACTAGAAAAGAACAGATTTTTAAGATACTTGAAAGTGCAATTGAAGGCAAGACAGTAGAGTGAACAGAATTAGATATTATATTCTGAATTGATGCCCCTTGTATAGTTTATATTTCTGGATTTTTTTTTTTTTTCAAAAAAAAAAGGGGGGGGGGAATGTTACTTCATTTGTTGAAACATCGTACTAAATAGCAATACGAATTCTCTAGCTACCAGTCACTAGAATGACGTAACATGATACTATCTAGAAAGGCGATATGTTCACAAAGTGTTCAGTGCTCGTACGTAAAGAGTGGAGCTGGCTCGCTGATGCTGGGGTAGTATGGGAATTACCTGTTGTGGGTTACAGCTCTCAGCGCCACTAGACGCTTGTGTACCGCTGTTATTGCAGTGCAAGGCTCCTATATAAGGGGAGCTGCCTTATACGACATTTTGGTTCCAAAATTATCGGGCGAAAAAAATAAACATTTGTACAAAAGCCTCATTGCAGAAAACTGGTGTCCAAACTTTAGGTGTGTTGCCCGATTGATGTTTGATTATTTTATTCTGTGGATGAATACAATTTAATTAATACAAATTAAAAACAAATAAGGTATGAAAATGAGGTTTATTACCGTAAACATTTCCCGATACATTTTAGCTGAATTTGTAAACGAAGTTATCTTTCAAAATTTACCTAAAGTGACATTTTACTCAACTTATCATCAATTATTTTACGACTTAGCAACCAGCGAATATTATGACGTATTTAGAAATACTAGAAACGAGGTTGGATCCAATTCTGTCTTGGAACCAAAATGTCGGATAAGTCAGCCTGTCTTTTTCAAGGGGCTCTATTGTAGTGCTCCTTCCTGCATTGGCGCGCTGGGGAATAGGGCTCTCACACACCGCTAAACGCGACTGGTACAGTCATAGAAAAAAAAACGAAACACTTTTAATTATTCGGCCATTATGCATGCTAGAAAGGAAAGAAAGGTCTCATCCGACATGGTTTAGTCTTCTTTAAAACTGCGTGGGTAAAATTTTGATAAGGGACCATATACAAAGTAAAATTAGCACTAAGTCTTGATTTTCAAATGGGAACCCCTATTTTTTGATACATAATTATGTTTAGACAGCAAAATGCAGCCTGGGTACGAAATTTCATTGCATTCCGTGCAGTAGAACAGAAGTTATTAACGAAAAACGATTTAGGGACCGTCTCCACATTTAAAAAACTACTTTTAAGGTCACGGCTAACCAAGTAACGGAGTGTAAACTAAGACCGAGATTATCCAGTTCAATTCAAGATGTTTTAAATTCCCTTTTTTTTTTTTTTTTCGTAATTAGATACTTTTTGGCCGATAATGTTGCGCTACCAAGCGATTTATGATCGAATTTTTTTTTTTTTTTTGAAAAACAGTAAAATATTTACTGATATTTGTCTATCTGGATCAACCTTAGAAAAACGAATGGGAACTGGCGGATCCCTCGTATAGATCGTTGTGTATTAAATCGAATAATGACTAATTGAAAGTAATGGAATTTATTTGACTTTTCATAATATGAACCTATTGGATTGCTTATTTAATCATTCAGATGTGAAATTATCAGATATGTAATTTATTATTAATCATCAGAAATGTGAATATTGAACCTTATACTTAGAAAAGTTATGTAAATATGTTTGATAAATGTATTGCACCTATGTTACTGGTTTATTTTGGAATGAATAGAAGGTCTTTTAATATAAAATGCAATTCGCGTTTTTAATTTCGCAGAACATCGGAAGAAGTTTGGTACATCGCATACAAAAATATAAAAAATGTACCGCACAACGTAGGGAAACGTGGCATTAAATAGATTGGTGACTCAAGCGAAGCAAGGCCCATTGATTCTGTGAAAATTTGCTTTAAGTGCATAAAATGAACTAAGTGTAAATCTAAAAAATAAAACAAGAAACAGGAGAATTAAAATACCCGTTAGTGAGCAAACCTTTCAAACTAGAACTTGATTTGGAAACATTTGGCTATTTGAATTAACACAGTGGACAAACACAGTAGTTGTTTTAGCGGCTTTATTGTAATCAAAAAACGACAATATGTTCTAAATCCAAATTTGATGCGAAAGATCACAATGCGTGGCATTATTAAAAAAGCATAACAGAATCGGCGGTTTTTGTTAAACATGTAATGCCTCTTAAAAGCCATTTGGGTAAGTATTTTCCCAATGCTGTTTCTAGCAACGAGATTCGAGATGGATCCAGCACGTAATTTAAAAAGACAAAAGTTACTTTAATGTTAATCAAGGTGAACCGAAATCAGACTTCTTGTCTTTTCTCGGATTTTGTAACTTTGCACTTGCAATTAGCATTATTAAATTGTTTTGCGCTCCATACATTTGCATGCAAACACTTTCTATAGTTAGAGGTTATCTACTACCGGATTAGTCTATCCAGAGGCCGCAGTTTCGTCCCTGCTAGGAAGAAAAGAATCTGGATTCGGAAATGATCGTGCTCGAGGCACAAGTCATATCATTGAAGCTGAGAGTGCTAACAAACTGGTTGGTAAAGTAAATGTATCTGCTGTATGTTTACGGCTTCTAGATTCTGAGACAAATTTTCTTTATCCACCAGTTTGTTGGCAGTCTCAGCTTCAATAACATGACATCTGCTTACTTGCTCGGTTAATCCCAGTTCAGGACTGTCATGTCTATTTACAGGGTGTATCTAAATAGCTTTCAGATGGCATGCGCGGGTCCGTGTTTTCTCTTTTTTCCGCAATTCGATGCTTTTTGGGCCGATAATGTTGCTCCAAAAAGCGATTTACGGTCGAAAACTTCTTTTTTTTTTGAAAAAAAAAGTTAAAATATTTACAGATGTTTGTTTATCAGGATTACCTAAAAATGACGGACCGGGTTTGACTGGTCCATCGTATAGATCGTTGTTTAGTAAATCGAATAAGGACAAATTAAAATTAATGGATTTTTTTGCCTTTTCTAATATGAACCTATTGGATTGCTTATACAATCATTCAGCAAATTAGCCTCAAAGAAATGTAAATATCAAACCTTATACCTAGAATCAAGATGTAAATGTGTTTGATAAATGTATTGCACCTATGTTACAGGTTTATTTTGGAATGAATAGAAAGTCTTTTGATGTCAAATGGAATTGCGCGTTTTTAATTTCGCAGAACATCGGCAGAAGTTTGAGCCATCGCACACAAAAATATAAAAAATATACCGCACAACGTGGGAAGATGCAACATTAAATAGATTGGAGACACGAGCGAAGCAAGGTTTATTTATTCCGTGAAAATTTGCTCTATATATATAAAATGAACGAAGTATCAATCTGAAAAATAAAACAGAAACAGGAGAATATAAATACCCGTTAATGAGCAAACTGTTCATGCTCGAACTTTATTTGGTAAAAATTTGGTTATATGAATTAACACAGTGGACAAACACGGTAATTGTTCTAGCGGCTTTTTTGTAATAAAAAAAAAGAGAATTTGTTTCAAATCCAAATTTGGTGCGGAAGATCATAATGCGTGGTAATATTAAAAAAGCATAACACACTTGGCGGTTTTAGTTAAACATGTAATGGCTCTTAAAAGCAATGTAGGAAAGTAATTTCCCAATGCTTTTTCTAGCGACGAGATTCGAGATGGTCCAACCCGTAATTACAAAAGACAAAAGTTATTTTAGCTTAAACCAAGGTGAACCGAAAGCAGACTTCTTGTCATTTCTCCGATTTTTTAACTTAGCACATGCAAGCAAAGCTTAGTATTATTTGATTTTGTTTCGCGTACTACATAATTGCAAATGAACATTTCCTATAGTGCGAGGCTATAGGCTGGCGCACCTATAGCAATACTACACGAAGCACTCCCGGACGGATGAGTTTAATTTATCCAGAGATTACATTTTCGACCTTGCTACGGATTTCGCAGACTTGAATCGAAACTAATCGTGCGGGATGCAGAAGTCACCTCATTGAAGCTAAGAGTGCAAATAAACTGGTAGGTCAAGTAAATTTATTTGCTGTAAGTCTACGGCATCTCACTGGTGAGATAAATTTTCTTCATCCACCAGTTTTTAGGCACTCTCGGCTTCAATGACATGACACCTGCTTCCTTGTTCGGTTCAACCAGAGGTTCGGTGCAGGGCTGTTGTGCGCAGTATTAGGACTCCTTGCAGCTATCGAATGGGATAACCAAACCGCAATAGAAACGCGGGCCACATTCAGCCCTCGCAGCTGGTCCATGTGGCCCGTTGTTTGCTTAAAGAATAGGACCAGAAAGTTGAATTAGAGTGCCAGTGTTAAAAAGGTGGAGCCGACTATTCAGATATTGGATTCTGAAAAACATGCATTTATATATAATAGGATAGGCATCTAGTAGTTGATAACAATAATTAAAAAAAAAAAAATTTCGATATTTTTCCACGTTATTAAAAAAAAAAAATTGAAATTTTATCTTTGTCTTGCGAGAACAGTTTTAACGTGAAATGCACGGACAATGACGGAGAAAATAAATAGAAAAAAAAAGTATTTAAATTATAATTAAGAATAGACAAAAACTCAACTTAATCTAACACGCAAATTAATGTTTTGTTAAATTTTTGACAAAGTCAAAAAAAAAAAAAAAGTTCACAATTAGCTACAACTACTACTTTCGTGCAGAATGAGGCTCGAAGCACGCAGCCCTCTACTGCTACTCAAATTTCCTCTCCTCCCACATTGAAAGTTATTCAAACACTTTACAAAAAAAAATAATAATAATTCCTAAAAACCAGTTAACTTATCTAAGAGCAAATATTACCTATTGACCCATCTGGATATTGTTAAAGGCGAAACTTCACACTGTCGGCTATTTTTCGAGTATTTTTTCCCGATTTAAACAAGGCAATAATTTTTCCTTTTAGCAAATTATTAGAGGGAAGAGCCATTAATTCTACACTGTTTATTGCAAAAAAAAAAAAAAAAAAAAAAAAAAACAAACAAACAGAAGTATTTTAAGTGTAGCTTTAAATTAAAAAAGTTCTATAAAATATTCTTTTATTAAACAATGAAGTAGTGTTTCGCATTATTTACACAGTGACGTTTGAATGATATCCACAGAAAACTGAGGGTTGCAACATTGTGTTGTTTTTCTGCAGAGACAGCGAATAAATTTATGCATTTAAAAAATTCATAGACGTAACTCTAATGTAGAAAATAAACGTTATAATTGGTTTGCTTACTTTGTTCATTATTATTTTTTCTTTTTTTACGAAGAAACCAACTTTCATAATTTCTGTTTTAAAAAAGTATACGGTCACCTAAAGTGAGTTTTAAGCATAGTGCAAAAACTACTGAATATTTTGAGCTCAAATTTTAAATTCCCGCATAAAAGCTCTTCCAGATTGTTTTTCTGTTAAAATTAAATATGGTTTCAGATGATATTTTTTTCAAAAAATATTAAAATAATTCATAAAAAAAACTAATTTACATTTTTGGTGTTGTAAATTGCGTTTTTATTATTGGGTCGATTCATATTTTGATATAAAAAAACAATCTTTGCCGTGCCTAATCTAGTTTTTGTGTTATGATTAAAAATATCAAAATACGTTATAACATTACGAGAGGAATTTTTCAAAACTCGATTCTGAAGTAACGGCTGGATCGAGTTAAACAAAACTTTGCATACAAAGTTAAAAAAGGATGCTAATCACAAATAAGTGATAAAAAAAGGGGGTTCTCATTGAATAATTTGAAGTTGATGCTCGTTTTAATATGAAGACGACCCCTTAACAACAATTTTTTAACATAATTATGTAGAACTTTTTATTCCTGAAACAATGACACCTCACACGTGTCTCTAGCGTCAATAGTCTTTGAATACGATCGAGTGTTTCGTTTTTTTTTTTTTTTTTCTATGACTGTACCCATGACTGGACCCTGTATGATATACAGGGTCCATTATGAAAGTAATGAGCATTTACTGGCAAAATATATTTATTGATCGTAATTTGTACAAGTGTTCAATATTCTTCAAAATACATTCCTCCTGCATCAATACACTTGCGGAGACGTGTTTGCTACGCCTGAAAAGCACCCTGAAACTCTTCCAAGGGAATGCCTCTCAGGAACGTTGTAACATGGTGTTGGATGTTTCCCAAGGTTCCCCAATGTTTTCCTTTCTTCTCTCTCTCTCTCTCTCTTGAGTCGCGGAAACAAAAAGAAGTCACATGAAGCTAAGTAGGGACTGTAAGGTGGTGAGGGATCACCGGGGGGGGGGGGGACATCCATAACGGGGTTCGTCGACGACCTCCTTCTGGCTCTCTTTGAATGCCTTGTGCCACTTCCCAGACTGTGATCTTGAAATGCAATCGTCCTTGAAGGCTTCTTGCAGCATCTGGAATGTTTCGGTTGCATTTTTTCCAAACCTCACGCAAAACTTTATGGCGTATCATTGTTCAAGCGAACGCTCCATTGCGTTATGTTACGAAAGTTGAAAACATACTTCAAGCAGAGGCACTTATCTCCGCTCACACTGCTCGAAAGCAACTGACGACTGGATGCATTGAAAGGGCATATCCCGCACCACATTTCCCAGCCGGTTTTACCGTGCTGCCATCTATCGTCGCGTCACAATAACATTATGCTCATTACTTTCATAATGGACTTTATATGTTTCCTTTTTTATTTTCATTCAATTTCCAGCAAGCGTTGTTTTCGAATTATAAATGCGAAAAAAAGAACGTTTTTAGTAAACTTCAGAAGTATCAGATGGCACTACAAAGACATTGTCTTTTTATGCAAGAATCTGTAAAGTTTTTTTTATTTAAATTTAACTTTTAAAATCTTGTGTTCAAAAATAGCATGTTTTTTTGCTGTAATATTTTTACTTCCTTTTACAAAAAAGGAAGTATTGTATTCGCGAAAAAATTTTCACTCAAAAATCGCCCTTAATTTCCATTTTGCTCACCCCCAAATGAATGTTGAGTATTTTTTTCGATTCGACCACATGCGGAAAAGTGCCTAAGAATGTATAGACACGCGAAATATCCATTTTGACCATCACCGAGGTAATTACAACGACTTTTCTCGTGACGTCTGTATGTATGTGCGTATGTGTGTATGTGCGTATGTGCGTATGTGCGTATGTATCTCGCATAACTCAAAAATGCTAGTCCTAGAAAGTTGAAATTTGGTACATAGACTCGTAGTGGGGTCTAGTTGTGCACCTCCTATTTTGGTTGCATTCGGGTGTTTCTAAAGGGGTCTTTTGCACCTTTTTGGGGGGAAATCATTGTTAATTTCGATGCAAACTCAAGTGGTGTTATAATTTGGCGGTCACTTGGCGATATATCGCCAGTCTTTTGGTTGCCAAGTTTTGTCGCCAACTTGGCGAAAAATTTGGCGTTTTTTTTTTTTTTTTTTTTTAAATCTGCTTTCAATGTGGCCATTGCTAGTGATATTTAAAGAGTTAGAGAGAGAATCCCATTAAAATTGCAATAATAGGGAAATAGCATTAAATTGGTGTAAAAGGAAGTCATGTGATGCACACATCAGCTCGTTTATTATTACATTACAGGGTGTCCACCCTAATCGTGGTCCAATAGCTAATTTCTAAACCGTTAAAGATAAGCATATAGATCCAACTGGAAAAAAAATCTCTGAATTGCATGAGTAACCTAAATTTATGAAATATTTTTCAAAAAATCAAATTTTGAAAATACTACGAAATATAATTTTTTATACAGTTTTCCAGTCCCAGCAATTATATGGAGTAAACCATTCTTTATACATTTACATTTTGAGTTCAAAAAATCATTCTTCTACGACCAAAATTAACCGAGTAAAAAATGTTTGAAAAATCACGATTTTTAAAGATTTTATAACGTCAGCGAGCTCTTAAGGGTATAAATGCGATTTGACAAAATGTGTTAACAAGCTCAACTTTAATTTGGTTTATGTTATCAGGAGGCATTAAATGGTTAAAGAGACTTTGCAAGGGTTATTTAAAAGCTCAAGTGTCTATTTATGGTTGAAAGTTTTCTTTTCTTTCTTTTTTTTTTTTTTTAATCAAAGTGATTCTTTTCTAGACTTCTGACACTCAGCACTCAAAAGGAATTTTTATGTTAAACTCTAAGTAAAATCAATCTTTTTATTCGAAATAAATAAAATTATATCAGTTAAATTGTGGCCCTGACAACCACAATTATCTCTTAGACATCCAAAAAGGTTCATCACATGTCCAAATATCTACTGGATTTGCCACACAGCTGATGGATATCCATATCTGTCTATATTGGATGTGGATATTCGAATAGCTTATAGATATCCAGATTTTGGATACGGATTTTTGCAAATCGTCTAGCTATCCATATTTCTACATGTTTTAGACATAGATATTTGTATAGCTTGTGCACTGTAAAAAAATTTAGTGTATGTCAACACCAAAAATGGTGGCAACTACTTTACACCAAGTGTCGTATAGTGAAACACCACAGATTATTCTTGGTGTTAGCAAACACCAAGAATTATGTTTAAAATAAATATCCATGTAAGTTCATTTATGGATATCTGCTAGATATTTGACTTTTAAGTATTACTTGATTTCTTTAGATTCAGGCCTCTGCAGCAAAATTCTTTTAATTTAAAGCTTTGTTGATTTGAGGTGAGATTTCTTTAGTTAATTTCCTTTTAAAGTGTGGTGAACTGAAAAAACTGTAATTTCTTCTTCTAAACTTCATTGTTTATTTACAAAATCGCGATCGCGATACGGCGTGAGTTTGATGGATGATGATTTTTGTACTATGATTTGCATCTCTCTATTTCAAATTCTATTTCTGATTTTGATTATGTTGATAGAACTTCTTGGTCTAGAACCCTTCGTTCTACGGAGAATCATCAAGTTGTTTTGAAAAAGAAATTAGCTAAACTTTGTAGAAATTCGAAAGTTGTTCCTTCGGAAAATTTACCAGTGGTAAATAAAAATGTTGTCGTTAATATTTCAAGTGTTCCTTTAAATAGTTCTCAAATTAATGCTCTAAAATGCAATGATAACTTTGCTCTGGCCAGCAAACCTTCTTTTTCTAAGCTTATTGCTCCTATTGAGAAAGCTTTTAAATTTAGTGCCTTATCATCCAATCAAAAAGATTGCGTTAGGCATCTTATTGCTTCTAATGTGAACTTTAATTCTAGAATTTCCAATCCCGTCTTTACTAATACTGTTCGGCGTACTGTAAAGAATTTAACTTCTAATTCAGATATTGTTGTTACTAAAGCTGACAAGGGTGGTCAAATTGTTGTTCTTGACAAATCATCTTATGTTGACAAAACTAATGATTTGATTTCTTCTGGTCCATACTTAGAGATTTCTAAAGATCCTAGTGAAAATGAGTTAAAGACTATTTCTTCGGCTGTCAAGTCTGTTCAGTCTATTCCAATAAATGTTAAACGCTCTGTTATTCCTTCTATTGCTAATTGCGCTAGATTTTATGCTTTACCCAAGGTACATAAAGCTGGCATTCCTTTCAGACCGATTGTTTCCAATATTGGTACGGCTTCTTATAAACTTGCAAAATATTTAGTCTCTGTGTTTTCTCCTCTTATGAGTAATAATGTATTCACTGTAAAAAACTCTATCGAGTTTGTCAAAAAAATTCAGAATTGCGTTCCAAATAATTCTTTTATGGTTTCTTTTAATGTGAACTCATTATTTACGAACGTTCCGGTCGAGGGTTCATTGTTATGCCTTCAGAGTAGACTGTCTGAATTTCATTTTACCTCTAAGGAAATTGAGGATTTAGTTTTCCTTACTCATACTTGTCTAAGGCAAAGTTCCTTTGTTTTTAATGGTAAATTTTATACTATGTTGGATGGTTTGGCAATGGGAAACCCACTTAGCCCCATCCTTAGTGATATTTACATGCATTACTTTGAGGTCAAGTTGTTTCAGAAACTACAGTTTCAATTCTATGTTCGCTATGTTGATGACTGTTTTGTTCTTATGAACCACGGTCAACTAAGCATTGATGATGCTTTATCCATTTTAAATTCCATTGATCCTCATGTTCAATTCTCTTGTGAAAAAGAACAGAATAATTGCCTTCCATTTCTGGATGTTCTCGTTTCTCGAACTGAGTCCGGTTTTGAAACTACGGTTTATCGTAAACCTTTTGCTGTTTCCTTACCCCCACATAGATTATCGTCTCACCCTCCTAATCAAAAATATTCAGCTTTCAACACATATGTTTATCGTGCAATGAATATTTGTTCTTCACCTGAGCTTCTTAATGCGGAACTTAACTATATAAGAGCTGTGGCTGTTGATAGAGACTATCCGACCACCTTAGTTGATTCCATTTATAAAAAACTTTGCAAAAAATCTCAAAATGTTGTTCTTAATAGAACTTTTAACACTAAGAATTTAGTTGTTCTGCCTTTCTTCCCTGGTATCAGTTTTCAGGTTGCTAAGATTCTGAAGCGATTCCAATTCCAAGTGGTATTTTCTCCTGTTAATAAACTTTCTTTCTCTTCTCTTAAAGATTCTATTCACCCTCTTAATTGCTGTGGGATCTATAAAATTGTTTGCAATTGCGGACTCGGATACATCGGACAGACCCGCCGTTCTTTGAAATTTCGGTTAAAAGAACATCAAAGCTATGTGAGAAAACAACAGCTGAATAAATCCAGTATTGCTCAACACTGTTGGGAATCGAATCACTCTTTTGATTTTAACTCTTATCAAATTATCCAAAAATGCCCCAATTCGTTGGATCTTGATTTTTGGGAATCTTTTCACATCCTGAGGAACCGTTCTAATTTAGTTAACGATCTTACTGCAATTCCCTATTTTTCCTCTGTGTGGACTCCTTTGTTAAAATTGGTTTAGATTTTCTATTATTTTTATGTAAACGTCGTACATTTCTTACTTTTTTTTTTTTCATTTTTTGCTTTCTTATTTCGTTTTGTGATTAACTAATTCCAATATGTTTATCCTTCACTCTGTTTTTTCTGCATTTCTCCATTTGATACATTGCTTCCATACATAGTTTTTCCCGCTGGTAAATTTATTGCTAATTTATTCAGAGTGGTTTCATTTTTGGACTTTTTGCATTGTTTATGGGTTTTCTTTTCAAATTTATTACTTAACGGTTTTTTCCTGATGGAATTATATAATAAATTTTGTCTCCATGTGTCATTTTATCTTTTTTGTTTTGTTTAATTTCTATTTTTTTGATATTTATACTACCTCCTGTTCCACCGTGTTGCTTTTCTCGGATGACTTTTCATCCAAAAGCTCACACTTCTTTGCATTGAAAAAGGTGTTCCTTGTAACACCGAAACACGTGTCTGCAATCATTTGCAAGTTTTGTGCTTAATAACGTTGGATTACTGACATTTTAACCAAGAATTATGTTTAAAATAAATATCCATGTAAGTTCATTTATGGATATCTGCTAGATATTTGACTTTTAAGTATTACTTGATTTCTTTAGATTCAGGCCTCTGCAGCAAAATTCTTTTAATTTAAAGCTTTGTTGATTTGAGGTGAGATTTCTTTAGTTAATTTCCTTTTAAAGTGTGGTGTACTGAAAAAACTGTAATTTCTTCTTCTAAACTTCATTGTTTATTTACAAAATCGCGATCGCGATACGGCGTGAGTTTGATGGATGATGAATTTTGTACAGGATAATTTTCTTTGCTGTGACTACATTAATTACGTAAACGATGTTCTTTTCTTAGATAAGTGTTTCAGATGCTGTTGAATTTTTGTTCTTTTCAAATTTTAGAACTTTTATTGGTCAGCAAAAGGTAAGTGTTTAAGTGTTACCTACCGCTCTTACGTTTGATTTGAATATCAGCCATTGCTACTTTGTTTGCAGTTTTAAAAATTTAGTGGGGTATTAATATGTTTTGAAGATTTTTTTTCTTTATTAGTATGTTTCTTTGTTTCTGCTAAATGTATTTTTTTTACTCAATTTAAAAAAAAAATTTCACTAATGAGGAGTTAAATCCACAGGTACCCTAATTTTCTAGAACTTTGATTTCTGTTCGTGTATGTTCGACCTGCATTTCTTCAACAATGCTGACTTTTGATTTTTTTAACTATAAAAATATACATGGTATCTTGAAAAAGACTGACTGTTTTCAAAAATTTATAACAGAAAAACGGTAAATGATAAAAAAATAATTCCTGTTACAAATTCATGTGATGGGTCGTAATTTTTTTTTTATCCGTGAGTTCCCAATTTTAGTTGGAGATTTTTCCAACAGATGGTGCTGCAGTTATTAAGCCCGTAAATAAAAAAATAAAAATTGCAAATTACATCATAATTTTTCGAAAATAATGATCAAAAAAACAAAGCAATATTTTCAAACAATCGTCGGCTATAAACCAATGTCGCAATCGGAGGAAAAATTGGCGAATTTCAATTCTTCTTTTTGACTTACAGGCTTACTATGTTCAGCGCCATCTATTAAAATATTTTTTAACTAAAATTTGAAACTCTGAAGGAAAAAATTAAGCGCCCACCACATGAATTTTCTGCAAGAATTTGTTTGTTTTTTTATCATTAACCGTTCTCTTGCTATAAATTTTTGAAAACAGTCAGTCTTTTTTAGGATACCCTGAATCTTGCAAGTAGGCTAGTTATTTACTTAGATTTCTTTGCATGGGTTCTGTTACTTTGCTGAAAGAATGTTAAAACTCTATAATTACTTTGTGGAAATGTTTAAAGCTTATTTTCTAGAAATTTTTATGTTTATGAATGTTCAGTTTAACCATTCGTTTTACGCATGCATTCCCCCAAAAAAATCTATCCAGTTTGTTCAATTTTTTCATGCACATTGCTTGAATGTGTGATTGAATTATAAATATAAAGATTGCATTTTAGTCTTCCTCTTTGTTGTCGGATGGGCAGAAAAAAAAAGACCCAATGTTGGGTTTATTATTCGCATTCATGTTTTAGCACCTCATCAGTTACATTAGCGAGATGTGCACTACTATATTAATATCATTTCTTCCTATAGCGATGTAATCTCAATGTGCTGGAATTTTGGTTTTACCAATGTATTCCAAGTGTCTCATTTACTCCTCCTTAATAATAGCATTATTTTGGCATGATTTTTTTTTTTTTTTTTTCAATTTCTCGATTGTTGCATTTCAATTCAAATGGTGTTACAGCTGTCCCAAAAACTCAGCCCACTGTTGATTAAAATGTGGCCACGCTTTAAAATGCCAGGTTAAGCTGAATGCACACGTAACGTTTTTCCCGCAGATGTTTTCGTCTTGCCAGAATGTAGATGAATTTTCTGGATTCGACCGGGCTATTAAGTACCGAGTTTTTGGAAATCTACCATATCAAAATTAGTGTGATGTTTGGAAATCTTTCAATGCTGTAAATTTTGCAACAACGGTATATGAATCCAAGTTTGCAACACTTATTTATAAAAGTCTGGCTTCAAAATTCACATTGTGTGTATTTGATGTGTAGTTTTTACTAGTTGCGTACCAAGTAGCACTTAAATCGAGTAACGTTATAATTGGTTTGCTTACTTTGTTCATTATTATTTTTTCTTTTTTTTACGAAGAAACCAACTTTCATAATTTCTGTTTTAAAAAAGTATACGGTCACCTAAAGTGAGTTTTAAGCATAGTGCAAAAACTACTGAATATTTTGAGCTCAAATTTTGAATTCCCGCATAAAAGCTCTTCCAGATTGTTTTTCTGTTAAAATTTAATATGGTTTCAGATGATATTTTTTTTCAAAAAATATTAAAATAATTCATAAAAAAAACTAAATTTACATTTTTGGTGTTGTAAAATGCGTTTTTATTATTGGGTCGATTCATATTTTGATATAAAAAAACAATCTTTGCCGTGCCTAATCTAGTTTTTGTGTTATGATTAAAAATATCAAAATACGTTTTAGCATTACGAGAGGAATTTTTCAAAACTCGATTCTGAAGCAACGGCTGGATCGAGTTAAACAAAACTTTGCATACAAAGTTAAAAAAGGATGCTAATCACAAATAAGTGATAAAAAAAGGGGGTTCTCATTGAAAAATTTGAAGTTGATGCTAGTTTTAATATGAAGACGACCCCTTAACAACAATTTTTTAACATAATTATGTAGAACTTTTTATTCCTGAAACAATGACACCTCACACGTGTCTCTAGCGTCAATAGTCTTTGAATACGATCGAGTGTTTCGTTTTTTTTTTTTTTTTTCTATGACTGTACCCATGACTGGACCCTGTATGATATACAGGGTCCATTATGAAAGTAATGAGCATTTACTGGCAAAATATATTTATTGATCGTAATTTGTACAAATGTTCAATATTCTTCAAAATACATTCCTCCTGCATCAATACACTTGCGGAGACGTGTTTGCTACGCCTGAAAGGCACCCTGAAACTCTTCCAAGGGAATGCCTCTCAGGAACGTTGTAACATGGTGTTGGATGTTTCCCAAGGTTCCCCAATGTTTTCCTTTCTTCTCTCTCTCTCTCTCTCTCTCTCTCTTGAGTCGCGGAAACAAAAAGAAGTCACATGAAGCTAAGTAGGGACTGTAAGGTGGTGAGGGATCACCGGGGGGGGGGGGACATCCATAACGGGGTTCGTCGACGACCTCCTCCTGGCTCTCTTTGAATGCCTTGTACCACTTCCCAGACTGTGATCTTGAAATGCAATCGTCCTTGAAGGCTTCTTGCAGCATCTGGAATTTTTCGGTTGCATTTTTTCCAAACCTCACGCAAAACTTTATGGCGTATCATTGTTCAAGCGAACGCTCCATTGCGTTATGTTACGAAAGTTGAAAACATACTTCAAGCAGAGGCACTTATCTCCGCTCACACTGCTCGAAAGCAACTGACGACTGGATGCATTGAAAGGGCATATCCCGCACCACATTTCCCAGCCGGTTTTACCGTGCTGCCATCTATCGTCGCGTCACAATAACATTATGCTCATTACTTTCATAATGGACTTTATATGTTTCCTTTTTTATTTTCATTCAATTTCCAGCAAGCGTTGTTTTCGAATTATAAATGCGAAAAAAAGAACGTTTTTAGTAAACTTCAGAAGTATCAGATGGCACTACAAAGACATTGTCTTTTTATGCAAGAATCTGTAAAGTTTTTTTTTATTTAAATTTAACTTTTAAAATCTTGTGTTCAAAAATAGCATGTTTTTTTGCTGTAATATTTTTTATTATTACATTACAGGGTGTCCACCCTAATCGTGGTCCAATAGCTAATTTCTAAACCGCTAAAGATAAGCATATAGATCCAACTGGAAAAAAAATCTCTGAATTGCATGAGTAACCTAAATTTATGAAATATTTTTCAAAAAATCAAATTTTGAAAATACTACGAAATATAATTTTTTATACAGTTTTCCAGTCCCAGCAATTATATGGAGTAAACCATTCTTTATACATTTACATTTTGAGTTCAAAAAATCATTCTTCTACGACCAAAATTAACCGAGTAAAAAATGTTTGAAAAATCACGATTTTTAAAGATTTTATAACGTCAGCGAGCTCTTAAGGGTATAAATGCGATTTGACAAAATGTGTTAACAAGCTCAACTTTAATTTGGTTTATGTTATCAGAAGGCATTAAATGGTTAAAGAGACTTTGCAAGGGTTATTTAAAAGCTCAAGTGTCTATTTATGGTTAAAAGTTTTCTTTTCTTTTCTTTTTTTTTTTTTTTTAATCAAAGTGATTCTTTTCTAGACTTCTGACACTCATCACTCAAAAGGAATTTTTATGTTAAACTCTAAGTAAAATCAATCTTTTTATTCGAAATAAATAAAATTATATCAGTTAAATTGTGGCCCTGACAACCACAATTATCTCTTAGACATCCAAAAAGGTTCATCACATGTCCAAATATCTACTGGATTTGCCACACAGCTGATGGATATCCATATCTGTCTATATTGGATGTGGATATTCGAATAGCTTATAGATATCCAGATTTTGGATACGGATTTTTGCAAATCGTCTAGCAATCCAGATTTCTACATGTTTTAGACATAGATATTTATATAGCTTGTGCACTGTAAAAAAATTTAGTGTATGTCAACACCAAAAATGGTGGAAACTACTTTACACCAAGTGTCGTATAGTGAAACACCACAGATTATTCTTGGTGTTAGCAAACACCAAGAATTATGTTTAAAATAAATATCCATGTAAGTTCATTTATGGATATCTGCTAGATATTTGACTTTTAAGTATTACTTGATTTCTTTAGATTCAGGCCTCTGCAGCAAAATTCTTTTAATTTAAAGCTTTGTTGATTTGAGGTGAGATTTCTTTAGTTAATTTCCTTTTAAAGTATGGTGAACTGAAAAAACTGTAATTTCTTCTTCTAAACTTCATTGTTTATTTACAAAATCGCGATCGCGATACGGCGTGAGTTTGATGGATGATGAATTTTGTACAGGATAATTTTCTTTGCTGTGACTACATTAATTACGTAAACGATGCTCTTTTCTTAGATAAGTGTTTCAGATGCTGTTGAATTTTTGTTCTTTTCAAATTTTAGAACTTTTATTGGTCAGCAAAAGGTAAGTGTTTAAATGTTACCTACCGCTCTTACGTTTGATTTGAATATCAGCCATTGCTACTTTGTTTGCAGTTTTAAAAATTTAGTGGGGTATTAATATGTTTTGAAGATTTTTTTTCTTTATTAGTATGTTTCTTTGTTTCTGCTAAATGTATTTTTTTACTCAATTTAAAAAAAAATTTCACTAATGAGGAGTTAAATCCACAGGTACCCTAATTTTCTAGAACTTTGATTTCTGTTCGTGTATGTTCGACCTGCATTTCTTCAACAATGCTGACTTTTAATTTTTTTAACTATAAAAATATACATGGTATCTTGAAAAAGACTGACTGTTTTCAAAAATTTATAACAGAAAAACGGTAAATGATAAAAAAATAATTCCTGTTACAAATTCATGTGATGGGTCGTAATTTTTTTTTTATCCGTGAGTTCCCAATTTTAGTTGGAGATTTTTCCAACAGATGGTGCTGCAGTTATTAAGCCCGTAAATAAAAAAATAAAAATTGCAAATTACATCATAATTTTTCGAAAATAATGATCAAAAAAACAAAGCAATATTTTCAAACAATCGTCGGCTATAAACCAATGTCGCAATCGGAGGAAAAATTGGCGAATTTCAATTCTTCTTTTTGACTTACAGGCTTACTATGTTCAGCGCCATCTATTAAAATATTTTTTAACTAAAATTTGAAACTCTGAAGGAAAAAATTAAGCGCCCACCACATGAATTTTCTGCAAGAATTTGTTTTTTTTTTATCATTAACCGTTCTCTTGCTATAAATTTTTGAAAACAGTCAGTCTTTTTTAGGATACACTGAATCTTGCAAGTAGGCTAGTTATTTACTTAGATTTCTTTGCATGGGTTCTGTTACTTTGCTGAAAGAATGTTAAAACTCTATAATTACTTTGTGGAAATGTTTAAAGCTTATTTTCTAGAAATTTTTATGTTTATGAATGTTCAGTTTAACCATTCGTTTTACGCATGCATTCCCCCAAAAAAATCTATCCAGTTTGTTCAATTTTTTCATGCACATTGCTTGAATGTGTGATTGAATTATAAATATAAAGATTGCATTTTAGTCTTCCTCTTTGTTGTCGGATGGGCAGAAAAAAAAAGACCCAATGTTGGGTTTATTATTCGCATTCATGTTTTAGCACCTCATCAGTTACATTAGCGAGATGTGCACTACTATATTAATATCATTTCTTCCTATAGCGATGTAATCTCAATGCGCTGGAATTTTGGTTTTACCAATGTATTCCAAGTGTCTCATTTACTCCTCCTTAATAATAGCATTATTTTGGCATGATTTTTTTTTTTTTTTTTCAATTTCTCGATTGTTGCATTTCAATTCAAATGGTGTTACAGCTGTCCCAAAAACTCAGCCCACTGTTGATTAAAATGTGGCCACGCTTTAAAATGCCAGGTTAAGCTGAATGCACACGTAACGTTTTTCCCGCAGATGTTTTCGTCTTGCCAGAATGTAGATGAATTTTCTGGATTCGACCGGGCTATTAAGTACCGAGTTTTTGGAAATCTACCATATCAAAATTAGTGTGATGTTTGGAAATCTTTCAATGCTGTAAATTTTGCAACAACGGTATATGAATCCAAGTTTGCAACACTTATTTATAAAAGTCTGGCTTCAAAATTCACATTGTGTGTATTTGATGTGTAGTTTTTACTAGTTGCGTACCAAGTAGCACTTAAATCGAGTATCAACCCTGTTGACATACACTTTACCGAGCACTTGGAATGACACAAGTTTTTTAAATACTTATGATACAATATGCAAATTATTTATTTGCAATTATTTATTTTATAGTATAAAAGAGAAAACGGAGAATGAAAAACATCCGGAGAAGAACATTTAGGAGGGTCCACCTAATTAAATTAATGTAGTTTCTTTTTTATGTTTCCTTTCTCTGTGAAGCCAGTTTTTTTTTTTTTTTTTTTTTTTTTTTCAGTATCCTGTGTTTGTCAAGTATGTAAAGGTATAACTCATAAATTAATTGTTATGGAAAACAAGATGGCAAATATTTATTTGTTTATTTTAGCCGAAGAAAAAGAAACAAGTGTAAAAATTACTGAGAATAACATTCAAGAGGAACTATTTAAAAATGATGTAGTTTCTCTTTTATGGTTTGTTATCTGTGTGAAGTCGACATCTTTCAAAGTGATATCCTGTAACACTCAAGCATATAAGGTAAGTATATCTCATAATTTAATATATTCTTAATGTCAAAACAGATGCTTTATGCAGCATCAGTCCATTATTTTTGCCATTTTTCTTTTTTTTGAATTAAAAAGTTCCATTGTTTGCTGCTTTTCAGAGCAAAAATAAGAAAAAGCAAATGTTTAATTCAAATATATTTTGAATAGTTGGTATTTTTTCTTGAAAAGGCCTTCACAACACTTAGCAGCACTAGTAGTTAAAAGCCCGACGTAATAAAAACAAATAAATAAATAATAATAATAAATTTGAATTCAAATTAAGCTTCTCGCATTCCCGTGTGTGTTTGTAGGTTGTTTGTGTGTGTGAAGACGTGTGTATGTGTGTGCAGGATACAGACGCAACCGCCCTGTGGGAGCGGATTCTGGTGGTCAGTGCTGCTGTTGGAGACCGTGCTTGCTGGAGAAGCAGGACCTGAGCCAGTCAACAGTGGTGCTCCCGAGCCTCCGGTTCAAAAATTAAAGGACGGATTTCATTCACCGGTTAAGTGAATACAATAAGCAATCTGTGATTGCTCAATAAGGAAAACGAACACAGATGTTTCGTCCCTGTCAATTTTTCATGCACTTGTGATGTTTTGTTCGTGAGAATTTGTTTGAATGTTAATCAATAAAAACATTTTATGGTAATTTGGATGACATTACAGCTTTTTTCACTACGTATAATTTAGTTTTTATAAGCAGAGATTGATGTATGCAACGCAAGTAAAGGAAGGAGCATATAAAGGTAAGTCGTTTTGCCTAGGAATGTTAAAATTTAGCTGAAATTTAGTTTTCAGATTTGAAATTCGACATCTTTTAAGAGATATATAACTGAATCAATATTTTCATACTTGTCTGTTATTTTTTCTTTGACTATAGATGCTGTTTGCTCTTGTAATGATTGTGCGTATGTGGGCAAGAAAAACTAAGATTTACTTTAAAATATTACATTGACTGAACATATGTAACACAGTAAATTAAAATAACATTGTAAATAAAAATTAAAACCCTTCTTAGTTTTATAAAAGTTCTGCGACATGAAATGTAACGGACGAGTGTCCGAATGCTGTTGAGATTCTTTAGGTAGGAAGCCGCCCGTTCTCATCGAGCTTAGCTGTTTTATGCTCACAGTCACGTGTGCTGCCCTCTGCGGACAGCGAATTTGCATATTGGAACAGACAGATGCATTTTTTTACAATGCATCGTAATATTTTAGTATGATAGTTAATTTTTTGTTTTTCTTTTTGAATACTTATCAAAGAAACTAAATTTTATTAAGTATTAAGCATTACGTTGAATTCTTTTACGAAGCTAAAATATATTTGAGCCACGAGTTTCTAATAATAAAATGAGTGATGTAAAATTTCACATTGGATGGAAATAAAGTGAATTACTAGCTGAATAAACACTTTTTTTTTGGGGGGGGGGAGTGGAGGGATATTTGCATATTTATTGATAAAGCTACTTTAAATTACAAAGTATAATTTAAAAGATTTAGTCAAATACAATTTATGACATAAGGTTTATGAAATATATAAAATTGCAGTAAGAAGGTTATTGCTTACAGTTAGTAATTATGATTTTATCAAAATAAAGTAGAAAACAAGTGCATTTTAAATTTGACAATGAGAACAGAGAACGAGATATATTTTTTTTTTTTGTTTATTTATTTATTTATTTATTTTTTATTTTATTTATTTATTTATTTATTTATTTATTTATTTATTTATTTATTTTTGATTAAACTACTATAATTAAATATAGGTTGTCATTTTAATATTAAAAATGTTAACCACGCAGTCACAATTTTTCTTAAGTAAATATTTTATATGAGTAGTAGTGAAAATAGTTAAATTTTAATAATCTCTATGTTTCTTATTAATGACTTAGCACTTAAATTTTTAAAGAATGCATTACATATTCGGATGTATTCTGCTGATAAGCATAGTGCACAAATTAAACAACGTGGATATTCTAGATATCTATAAACTATATAAATAGTTGTCTCCCATGGCTATCTAACCCATGTAATCGACATAAAACGCATATCTCGTGGATATCTCTCGCAAATCCATAATAAGCATTCGAGATCATATCATATCCAAGAGAGATCTGAATATCCAGTTGTCTCTCGGATGCCTTTAAAGTGCATTCGTTCTGACTTCTGGTGGATATGGACTTGGATATGTAGACAAAGCATGGATACCTAGTAGATTTGGTATTATTTACTTTCTCAATCCAATGGATTTCTCATAGATAGTTTTTGGATTTGGTTGGTTGTCTGGGGGAATGAATATGTGCTAGGATAAAAATCAGTCTACTAGTAAAATATTTAAACAGTGCTTAACACTTCCCAGACAACCACAAATATCTACAAAACATCCAAATAAGTCCACTACATGTCCCGACGTCTTTTAGATTTCTTGGACGACTATACAATATTCAAAATTATCCATATCAGGGATATAGATATTTTTCAAATCCAGTGGATCTCCAGACTGGAACGTTTCTTAGAGATGGATATTTGAACAGCATATGGATATCCATGTATATCCAAATCATGGATGTACATTTTAGCATGTATTCTAGATATCCAAACAGGTACTTATTTTAGATATAGATATTGGGACAGCTTATGGATAACTGCTTGATAACCCGCGTATTGCATTAGAAATATCCATATGTGTCTACTTGGAGATGTCCCTAAAATATTTATGCTTTGAATATTGCTAGATTTGTTTATTTTTCGACATCTGCTTTAAAAAGTAGTCTTATTTATCAGTTTGGTAATTTTTAACTCATAAAAAGTTTTTCAATTTATATTGAATGTGTACCAAACTGTTAATTAGCTGTAACTTCCTCGCGTGATACCTCGTGCTTACGGTTTTATAAAAAAAAACGTGGTTCGTCCATCAGTGCATCAGTCGAGTTACAGCTACAACTTGCGTGTGAGCGGTTGTTTCTCCTTATTGCCGTGTTCAATGTTTTGAGTTTGTATTCTTTAACTTATTTTTAAATCATTTCTTCATGTTCTTGTATATATATTTATTGATATAGATTTGATTTGCATTCTAACAATTTTGATTTTTAGATTTAATTTTATGTTGTTTGCAAGTGTTATTCTTTTCAACCGTGATTGGGTGTTATTCCTTAACGATGATTTGTTTCAGCAAAACTAAGCATAACTCGTTTATTTTAAAGTTTTAGTTAGTATTTTTTAAGTTTTTTTTTGAATCATTTCTTCATGTTACTGTACACATATTGATGCATATTTGATGTGTTTTTAGCTGCGATTTTCGGCTTGTTGTTAGCTAGCGTTACTCTAGTCTTTTCAATCGTGATTGTGTGTTAATAACGTAACCATGATCTATTTCAGTGAAACTAATTTAAGACCGAAGACTTTTTTTCTAGCATAATTTGTTTATTGTTTAATCTTAACAGTTAGCATAACTTATTTTTCAGTTCATGTCTTCATTATACTGTACATATATTTGTTGATATATAGATTTGATTTGTATTAAAAATAATTTTGATTATGGCTAGTGTTACACTATTCTTTTCAATCGCGATTGTGTGTTAATAACGTAATAATGATCTACTTCATCCTAACTAAATTATTTGAACTCTACCAATGACTTTTTTTCTTGCATAACTTATTCATTTTAACAGTTGTAGCTTTTAGCTTAACTTTGAAATAAACATATTCCTTTCTAGAGAATAACCCTATTATGAAAGGCGAGATTTTACTTGTTAATATATACGTTCAATCATGCCTAAAATAAAAAAATACATGCACTAAGCGTATAGAAAACTTAAGCGTATAGAAAACTTAATCACCCCATTCATGATGTGACTAGTAGAGCTGATCAGCCATCAACATCAAGCAATTATTCAGATTAGACAGCATTTAACAATTTTTCAGAGCAGATTTGTGTGGCTAATGTTGATCAGCTATCAACATCTAGCAATTATTCAGATCAGAATTTTTCAGAGCAGCATTGTCTAGATTCAAGTGATGAGTCTGATGTGTGTTCTGCAAATGAATCTGAAAGCTCAGATAGTGAAGGTTCATGCAGTAGTTATCAAAATACTGTGCGCGAGAAACCTCTTGATTTTCAGGAAGAGTTGGCACAATGGTCAACTTCCAACAACATAACACATACTGCAGTTAATGGTATGTTGAAAATGCTGAAAAAATTTCCTTTTGGGTCTGATCTGCCAAATGATGCAAGGTCATTGTTACAAACTCCCAGGTCTATACCAATTAAAAATGTATCAAGAGGTATTTACCACCACTTTGGTGTTGAGAATGGAATAAGAGACATAGTGTTAAATGTTGGTAGCAACCTTTTAAAGCATTCAAAAATTGAATTGCTTGTCAATGTTGATGGTCTCCCCATTGCTAAAAGTACAAACAGTCAGTTATGGCCAATTTTAGGGTCATTAAGCTACTCTATAAATGTACCTTCTGTGTTTCCCCCATTGGTATTTATCATTCTTCCGAAAAACCCGAAAGTTCCGATGATTTTTTGAGTGAATTTGTAAAAGAGATGAAGCATCTCATTGCCAATGGTATAGCTATTAATGGTAAAACATATGATGTTTGCCTTAAAGGAATAATTTGCGATGCACCTGCTCGAGCCTATGTGTTGTGCATCAAAGGCCATTCTGGGTTTTCGAGTTGCAACAAATGTTATGAAGTTGGTGTGTATTATAAAAACAGAGTTTGTTTCCCTAAAGTTGACTTTACTGAAAGAACTGATGTTGATTTCAGAAATTGTAATGATGCAGCTGATGATGAACATCATAGTAATATTTATATATTATTAGAAATTGATAACTTTTGTCCTGTTTCACATGTTCCTTATGAGTATATGCATTTAATATGTTTAGGGGTCATGAAAAAATTGATTAAACTATGGTTGAAAGATGACAACAAAAAAAAGAGACTTAGTAAGAATCAGGTACAAAGTGTTTCAAATCATTTAGTAATACTTAAGAGTTGTTTCACTGATGACTTCTCTCGAAAACCTCGTCCTTTGAAAGAATTTGAACGTTGGAAAGCCACAGAGTTTCGCCAGTTTTTATTGTTTACTGGTCCTGTGGTTATGTCACAAATTTTGAGGCAAGACCGATATGAGCATTTTCTATTACTACATTGTGCAGTTAAAATATTGGTTACGAAATCTAATACCACTATGTTAAATTATGCTCAGTCTTTGTTGAAATGTTTTGTCGAAGGATTTACCCCAGTTTATGGCCAAGAACATATGTCCCACAATATTCATGGATTGCTACATATTTGTAAAGATGTGGAATATTTTGGTCCCTTAGACAATTTCAGTGCATTTCAATTTGAAAACTTCATGAAAGTGTTTAAACATGCATTAAGAAAGCCTGAAAAACCTCTGCATCAAATTGTTAATCGACTGACAGAGAAAAGGTTATCATTGTGCAATATTCCTGCTCCCAAAATAAAATCAAGTGTATGTATTTTGAAAAATGAACATTTCAGCGATATTACTTCAGATGGGCGTCAAGGTTCACAATTTAAGGATGCCTGGTTTGAATCATTTAGGTTACAAGTAACACCTCCAAACAATTTTTGCTTATTAAAAAATGGTTCTGTATGTGAAATTAAAAATTTCATCCAAAAAACTAATGGGGAGATTTATATATTAGCATCAAAATTTATTGACTGCAGTGATTTTTATACATTTCCTGCAAAATCGTCAAAATTTAACTTTTTTTGTCCGTAATGCTTCTCCTTTACATTATTTTACATTGCAATCATTATTGTGTAAGTGTCTTTCATTGAAACATAATGATGGTTTTGTTGTATTTCCTCTGCATAATACCTAGTTTTTAGCTTAGTAAAAAATAATTTTCAAAACTCTCGGCATTTTTCACTTTTGATTTAATTTACTGTTGTATGCAATTCCTGGCTTACATGCAGTAACTTATTGCTTCAATAGTTTACAAATTCTAAGTTTCTGTCATTTATGTGTAATTTTTAATTTCTTTAGTTAAAAAAGAGTTTGGTAACAAGTTTTATATTACTTTGTTTCCGTGGTAATGTGTAACATGGCTAAATGTAATTTGGCAATTTTTTTACTAAGAGTTAAATTATTTTCCCTTTTTCTGTCATATTTAAGGAGATTTCACAGAAAGAGATCTCTGGAACTTTATTTAGTAGAGTTATGTTTTTGCTATGTTTTACTTCAGTTAAACTTATTTTATTAATTAATGATGTTAAAATATCATATCATTATTTGCCGATCATATTTACTATTCACTCATTTTATTTCGAAGTTTTATTAGATATTTATAAGTTACTAGCTGACCCAGCCACGCGTTGCTGTGGCAGAGAATGGAAATAATTTTTTACTCATTGTTTTTATACGATCAAATTAATATTTTTAACAAAGCAGGAGAAAGTTCCGTTGATTTTAAAGCCTCGTGAAAAATTCAGAAATATTCCCGTTTAAAACCTGTCATGTTTCTGGAAAAAGAGAGAAAACTTAGGTATGTATAACCGCTTGGCACCTTCCTGATTTAATTAGAAAGTTCCATCAGCAATATTGCAAACATGACCGAAGTCAAGCAAGAATCGCAAGCAAGTATCGCGCATTGCACTCGCCTGCAATTCTTGCAAAGCAACGTCGTCCATACCTATTTGCTCCCTTCCAGCACTTAATCAACAGGGGCGGAGAAGCCCTACACTTTATAAATACGCTCAGTTAATCTTTGAACTGGGAGCTAGAAATATTTTTCAAAACAGTGAGAAAACTGCATTCGTGCAACGTGTAGCAATTCAGAGAACTTTTTGACAATGATACTTGATTTTTCCAAGAAGTAGATAAAAACAACTGAAATTCTGAAACGTTACCCGGAAATACTCAGAAACGTTTCGGAAATTTTTTGCAGTGTACTTACTTCGTCCAATGGTGCAAAATTATTTGAAAGTGGTAGGTAAAGCATCAGAATGTTGAAATTAAGCACTGACCAATATACAGATTTTGTATGCACAGTTTATCCATGTCAGCCTTAACTATTGTTTTTACAATTGTTTTTAATCAATGACCTCACAAATTATACCACATAAATTGATAAGCTATAAAAGTGGAATTTTATGAATAAGGTAGATAGCATTGATTTCGAACTATTGCTTCGATTATTTTAAATTAGTAAAATTGAAAATTATCTTTGTACTAATTTGTTCACAATGTTTTTGGTTAATCTGTCTTTTGCTAACACGAACAGGTTTGATGGTTTTTCCACACCTGAGCAGGTTACATGTAGTTGTGCCCATGGGAGAAACACCTAATTTTCTAGTCCAACTATCAAGTGATGGCATATCATATTGACTAAATGGCAAATTTGACGTTGAAATGCAAAATTTTCAGTTTAAACTTAAGCTTCATATTCATCTCTGGTGTAAAATCTGGATTTGGACATTTGTGTGTTTGTTAAACTTGATGCAATACGTCTTCAAACGTGAAAGTTATATAGTTTCTCCTTAAAAAATGATGATTGTGTTGGATAGTATGATAAAATTGCTTGAAACAGTTGACGAATACTGTTTCTCCTTATGTCAAACCTGCATTAGAAAGTGTCAACTCCCAATGACTTTGTGTGACCAATAAACACAATTTGCGACAACATCAGGATATGTATTTGACAGTCGACAATTGACGATCCACAAATATTCCTGTCTGTTCGGGAATGCTTACCGAAAACAAAACTGCTACAAAACCAGCGCGATTACAGAGGCAATTATGATTAAAAAAAAAAATATATATCTGGGAATAGACTCTCAATTAGTTTACTTTTTGTCTCAACGGCAGTGTAGAATTTGTCTGGCTATTTGTTGTACTATATATTTTGATACAGATCAATTTCACCGTTTCCAATACCCAGTAATTGCTTAGAAAATACTTGTGGGATTAGATTATTTTGCGTTTATACTCGCATGTTCATGGTCAATCGCATTACCTCGACATCACCTTATAAAAACGATTATTTTAAACATGCGTTGATTACATCGGAATAACTGGTAATGTCTGCCGGAAGTCCTCAGACAATATTTTTTTTCCAGCCGTCAGTAATGACTCATTATTCGCAATAATTGTAGCTAAGACAGCGTCATTGCTCTGTTGTTATACGTTGCAAATCAGTGTTAACTAAGTCGGTGGCCCAACTTTCAAGTGACGGCATATCATAATAACTAAGTGGAAAATTTGAAATTGAAAAGCAAAAACCTTCAGTTAAAACTAAAGCTTCATATTCATCTCTGGTGTAAAATCTGGATTTGGACATTTGAGTGTTTGTTAAACTTTATGAAATACGTCTTCAAACGTGAAATTTATATAGTTTCTCCTTAAAAAATGATGATTGTGTTGGATAGTATGTCGTCAAAATTGTTTTGAACAGTTGACGAATACTGTTTCTCCTTTTGTCAAACCTGCATTAGAAAGTGTCAACTCCCAATGACTTTGTGCGACCAATAAATACAATTTGCGACATGCAACGGGATATGTATTTGACAGTCGACAATTGACGATCCACAAATATTCCTGTCTGTTCGGGAATGTTTACCGAAATTAAAACTGCTACAAAACCAGCGCGATTACAGAGGCAATTATGATTTAAAAAAAAAAAAAATTATCTGGGAATAGACTCTCAATTAGTTCACTTTTCGTCTCAACGGCAGTGTAGAAATTGTCTGGCTCTTTGTTGTACTGTATATTTTGATGGAGTTCAATTTCACCGTTTCCAATACCCAGCAGTTGCTTAGAAAATACTTGTGCGATTAGATTATTTTGCGTTTATATTCGCATGTTCATGGCCAATCGCATTATCTCGACATTACGCTATAAAAACGATTGTTTTAATCACGCGTTGATTTCATCGCAATAACTGGTAATGTCTGCCGGAAATCCCCAGGAGTATTCAGACAATTTCGCCGAAAAGTTTATCGTTGCCGTTCAAATCTTGCACAATCCTATGATGTGCTTCGAATGAATGTTTTTACTCATGAGCCATAGTACACTTATCCCAAATTTTAATTTCACTCTCTTGCAACACGATAGCCATTCCACGTTTTTTTTTTCTTTAACGTTACACATTGCGTTTTGTTTGTTATGAATATCTAATAGGCAACTTTAAAGCTGAATGTGCTGTTCGTCTACCATCTAAAAAAAGTAGCAGCAATGCCTGACGATGCAATTGTCACTGCAATTTTGTTTTGCGAACGTATCTTTGCAAGAATTATTGTTATTGAAAATCTCTTGGGGAACAAAATAAAGAAAATAATTGTTTTCCGCTTAAATTCATTAACCTTCCTAAAATTAACCTTGAATGTTTTTGAAGAATTCAATAGTCTTCTTGGTTAAAGGCAGTTATGATTCTGGCACCTTCAGAGAAGCCTAACGCAGGTTTAGTATAATAGCCTGGAACCTTCCTGCTTTTCGAAGAAAGCTCTTAAAGCATTAATGCACGCATTGCCAACGCGAAGACAGACTCTCGAGCAGGTGTCTGGAATGTAACTCCTCCGCAATTCTTGCACAGTTTCATGATCCAGATATCTTTTCGCACTCATTGGGTGATGAGTCAATCTGGACGAACCGTAATCGCTCTGAAACCGATACACCTATTAAATACGTTTAGTTAATCTTGATACTGGTGGAGAAAAATATTTTTCTCAATGGTGTGGAATCTGCAATTTGTAGCAATTCAAGGAAACGTTTTGAAAAATATAGGTGATTTTCTCAGGAAGTGAATAATAACCTGTAATATCCCGAAACGTTATATGGAAATTCTAAGCAACATTTCTAAATTTTTTGTCACTGTGTTTTTAGGAGTAAGTCACACGATGTTAGAGTTATATCGATTAATTAACTTACACCGCCATCTATTAAGGATTTTTAGAACTAAACAATTAATTCACACTATTATTGCATAATTAATATGAAATTTGCAATAAAAAATTATAAAAACTATCCTATCTTTTAAGTTGGACCAAATGACACATAGATATGAAATTTGATAAAAATCGGTTCAGTAGTTTCGGAGTTTACCCCGAACAAACATCGCGACACGAGATTTATATATATACTAGCCGACCCAGCCACGCGTTGCTGTGGCAAAGAAGTTGGATTAAAATAAACGTTTACTCATTATTTTGATAGAATCAAATAAATATTTTTAATAGAGCTTAAAATAGTCTAGTCTATTTTCAAACATATGAGATTGATAATGGGCGTGATTCAATGTAAAAACGATTCATAAATGTTCCTGGAAAATTATGGACAGCTTATGTGGCCAATTTCTGCCAGTAACATGTCATGCCAAAACCCGGAAAGTTTTCCGACAAAAGTTAATAACCTTCCTGAAATTATCTCGGAAGCCTCTTGAAAAATTCAAAGATCTTTCTGTTTGAAGCTAGCCGTGTTTCTGGAACTTTACTGTTAACTTAGGAAGGGATTTAAAAAAAAAAAATAGCACCTTTCTGATTTATTAAGGAACTTCTATAAGCAGTAATGCAAACATAGCCAAAGCTTTGCCAGTATCGAAAATTTTTACTCAGTAACGTTTCGGATTTTTTTTTTTTTTTTTTTTACAGTGCAGGCTGAAGAAAGTACTTATTGAATTCAGTAAGTACTAACTAAATTTTCTATGGAAAAAGCACTGTACTTACGCTTAGTAAATTTTGTAAATATGACTTCGGCCAAAAAAAAAAAGCAAAAATAACTTGAAAGTGATAGTAAATATCGAAACTGATTATAAAATAACCGAATATATAAACTAAGCATAAACCACCATACACTTTTAGACTCTACACTACATTTTATTCACCTCAGCTTTCTCTATAGTTTGTAATCAATAACTTCTTTACAAAAAACACTAACTAAATTAAAAACATGTAAAAATTAATTTTTTTCAATGAAGTAGATAACATTGACTTCGAACTATTGTTTCTATTATTTGAAAACTGAAAACTAAGTTGCAGAGAAGCACTAAGTTGTGCTTAATGTTCTTGCTTAACCAGTCTTTTTCTAATACGCAAAGTATGATAACTTTCCACTTGTGAGTACGCGATACATGGTTGCCCATGAGAGAAATATATATGTTTCAAGTCCAAACCGAAGGAAGACTTGTTTATTCTTGAGATGTATTTATGAACTTTGCGAAAGCTAAACGAAGCAAAAATTGAAGCCTTTCAAATGTGTTTGAAAATTATGACGCTATTAATGGATTACGTTGCAAACACAAACATTTCTCCTTTAAACTTTCCCGTCAATATTGTTGACTTTTGATGAAGAAATGTGTACCTTTGCGGAATTTAGGTAGGTTTAAATCGCGAAAAAGAATAAATTGTTGAGTCAATTTTCAACCGGAAATCGTGAAGTCGCATTCCTAGTGTATCGAAGGAATTTAAAAATTCAGTTGGAATGTTTACTGCTTTGTTTTCATCGACAACTGTATAGGCTTGTTCAGCATCAATGGGGAGCTTTTTTTTCCAGCCGTCAGTAATGGCTCATTATTCGCAATAATTGTAGCTAAGACAGCGTCATTGCTCTGTTGTTATACGTTGCAAATCAGTGTTAACTAAGTCTTTGGCCCAACTATCAAGTGACGGCACATCATAATAACTAAGTGGAAAATTTGAAATTGAAAAGCAAAAACCTTCAGTTAAAACTAAAGCTTCATATTCATCTCTGGTGTAAAATCTGGATTTGGACATTTGTGTGTTTGTTAAACTTTATGAAATACGTCTTCAAACGTGAAATTTATATAGTTTCTCCTTAAAAAATGATGATTGTGTTGGATAGTATGTCGTCAAAATTGTTTTAAACAGTTGACGAATACTGTTTCTCCTTATGTCAAACCTGCATTAGAAAGTGTCAACTCCCAATGACTTTGTGCGACCAATAAATACAATTTGCGACATGCAACGGGATATGTATTTGACAGTCGACAATTGACGATCCACAAATATTCCTGTCTGTTCGGGAATGTTTACCAAAATTAAAACTGCTACAAAACCAGCGCGATTACAGAGGCAATTATGATTTAAAAAAAATTAAATTTATCTGGGAATAGACTCTCAATTAGTTCACTTTTCGTCTCAACGGCAGTGTAGAAATTGGCTCTTTGTTGTACTGTATATTTTGATACAGTTCAATTTCACCGTTTCCAATACCCAGTAATTGGTTAGAAAATACTTGTGGAGTTAGATTATTTTGCGTTTATCCTCGCATGTTCATGGCCGATCGCATTAGAGCTCCTTGAAAAAGACAGGCTGACTTATCCGACATTTTGGTTCCAAGGCAGAATTGGATCCAACCTCGTTTCTAGTATTTATAAATACGTTATAATATTCGCTGGTTGCTAAGTCGTAAATTAATTGATGATAAGTTGAGTAAAATGTGCCTTAAGGTAAATTTAGAAAGATAACTTCGTTCTCAAATTCAGCAAAAATGCATCGAGAAATGTTTACGGTAATAAACCTCATTTTCACACCTTATTTGTTTTTAATTTGTATTAATTAAATTGTCTTCATCTACAGAATAAAATAATCAAACGTCAATCGGGCAACACACTTAAAGCTTTGACACCAGTTTTCTGCAATGAGGCTTTTGTACAAATGTTTATTTTTTTCCCCCGACAATTTTGGAACCAAAATGTCTGATAAGTCAGCTCCCCTTATGTAGGAGCCTTAGATCGCATTATCTCGACATTACGCTATAAAAACGATTGTTTTAATCATGCGTTGATTTCATCGGAATAACTGGTAATGTCTGCCGGAAATCCCCAGGAGTATTCAGACAATTTCGCCTAAAAATTTATCGTTGCCGTTCAAATCTTGCACAATCCTATGATGTGCTTCGAATGAATGCTTTTACTCATGAGCCTTAGTACACTTATCGAAAATTTTAATTTCACTCTCTTGCAACACTACAGCCATTCTGCGTTTTTTATTTTTTCTTTAATGTTACACATTGCGTTTTGTTTGTTATGAACATCTAGTAGGCAACTTTAATGCTGAATGTGCTGTTCGTCTACCATCTGAAAAAAGTAGCAGCAATGCCTGACGATGCAATTGTCACTGCAATTTTCTGTTGCGAACGTATCTTTGCAAGAATTAATGATATTAAAAATCTCTTGGGGAACAAAATAAAGAAAATATTTACTTTCCGCTTAAATTCATTAACCTTCCTGAAATTAACTGGAATATTTTTGAAGAATTCAGTAGTCTTCTTGGTTTAAGGCAGTTATGATTCTGGCACCTTCAGCGAAGCCTAACGCAAGTTTTACATAATAGCCTAGAACCCTCCTGCTTTTCTGAGAAAGTTCTCAAAGCATTAATGCACGCTTTGCTAACGCGAAGACAGACTCTCAAGCAAGTAAGTCGAATGAAGTTCCTCTGCAGCTCTTGCAAAGCTTCGTGATCCAGATATCTTTTCGCATTCATTGGGTGTTGAGGCAATCTGGACGAACCGTAATCGCTCCGAAACCGATACACTTATTAAATGCGTTTAGTTAATCTTGATACTGGTGGAGAAAAGTATTTTTCACAACGTTGTGAAATCTGCAATTTGTAGCAATTTAAAGAAACGTTTTGAAAAATATAGTTGATTTTCTCAGGAAGTGAATAATAACCTGTAATATCCGAAAACGTTATATAGAAATTCTAAGCAACATTTCTGAGTTTCTTTATCATGGTGTTTTTAGCAGTAAGTCATACAATGTTACAGTTATATCGATTAATTAACTTACACCGCCATCTATTAAGAATTTTTAGAACTAAACAATTAATTCACACTATTATGGCATAATTAATATGAAATTTGCGATAAAAAATTATAAAAACTATCCTATCTTTTAAGTTGGACCAAATGACACATAGATATGAAATTTGAGAAAAATCGGTTGAGTAGTTTCGGAGTTTACCCCGAACAAACATCGTGACACGAGATTTTTATATATATAGATAGATGTGAATATGTACACAAGGTTTTGATTTCGATTTCATCTGTTTCCGAGAATTTTACTTCCCTGTTCAGTTTTATGTTATATCCTCTCTTTTTTGAAATTAAAAAAAAAAAATTAGGTAAATTAATCAATCAATTACTTAGGTAATTTAATCAATTGCTACTTCAATGAATATTTGAAAACGGTTCAATTTCACATCATTTACAGGCTTACTTTATTTTCTGCATAGTTTATGTTGCAATTTGTTCTTGTCCAATAATATTTCTAGAGTGCTCGGGAAAAAGAGTATAAGTCAAAAGTTGAGTAAAATCAGGTTATTTCATATTTATACTATATGGACCTTATCTTTCATTGCGGTTCAGATAGTAAATGTCAATTCGTTTTAATTCTTTGTAAAAGCAATATAGTATAAAGCAGGTAAGTCATTTTTACTAAAGGGAAAAAGTATTTTAAAGGGGGAAAAGTATTCAGTATTTTTGACTTATACTCTTTTGCCCGAGCACCCTAGATTTATAATATTAATTACCCATATTTTTTTCAGTTTTTGATATTCATCCATTTTGTTTCAGGGATTGAATGTTTATAACTATTGATTCAATGTTTATAACTACTGTGTTTTTATTTAAAGAATCAATTTTTACTAGAGGTGGATTAGATTTTGTTATTTCCGATTCATTTATTCAAGTACACATATTTAAGGAGATCTCGCAGGAAAAGATCTCTGGAACTTTAATAGAGTGTTATCTTTTTGCTATGTTTTACCTCGGTTAAACTTATTATATTAATTAATGATGTTTATAAGTTATGTGAATATGTACTCAAGGTTTTGATTTCTATTTCATCTGTTTCAAGAATTTTTCTTCCCAGTTCAGTTTTATGTTATAACCTCTCTTTGTTTTGTAATTTAAAAAAACTCTGTTTTAGGTAAATTAAAGTCACTTTATCAATTGCTACTCTATAAATATTTAAAAAGTTTCATTTTACATCATTTACAGGCTTATTTTATATTCTGCAAAGTTTATGCTGCAATTTGTTCATGTACAATATTTATAATTTTAATTAGCCATATATTTTACAGTTATTGATATTCTTCCATTTTGTTTCAGGGATTGAATGGTTACAACTATTGAATCAATGTTTATAACTATCGCATGTTTTTATTTAAAGAATTGATTTTTACTTGATGTGGATTTGATTTTTTTTATTTCAGATTTAAAAAAAAAACCTTGCCATCCAATTTTCCTTTCTTATTTCTCGTTTTATTTCACATAATTTTTTTTCTTTTTACAACATTTAATTGATTGCTGAGGTAAGCTTCCCTTTCATTTTTCTATTCACTGTAAAAAAATTCCGAAACGATACTGAGTATTTCCGAGTTACGTTTCGGGATTTTAATGGTTTTTACCCACTTCCTGGAAAAATCAAGTATCCGTGTCAAAACGTTTCCTGAATTGCTATAAGTCGCACGAATGCAGACTTTTCACTGTTGTCAAAAATATTTTTAGCTCCCAGTTTAAAGATTAACTAAACGTATTTATAGAGTGCATCGGCTTCAGTTCAATTACGGTCCGTCCATGCTAATTAAGCTTCCAAAGGGAGCGAAAAAGTGTGGACTACTTTGCTTTGCAAGAATTGCAGGCGGGTAAAATTCTCGTCATTTACTTGCAATTCTGGCTTAGCTTTGGCCATGTTTCCGATAATGCTCTTGGAACTACCTTGGTAAATCAGGAAGATGCCGAGTTATTATATTGTACATTCCTAAGTTTAATCTAAAGTTTCAGAGACACGACTGGTTTCTAACGGGAAGATTTCTGAATTTTTCAGGAAGCTTCCGAGATAAATTCAGGAAGGTTACTGAATTTTAGCAGAAAACGTTCCTGGTTTTTGCAAGTTCTGTTACTGGCAGAAATTAGGCACATCAGCTGCCCATTATTTTCCAGGAACGTTTCTGAATCTAGGACTAACAGTTGCGAAAATAAAGGTCTTGCAAGTTAAAACGGAACACCCTGTATATTAAATTGTTTCAATTAGCTCTAATTTCTATTTAAGTTTAGTGATAAAAGTAGAAAAATAATAATCACCATGTGTAATGTGAATGATGATGGTGACAAATATTTAACACACAGGACCTGTACCTGTTGTGCTTTTTACCCATGCAAATTAACGTGTATTATATTGTGATAAGTCAACCAAAAACCAACTGAATAGAAATACGTGTTTCTTTCATCTTGTTCCTCTTTTTAAAAGAATCTTGACTGCTCTTTAAAAAGGTTTGCATTCAGTTAAGGTAAGAGGATTTTTATTGTACTGATAATATTAAATTTGTATTAATGATGAAATTTTTTTCCTCTGTGTTATCGTGAGTGCAGCTGCAACAAGAAAGAATCCAATGGTGGAAAATGCTGCTACTGATGCAGCAATAGAGATATCGATAAAGAACTGGTTAAGGCATGCTAAATGGAGAAGCACCAAGACATTGCCAGTTATGTCTCAGTCGTTAATTAATCCCCCCTCGCCCCAACTGGAACATTAAACACATTGGATTGTATTCGCTGTAAATAAACTTGTATAGATGTTGACTTTGTCTTTTTTTTTTTCTTTTCAAGTTTATTTTACAGATAGAACACTAGTAGCCAAAGTTTTCTGCATCTTGAAATTCTGCCAACTGCACTGTAAAAAAATCACGAAACGCTACTTAGTATCTCAGTGGAACGTTGAGGAATTCCACATGTTTTTATCTATTTCCCAGTAAAATCAACTATCTTTGCATAAAAATTTCCTGAATTGGTACAAGTTGCACGAATGTAGACTTTTCAGTGTTGTGAAAAATATTTTTAGCTACCAGTTTCAAGATTAACCGAGCCTGTTTATTAAGCATGTGGTTTTAGTTTAATTACGGTCGGCCAGATAGGCTAAACTCCCAATAAGAGCGAACAAGTCACTGGGCAGTTGCAGCTTTTCAAGGAAAGAAAAGTAGGAAAGGGCTCTTACTTGCAACTCTGTCTTAGCTATGGCCCATAATTTTCCAGGAACGTTTCTATATTGTTTTGCAATGTAACTACTTGCGCTGCGTCGTTCAGAACCCGTAAACAAAGACGTAGCGAAACTAACAATGCACCACTACACAACTCAACAGACATATGTTTAAATAGAATAGAATGGAATGAAAGGTCTAGACCATTTTTATGGCACCTTAAATCACTATGTGGGGGCATCATTTTTTAACGTTGATAATGTGCAATCAATTAATTTAACTATTTTAAAACATTAATTTTTCTAATACACCCTAGCGTTTGTTCTTGACAATACAGGATTTAGGCAGACGTTTGATAGCAAAATGGAAAAAATCCTTCATATTCACAATATTAGAGTCATTGCATGAATCAAATCATTAGTCCTGAGTGACAATATTTAATCTATTCAAAAATAAAAATTCAGCGAAAAAATATCAAATTAAACAAAAATATCAAATTAGTCTTTGGGTCAAGTCTCCCTACTTAGCTTGGGTCAAAACTCACAAGTTAGCTTTTTTTGTTTACCTTAAATTTTTATCAACTTAAGTTATATAAAACTACTGTATACCAATTGATAGCTAGAAAAGTGACTAAAACATTCATAGTGTTAAAATTCATTTCCCTCAAAACTAAAGATTAAAATCTAAAAAATTCCAAAATCTCCAAAATTTACTTTTAAGGTGCAGTATCATTTAACACTAAATTTCTCGAAAACCACTGAAAATTCTGAAATGGCTGATCCGTGCAAAATACTGTTATGGGACTGTTCAACCAATAATATGACTAAAATTTTCCCTAAATATCCTTTTCATGGAAAAAATCATCATGGGTCAAGTCTCCCTATGGGTCGAACCTCCCTAGTTTCCCTTAATAGTTTTTGTTGTTGTTTTTTAACCAACTTGAATGATACTAAATTAAATTCTTGCTGAAACAGAAGGTATGTCTTACAAAGAAAAAATATCTATGATTTCTTTTTTTTTCCATACTGCACAACGATGTTGTGCTGGTTTGAAAATTCATGTCTTTAAATAAGGTAAATGTACCAACAATGGGTCACGGACTTTTTAAATGATGAAAAGCAATTTTATCTTGCACTAACAATTGAAGTAATAGCTTATTCTTTAAACCGTTTTCTTCAAATATGCAAAAGAAAAAACTTATGAAATCCATTGTTATAGAGTTAAAAACAATCGCTTTTATTTATTAAGGTCAACAGTACGTTTTACTTTTAAGCATTACTTTGTTTAAAAAATGTGTATATTTTTTATTGGAATGCATTTTATACTCGATTAAATATTTAATTGTCTCTGAGGGATGTTTATTCCTTATAAAACATTTTAAAAAAAACATGAACTAGTATTTAAACGGAGCATCATTTTTCTGTTCATGTATTGTTTAATTGTTGCATAAATGGGCATGTTGGTTAAATACTAGAATATAAACGAATTTTTAGTTTGATATTTTGCTGATTATTTTGTGTAGCAATTAGCCTATTTCAATACTTACATGTGGCCCAGTACTGGTGCGTCTGAAATTTAGTCTCCAGTTACTTAAGTGTAGAGAGGGTATTACTTTTCAAATTAAGGAATGTTTTTGATGCTTTTCTGCAAAAATAATGCTTTGTACAATACTGGAAAAATAATCTTACGACACAATTCTTAAATACTATTTTTGCAACTGACTGATGTCCTGAGCTAGGCCGTTATTATTGCATTCGCCATCCTTATATATTATTTCTGTAGCCTGTTTTTGGTTTCTACGCCAGATTTTCCTCAATTCTTGATCGATTTCTCTGACTTACACCTTATTTTAAAGCTTATCGTGCTGGCTACTGACGAAAAATAGACCCACGGTCTAAAAATTGTTTTTTTCTACCAAAAAACCCGTTTTAAAGAACCAGAATCAGGTTTTCGGTTAAACTTATAACTTTAACTTGCACTATGACCGACACAGCTGAATAGCTTGATCGGCAGAGCGTTCTCTTCGTAACCAGGAGAATGCGTGTTCGGGCCCACGGCCGGACAATCTGCATCAAAAAAATTAGAGAAATATCGCGCGTTACATGAACGCTTAATTAAGTGAATAACAAATATCTGGGAATAGATTAAATGAGAAGGAAACGCTTCTTGCTGTTATGAAAACTTGATGTAACATTGTGCTAAATTATTTCTGAATTGTAAGCTTTTTTTTTTTTTTTTCAAAAAAAACTTTGGCTCTGGTAAGAAAATTCAAGCATAATGTAAGCGAAAATATAAGTATCAGATTTAGGATTTCAGACTACAATAGAATTTTTTTTTATTTTTAGAAAAACATAATTAATCGTATCTTGAAATATATATTCTTCGAATGAGTTTTTGACTCTTTGTACAAATAGAAAAATTTCTACCTCAATTTGAAGGATAAAATATATATTTTTTCTTCTTTTTGCAAAAAGAAAAAAAAAGAATAGCTTATCGCATTTTTACAACATTTGAAAAGCTACGCTTAAAAAAGAGCATAGTTCAATTCATTTTGTGTTTTAACCGTGCTGTTAAATGATGAACACGTGCTGCCATCTAAGTCATAACGGTTCAAGCAGCCTGCGGTAACAAATTGTAAAAATTTTCAAAAATAAAAACACTTCTCTTCAGTATCTTATCTTATATATTATTTCTGTGGATTATTTTTCTTTCAGTATGAGAGATCTTTCTTTATCTCTTGAAGAAATCCCCTCCCCCCGTCATTTCAAAACTTATCAGGCCGGCTAATGAAGAAAAATAGACTTACGGTCTAAAATTCAAGTTTTCGGAAACGCCCCTTCCTGTTGGAAAACCTTGATGCAGCCTGTAGTTTTTATGCACTTTTTTTATTTTTTTGAAGCAAAGTTCAAATACAATTTTTCAATTTTTTGCGTCGCTTTCGGCAAGAAAAAAAAAAGAGTAAAATTAACCTGTTCTTTTTTTTTTTTTTTTTTTTTTTTTAAAGCTTAAAAGCACTGGACTTAGTTGTTCGGTTAAATTGATAAATTTTTTTCCGTAGAGCCTTCGGCTATAAATTATGAACTTCGGACAAGCTCGGGATGTCGGACATAATAGCAAATTTGCATTAATATTACGCATTACATGTACTCATAACATAAAATAGATAACACGCGTAATAAAATAAATACAGTGGGAATGCTACTTTGGTGTTTCGACTCCTTTATGCAGGCTACAGTTATCATTCCGATAAATTGACTGTTTATCTAAAGGTGTTCTTCCTTCTTTTTAAAGCTTTGACTTCGTCCAGACTTATGCAAAATGTAAGCATAAAAAAGTATTAGATTTACCTCAAGGGAAACCTTTTTGTGCAGAAAAACATTTTCATTGTATGCTGAAATGTAGATTTTTCTAATAGCAGTGTTCGACATTTGTACAAATGAAAAAATACTACGCCAAATTTAAATTACGAGTTTCACCCAGTAAACTTTATTATTTATTTGAATACGATGTAAAAAATTAAAATTGTTATCAACTTCATTAGTAAGAAATCATTTCCTACTCCTCTTATTTCGGCTGGAAAAAAAAAACATTTTATCTACGTTCGAAAAATTACACTTAAAAAACGGACTCAGTTTAACTGGTTTTGGTTTTGAATTTTAAGTGTTCGATTAATAGAAAAACATGTGCGGGCATTTTAGCCGTAACAGTTAAAGCAGCCTGCTATGGGAAATTGTTCTATATTCAAAATTAAAAACTTTTTTTCAATCTAATTTATTACTTTTCTAGAATGTTTGTTTCAATCTTTACGTGAGATCTTCCTCATTCTTTAATCAAGCTCCATGTTTTACGAAGAATTTTAAATTGTATCATGCTGGCTAATGACAAAACATAGACGAATGATTTTTTTTTCGGCAAAAAGCTTTTTTTGCTGTTTTTTATTACGCATTCCTTCAATGAATAGCATTCGAAAAGGAAGGCGCAATTGCTAGGTTTGTTGGAATGTAGTGCTGTTAATCAGAATGGCGCCAGTTCGAATCCGTGTCAATAAATATCTCTTTAATGTTTCTTTTCTTTCCCCGTCAGATGCTCACATGGGCAGGACTGTATTTGCCACAACCTGTGTTTTCACATGCACAATTACTGCTTTTTCACGAGTCACTCAACCATACTTTTAATGATATTTATGTTTGCATTGTAAATACGTAAAACCAAAAGGTGAGCGATGATCAAATTATCACATCGTTGTATTTAACGAGATTTTGTTACTGATGTCTTCAAATTACATTCCTTCTCTTGGGCGCTTACTTTTTTCCGTTTACTTTTTTCGGTGTTTCTTCATAATGTTCTTTCTTTGAAATTTTTAAAGAGCGTTATGCCTTGTGAAACGATTCGAAGCATAGTGCGGAATTCCGCACGGGTCGACTAGTATATTTTTTATTTTCTTAAAGAAACATTTAAGTTTTTGCAAAAAATATTGCAACCAGGTTTTGAAACTTTTTCATTGGGGGTTGGGGACTTTTTATGAGACTCTTTTTTTTTTAATTTCTGTATTCTATAGTAAAATGCTACGTGGTTCTAATAGTCATACCGTGAAGAGAATTTAAAACATCATTGGTCATTAACAGATAAATAAGCCGTTTTCGTTTTAAAAACAAATAGTATTTTATTACAATTTCCAATTTCTTTATGCAAATACAAAACGACTTTTATGGGATACAACTACATGCAGAGATCATTCTCCGAGGCCGTGGTAGCCTGATCGGTAGGGCATTGGACTCGGGGCCGGAGGGCCTCGGGTTCGATCCCCGCTGGTCGAAGACCCACCGTCGTCATTAAAGGGGACTGGGCGACGTTAAATATGCTCGTGGTCTCAATGTCCTCCAAGTGAAACGATACCTCTGGGGGTGCTAGCACCAGGTAGCAATTAGCTCTTGGACTAGTTCTAAATTCTCATTACTGTTCGATCCGGTGATGGTGCTGCCATCTATCGGTATATAAAATAATGGAGGCAAGGCACTTAGTATGCAGACCTCGTCATAAATACAGTTGTAGTCAGCTGTGACTCTTGAATAGAATAGAATAGAATAGATCATTCTCCTTAATTACAGCTTTTATTTAATTTAATACGATTCAATCAATGACGTATAGTAATTATAAACAAAAAAATATACAATAATATTTCTGAAGTTGAAAGGGAAAAACAGAAGTATGGAGATAACCAATGACTAAATGGTTAAGCTCAAGTAAACAGTTATTTATTTTTTGAAGGCAATAACTCTTTACAATGCCCATACACATCAATACCTTGTTTTTAGAACGACATAGTAATGATAACTACGCTAGTTTTATTTTTCATGCTAAACGTATTTGGCAAAAAATTTAATATATTTGGGGTTTTAGAAGCATTGCTTCAATTGGTATTTTTCTCGATTTTTGAAGGGCTGTGCTTCCGGAGGATAGATGCGCCGTGTTTAAGGATGCGCCTTTGCACTTGGCGGACACCCCTGTAGAAGAAATGTCTTGATCGTGCAATCGGGGTCGCTTTGTGAGAATTCGACAACATTTTTACGTTATATTTTTCTACTTTTAAGAAGCAAGTAGAATTAGAATGGCAGGTCATCTTCCAGTTTCTTTAGCTAGTCACTCAATTAACGGTGAAAATTATAATAGTAGTAGTTTTTCTCTTTTGGGATTTCTTGAACTGCAATCGTTCCCCTGAAAAAACTAAATATCTTCTATTAGAATGATGTAAAGTTTTTCTTTATTGCTTCTTTGCCAATGAATCTGTAAAATTCTGGAACCAGGTGTCCGGTCTGGAACGAACCTTACCGTTTCACAGAATACAGATCTCAAATAAAGTCTGTATCCTGTAATGCATGTAAGGCCCGAACAAGAAATCTTTGTTATGATGTGCCGTTTTCTTATCTATAGAGTCCCTCTGTTGTCAAGCAGGACCGATTCAAAATACATATATGCTCAATATTAGCAATAGCTAATTATTTTCTAAATCTCGAATGGTACCCGATGAAAGGAAAGTTAGTAAGAAACGGGTACCTTTGTAGATGAAATATCTTCATCGGGGAAGGGCGGGGGGGGGGGCTACTTAATAATAATTTGGCAGCTATTTTACTTTGTTACACAAACAAGTAGTATTAGCATAGTAGACGACATTCCGCATCATTTATTGTACGCTTTCTAAGAGAAGGCACTTGGCTCCTCCTTCGTCACTTGGCAGCCTATGATTCTATTGCTTTGATTTCGGCAGAAGGTATATTCGGCTCATAGCATTTTGATATAGAAGCAGCAGTTTTTAAAATGTAAGAATAACTATAATGACAACAGACAAGTGATTTAAACGACACTAAGACAACTTTGCTTCCTTACCGAATAAGCCCCTGCGTAAAATGGAACTCAGCGTTTGAAGAGGCGGGGCGAAGTGCCTTCTCGTAAAAAACGGACAATACCTAGGCACTTAGTAAATAGTGCCACTTATGATAGGAGTATTTTTTCTCTCTTGCTTGCTGAATTCCAATTGTTCCTCTGGTAAACTAATCTTCTTTCTTCAGAAAAATGATGGAAACATTTTCCTTTCTCGATTGTTTCTTTGCCTCCGAATCTGTCCAATTCTGGAGCCAGTCGTCCGATCTGGAACGAACCTTACCGCTTCACAGTATACAAATCTCAAATAAAGTCTGTATCCTGTAACGCAGCAAAGGCCCGAACAAGAAATCTTTGTTATGATGTGCCGTTTTCTTATCCATTAAGCAACTATGATGTAAAGTAGGACCGATTCAAAAGCACATATATGCTCAATAATAGAAATAGCTAATTATTTTCTAAATCTCGAAGGGTACACAATGAAAGTAAAGTAAGTAAGTAACGCTAAGCGTAGTTGTTGTTTATTTTTAATAACGCTTTCTAATGCTTATAGTTTGAATGGTGACAAATTTAATGTCAAAAAAAAAAGTATACGTATTTGAAACTTGTGATCCCAACGAAAAAAGTCATGATTATAATGTGCTATTGAAACTTATTTAGGGGAAATTCAATAGTTTTTTTTTTTTTTTTCGCTTTGTTAAGAGACGCACTTGGGGGTTTGGTGGTATTAAAAGATGAATTATTGCTTTTGGTGGGCACCTCTGTGAATGAAATATCTTTATCCGGGGGCAGGGTGGGGGGGCACTTAATAATAATTTAGCAGCTGTTTTACTTTGTTACACAAACAAATTGAATTAGAATAGTAGACGATCTTCCGCATTATTTACCTAGGAACTCAGTAAATGGTGCCACTTATGATAGTAGTATTTTTTCATTCTTGCTTGCTGAATTCCAATTGTTCCTCTGGAAAAACAAATCTTCTTCTTCCTTCATAAAATTATGGAGAATTTTTCCTTTCTTGATTGCTTCTATGCCACTAAGTCTGTCAAAACACTGAGTCTGTCTGGAACCATGGATCCGGTTTGAACGAACCTTGCCGGTTCACAGTTTTCAGATCTCAAGTGAAGTCTGTATCTTGTAAAAACCGGTAAGGCCCGAACTAGAAACATTTGTTCTGATGAGCCGTTTTCTTATCCATAGAGCCACTCCGATGTCAAGCAGGACCGATTCAAAAACACATCTGAGCTCGATATTAGCAATAGCTAATTACTTTCTAAATCTATGGTGGCAAGTTTAATGTCAAAAAGAAAAAAAAAAAGGAAGCCTGGGCTCCCATCGAAGAGCGTCATGATTTAGAATGTGCTATTAAAACTTATGTAGGGGATTTTTTTTATAGAGTTTTTTTTTTTTTTTTTTCACTTTGTTAAGGGCTGCTCTTGGGTGTTTTCGTAGCATTAAAAAGATGCATATTTGCTTTCGACGGGCACCTTTGTAAATCAAACATCTTCATCGGGGGAGGGGGGCACATAATAATAATATTGCAGCTATTTTACTTTGTGACACAAACAAGTAGTATTAGAATAATAGACGACCTTCCGCATCATTTATTGTCCGCTTTCCAAGAGAAGGCACTTGGCTCCTCCTTCGTCACTTGGCAGCCTATGATTCTATTGCTCTGATTTCGGCAGAAGGTACATTCGGCTCATAGCATTTTGATATAAAAGCAGCAGTTTTTAAAATGTAAGAATAACTATAATGACAGCAGACAAATGATTTAAACGACACTAAGACAACTTTGCTTAATTACTAAATAACCCCCTGCGTAAAATGGAACTCAGCGTTCGAAGAGGCGGGGCGAAGTGCCTTCTCGTAAAAGAACGGACAATACCTAGGCCTTTAGTAAATGGTGCCACTTATGATTGGAGTATTTTTTCTGTCTTGCTTGCTGAATTCCAATGGTACATCTGGTAAACTAATCTTCTTTCTTCATAAAAATGATGAAAAATTTTTTCTTTCTTGATTGCTTCTTTTCCTCTGAATCTGTCAAATTCTGGAACCAGGCGTCCGATCTGGAACGAAACTTACCGCTTCACAGTATACAAATCTCAAGTAAATTCTGTATCCTGTAATGCTAGTAAGGATCGAACTAGAAATCTTCGTTATGATGGGCCATCTTCTTATCCATGGAACCACTCTGATGTCAAGCATGATCGATTCAAAAGCATATCTTAGCTCGGTATTAGCAATGGCTAATTATTTTATAAATCTCGAATCGGACACAATGAAAGGAAAGTGAGTAAATAGACCAAAGCTTAACTGTTTTTCATTTTTAATAACACTTTCTAGTGCCAATAGGGAAGTTCTCGATTTTTCAATTTTATTTTTGTATGATAGAGTAACATGTATGAACATCAAGGGTGAAAAAAATTTTACGATACGATAAGTAGTTTTTTTAAATTGATTTTTGAAGTTCAAGCGCTTGTGGCGTCAAATGGCATAGGAAGTGATGTCATGCGCTCTTCCGATAGGGGAGAAGCCGAAGGTCACGCATTCGACTTCGAAGACGAAACGTAAAAGGCTTAATATTCTCGCATTTAACTCCTCGCTTTTCGGGAACATTAAACCTCTCATCCTCTCGGAAATATTCGAATATAATCATTGATGTTACATGAGGAAGATTATTTAGATTGTGCTTTAACGAATCCGGTCTCCATAGTGTGTTCAAAAGGATTATTGAATTTCTAAAAAATATAAATATCAGCGCTCTCAAAATGTCCCTAGCGAAAACAAGGGATCTTCGGCGGAAGGCTGCCCACTCGCGCCCTGTGACGTAGGCTCGTGACGTTTCAGAAGAGCGCACTTTTGCGCGTGGATTTTTAAAAATTCATTAAAAACCAACCGCGGTGTTTTAAAATTCGGCGATGGTGAATTTTTTAGTTTTGAGGGTCAATTAACAATATCCAAGAGCCAAAATATGAACATTTAATAGGTTGCAACTTCCCTATTGTTTGAATGGTGACAAGTTTAATGTTAAAAAGAAAAAAAAAACAATATGTATTTGAAGCCTGAGGTCCTAACAAAGAGCGTCATGATTTAGAATGTGCTATTAAAACTTATGTAGGGGACATTTTATAGCGGTTTTTTTTTTTTTTTCACTTTGTTAAGGGCTGTTCTTGTGTGTTTTCGTAGCATTTAAAAAATGCATATCTGCTTTGGACGGGCACATTTGTAAATGAAATATCTTCATCGGGGGAGGGGGGGGGCACTTAATAATAATATTGCAGCTATTTTACTTTGTTACACAAACAAGTAGTATTAGAATAGTAGACGACCTTCCGCATCATTTATTGTCCGCTTTCCAAGAGAAGGCACTTGGCTCCTCCTTCGTCACTTGGCAGCCTATGATTCTATTGCTCTGATTTCGGCAGAAGGTATATTCGACTCATAGCATTTTAATATAGAAGCAGCAGTTTTTAAATGTAAGAATAACTATAATGACAACAGACAAGTGATTTAAACGACACAAAGACAACTTTGCTTAATTACCGAATAACCCCCTGCGTAAAATGGAACTCAGCGTTCGAAGAGGCGGGGCGAAGTGCCTTCTCGTAAAAGAACGGACAATACGTAGGCCCTTAATAAATGGTGCCACTTATGATAGGAGTATTTTTTCTCTCTTACTTGCTGAATTCCAATTGTACCTCTGGTAAATTAATCATCTTTCTTCATAAAAATGATGAAAAATTTTTCCTTTCTTGATTGCTTCTTTGCCTCTAAATCTCTCCAATTCTGGAACCAGGCGTCCGATCTGGAACGAACCTTACCGCTTCACAGTATACAAATCTCAAGTAAAGTCTGTATCCTGTAATGCAGCTAAGGCCCGAACAAGAAATCTTTGTTATGATGAGCCGTTTTCTTATCCATAGTAGTAGACGACCTTTCGCATTATTTACCTAGGAACTCAGTAAATGGTGCCACTTGTGATAGTAGCATTTTTTCATTCTTGCTTGCTGAATTCCAATTGTTCCTTTGGAAAAACAAATCTTCTTCTTCCTTCATAAAATTACAGAGATTTTTCCTTTCTTGATTGCTTCTTTGCCACTGAGTCTGTCAAAACACAGAGTCTGTCTGGAACCATGGACTCGGTCTGAACGAACCTTACTGGTTCACAGTATACAGATCTCAAGTGAAGTCTGTATCTTGTAAAAACCGGTAAGGCCCGAACTAGAAATATTTGTTCTGATGGGCCGTTTTCTTATCCATAGAGCCATTCTGATGTCAAGCAGGACCGATTCAAAAGCACATCTGAGCTCGATATTAGCAATAGCTAATTATTTTCTAAATCTCAATCGTTCAGAAAGAAAGGGAATAAAGTAAGTAAAATAAGCGTGGCTGTTTTTCATTTTTAATAACTTTCTAATGCTAATAGTTTGAATAATGACAAGTTTAATGTAAAAAAAATGTATTTTTAACCTGTTCCAACAAAGAGCGTCATGATTAAGAATGTGCTGTTGAGACTTACGTGGGGGATATTTAAGAGAGGTTTTTTTTTCAGCTTTGTTTAGGGCCGCTCTTGCGGATTTCGACTGGCACCTGTGTAGATGAAATATTTTCATCGGGGAATAGGGAGGGGAGGGGCACTTAGTAATAATTGAGCAGCTATTTTACTCTGTTACACAAACAAGTAGTATTAGAATAGTAAACTACATTCCGCATCATTTATTGTCCGATTTTCAAGAGAAGAGATTCACTTGACGCCTCTCTCGTCACGTGGCAGCCGATGATTCTATTGAACTGATTTTGGCAAATATTATATTCGGCTCATAGCATTTTGTTATTAAAGCAGCAGTTTTTAAAATGTAAGAAACACTATAATGACAACAGACAAGTGATTTAAAGGACACTGAGACAATTTTGCTTGCTTACCGATCACCCCCGCGTAAAATGGAACTCTGCTTTCGAGGAGGCGGGACGAAGTGCCTTCTCGTAAAAAACGGACAATACCTAGGCACTCAGTAAATGGTGCCACTAATGAAAGCAGTAATTTTTCTCTCTTGTTTTCTGAATTCCAATTGTTTCTCTGGAAAAACTAATCTTCTTCTTTCTTCATAAAAATGGAGAAATTTTTCTTTCTTGATTGCTTCTTTGCCTCTGAATCAGTCAATTTCTGGAACCTGGTGTCCGGTCTGGAACGAACTTTACCGTTTCACAGTATACAAATCTCAAGTAAAGTCTGTATCCTGTAAGGCGGGTGAGGATTGTACTAGACATCTTTGTTAGGATCGGCCGTCTTCTTATCCATGGAGCCACTCTGATGTCAAGCATGTACGATTCAAAAATACATCTTAGCTCGATATTAGCAATAGCTTATTATTTTCTAAATCTCGAATCGGACACAATGAAAGGGAAGTGAGTAAATAGACCAAAGCTTTACTGTTTTCCATTTTTAATCACACTTTCTAATGCTAATTGTTTGAATGGTGACAAGTTTAATGTTAAAAAAAAGTATGTATTTGAAGCCTGTGGAACCAACGAAGAGCGTCATGATTTAGCATGTGCTATTAAAATTTAAGAAGGGAATATTTTATAGAGTTTTTTGTTTTTTGTTTTTTGTTTTTTTTTTTTTTTTTTTTTTTTTTTTTTTTCACTTTGTTAAGGGCTGCTCTTGGGTGTTTCGTAGCATTTAAAAGATGCATATTTGCTTTCAGCGGGCACTTTTGTAGATGAAATATCTTCATTGGAGAGGGGGGGGAGCACTTAATAATTTCGCAGCTATTTTACTTTGTTACACAAACAAGTAGTATTAGAATAGTAGACGACCTTCCGCAACATTTATTGTCCGTTTTCCAAGAGAATGCACTTGACTCCTCTATCGTCACGTAGCAGCCGATGATTTTTTTGCGCTGATTTCGGCAGAAGATATATTCGGCTCATAGCATTTTGTTTTAAAAGCAGCAGTTTTTAAAATGTAAGAATAACTATAATGACAACAAACAAGTGATGTAAAGGACACTAAGACAATTTTGCTTGCTTACCGATCACCCCCTCGTAAAATTGAACTCTGCGTTCGAGGACGCGGGGCGAAGTGCCTTCTCGTAAAAAACGGACTATACCTACACTGTAAAAAAAAACTGTAAATTTTGAAGAAGTTATCCGTATTTTTTACAGAAAAAAACTGTTCGTAATAAAATACAGGATTTCTCTGTTTTTTTGAATCTGTAACCGGTTATACTTTGTTTTTCTTCGAATCTTCGAAATTTCGGCCGCGTGTTTGGATTTTGGTTCTCGTGCTCGAGTTTTTGATCTTATATTTATTTAAAGCGAGTAAGTCTTAAATCGTTTGCAACTTCCATTTCATTGCATCCTAATCAATATTTTATTATTATGTTTTTTTGTCATCTATTACAGAGGCATATTCGGAAATTTATCTTTGTATACATGTATTTCGTAGTAGTATAGTAAATATTGAAATGTATTTATGAAAGTATAGTTTCATTTTTTAATCTTCATAAAATAATAAATCAGCTTGAATAAATAATAAAAATACGGAAGATTTCTGTAAAATAAACGGAAGAAAACTGGCGTCCTGGCTGACAGTTTTTTTCCGTAAATTTTACAGATTTTTTTTACAGTGTAGGCACTCAGTAAATGGTGAGTAATATTTTTTATCTCTTGCTTGCTGAATTCCAAAGTTCCTCTGGAAAAACTAATCTTTTTTCTTCCTAAAAATGATGGAGAAATTTTCCTTTCTTGATTGCTTCTTTGCATCTAAATCTGTCAAATTCTGGAGCCTGGCGTCCGATCTGGAACGAACCTTACCGCTTCACAGTATACAAATCTCAAATAAAGTCTGTATCCTGTAACGCAGCAAAGGCCCGAACAAGAAATCTTTGTTCTGTAGTGCCGTTTTCTTATCCATAGAGGCACTCTGATGTCAAGCAGGACCGATTCAAAAGCACATATTAGCTCGATATTAGCAATAGCTGATTATTTTACAAATCTCGAATCTGATGCAATGAAAGGGAAGTGAGTAAGTAACGCTAAGCATAGCTGTTTTTCATTTTTAGTAACACTTTCTAATGCTAATGTTTCTTTTTTTTTTGGAATAAAGTTCGTTGGGGTATCGTAGTATTTTAGGGTTGCATCATTGCTTTCGGCTGGCACATTCGGAGAAGAAATGACTTCATCCTTTGTTTAACAAATCTGAATTATTTTGGAAAAGCAGACGATCTGCATCTTTCTTTTGCCAATCGTTTAACAGTAGGCGTCACTTACAGTAGTAGTATTTTTAGTCCCTATGAAATGTCATGTCAGCCTAGTCGAAAACTAGGGACCCAGAACTTGGGGGGGGGGTGTCTAAATACACTGATGCAAAAAAGAAGGAAAGGAAGAAAAAGAAAGAAAGAAAGGAAGAAGGAAAAATGGACAAAACTCTCAATAAGCGGAAACGCAAAAAAGAAAATTTGCTCTTTTGATATTTACCGTTGTGGCACTTATAATAGAGAAAATTTAATTATTTTCTAGTAACCGAAGCCTAAAAGCAGCCTCTAATAGATCTAAACATTTCTGCTTTTACCCATGCTCATTCTGCTGGGAATAAGAAAGAACTTTGTGAAAGCTGTGAACAAAGATGATTTTCCAATACCTAAGAGGAAAATTTCCAAGATATATTGAAGCTAAGGTTAAGGAGAGAATTTTTAACAGCCCTTCAAATACGCGCAGTAATGAAAATAACTGTTTTTGAAAAAAAAAAAAAAAGAATTGCGACGGGGAGAAAAAAACACCCAAAAAGCCTTTTTGGGTGTATTACAAGTATTTCTAAGCAGCAGAGAACACAAGAGTTAAAAACAATTGATCAAACAATCAATACGGAAGTTCTGTGACCATTGATGAGTAAGTAATGTGTCTCTAAAACTCTATTTTGTTCATTTCTTCCACGATATTTTGTTTAAAAAGTAAAGTTATGAGTGGTGAGCATGAGGGAATGTTTCACCAAGATATTTTTACTATGGAACGCAAATATCATGGTAATTGGGCTGAGTTAATGTTCATCACATGCTGCTGAACTATATTACAAGAGATTACCCTTCTTTGACGTACAAAAATCAATCGAAAGCGAAGCGTTTACAGCAGTAAGCCAAAAGCAACCACTGCTTTCCAAAAAATAAGCATTGTTTCATAAAGCAGGACCTATTTAATAACATGTATTGCACAGCATTTTTTCCCCTTTTTAACATTACCTTTAAATCAATTTGTGGTATGTGCATCTTTCTCCAGTGGGCCTTTATGCATCTTGAAAACGAGAGCTAATGAAAAAAATCCACTACCGTATTCGTTTTTCTTTGACCACAAATAAGTGGGAATTGACTACATAAAACCAGAATACAGACAAAAAGTTTATTTAGTTGAATAGTGTTATCACAGCCCTACACTTAAAGCACTCGCTTCTACTTTTCACATAATTATGTATGTAAGAGGTGCACACTAGGTGGAGGATGGTCATGGATGAGAATAAATCGTCAGAAACCGTTAACCTCCCCCCCCCTCCCCCGAAACAAAAAGATCAATGGGACACTCTGCGCTTGGAAATCCCTTCTCGTTAGGAGTGTATTTTCAGAGTTTTTAGGGTTTTTGATTTTTTGGGGGCCTCGTTATGGTAGGAAGGGGGGGGGGAGAACTCGCTTTAGTTCATAGTTTTTTTTATTATTTTTTTATTCGAACCATGCCATAGATTAATCAGAAATACTTTTAAAGATAATTAGGTGTGATAAGGGTGCTCGTGAGGGGTGCTCATACGTATTGCTCGATTTCAATTTTAAAGGGGAAATTTTATTAGGAGGCGATTCCTTCGTCTTTGTTGGGTGGGCAGGGCTGGCGCTAGCAGTTTTGCCGCCCCAGGCGATGTTTACAAGTGCAGCCCATTGGTGTTATATATATGCGCAGGGTGTCCTGAAATAGACTGACATATTTCAAAAAATCGTAACAGGAAAACGGTTAATCACAAAACAAAAATTCTTGCAGAATATTTACGTGGCAGGTCTTAAATACCCCCCCCCTCGAATTCTAAGTTTTAGTTGAAAGTTTTTAATAGATGGCGCTGCAGATAGTAAGTTGTTAAAAACCGGGGTTTTATTGTGTTTTTTTTCCTCGGAATTTTCAAAAGTTACTGCATTATATATTTTCAGGATTTAACGAAATCTCACGCAATTCTCCACAAAAAAATTTATATTACAACTCTGTACCTCTCATAAATCACTACAAAAAGCAATTTGAAAATAGCGAAAATCTTCGAAAAAAAAAATCATATTTTTTTGTTAACTACTGATACCAACACTCTGGAAATTTTTAGACGTATTTTCAAAACTGCATGAAAAATCTTTTTTTTTCTCCGGAATTTTCAAAAGACACTAGCTCAAAAAAAAAAAAAATAATAATAATAATAATTTTTAAAATTAATTTCATTTCTTCATTTAAGAGTTAAAAAGTTAGAATTCTAATTTTTTCTCGAAAATGACATTGCAATTTTTTAATGATTTAACAAGGAATTATTCTTATACTGCATTTTGCTATTTTATGGGCACGCACACACACACACACACATTATACATGTTGGACTTTTAATTGGATGTATAATTTATAAAACTGGACTTAGGCCATCATGAAAGTAAGTGCATAATTTCTCATATTTTTGATGTTACTGGTGAATGCTGTATAAAGTAAATTGAACAGAATCAGATTTGAAAAAAAATATTAGATGAATATTTAAAAAAAAATACTTTAGCAATTTTAATACATATTTATTTTGATTTTCGATGATAAAATTAACAAAGTCATTAATCAATCGATTCATAAATAAAAGAAAATGAAAAAGGTGGATAATGAAGATTTTTGTAAAATTTACAGATTTAGTGCTCAATATCTTAAAAATAAATGATATGTTTTGTGCAGAACCTTTCATGGAGAACGTTTGAAGTTCAACAAAAATACATACATTGTATTTCTAAAAAATGTAAAATTGCACACCTTGTGAAAAGATTTAAAAAGGAGAGTTGACAATATATATGTATATATATAAATATATTATTGCTGCAAACAACTTTAGCAGTCTACATACCTAAAACAAATTCATCAAATATCTCCAAAGGAGCAAGTTCCGAAAATGACAAAGAATACAGGTCTGTTTCTTTATAAGATGGTTTTCAAATTAACTGATAAAATTATTACTTTATGAAATGAAGTTATTTAAGTCATTAGCAGGAAGTTTTAAATTTAATAAATACATTGAATCTGGTAGAAAACTCAACTTTGTCTTTCGAAATTTTACCGCTGACTGTAATAACTTCACTTACATTAATCTTAATACCTACTTTACTTAAATATACAAGGTTTTTTAAAAGCTACATTAAAAATTTCTTACTTACGATAGCACTAGTAAAGCAATGATGACTTTCGAAATTAAGAACATCAGCAGAAACATCCTCGAAAGGAATCAACTTTGTATCTTCTCTACTTCGCTGAGTACGGTCGTCAGACATAATTTTCAATCTTTTGGTGCTACTTAAAAAGTACCTTAGCCGATGGACAAGAGGTGAAATGGTAACAATTAAAAAGTCGACTGTTAAAATTGTTTACCCAGAATGCCTTTAAATTACTTAATTTTGCATTTTCTGCCGTGGGAAATTATCATTTCGCCGTCCCATTGGTCAATATTCGGTAATATGCATACGTCATGGGACACGTGGATGGCTATTAATAGAAATAATGTGTGGGAAAAATATTTTTAATGGCTTTGTCTGGAAAGAGCGTCTAGGATTTTTTGAACAAAATTTTTGAATTCTGAGGGCTGAGTCTTAGAAATATTTATTTATTTTATGTATATATACTTGATTTTCTTGTTCCTTTCGCGTATATTTTTCAAACAAATATGCAATACTAAAAATTTAAACACTCTGTTAACAATAGCTAATATTTTTTATCCACTTCAGACCTCGCTTCCAGTATACTGGACATGAGCTTTAAACAGCTGCTAATCATTTAATAATTGGTTAAATTACTTGATTTTTTTTATAGTTGACTTTTTATATTCTTATTATTATCTGTGAAAGGATTTGTCGTTTTGGGATTGACAACATTAACATAGGGAGAAAGAAAGTGGCTCATTTTTCCAAATATTGACGCTCGTGCAAAGGCGATTTTTTTTTTTTTTTTTTCGAATTTCTTTAGAAATAGATAATCTTTTATTAATCAATTCAAGCACTTATTTTTTGTTTCATTATTGTTTTGGAGAACATTTTACATTGAAGTTTGCGTGATATTTCATCGTATTTATCTGAAATAGTAATTTCAAAAATATTAGTCTGGTATATTAGACGCATCATAAACTCTTTTAATTTTTTGAAGACAAAATTGAAACTTTCTCCAAAATTTACCCTTTACCATAGTAAACTGTGTATCAAATATAAACACATTTGTTTAAGTATTTTTTTTATTATTATTATTATTTTTTTTTTTTTTTTTGGAAATTTTGTTCATTATTAGAGAAAAGGTGTAAATATAGACACCCTGTATTGTTTTTGATTAAAAACTACTTTTATCTTTCATTACCAATTATAACATGTATCCCAAACGTTAGCAGGGAAAATACTAATTACTATCAATGATTTTAATTCAAAAACAACGATTTACAAAGAACTTCAAAGAAAGTATAAGAAAAATTAGGGTGTAAACATGGCACTCATAAAAATGTCACCAAAATCATTTTAAAAACAAGATAATATTCTGTATATAAAACGGTAGAGAGTTTATTTATTGAAGGGAAAAAATATTTACAGAAATCGAAAACATAACTGGCTCTCTTTCAGCCCCGGAAAAATCTAAGTGTAGCCACATTTGGCACGTAATACATTTCACCCGCACTTCTCCCCGAGTGTCTTCAGAGAACTTTCTATCACGAAAGATGCAAGTTGCATTGCTTGAGAAATATTTTTTAAAAAAAGAGAGATGGTACAGTTACGGTCATCTTTCAAATGGGTGACACTTACTTACACCAATTACACATAAGAAAGATTACCACAATCACGTGAAAATCAAAAGCGTGCGTGACTAGCAAATGAATATAAAAAAAGGCGGGAAATTCCTCATCCATTATTTGTAAATATGCAAGCAAACCAAATGACGTTTTAATTTTCTACTACGGGCAAAGCCATCCAGGTACCCACTAGTATACTAGTAAACTGCACCTCTACAATCCTCGTCGCCAATTCGTTATAGCATGTTGTAGCCCCCATTAGTAAACTGTCTCTCTCTCTTTTTTTTTAGCAGCAAATAGTAGACTTTATCCGGCTAAGATTGAAACAGCCAACACAGAAGTATCAAGGGTTAAAAGATATGTATAAAAAAATTGCCCTGAAGTGTTCAAGAATTGCCATAAATCAATGAAAGTTTCTGATCATCTAAATTTGTAATACATTAAATGTTATTCTATTTTAAAGAAAACGAAGGTTGCACAGAGCTTGTCTCATAAGTGATCAAGCTTTCCCGAAAATTGAACCTCTGTCTTGAATAGTCATTTGGTTTCTGCGTCTTTTGATCGAGATTTTCCTTAGGTTTCTCTAAGTACGTAAATAAGACGAAGCTTTAGAATTTTTTTTAAGTACAGAAAATTTTACAAGAGTTATAACTTTTATGCAAGTAAAAAAGTCAGTAGCTACAAATATATTAAAAATAGTTTCTATTTTTTAGTGCTCTTTATGCAAAAAGATGCTCATCATTCCACTCATTTTCAGTTAAGTGACTGACAGTCACCCCAAGGAGAATTACACATCAGATGCTACAACTGGACGATGACCTAATTGTGTATAATGATCAAAATATTTGGCTATTTTGGTCTTAAGCGGGTCCCCGGACACATTTTGATAAAATAAAATTATCACAGTTTTGAGTTTTAAAATATTTTGTACCGATTCGCCATCAAAAAAATAAGCCAAATCATAACATAAATGTTTTTTTTAATTTAATTTTTTTTAATAAGGTTATTTTAAATCGCTAAAACTAAAACTATTCTTGGTCAATTATCAAATTTTTTTTCAAAAAATTATGCACAAATATATAGCTCTAATTTTTATCGGTGTTTTAAAAAATAATGATTCAATAAAAATAGCAAATAATTGGAGAAAGTTATATAAAGTTATTAGCTCTCTGTTTAACGACGGCTTTTCACGGTCTCAGATGGTCCACTGTAATGTTAAAAACATTCTATTTAAGGACGATTTTTTGTGGACCCGTGAAAGTCGTTAAACAGAGAGCCAACTATATATGTATATATATATATATATATACATATATATATATATATATATATATATATATATATATATATATATATATATATATATTAATTGTTTAGTTCTAAAAATTCTTAATAGATGGCGGTGTAAGTTAATTAATCGATATAACTCTAACATCGTATGACTTACTGCTAAAAAACACCATGATAAAAAAACTCAGAAATGCTGCTTAGAATTTCCATATAACGTTTCGGGATATTACAGGTTATTATTCACTTCCTGAGAAAATCAACTATATTTTTCAAAACGTTTCCTTCAATTGCTACAAATTGCAGATTTCACACCGTTGTGAAAAATATTTTTCTCCACCAGTATCAAAATTAACTAAACGTATTTAATAGGTGTATCGGTTTCGGAGCGATCACGGTTCGTCCAGATTGACTCAACACCCAATGAGTGCGAAAAGATATCTGGATCACGAAGCTTTACAAGAGCTGCAGAGGAACTACATTAGACTTACTAGCTTGAGAGTCTGTCTTCGCGTTGGCAAAGTGTGCATTAATGCTTTGAGAACTTTCTTAGAAAAGCGGGAAGGTTCTAGGCTATTATATAAAACTTGCGTTAGGCTTCGCTGAAGGTGCCAGAATCATAACTGCCTTTAACCAAGAAGACTACTGAATTCTTCAAAAATATTCCAGTTAATTTCAGGAAGGTTAATGAATTTAAGCGGAAAATAAATATTTTCTTTATTTTGTTCCCCAAGAGATTTTTAATATCATTAATTCTTGCAAAGATACGTTCGCAACAGAAAATTGCAGTGACAATTGCATCGTCAGGTATTGCTGCTACTTTTTTCAGATGGTAGACAAACAGCACATTCAGCTTTAAAGTTGCCTACTAGATATTCATAACAAACAAAACGCAATGTGTAACATTAAAGAAAAAATAAAAAACGCAGAATGGCTGTAGTGTTGCAAGAGAGTGAAATTATAATTTTCGATAAGTGTACTAAGGCTCATGAGTAAAAGCATTCATTAGAAGAATATCATAGGATTGTGCAAGATTTGAACGCCAACGATAAATTTTTAGGCGAAATTGTCTGAATACTCCTGGGGATTTCCGGCAGACATTACCAGTTATTCCGATGAAATCAACGCATGATTAAAACAATCGTTTTTATAGCGTAATATCGAGATAATGCGATTGGCCATGAACATGCGAATATAAACGCAAAATAATCTAATCGCACAAGTATTTTCTAAGCAACTGCTAGGTATTGGAAACGGTGAAATTGAACTCCATCAAAATATACAGTACAACAAAGAGCCAGACAATTTCTACACTGCCGTTGAGACGAAAAGTGAACTAATTGAGAGTCTATTCCCAGATAAATTTATTTTTTTTTAAAAATCATAATTGCCTCTGTAATCGCGCTGGTTTTGTAGCAGTTTTAATTTCGGTAAACATTCCCGAACAGACAGGAATATTTGTGGATCGTCAATTGTCGACTGTCAAATACATATCCCGTTGCATATCGCAAATTGTATTTATTGGTCGTACAAAGTCATTGGGAGTTGACACTTTCTAATGCAGGTTTGACATAAGGAGAAACAGTATTCGTCAACTGTTTAAAACAATTTTGACGACATACTATCCAACACAATCATCATTTTTTAAGGAGAAACTATATAAAATTCACGTTTGAAGACGTATTTCATAAAGTTTAACAAACACACAAATGTCCAAATCCAGATTTTACACCAATGATGAATATGAAGCTTTAGTTTTAACAGAAGGTTTTTGCTTTTCAATTTAAAATTTTCCACTTAGTTATTATGATATGCCGTCACTTGATAGTTGGGCCACCGACTTAGTTAACACTGATTTGCAACGTATAACAACAGAGCAATGACGCTGTCTTAGCTACAATTATTGCGAATAATGAGCTATTACTGACGGCTGGAAAATAAAGCTCTCCATTGATGCTGAACAAGCCTATACAGTTGTCGATGAAAACAAAGCAGTAAACATTCCAACTGAATTTTTAAATTCCCTCAATACACTAGGAATGCGACTTCACGATTTCCGGTTGAAAATTGGCTCAACAATTTATTCTTTTTCGCGATTTAAACCTACTTAAATTCCGCAAAGGTACACATTTCTTCATCAAAAGTCAACAATATTGACGGGAAAGTTTAAAGGAGAAATGTTTGTGTCTGCAACGTAATCCATTAATAGCGTCATAATTTTCAAACACATTTGAAAGGCTTCAATTTTTGCTTCGTTTAGCTTTCCCAAAGTTCATAAATACATCTCAAGAATAAACAAGTCTTCTTTCGGTTTGGACTTGAAACATAAATATTTCTCTCATGGGCAACCATGTATCGCGTACTTACAAATGGAAAGTTATCATACTTTGCGTATTAGAAAAAGACTGGTTAAGCAAGAACATTAAGCACAACTTAGTGCTTAGACAGTTTTCAGTTTTCAAATAATAGAAACAATAGTTCGAAGTCAATGTTATCTACTTCATTGAAAAAATTTAATTTTTACATGTTTTTAATTTAGTTAGTGTTTTTTGTAAAGAAGTTATTGATTACAAACTATAGAGAAAGCTGAGGTGAATAAAATGTAGTGTAGAGTCTAAAAGTGTATGGTGGTTTATGCTTAGTTTATATATTTGGTTATTTTACAATCAGTTTCGATATTTACTATCACTTTCAAGTTATTTTTGCTTTTTTTTTTGGCCGAAGTCATACTTACAAAATTTACTAAGCGTAAGTACAGTGCTTTTTCCATAGAAAATTTAGTTGGTACTTACTGAATTCAATAAGTACTTTCTTCAGCCTGCACGGTAAAAAAAAAAAAAAAAAAAATCCGAAACGTTACTGAGTAAAAATTTTCGATACTTGCTTGCAGTTCTGGCTAAGCTTTGGCTATGTTTGCATTACTGCATATAGAAGTTCCTTAATAAATCAGAAAGGTGCTAAGCTGTTTTTTTTAAATCCCTTCCTAAGTTTACACTAAAGTTCCAGAAACACGACTAGCTTCAAACAGAAAGATCTTTGAATTTTTTAAGAGGCTTCCGAGATAATTTCAGGAAGGTTATTAAATTTTTTGGAAAACTTTCCGGGTTTTGGCATGACATGTTACTGGCAGAAATTGGCCACATAAGCTGTCCATAATTTTCCAGGAACATTTAAGAATCGTTCTTACATTGAATCACGCCCATTATCAATCTCATATGTTTTAAAATAGGCTATACCATTTTAAGCTCTATTAAAAATATTTATTTGATTCTATCAAAATAATGAGTAAACGTTTACTTTATTCCAACTTTTTTGCCACAGCAACGCGTGGCTGGGTCAGCTAGTATATATATATATATATATATATATATATATATATATATACTAGCTGACCCAGCCACGCGTTGCTGTGGCAAAAAAAATGGAATAAAGTAAACGTTTACTCATTATTTTGATAGAATCAAATAAATATTTTTAATAGAGCTTAAAATGGTATAGCCTATTTTAAAACATATGAGATTGATAATGGGCGTGATTCAATGTAAGAACGATTCTTAAATGTTCCTGGAAAATTATGGACAGCTTATGTGGCCAATTTCTGCCAGTAACATGTCATGCCAAAACCCGGAAAGTTTTCCGATAAAAGTTAATAACCTTCCTGAAATTATCTCGGAAGCCTCTTAAAAAATTCAAAGATCTTTCTGTTTGAAGCTAGTCGTGTTTCTGGAACTTTAGTGTAAACTTAGGAAGGGATTTAAAAAAAAAAAGCTTAGCACCTTTCTGATTTATTAAGGAACTTCTATATGCAGTAATGCAAACATAGCCAAAGCTTAGCCAGAACTGCAAGCAAGTATCGAAAATTTTTACTCAGTAACGTTTCGGATTTTTTTTTTTTTTTTTTTTTTTTTTTTACCGTGCAGGCTGAAGAAAGTACTTATTGAATTCAGTAAGTACCAACTAAATTTTCTATGGAAAAAGCACTGTACTTACGCTTAGTAAATTTTGTAAGTATGACTTCGGCCAAAAAAAAAAGCAAAAATAACTTGAAAGTGATAGTAAATATCGAAACTGATTGTAAAATAACCAAATATATAAACTAAGCATAAACCACCATACACTTTTAGACTCTACACTACATTTTATTCACCTCAGCTTTCTCTATAGTTTGTAATCAATAACTTCTTTACAAAAAACACTAACTAAATTAAAAACATGTAAAAATTAAATTTTTTCAATGAAGTAGATAACATTGACTTCGAACTATTGTTTCTATTATTTGAAAACTGAAAACTGTCTAAGCACTAAGTTGTGCTTAATGTTCTTGCTTAACCAGTCTTTTTCTAATACGCAAAGTATGATAACTTTCCACTTGTGAGTACGCGATACATGGTTGCCCATGAGAGAAATATTTATGTTTCAAGTCCAAACCGAAAGAAGACTTGTTTATTCTTGAGATGCATTTATGAACTTTGGGAAAGCTAAACGAAGCAAAAATTGAAGCCTTTCAAATGTGTTTGAAAATTATGACGCTATTAATGGATTACGTTGCAGACACAAACATTTCTCCTTTAAACTTTCCCGTCAATATTGTTGACTTTTGATGAAGAAATGTGTACCTTTGCGGAATTTAAGTAGGTTTAAATCGCGAAAAAGAATAAATTGTTGAGCCAATTTTCAACCGGAAATCGTGAAGTCGCATTCCTAGTGTATCGAGGGAATTTAAAAATTCAGTTGGAATGTTTACTGCTTTGTTTTCATCGACAACTGTATAGGCTTGTTCAGCATCAATGGAGAGCTTTATTTTCCAGCCGTCAGTAATAGCTCATTATTCGCAATAATTGTAGCTAAGACAGCGTCATTGCTCTGTTGTTATACGTTGCAAATCAGTGTTAACTAAGTCGGTGGCCCAACTATCAAGTGACGGCATATCATAATAACTAAGTGGAAAATTTTAAATTGAAAAGCAAAAACCTTCTGTTAAAACTAAAGCTTCATATTCATCATTGGTGTAAAATCTGGATTTGGACATTTGTGTGTTTGTTAAACTTTATGAAATACGTCTTCAAACGTGAAATTTATATAGTTTCTCCTTAAAAAATGATGATTGTGTTGGATAGTATGTCGTCAAAATTGTTTTAAACAGTTGACGAATACTGTTTCTCCTTATGTCAAACCTGCATTAGAAAGTGTCAACTCCCAATGACTTTGTACGACCAATAAATACAATTTGCGATATGCAACGGGATATGTATTTGACAGTCGACAATTGACGATCCACAAATATTCCTGTCTGTTCGGGAATGTTTACCGAAATTAAAACTGCTACAAAACCAGCGCGATTACAGAGGCAATTATGATTTTTAAAAAAAAATAAATTTATCTGGGAATAGACTCTCAATTAGTTCACTTTTCGTCTCAACGGCAGTGTAGAAATTGTCTGGCTCTTTGTTGTACTGTATATTTTGATGGAGTTCAATTTCACCGTTTCCAATACCTAGGAGTTGCTTAGAAAATACTTGTGCGATTAGATTATTTTGCGTTTATATTCGCATGTTCATGGCCAATCGCATTATCTCGATATTACGCTATAAAAACGATTGTTTTAATCATGCGTTGATTTCATCGGAATAACTGGTAATGTCTGCCGGAAATCCCCAGGAGTATTCAGACAATTTCGCCTAAAAATTTATCGTTGCCGTTCAAATCTTGCACAATCCTATGATATTCTTCTAATGAATGCTTTTACTCATGAGCCTTAGTACACTTATCGAAAATTATAATTTCACTCTCTTGCAACACTACAGCCATTCTGCGTTTTTTATTTTTTCTTTAATGTTACACATTGCGTTTTGTTTGTTATGAATATCTAGTAGGCGATTATTTTAAATTATTAAAATTGAAAATTATCTTTGTACTAATTTGTTCACAATATTTTCGGTTAATCTCTCTTTTGCTAACACATGAGCAGGTTACATACAGTTGCCCATGGGCTTCCTATTTCCTTGTCCAAACCGACATTGTTTCGCCTTGAGATTTATTTATGGTTATCGCGAAAGCTAAGCAAAGCGGAATATGAAGACTACTTAGCTGTATTGGAGATTCTGACGATAATAATGGAATGCATGGTAGCAGGATGATTCCTCCTTTAAACTTTCCCGTCAAAATTGCTGCTTCAAGTGCATTTCCGGTGACCCTTTTGATAACTGTGCGTGTATATTTGTGAAAACCTAGATGGGTTTAAGTTATGGAGAAGATTAATTGGTGAATTAATTCTGAGTTGGAGGTTGTGTAGTGTCATCCCTGGTATATCCAGAGGATTTAAAATTTAGTTGGAAACTTTAATGATTAGTTCTAGACAGCAATTGTATCGATTTATTTAAATGATTTCAAATTACCGGGCAACAACTGCTATATTTAAAATTAATTGCGTCTGCGTTAACGTTTTTTGCTGCCAAAATAGCGCAATTACAGAGGCAATCATAATAAAAAAATTAAATTTATTCATGAATACACTTTCAATTAGTTCACTTTTCATCTCAACGGCAGTGCAGAAATTTTCGGAATATTTGATGTAATGTGTGTATTGAAACATTTTAATTTTACTGTTTCCTTTACCCAGCAATTGCTTAGAAAATACTTATGAGAATAGATCATTTTGTGTTTGTACTCACATGTTCATGGTCAAACGCATCATCTCGACATTACGCTATCCAAACGATTCTTTTAAACTTCCGTTGATTTAATCGGGATAACTGGTATTGTCTGCCGGAAGTTCCCAGACAGCATTCAGACAATATCACCTAAAAGTTTACCGTTGCCTTTCAAATCTTGCATAATCCTATGATGTGCCTCGAATGAATGCTTTTACTCATAAAACATAGTACACTTATCCCAAATTATTATGCAATTTCATTTGCAAAACTACAGCCATTCCGCGCTTTTTCTCTAATGTTACACATTGCGTTTGGTTTGTTATGAATGGGTCTAATAGGCAACTTTAAAGCTGAATGTATCGTTCGTCTACCATGTAAAAAAGGTAGCAGCAGTGCCTGACGATGCAATTGTCACTGCAATTTTCTCTTTCGAACGTATTTTTGCAAGAATTAATGATATTAAAAATCTCTTGGGGGGGGGGGGAAAGAAAGAAAATAAATGTTTTCCGCGTGAATTCAGTAACCTTCCAGAAAGTAAACTGGAATATTTTTGAAGAATTCAGTAGTCTTGATTAAAGTCAGTTAAGATTCAGGCACCTTCAGCGAAGCCTAACGTAGGGTTAACGTATTAACCTCGAACCTTTCTGCTTCTCCAATAAAGCTCTAAACGCATTGCTGAAATCATTGCCAACGCCAAGACAGACTCTTCAGCAAGCAGCTCAAACATAGTTGGTTTGCAATGCTTGCCTAGTTTCGTGATCCAGATATCTTTTCGCTCTCATTGCGAGATGAATCAATCTGAAATGACAGTCATCGTGCTGAAACCGATACAATAATTAAATACGTTCAGTTAATCTTGATACTGGTGGAGAAAAATATTTTTCACAACGTTGTGAAACTTGCAATTTGTAGCAATTCAGGAAACTTTTTGACAAATATAGTTGATTTTCTCATGAAGTGAATAAAAACCTGTAAAATCCCGAAACGTTATATGGAAATAATGAGCAATGCATTGTGTTTTTAGGAGTAGGTCAAACGATTTTAGAGTTATATCGATTAATTAACTTACACCGCCATCTATTAAGAATTTTTAGAACTAAACAATTAATTTACACTATTATTATATAATAATTATTTAATTTGCAATGAAAAATTATTAAAACTATCCTATCTTTTAAGTTGGACCAAAAGACACATAGGTATGAAATTTGATGGAAATCGGTTGAGTAGTTTCAGAATTTACCCCGAACAAACATCGTGACACGAGATTTTTATATATATAGATATATATATATATATATAAAATAGTTAGAACGAAATATAAAATATTCCTATAAATAGTTTGCCAATCTGCAAATTATTATGGCTAAAAAAAATAGCATAATTGTAAGTAGAAAAACGTACAAAAAGATTATATTCATCAAGTCCGAAAATGAGAAAAGTGTCCCTACAGCTAGGGACAGTTGACCCAACACTTAGAAGGATATGACCCCCCTCATAAACGTAACAAGAATCATAGATATTGAAACACAAAATGCAGATTTGATTATGTTTTTTGTTTTAATACTATGGTTTAGCATTGAGTTTCTCGAAAACCACTGACAGTATTAACCAATAATATGACTAAAATTTTCCCTAAATATCATTTTTAAGGGAAAAATCATCATGGGTCAAGTATCCCTATGGGTCAAGTTTCCCTAGTTTCCCCTAATAGTTTTTTTTCCCCAACTTGAATCATACTAATGTAAATTCTTGCTGAAACAGAATGTATGTCTTACAAAGAAAACATATCTATAATTTCTTTTTGTGTTTCCAAAGTGCACTAAGATGTAGTGCTGGCTTGAAAATTAATCTCCTTAAATAAGGTAAATGTATCAACAATGGGTCATGGACTTTCTTTAAATTATGAAAAGCAGTTTTATCTTCCACTAACAATTGAAGTAATTATTTATACTCTTTGAACTCTTTTTTCAAATATGCAAACGAAAAAACTTAAGGAAGCTATTTTTGTATGGGTTAATAACAATAGCTTTTATTTAGTAAGGTCAACAGCAATTTCTTGCCAGTTGTAACAAAATGCTATAACAGATACGTTTCACTTTTAGGCGTTATTCTGTTTGAAAAAAAGTGTCTTTTTTTTATAGGAATGCATTTTTATACTTCATTTAATATTTAATAGTCTCTGAGTGATGCTTATTCCTTATAAAACACATAAGAAGCATTTGGGTTCATGTATTTTATTTGTGCATTAATGGGCATGTTGGTTAAATACTAGAATATACACGCATTTTTAATTTGATATTTTGTTAATTATTTCGTGTTTTGGTCATAATTCCTAAATGTTTTTATTTGAATTTTTTATGTGATAATTAGAACCAGTAATGAACCAATTAGCCTATTTCAATACTTACAATGTGTCCCAGTAACTAATGCGTCTGAAATTTAGTCTCCAATTACTGAAGTATAGAGAGGGTAATAATTTATTATTTTAAAATTAAGGAATATTGTTGATGATTTTCGGTATACATAATGCTGTATACACTGGATAAATAATCTTACTACACAATTCTTGAAAACTGTTATTGCAATCGACTGATGTCCAGAGCTTGCCCGTTATTATTGCATTCACCGCAACTATATTTGTCTGCATGCGCACAATTTTAGAAGCATTTATAAACTATACGTTCTGTTAAATGGGTGTACTAACACAAAAATACAACAGGATAGAGCTAGATAGAAGTTTTTTAATTTCATACTTTTAAATATTACTATCTAAGTTCTCTTGTGTTTAATATCCCGACTATATTTCTCATTTCGTAAACACATTTTAATTTTTTCAAAGTTATTTCAGTGAAACCCTGTTACAATGAACACCAGTTCAACGAAATATACATTTCAACGAAAAAAACTTTCAGTTCCGATTTTATTTTTATCACATCGCTTGAAATTCATTGCATTGAAACTCCGGTTATAACTGTTACCTTGAAGTTCGTTGTAACGGGATTTGACTGCATTACAATTTTTTTGATAATAATGTCTTTATATGCAGTAAGTTCCTGATTATCCGCGGAATAGGGTGGGTCGGTAACCAAGAATAAACAAATTCACGGATTATCAGCAAATCACGTAAAAACGATGTCATTGCATGAAAATAGTGCTTAAACTGGTCAATAATACTCGCATAAATTTATACTATAGCTATAACGACAACAGTGTTTGTAAAAGCTAGAAAAGAATAGTTTATTATTGCAAATCAACTAGACGCATATGAGATTAAATCATGCAAGCAGATAATCTGCTAAAAATCAATCTACACCAAATGCGCAAAGAGGAGGATTTTTTTTTTTTTTTTTTTGAGACTGGTCCGGTCACTCGTTTACGCACGAAGTAATAAAAAAAATTTGTTAGTGAGATAGGCCTAAAAATCAGTAAGTAGTGAAGGTGTAAAGCAATACTTAGTGTTGATTTAAAATTCAGGTATCAACTAGTCAGGTATCAGTGACCTCAAAAAGTTTAATACCATTAGAAGGGCGGGGGAAGAAAACAATAGGAATATCTAAAAATAAATTTTGCACTTGTTAAGTTAAAATATGCGCATTTATTTACTTTCTGTTAGTTAACGCCTGATTTATCTTTTTTTTTTTTTCGAAAGTGTGAAAGGCCAGCGCAAACTGCGATGTGATTATAAAAGAATTAAATCATTTAAATTTTTTCGAATAGTTTTATTTCGTTCCCTGACTAAGAAGTTCATTCTTTGATAAAGCTAGAAACTTAAAAATAACGCTTCAATTTTACGCATGAATCTGAATTTATGTGCCTGGCAAAGTCCATGAAAATTATTTTAAAAGAGTGAATTGCTTAAAGGGATAAATTCTGTGGCACCTGAAAAATTTTAAAAGAGTAAGGGCTTTAACAATGCCGTTAGAGTTTTTGACATTAATGTGTGCTTTAAAGCTAGTCGTATTTAATACGTATGAACGTATTCTAAGTGAGATTTCTTAGGATATACTATTATAATTACTCCCTAATGGGGAAAATTATATATTTGCCTTTTAAATTCTTCAAAATAGTTTTATGGCTTTATAGTCATTCCCCCCCCCCCCCCAAGAAATGCTTCTATTTAATTTAACTAATATTTTAAGCAAGAACTAATAATATTCCTTAAATCTTTCTTTTTTTATTCATTTTTAATAGTGCCGACATAAATAAATCTCTTTATATATACACTTGTGTGCAAAAATTATGGACGAAGTCGAAAAATTAGCATATCAGCTAAAGGAAGAGGCAGAGCGGACAGAAAGACCAATCAGGAGATTAAGTAAGGTGATGTACGGTAGCACATGCGCAGATATGCAGGCAGACGTAATGGGGGAGTGTCTGAGTAGTATAAAGCATGTTGTCGTGTAAGATCAGTATTTCTGGCAAAAGAGATTGCACGCCGTATAGCAGTCAAAATCACACCGAGTTGCTGCCTCAGCGAGAAATGGCGAATAATCAATCTGTTAGACGACATCTGGATGCTTTTACCCGAGGTCGAATCATTGGGAAGTTGGAGGAAGGCCACAGTGTGACAAGTGTGACTGCAGAGTTCGGAATTGCTCACAGCATCGTTTCACGACTTTGGAGACAATTTCAAACTACAGGAACAGCTATCCGGGGGTTCAGTAGTGGTCGTCCACGAGGAACCACACCCGCAGAAGACCGGTATATTGTCTTACAGGAAAGAAGAAACAGGCGGCAGACAGCGGGAGAAATCGCTAGACACACGACACAGGCGACTGGACGACCGATATCGCGTTTTACCGAGGCCAGAAGAATGCACGGTGGTGGTCTGTTTGCACGACGCCCTATACGGTGTGTACCTCTAACGCCTGCCCATCAGAGAAGGCGTTCTCTGTGGTGCCGGGAACACCGGAATTGAAGAGACAATGAATGGGGACGAGTACTCTTTACAGATGAGAGCAGATTCAGTCTGAGTAGCGATTCTCATCGCATACTCATCTGGAGAGAGAGGGGTAGCCGGCAATCATCCCTCGAACATCTTTGAAAGGGACAGGTATGGAGGTCGCGGTGTTCCCGTTTGGGGAGGCACCATGCTTGGTAGTCGTACAGATCTTCACATCTTCGACGCAGGTTCAGTCAACGGGACCCGTTACTGTAACGAGATTCTTCTTCCATATGTGCGTCTTTTTAGAGGCGCTATGGGTTCGCAGTTAATTTTCATGGACGACAATGCACCATGTCATCGCACAGTAGCTGCCGAACAGCTCTTAGAGTGTGAGGATATTGAACGTATGGATTGGCCGGCACGATCTCCGGATCTCAATCCCATCGAGCAGGTATGGGATTTTCTGGGCAGACGCTTGGCAGCTCGTACCTTACCACCAGTAACGATTCGGAAGCTTCGATTGGCGCTGCAAGACGAATGGGCAGCAATGCCTCAACAACTCATTGACACCCTCATTCTCAGCATGGGCAGACGCTGTGAAACCTGCCTAGCAGTCGGGGGAGATCAGATCCCCTAATAAAGACCGGATGTTTCTTGCTGGACACCCATCACAGGGATGTTTCGGCCTTCAGTCGCATTGCGCTCCATGCTACTTTTTCAGTAAAGCTTCTTTTTATCCCTCTGATTTCTCTTTTAGTAAGTGTTGCTTACATTACACATGTCCTTACGTATTGGGAATCTTACGGTATTAAATGTGTTGATTTTTAAAGCTTTTGTACAAAGTTATATTAAAAAACCGTCTCGTCCTTAATTTTTGCACACCAGTGTAGTTTTATTTTCTTAAAGAAACTTTTAAGTTTTTGCAAAAATATTGCAACCAACTTTTGAAACTTTTTCATTGGAGATTGGGGATTTTTTATGAGACTCTTTTTGTTTTTTTTTACAGTATTTCTTTTTATTCTACAGTAAATTGCTACGTGTTTCTAAAAGTTATACCGTTAAGTCAATTTTTCGATTTTTCATTCATATTAAACATCATTAGTCATTATCAGATAAATAAGCAGTTTTCGTTTTAAAAACAAATAAAAATGTACGACAATTTCCAATTTTTTTTTAGGCCCATACATGACTACTTTTATGGGATACAACTACGTACAGAGATCATTCACCTTAATTACAGCTTTTATTTAATTTAATACGATTAATCGCGGACGGATGATAATGCGAAACAAAAAATGATTCAATAATATTTCTGAAGATGAAAGGGAAGGAAAGAAGTATGAGGATGACCAATAACTAAAAGGTTAAGCTCAAATCATGTGAACAGTTATTTATTTTTTTAAGGCAATAACTCTTTACCATGCCCTGCCCATACACATCATTACCCTGTTTTCAGAACGACATAGTAATGATAACTACGCGAGTATTATTTTTCATGCTAAACGTATTTGGAAGAAAATTTAATAGGTATATTTGGGGTTTTAGAGGCATTGCTTCAATTGGTATTTTTCTCGATTTTTGAAATGCTGATCTTCCGGAGGATAGATGCGCCGTGTTTAAGGATGCGCCTTTGCACTTGGCGGACACCCCTGTAGAAGAAATGTCTTGATCGTGCGATCGGGGTCGCTTTGTGAGAATTCGACAATATTTTTACGTTACATTTTTCTACTTTTAAGAAGCAAGTAGAATTAGAATGGCAGGTCATCTTCCATTTTCTTTAGCTAGTCACTCAATAAACGGTGAAACTTATAATAGTACACTGCAAAAAATAATTGTTGTTTTTACAGTAATATACTACTTTTTCCTACAGTTTAATACTGCTCTTCTAAATAACAGAAAAAAAACTGTAAAACTGTTTTAGATTGCGCAAAACGATGCGCAAAAGGTGTTTTTTTTCATACGGGAAGAGAAACTAATGAATTCAAAGTATCGACAGCCATGTTAGTTATTTTTCGGGTGTTCTGAGACAGGACTGCTCAGCTGTAATCCAAGTTAAAGGTAAGTGCTAGTAATATTATTCATTCCCTTTTCTCAAAATGTAGTTTTTTTTATCATCGATAATGTATGTAAAATAACAGTATTTATTTTGAAATCATATTTCGTATTCCAATATTCGTTGACGTTGACTTTGCAATTTCTTTTAGTTGCTAAGTTGTAGCGATTGCTTTATAGCAAAAATCCGAGTAGTTGTTGTGATTCTGAATATTTTACTGCCCGTATGATAGTTTTTAAACATTTTCTGAAACTCAAATTTGATTTAAAAATAAATCAGTTCCTTTCTTTATCGTTTTTAAAGTTATTAGAACATTAGATTTTGTTTACGATAATATTTTGTGTTATATAGCATGTGAGTACTTAAAATTTAAATTCTTATGTCTTCTAGTAAATTTTTAGCGAATCGCGATTGACTTCTTCCTTCTGTTTTTTTTTTCTTTCTTATGTTCAGTTTTAAATTCTTTAACAGTTTGCATTTAACCATTTTATTGATAAACTTTACGTTATAGCAATGTAAATAAATAAAATAACAACGTGACCGAGAGACATGCAAACAGTATCAAGTTTAATGATATTTTTGTTGAAGAATTTGCCACTCTGAAAGACTCAAAATTCTCTGAACTCTGGAGCCAGCTTTCATACTTATCTAACAAAACTAAAATAATTATAATTAAAAAAAATCATCAATGAAGCACTCCAAAAAAATAAATAAATAAATAAAAATAAGCATCTTTAGATACAAACACGAAACCCTTGTGTTTTAAAAGTTTTATATTTGGGTCAGTAAGAAATTAAAGTTTTACTTCTGGAAAAATGCACTAATAGCATTGAAACTTGTGAACTTAAAAATAATTTTAGAAACCATATTCAATGGCACTCGATGGGAGGTCACGGGAAGTCACTATGACCTCCCCAAAACTGCCATATTGGGAACACTTTGTCTGCCGATTCGGAAAATTTGGGGACATAATTGTAACGATTCAAATTTTTGAATTCTCGAATGTCCAAATTTCATTAGATATTGTACTTAATTGTGCGTACTTAATTTGTGCATGCACCAGTATTTTATTAATCGGCAAATATGTAAGTTCCGTTCGACAAATTGAGATTTGTCATATTTTCTTCGCCTTGAAGGACATGCTCATTTAGAAAAGTAGATACCTAGAACTACAGTAGAATTTGAAACTCTTTTAACCTTGAAATCGTCAGTTTCCTTATGTTTTAACTTTAAGAACCCTTTGAGTCTTAAAGTTTGGTATCAATGCGTTTATGATGAAGACAAAAACTATATTAAAAATACTGAAAAATGTGATTCTGTACTTCACTGTCTTTCACTGCATATAAAAAGTAAAAATATGTCAGATTGTTATCCCCGTAAAAAGAAAAATTGCAGATTTTCGTTTAAACCTGTAACGGAGATTCAAGCCAAAGCCGGGTAAGATCTTTTGCATTTAAATGCGATGGGTTCCTTAGCAGTTGAGTTCTTTAGGGGGGGGGGGGTTATTTTCACAATAATAGACGATTTTTCAAAAAAGTGAGGTTTTCGAATACTTTGTCAGGTTTCAAAAGAGAACAGAGAAAAATTGCGGGAAAAATTCGATTTCAAAAAGAAACTTCTGAACACCCGGTTTGAAATTTAAATTAGCGACCAAAGCATAAGAATCGAAAAAACCAACAAATCCTTCATTTAACAAAGTAGCGTCATAGAACATTATAACTAAACATTAATGAATGGAATTAGAACACTTTTAAATGAATCGGGTTTGCCTCAGCAGTTTTGAGCCGAATCAGCTATGTGCTTCCACTACTTACGGACTAGAGCGGTTTTAAAAGGAAGAACCAAAACCTTTTTTAAACTATTTGAGGGAAGAAAGCCATCTATTAAACACTCCCGTGTTTTTTGGCTGTATTTCGTATATTGCACTTCTAAAACAGAAAATAAGCAAATTGGATATGAAAGCTAAACAGGGAGTCATGGTAGGATATGCGTTTTATATGAAAGGTTATAGAATTTGGGATCCCGAAAATAGTGAAGTGACAGAAATGCTGAATGTTAAATTCGATGAAAATAAATTCTGGGCGGGAAAAAAATAGGAACGGGAAACAGAGGTATACCGTTTTATTTCACTTCTGAGTAAATCTGAAGTAGAAGAAGAATATCCTGAAAATCATGAAATAGCATGTTGTGAGAATTAAATTGGTTGAAGAAATACCAAGGCAAAGCATATATTGACACGACGATTCTAAAGTCCGAATCGTGAAACCGAGGTTAATTGTTCTGAAAATAACATAGAATATGACCCAAAATATTTTGATTTCATTTCTGATGATAATTCAAGAAAAGTATCAGATTCTGATGAAGATAGGGGGGATAATTCAAGTAAACTAGAAACTAACATTTCCGAAGATGTAATTCCTTCGAATTTGAAACAAAGTTTGAGAATGCCAGAAAGGGAAGATTGGCAAAACGCAACAGAACAGATGAGCAGAACGAAATAATTCGCTTCAAGGCCAGACTGGTAATTTTAGGTAACAACCAGCTATTGGAGGGGGGGGGGGGATACTTTTCGCAAGTGTTCTCTTCAGTAATTTCCTTTCCTTTGGTTGAGGCTTTCTTTTTAATTTTTGTGTATAAGTTACATTGGGTCCATTTCCGAGCAGATGTCTGCAATACGTATCTATATGCGGATTTAAAAGAAGAGATTTGTGAGACAACCTGAAGGGTTTGTCGGTCCCTGAAATCTAAATTTTGTCTGTAAACTGAATAAATCATTTTTATTCTGATACAGATTACGCCTCAAATCAAGACGACTGTAATATAATGCCGGGGGGGGGGGGGCGCTTGTAATGTTTTTGGATAGGGTACGAATAATATGGTGTACATTCAAAAAAAAAAATACGTAGCACTCTCAACGATAGAAGCAGAGTATATTTCAGTTAGTGAACAATCTAAGGAAGTTATGAGAATAAAAAGAATTTTAAATGCCACGAAAAGAATTCAGTATTTTAGACTGATTGTCACAGTATAGAGTACTATTAATCTAGTTGCGATCGATTTTTCTAGTTCTGCAAGAAAAAATTGCAGAACTAAGCAGATTGATGTGGGGTACCATTTCCTACGGAATTTGATTGATGAAAATGAATTTGGAATAAATTTTGTTGAGAAACTAAAAATAATTCAGCTGATTGTTTCACAAAACCTTTCTGTAGGGAAAATTTACGTAAAGCTTGAATTGCAATGACATATTTTTCTAGAGTGTTTTTTTTTTTTTTTTTGAAATGTCTCAATTATTCCATTATGTTTAAGCTATAATTTGTGCACACAAACGGATGGACTATAATATTTTTTAATTTTTTATTCATGTCTTAATGTATTTCCTTTTTTCGGTGTGCTGGCGTGCCAAGAAGGGGGAAATTTGCTAGCGAATATTTTGTTACTGTCCCTCCAGCGCACGAAGGAAAAACAATTGTAGTTGATTTCATTTTGAATTTGTGCCTGGTGATATGGTTGCGGTTAGGTATTTCGGAAAAATTTAAACTATAAATTTCATTCTAGCCGCCTGAATTTACTTCATTTAAATTTATTCACTAATGCAATATCATTTCTTTATTTTTAGTGGTATGCAAATGTAAAGAACTACGTAACTTGTGACCAGAACTGAATGGAATAATGGTTGTCTCATTTTATCAAGATAACAGTTCGCGGTTGTGCTCCGCTTGGAATTTCAAATAAGCCTCTAGTCTGAACGATGTGCGATAATTCACTTTGTGACATGAATGCCGGCAACGGAAGTTTATAAGTATCTCTTTTCATTTATATTTTTGTGTTTTCGGATGTAATTTGTAATTACCAATGCTTTTGAGTTTTAAAGCTTTCTTAGCCACGTAAGCCTATTCGACGGTCTGCGTGCCATATTGGACACCTGAAGCTGATTTTTGTGGCCCGTTGTCAGGTTCTATGTTACAATCAAGAACTATCTTTTGGAAGAAGTTAAACTCAATTTTATTTTGTTTTGATTAAAATGTGATCGGTCATACAATTTATTTAATTCTGAATTTTTTAAATTTGTAATTCAATATTATATTTTACGGGTAATTGAATATTATCACTTCAAGAATCACCGGAATATAGAAATTTCTGTTGCTAGAGCTAAATTAGACGTAAATTTCTTTCATTATTTTTTTTTTTTAATTTTCCAGTAAATTTTGGAACACTGATTCTTTGTTTTTACATGTTATTAAAATCGAAGGAACCAAAACAGAATGTTAAAAGTACGATGTATTACAGCGTATGAAACTTTCTTCGCATATTCAGACTTGCAAATGTGAACATGTTTAAATCTACAGTTAAAAGTGGTGCGGTCTTCCGGCAAAGCATTTTCAAGAAGGATAGCATTGTTTATAACAAGGACGGTGGGCCAAATGTGGACTTGCAATTCCTTAATCATTAGAACTGGCCCTACCAGATTTACTCTATTTTGACATGTTTGACGATTTATTATTTTGTTGAAAACTTTAAACTTTTCTGACCGAATTTTCATTTTTTGCTGAATTTACTTTAACTAAGCCATTTTGATTTTGAGAATATAGAATTGTTTCTTCCAGATTTCAAGTACATTCCGAAAAACTTAAAGATAAATTGCCTAAATCCTCGCAAAAAAAGTGCCACTTAAAAAAAAAAGCCGCTGGTGGCTTAAATGGGGACATCGATAGTTGTTCAAAACGGGGGTCGGGGCGGGGGGCTTCCCCATTTTGAAAGACATAGAATATACATGAAACATCATAAATTATGCTTAAATATTAAGACATATATAAGATAGAATGTTCTTACGATATTATTTTATTTCAACTCAAATGACTCTTCAAAGTAATTCCTTTGAACTTAAGGAAAAATCTCCAAAAAATTAAATTTTAACAATATAATAACACAATTATGGATTAAAATGCAGGAAAAAAATATTTTAAAAAAATAAGTAAAATATTTCATATTAAGTACAGACAGAGTTCTAAATAATTATTTTACGTCACACTTTGTTTAATATTCAGATTTCTAATAATGGGCAGCTGTCAAAGAAAAAGAAAATGAAGCTGGTATCAGTTGAACATACCTCGAGCTGTTAACAAGTGTTGGAACGGAATATGGGTTGCAAAAAAAAAAAAAAGAAAGTAAAAACATCTACGGTTTTCAATGCTACTGTAGCAACTTGGGGGGGGGGGGGGGGACTAAAAGAGGCTAGATACAGTATTCATTGTTTTGAATGAATACCCCAATATTTCCCAATTGATTGTCCTAAACTTCGACCTTGCTCCATTTTCTAAAAAAATATTTCTCTACCTTATCCTTATTTTCGTTTTGAAGTAAACATATTGCAATTCGATAATCTGGAGCCTATTATAAGAAGAGACTAGTTTCAAGTTGTATCGTCCTTAAAACATTTTAATTTTTTCTTTAGACCAAGATGTTAGTCCCATTTGGAAAACTTTCCGCTGCTTTTTTTTTTTAATTCTTCACTTACAGAAGGAGTTACTCTCCCGATCACTTCAATTAGCCGATCAAAAAAAAAAATAAATAAATAAACATTATTCTTAATCAACAGTCTCATATGTAATTAAAAATCCTTCAAAAATGCCGAAAATTAAAAGGATTTTTCTTTAAATTGTACTTCAGAAACCAGTACAAGTGCGTTTCTTTGTATGGAAGAAAAAAATGTAAGATATTATTTTCTTTCTTTTTTGAGTTCTTATGTAAAGTATCCAGATTAAGTCTACTTTAATTAGACATTAATAACCACCGTTACAAATGCTTAGCTTGCAAATTGCTGCCAAAAAAAATTTTTCTCCTTAAAACAGCATAAGCGCTTAACTGGTTCCTGAAATAAAAGGTTCAATTACAATTTAGGTATATGTTGAGAGGTTTCAAAATAAAAGCAACTCCCAAGGCAATTTCAGATCATTCAGAGTCATAATTTTAATCATTTTAGGGCGTATTTTTATACCTACGTAATTTGATTTTTCCATGTATGTTTTTTGATGTCCACAAGTTTTATGAGATTCTAGCAATTTTTTATTTTGACAGATGCTTTCATAATATAAGTTCTAATGATGGCACCGAAGTCGGCTAAGGTGTCACAAAGAAGAAGCAAGTTTGTGATGTAAAAACGCTGACCTTGAAAAAATTAGCATTCGATTTTAAATGAATTTCTGCAATTTCACTGTAAAAACTACTAATCGATATTCAAAGGTGATGTATACGAAATAAAATAATTTGGCAATTTTTATTGGTGTGAATGTTTCGTTTTTTCTCATGAAAACATTATAACAGAATATAAAGTTATATATTTTTTGGAGTATTAAAACCAATTTTTAACTTAATACTAGTAGTGATAAACCTGACAGATTTTATTATACTAAGTGAAAAATTGTTTCTGTTTTGTTCTGCTTTGGAATTTTGAACCGTCATATATTTGTTTTCATCTATGAAAATTTTAAAAGGCTCATAGGATAAAGTATTATCTAATCTATAATAATCAGTTTACAATAAAAACCATTCTGTGCAGTCTAAATACTGCACATATGGTGTGAAAAGAAGTTGATTTGTTACTAGTATTTCTGAAATAAAGTAGGTCCATATGCAACTTATAACATTAAAAAAAAGAAAACCATAAAAATATTCTGTTTTACCAGAAAAAGAAAAATAAATGCACTGAATTGCATGTATAAAGTTAAAATAAGCTTAAAAGTTTAATGGATTGCATACAGCAAAACATTTCCCACGTTATGCTGCACATTTCAGCAACTCAATAATGCTGGAAGTGAAAACAGTACTTTTAGTGAAGATACGATGTAGTATTTTCAGTTATGTATAAAAAACTTTCTAATTTTTAATACCTTCATTGATCAAAAAGGTTTGTTTTATGAAAACGCTATAACTGTTCTGAAAATAAAGCTTCAGACCATATTTTGCAATTTCCTTCTATTTGTAAATTTTTAAGTTTGCAATAGAGCTAAAAGTTTTTTGTATAAATGAAAATGCGCCACTTTTTCTTCTTTAACAGATATTTGTTTTGTGTGCAAGGAAAATATCAATAAAACATATATTTAACAGCAGTTAATTATTTTTATGTAAAAGGCTTTTATATTTCTTTACTTGTCGCTTTTCATAGCCTAAAACATTATTTTTTTTTTTGTTGAAAAACTTTAGAAAAGGAACCGATTTCGTATGTAGGCTAATTTCTACAACTTAACATACAAAATCAATTGCTTTACTTTTCTAAATTGTTCTTCAGCTGTAAAAGCAGTGATTTCGACTATGAAAAGAAACAATGATAGGGTGAAAAAACCCTTTTGCATAAAAATTGATAACTATTTATTTTATGGTTTACTGCTGTTAATTTTACTGTACAAATCATTTTTTAAACCGTATACTACTGCTGCTTTTATGGCGCAATTTAGCTGATTCCGCAGCATAATACTGCTAACTTTACAGTTTCATACTGTTAATTTTGCTGGGCAATTCCGTTAAAAAACAGTATATTACTGTTAATTTTACATATTATCTCTGTTAAATTTACAGGTTAAGTCATTCCTAAAACAGTATATTACTGCTAATTTTACAGTTAGATACTGTAAGCTTTACAGGGCAGTTCCATTAAAAACAGTATTTTACTGCTAATTTTGCAGTCAATCATTGTTAATTTAACAGGGCAATTCCATTAAAAGACAGTATATTACTGCTAATTTTACAGTTAGATACTGTAAGTTTTACAGGGCAGTTCTATTAAAACGCAGTATATTACTGCTAATTTTACAGTTTATCGCTGTAAATTTCACAGTAAAAGTCTGTTATAAAACAGTATATTACTGCAAATTTTACAGTTTAGAATTGTAATTTTTGCAGTTTTTCTTTGGAATGCGAGCTGCCAGTATTTTACTGTAAAAACAACAGCTTTTTTTTTGCAGTGTAGTAGTTTTTCTCTTTTGGGATTTCTTGAACTGCAATCGTTCCCCTGAAAAAACTAAATATCTTCTATTAAAATAATGGAAAGTTTTTCTTTATTGCTTCTTTGCCACTGAATCTGTCAAATTCTGGAATCAGGTGTCCGGTCTGGAACGAACCTTACCGCTTCACAGAATACAGATCTCAAGTAAAGTCTGTATCCTGTAATGCAGGTAAGGCCCGAACAAGAAATCTTTGTTGCGATGTGCCGTTTTCTTATCTATAGAGTCACTCTGTTGTCAAGCAGGACCGATTCAAAAGCACATATATGCTCAATATTAGCAATAGCTAATTATTTTCTAAATCTCGAATGGTACACAGAGAAAGGAAAGTTAGTAAGGAACGGGCACCTTTGTAGATGAAATATCTTCATCGGGGAAGGGCGAGGGGGGGAGGGCGACTTAATAATAATTTGGCAGCTATTTTACTTTGTTACACAAACAAGTAGTATTAGAATAGTAGACGACCTTTCGCATCATTTATTGTCCGCTTTCCAAGAGAAGGCACTTGGCTCCTCCTTCGTCACTTGGCAGCCTATGATTCTATTGCTCTGATTTCGGCAGAAGGTATATTCGGCTCATAGCATTTTGATACAAAAACAGCAGTTTTTAAAATGTAAGAATAACTATAATGACAACAGACAAGTGATTTAAACGACACTAAGACAACTTTGCTTCCTTACCGAATAACCCCTTGCGTAAAATGGAACTCAGCGTTCGGAGAGGCGGTGCAAAGTGCCTTCTCGTAAAAAACGGACTATATCTAGGCACTTAGTAAATGGTGCCACTTATGATAGGAGTATTTTTTCTCTCTTGCTTGCTGAATTCCAATTGTCCCTCTGGTAAACTAATCTTCTTTCTTCATAAAAATGGTGGAAAAATTTTCCTTTCTTGATTGCTTCTTTGCCTCTGAATCTGTCAAATTCTGGAACCAGGCGTCCGATCTGGAACGAACCCTACCATTTCACAGTATACAAATCTCAAGTAAAGACTGTATCCTGTAACGCAGCAAAGGACCGAATAAGAAATCTTGGTTATGATGTGTCGTTTTCTTATCCATAGATCCATTCTGAAGTCAAGTAGGACCGATTTAAGAGCACATATATGCTCAATAATAGAAATAGCTAATTATTTTCGAAATCTCGAATGGTACACAATGAAAGGAAAGTGAGTAGCTGTTTTTTATTTTTAATAACGCTTTCTAATGCTAATAGTTTGAATGGTGACAAGTTTAATGTCAAAAAAAAAAAAAAAATATACGCATTTGAAGCCTGTGGTCCCAACGAAAAAAGTCATGATTTAGGCTCCGCTATTGAAACTTATTTAGGGGAAATTCAATAGAGTTTTTTTTTTTTTTTTCGCTTTGTTAAGAGACGCATTTGGCGGTTCCGTGGTATTAAAAGATGAATTATTGCTTTCGGTGGTTACCTCTGTGAATGAAATATCTTCATCGGGGGCGGGGCACTTAATAATAATTTAGCAGCTACTTTACTTTGTTACACAAACAAATAGGATTAGAATAGTAGACGACCTTCCGCATTATTAATCTAGGAACTCAGTAAATGGTGCCACTTATGATAGTAGTATTTTTTCATTCTTGTTTGCTGAATTCCAATTGTTCCTCTGGAGATACAAATCTTCTTCTTCCTTCATAAAATTATGGAGGATTTTCCTTTCTTGATTGCTTCTTTGCTAGTGAGTCTGTCTGGAACCATGGATCCGATCTGAACGAACCTTACCGGTTCACAGTATACAGATCTCAAGTGGAGTCTGTATCTTGTAAAAACCGGTAAGGCCCGAACTAGAAATATTTGTTCTGATGGGCCGTTTTCTTATCCATAGAGCCACTCTGATGTCAAAAAAAACCGATTTAAAAGCACATCTGAGCTCGATATTAGCATTAGCTAATTATTTTCTAAATCTCGAATCGTACACAAAGAAAGGGAAGTGAGTAAGTAAAATAAGCGTAGCTGTTTTTCATTTTTAATAACACTTTCTAATGCTAATAGTTTGAATAATGGCAAATTTAATGTCAAAAAAAAAATGTATTTTAAGCCTGTTGTTCTATCGAAGAGCGTCATGATTAAGACTGTGCTGTTGAGACTTAAGGAGGGGATATTTAAAAGAGGTTTTTTCCGTTTTGTTAAGCGCCGCTCTTGCGGATACCTTAATATTAATGACTAGTCGACCCGTGCGGAACTCCGCACTGAACTTCGAATCGTTTCATAAGGTATTTCGATCTTTAAAAATTTCAAAGAAAGAACATTATGAAGAACTAAAAAAAAGTAAGCGCAGAAGAGAAGGCATGTTATTTAAAGACATCAGTAACAAAACCCCGTTAAATAAAACGTTGTGATAATTTGATCATCGCTCACCTTTTGGTCGTACATATTTTCAATGCATACATAAATATCATTAAAAGTGTGAGTGAGTAGTGACTCGTGAAAAAGCAATAATTGTGCATGTAAAAAAACAGGTTGTGGCAAATACAGTCCTGCCCATGTGAACATCTGACGGGAAAAAAAGAAATATTACATTCTGATTAACAGCCCGACACCCCAACAAACCTAGCAATTGCGCCTTCCTTTTCGAAAGCTATTCATTGAAGGAATGCATAGTAAAAAACAGCAAAAAAGCTTTTTGCCAAAAAAAAAAAAAATAATAATAATAAGATCATGCTTCTATGTTTTGTCATTAACCAGGATGATACGATTTAAAATTATTCGAAAAGCATGAAATTTGATTAAAGAATGACGAAGATCTCACGTAGCGATTGAAAAGAACATTCTAGAGAAGTAATAAATTAGATTGAAAATAAGTGTTTTTATCTTTGAATATTGAACTATTTCATATAGAAGGTTGCTTTAACAGTTACGGCTTAAATGCCCGCACATGTTTCTCTTTTAATCGAACGCTTAAAATTCAAAACCAAAACCAGTTGAACTGAGTCCGTTTTTTAAGTGTAATTTTTCGAACGTAGACAAAATGTATTTTTTTTTTCAGCAGAAAGCAGAGGAGTAGAAAATGATTTCTTGCTAATGAAGTTGATAATAATTTTAATGCTTTATATCGTATTCGCGCGAATAAAAAATTAAAGGTTTACTGGGTGAAACTCGTAGTTTAATTTGGCGTAGTATTTTTTCATTTGTACAAAAGGTCGAACACTGCTATTAGAAACATCTACATTTCAGCATACAATGAAAATGCTTTTCTGCACAAAAAGGATTTCCTTTAGGTAAATCTAATACTTTTCTATGCTTACATTATGCTGAGTGGTCTGGATGTAGTCAAAGCTTAAAAAAAGGAAAAACACTCTTCGATTAACAGTCAACTTATCCGAATGATAACTGTAGCCTGCATAAAGGAGTCGAAACACCAAGTAGCATTCCCACTGCATTTATTTTATTACGTTTGTATGTTATGAGTACATGTAATGCATAATACTATTACAAGTTTGATATTATATCGGACAGCCCAAACTTGCCCGAAGTTCAGATAGTTTATAGCCGAACGCTCTACCGAAAAAAACTTATCAATTTAACCGAACAACTAAATCCAGTGCTTTTAAGCTTTATTAAAATATGAACACACACACAGGCTTTTTTTTTTTTTTTTTTTTTGCCGAAAGCGACGTAAAAAATGGAAAACTGCATTAGAACTTTGCTTTTAAAAAATGCACAAGAACTACAGGCAGCATCAAGGTTTTGAAACAGCAAGGGGCGTTTTCGAAAACTTGATTTTTCGACCGTAAGTCTTTTTTTCTTCATTAGTCTGCCTGATAAGTTTTAAAATGATAAGGGAATAATATATAAGATAAGATATTGAAGAAACATTTTTTTATTCTTGAAAATTTTTACAATTTGTTACCGCACGCTGTTTGAACCGTTATGACTTAGATGGCAGCACGTGTTCATCATTTAACACCACGGTTAAAATACAAAATAAATTGAACTATGTTCTTTTTTAAGCGTAGCTTTTCGAATGTAGTAAAAATGTGATAAGCTATTTGTTTTTTTTTTTTTTTTTTTTTTTTTTTTTTTTTTTGCTAAAAGAAGAAAAAATATATATTTTACCCTTCAAATTGAGGTAGTAATTTTTTTATTTGTACAAAGAGTCAAAAACTCATTAGAAGAATATATATTTCAATATACGATTTATTATTTTTTTCTGAACAAAAAACAATTCTATTTTAGTTTGAAATGTTAAACCTGTTACTTATATTTTCGCTTACATTATGCTTTAATTTTCTTACGAGAGCAAAGCTTAAAAAGAAAAAAAAAAAAAAACGTACAATTCCGAAGTAATTCAGCTCAAAGTCACTTCAAGTTTTCATATCAGCAAGGAGCGTATCCTTCTCATTTATTCTATTCCTTCATAGTTGTTATTCACGTAATTAAGTGTTCATGAAATGAGCGATATTTCTCTAATTTTTTGATACAGATTGTCCAGACGTGGGCCCGAACACGCATTCTCCTGGTTACGAAGAGAACGCTCTGCCGATCAAGCTATTCAGCTCTGTCGGTCATAGCGCAAATTAAAGTTATAAGTTTAACCGAAAACCTCATTCTGGTTCTTTAAAACAGGTTTTTCGGCTCAAAAAACAATTTTAAGACCGTGGGTCTATTTTTCGTCAGTAGCCTGCACCATAAGCTTTAAAATAAGGTGTAAATCAAAGAAATCGATCAAGAATTGAGGAAAATCTGGCGTAGAAACCAAAAACAGGCTGCAGAAATAATATATAAGGACTAGTCGACCCGTGCGGAACTCCGCACTGTGCTTCGAATCGCTTTATAAGGCATTTCTTTCTTTAAAATTTTCAAAGGAAGAACATTATGAAGAAGAACCGAAAAAAAGTAAGCGCAGAAGAGAATGCATGTAATTTAAAGACATCAGTAACAAAACCTCGTTAAATACAACGTTGTGATAATTTGATCATCGCTCACCTTTTGGCCGTACATATTTTTAATTCAAACATAAATATCATTAAAAGTGTGACTGAGTAGTGACTCGTGAAAAAGCAATAATTGTGCATGTGAAAAAACAGGTTGTGGCAAATACAATCCTGCCCATGTGAGCATCTGACGGGAAAAAAAGAAACATTAAAGAGATATTTATTGGCGCGGATTCGAATTGGCGCCATTCTGATTAACAGCCCGACACCACAACAAACCTAGCAACCTAGCAATGGCGCCTTCCTTTTCGAAAGTTATTCATTGAAGGAATGCGTAGTAAAAAACAGCAAAAAAGCTTTTTGCCAAAAAAAAAAAAAATAATAATAATAATAATAATAATAATAAGATCATGCTTCTATGTTTTGTCATTACCCAGCATGATACGATTTAAAATTTTTCGTAAAGCATGGAATTTGATTAAAGAATGACGAAGATCTTACGTAGCGATTGAAACAAACATTCTAGAGAAGTAATAAATTAGATTGAAAATAAGTGCTTTTATCTTTGAATATTATGAAGAAAAACCGAAAAAAGTAAACGGAAAAAAGTAAGCGCACAAGAGAAGGCATGTAATTTGAAGACATCAGTAACAAAATCTCGTTAAATACAACGTTGTGATAATCTGATCATCGCTCCCCTTTTGCATGTATTTGGTTGTATGTATTTTCAATGCAAATATAAATATCAATAAAAGTGTGGCTGAGTGACACGTGAAAAATCAGTAATTTTGCATGTGAAAAAACAGGTTGTGGCAAATACAGTCCAGCCCATGTGAGCATCTGACGGAAAAAGAAGAAACATTAAAGATATTTAGTGGCACGGATTCGAACTGGCGCCATTCTGATTAACAGTACGATGCTCCAACAAACCTAGCAACTGTGCCTTCCTTTTCGAATGCTATTCATTGAAGGAATGCGTAATAAAACACAGTAAAAAAGTTTTTCGCCGAAAAAAATATAATAAGATCATGCGTCTATCTTTTTTCATTAGCCAGCATGATACGATTTAAAATTATTCGTAAAACATGGAATTTGATTAAAGAATGAGGAAGACCTCACGTAGCGATTGAAACAAAAATTCTAGAGAAGCAATAAATTGGGTTGGGAAGCAATAAAGTGTTTTTATTTTTGAATATTCAACAATTTCCCATAATAGGCTTATTTAACCTGTACGGCTTAAAAGCCCGTACTTCTTTTTCTTTTAATCGAACACTTAAAATTCAAAACCAAAACCAGTTGAACTGATTCCGTTTTAAGTGTAATTTTTCGAACGTAGACAAAATGTGTTTTTTTTTTTTCAGCCCAAAGCAGAGGAGTAGAAAATGACTTCTTACTAATGAAGTTGATAATAATTTTAATGTTTTATATCGTATTCGAATAAATAATTAAAGATTTACTGGTTGAAACTCGTAGTTTTAATTTGGCGTAGTATTTTTTCATTTGTACAAAAGGTTGAACACTGCTATTAGAAACATCTACATTTCAGCATACAATGAAAATGTTTCTCTGTACAAAAATGACTTCCTTTAGGTAAATCTAATACTTTTTTTATGCTTATATTATGCTGAGTGATCTGAATGTAGTCAGAGCTTTAAAAAAAGGAAGAATACCCTTCGATTAACAGTCAACTTATCCGAATGATTACTGTAGCCTGCATAAAGGAGTCGAAACAATAAGTAGCATTCCCACTTCATTTATTTTTTTTACGTGTGTATGTTATGAGTACATGTAATGCGTAATACTAATATAAATTTGATATTATGTCGAAGAGCCCAAGCTTGCCCGAAGTTCATATAGTTTATAGCCGAACGCTCTACTGAAAAAAACTTATCAATTTAACCAAATAACTAATTCCGGTGCTTTTAAACTTTATTAAAATATGAACACACACACCCAGGTTTTTTTTTTTTTTTTTTTGCCGAAAGCGACGTAAAAAATTGGAAAACTGCATTAGAACTTTGCAAAAAAAAAAAAAAAAAATGCATAAGAACTACAGGCTGCATCAAGGTTTTCAAACAGCAAGAAGTGTTTTCGAAAACTTGAATTTTCGACCGTAAGTCTATTTTTCATCATTAGCCAGCCTGATAAGTTTTAAAATGAGAAGGGAACAGTATAGAAGATAAGATATTGAAGAGAAATGTTTTTATTGTTGAAAATTTTTACAATTCGTTACCGCAGGCAGCTTGAACCGTTATGACTTAGATGGCAGCACATGTTCATCATTTAACAGCACGGTTAAAATACAAAATAAATTGAACAATGCTCTATTTTAAGCGTAGCTTTTCGAATGTAGTAAAAATGTGATAAGCTATTTTTTTTGGAAAAAAGTAGAAAAAATATATATTTTACCCTTTAAATTGAGGTAGTATATTTTTTATTTGTACAAAGAGTCAAAAACTCATTAGAAGAATATATATTTCAATACATGATTTATTATTTTTTTCTGAACAAAAAACAATTCTATTATAGTCTGAAATCTTAAACCTGTTACTTATATTTTCGCTTACATTATGCTTTAATTTTCTTACCAGAGCCAAAGCTTTAAAAAAAAAAAAAAAAACGTACAATTCAGATCAAAGTCGCATCAAGTTTTCATAACAGCAAGTAGCATTTCCTTCTCATTTATTCTATTCCCTCACATTTGTTATTCACTTCATTAAGTGTTCATGCAATACGCGATATTTCTCTAGTTTTTTGATGCAGATTGTCCGGACGTGGGCCCGAACGCTCATTCTCCTGGTTACGAGGAGAACGCGCTGCCAATCAAGCTATTCAGCTCTGTTGGTCATAGTGCAAGTTAAAGTTATAAGTTTAACCGAATACCTCATTCTGGTTCTTTAAAACTGGTTTTTCGGCTGAAAAAAACAATTTTTAGACCGTGGGTCTATTTTTCGTCAGTAGCCAGCACCATAAGCTTTAAAATAAAGTGTAAATCAAAGAAATCGATCAAGAATTGAGGAAAATCTGGCGTAGAAACCAAAAACAGGCTACAGAAATAATACATAAGGATGCATTATTGCTTTCGACGGGCACCTTTGTAGATGAAATATCTTCATCGGGGGAGGGGGGCACTTAAAAATAATTGAGCAGTTATTTTACTTTGTTACACGAACAAGTAGTATTAGAATAGTAGACTACCTTCCGCATCATTTATTGTCCGATTTCCAAGAGAGGAGATTCACTTGACTCCTCTTTCGTCACGTGACAGTCGATGATTCTATTGCCCTGATTTTGGCAGAAGGTATTTTCGGCTCATAACATTTTGTTATTAAATCAGCAGTTTTTAGAACGTAAGAAACACTATAATGACAACAGACAAGTGATTTTAAGGACACTAAGCCAATTTGTTTGCTTACCGATCACCCCCGGGTAAAATGGAACTCTGCGTTCGAGGAGGCGGGAAGAAGTGCCTTCTCGTAAAAAACGGACAATACCTAGGCACTCAGTAAATGGTGCCACTTATGATAGTAGTGTTTTTTCTCTCTTGCTTGCTGAATTCCTATTGCTCCTCTGGAAAAACTAATCTTCTTCTTTCTTCATAAAAATGGAGACATTTTCTGTTCTTGATTGCTTCTTTGCCTCTGAATGTGTCAAATTCTGGAACCAGGTGTCCGGTCTGGAACGAACCTTACCGGTTCACAGTATACAGATCTCAAGTGGAGTCTGTATCTTGTAAAAACCAGTAAGGCCCGAACTAGAAATATTTGTTCTGATGGGCCGTTTTCTTATCCATAGAGGCACTCTGATGTCAAGCAGGACCGATTCAAAAGCACATATTAGCTCGATATTAGCAATAGCTGATTATTTTCCAAATCTCGAATCGGATGCAATGAAAGGGAAGTGAGTTAGTAACGATAAGCATTGCTGTTTTTTATTTTAAATAACACTTTCTAATGCTAATGTTTCAATTCTTATTTTTTTAGTAAAGTTCTTTGGGGTTTTCATAGTATTTTAGGGTGCATCATTGCTTTCGGCAGGCACGTTCAGAGAAGAAATGACTTCATCCTTTGTTTAACAAATGAGCTTTATTTTGGAAAACAGACGATCTGCATCTTTTTTTTGCCAGTCGTTTAATCGTAGGCGTAACTTACAGTAGTAGTATTTTTGTTCCCTGTGAAATGCCATGTCAACCTAGGCGAAAACTAAGGACCCAGAACTTGTGGGGGGGGGGGGGTCTCGATACACTGATGCAAAAAAAAAGGAAAGGAAGAAAAAGAAAGAAAGGAAGAAAGAAAAATGGGCAAAACTCTTAATAAGTGGAAACGCAAGAAGTAAAATTTACTCTTTTGGTATTTTCCGTTGTGGCACTTATAATAGAGAAAAACCGAAGCCCAAAATCAGCCTCTAGTAGAGCTAAACATTTCTGATTTTACTCATGTTCATTCTGCTGGGAATAAGAAAGAACTTTGTGAAAGCTGTGAACAAAGATGATTTTCCAATACCTAAGAGGGAAATTTCCAAGATATATTGAAGCTAAGGTTAAGGAGAGAATTTTTAACAGCCCTTCAAATACGCGCAATAATGAAAATCACTGTTTTTGGAGACAAAGATTTGCGACGGGGAGAAAAAAAAAACACCCAAAACGCCTTTTTGGGTGTATTACAAGTATTTCTAAGCAGCAGAGAACACAAGAGTTAAAAACAATTGATCAAACAATCAATACGGAAGTTCTGTGACCATTGATGAGTAAGTAATGTGTCTCTGAAACTCTATTTTGTTCACTTCTTCCGCGATATTTTGCTTAAAAACTAAAGTTATGAGCGGTGAGCATGAGGGAATGTTTCACCAAGATATTTTTACAATGGAACGCAAATATCTTGGTAATTGGGCTGAGTTAATGCTCATTACATGCTGCTGAACTATATTACAAGAGATAATCCTTCTTTGACGTACAAAAAGCAATCGAAAACGAAGCGTTTACAGCAGTAAGCCAAAAGCAACCACTGCTTTCCAAAAAATAAGCATTTTTTCCCCCCTTTTAACATTAGCTTTAAATCAATGTGTGGCTGATGTGCATCTTTCTCCAGTGGGCCTTTATGCATCTTGAACACGTGCGGAGTAGCCGATTAAGCTACTTTTTGCCGCTGCTGACTACCAGAAAAATTATTGCTGGCTAATCTTTGGAAGACCTAAAATTTTCGCAATAACTGAAAAAAGGTAGTTTTATTTTCTGGATAACTCAAATGATCTGCTTATATGACAAAAATACATTTAAATGCAATGCAATTAGCAATCAAAAGAAAATAAATTGGTTCTTCGACATGCAAACTTAAATAAGATGCAATAAAAAACGTAAGCAGTCAAAAAATAACTTCCTTTTTTGTATCTTAAGGAAATGTATTTTCTTTAAAGATATTTTTACGTAATGTAACAGTAATTAATTTTATTCAAAGTATAAATGTTATAGTCTATCTATTATGCACTGTTCGTGGAAAATAAAATAAAATTCAGAAGGTTGGAAAAGGAACTTCCGATAACTCGAACTATACCGATTACGCGAAAGTTTTACCCGATCCCTTGGGAGTTCGAGTTACCGAGAGTTGACTGTATCTAGTTCGGCTTTATAATAACGGACTTGAAAGTTGCATCTGACTGCATAAGTAATTGAGGAAAATACTGGTTGGGGGGGGGGATGGGTTTAGAACAGAGGGGAAAAACTCAAAGTTAAACATACTGTAGGGGCGGAGGTAAACGGCAACAAAATTCAATTTTTTTCAAACTCACTTCCGTTCCTTTAGTTGGATAATAGCGACAAAAAATGTTGTTGAGCAAAATAAAATGTTGTCCAAGACAACACCTTTTCTGATAGTGAATAGGTATGAGTTATTTCATTTTATGACTGTTTGATAGCAAATGAAAATAAGTCTTTTATTTTCATTTGCTACCAAGTAGTCATAAAATCAAATTTATCATGCGAAAAAAGGAAACGCCCCATTTATTGGTGGTAAATAACCGCACTATATTCAATGAGTTTATAAACTTTAAAAGTCTTTACGAACAATATCCATCTGTGGCCGGTAGGTCGCATGTAAAATATAGCTATAAATTATAAAACAACGAGATACTGAATAATTATGGGAATGCCTACGATGCCTGAACCAGAGTGGCAAGAGCAGATCCAGCATCTGGTTTTAGAAGGCTCATCATTAAAAATGACCAAACATGTAAGAAAAGGGTCATAAGTGAAATCATTCGTTAATTGGTGGGGAGTCTCAGGCTCTAATCCAGTAGTTTATCGAAATTGAAATTCCAAAACTGCGTTTTAATCTATCTTTGGTTTCAAAAAAGGGGAATGTTCTGACCCCCGACCCTCCCCGCACTAGATGGGATTCACTAGATCGCACTACATTAAATACGCACTAGATGGGATTATTCATAGGTATAATATTAAAGTCCTAATGGGGGGGAGGGGCTAACGCCTTCCCCAGGCACTAACTTGAAATTGAAGCCCCCAAACCACATATTTTGGCTTTAATTGCTAAAAGGATAACCATGACCCCCTAATTCTCTCCCTGGGCCGCATTTGATGGGAACAGTCTTAAGTAATATAGAAGCTTAAATATGGTTGAGTCTTTTTTTCTGGTTAATTTCTCTACCACTGTATGTGTGGCTATTGTACTCGGACACATATGCACTAATTCTATATTCCTCGCGACTCCCATTCAGAATAACTGGTGTGAATTGCCATTGGAAATATAAATCACTGTCTCCCGATGTTACGTTTTTTTTTCTTTAACATGCAGTTTTCTCCACATTCCTGTGATTTTCGGGATATTTTTATAAATTTCAAAAGAATTAGAAACGTTAATATGAGGGCGGCCCCATTAACAACCTAACTTTTTGTTATCTGCTGGATATTTTAAACTTTTGGCAGCCTTTTTTACTTCCTCATGCATTGCCTCTTATACTGATAAAAAAGCAGCATTTTTTTACTTGAAATTTTAACGTGACAGTTTGTTCTTCTTTTCTGCATGAATCCTAAAATTTCATCTTCAAATATTGTTTTAACTAACCAGTTAGTATTCTATTCATTCATATTTGATAATATATTGAAATACTTGAAAATATGCAAAAACTCACATACATAAAATACACCACCAGTTCAGTTATTCCATCCGAGGGCTGCAGTTTTGTGCTTTTTAGCATGCATCAACCCGGCACAGGAGGTTAACTGAGGTGGAGGCGGAAAACCTCTTAAAGGAGCAAAGAGAGCCAAACAAACTGGTAGCTAATGTAGAATTAGCACCTCATACATTATGTATATTAGCACACATATGTGAACCTTTGCACACGCCTATTCCGGGCTGATGAGTGCTAAAAAGCACGAAACTGCAGTCCTCAGATGGAATAACGGATCTGGCGGGTATTTTATATATTTCTGCATTAGCCCTGGCATAGGCCGGTAACTTCCTGTAAAATACTCGTACACATTCTGACAGAGATGTTCCCATTATCTTTTCTGACGGTATACTCCCAGTAATCGATTGCGCACAATTAGTGTATGTGATCATATACACAGTATGTCATAATATGAAAATTTTTGAAGCTTAAGTGTATACGCTAGATGTCTAAAAAATTTTTGAAAGTATACGGCGTATATGGAGACACCACTGAGACACCACTCCCTATGAGAACACCACTGAATTCTGACATACATGTATTCTTTGAACTTTCTGTTGAGGGTATACGCTAGATGTAAAAAAAATGTTTGAAAGTATACGGCGTATATAGAGTAAACCCTAAGAGAACACCACTGCATTCTGACATAAATGTATTCTTTGAACTTTCTGTTAGTTAAATTTTAAAGTATCTGGCTATTATTTGCAAAAGAAAAGCATAGAAAGCTTTAGCAAATAACTACCTAATTTACGAAAAGTTTGGTCTAGGGCCCTCCATTATCGGGCACCGTCATTTATTGAATCAGGAGGGGGTTCTCCCTGGCATTGGAAAATTAATGCATTTGCTTAGCAGCCATGGTTTTATTTATTTATATATTTATTTATTTTTTGGACTTTTTGGCATAATTTTCATTGGAGACGTGAACTCATTACCAACCTCCGCGAAAATTGCGAAATGGCGGGCCTGCTCAAAAGTTATGGCGCACCCTCATAAATGCTGCGGAACATACACCAATAACACCCCCTCTCATAAGCGAGATAATTTCCTCACTTGTGAGCACCCTAGTCAGAAATTACCGTCCCCCAGGAATTAGGACGTTCAAAAAAAGATAGCTAAAATCCTCTGTCCTACTTTCACACCGAAATGAATTATCTCTTAATGTCATGCATTTTTCTCTATGAGCAATGATATACAAGCTTATTCAGTAAGTTACCGCCCTATAGCCAGCTCAGTCAATTCCAGCCGAGGACTGCAGTTTCGTGCTTATTAGCACTCATCAGCCCGGCATAGGACTAACTGAGCTGGAGGCGAAAAACCTCTTAAGGAAGCCAAGAGTGCCAAACAAACTGGTAGCTAACATAGAATTAGGGTTTTCCGCCTCCAGCTCAGTTAGTCCTATGCCAGGCTGATGAGTGCTAGTAAGCACGAAACTGCAGTCCTCGGCTGGAAATGACTGAGCTGGCGGTGTATTTCATGTATACAAGCTTATGTTTCTCAGATAGGTATACATGTCAAGCGTGCCCAGGCGGGGGGGGGGGGTAGTAGCGTAAACTGCGCCATTCAAATTTTAATCAAGACAATGCAAAATGAGTTTTGATCTTAATTTGTGGGGTCTGCCCTTCTAATGCTGCGGAGTGCAACCAAGTAACACCCCCCCCCCCCTCCCAAACAAAAGAATTCACTATCTAAAATTATAACCGAGTAATTTCCTGGGCGTAGACTGCTCCATTTCCAACTTATGAGCACCCTAGTCAGAAATATCCATTCCTAAGGATTAGGTACTTCCTTCAAATGCTATACAGCATCCCAATAAACGCCCTCCCCCATACCAAAAAAAACGAGATAGCGTCAAAATTACCCCCCTTTAAAATATCAATGCGGCAGTGTGCGTCATGAGTCCCACTTCCACTAGCTCCTCTATCATCTCCTTTCCGAGCTGAAATAAACTCTCAAGGTCATGCATATTTTTATTAGTACCATAATATAAGAGTACAAGCATTTGCATAAGCTTTCTCGGAGAGTTACATAAATCAAGATTTAACAGGACGAGAATGGGGTCAATTTAAACTTTCAAGGAAGACAATGTAAAAGGAGTTTTGATCGCACTTTGAGGGATCTCGTTTTCTTTTTTTTTTTTTTTTCTTTTCCGCCAACAAATGCAAGTTTTATAAGTCAGGATAACACCAATGAGACCATTCCCTTCAAATTAAATTAAACACTATCGTATATTTTAACCGGAAAAAACTCCATGACACAGACTGCTTCATTGCCGCACTCATGCACACCTCCAGTCAGAAATGAAATCCCCCGCAATTGGGACATTCCCTTCAAGTGCTGCGTAGAAACCCAATAAATAATTCCATTCTCCACAAAATAAAAAAAAAAATATTTGAAGCTTCTTAATTTTTTCCAAGCTAAAAAATGTTCAATGCCGAAATGTGTGTCAAAACTGCCCCTCCCCCGAGTGAATCTATCTACCTCTTTCCACATTGAAACAAGTTATCTCAAGATCTTACATCTTTGTATCAGAGCCGTAATATACAAGCAATTGCTTATGCTATTACAGATTTTTTATATAGGTCAGGATTCCAAAGAGGAGGAAGGGTCATAGTGTAGATTGTAGCATTGCATGTTTATGGACGACAATTTAAAAAGTCTTTCAGATCTCATTATGTAAGGAGGTTTTTTTTTTTTATTATTATTTATTTTATTTATTTATTTTATTTTATTATTATTATTATTTTTTTTTTTTTTTTTGAGGGAGGATGTGTGTACCAATTGCATTCGAGAGAGTACGCCTTCGTTCTTGGGAGGAAGGACGACGTACCAACTCTTCAAATGTGGCAGACAGACAACGCCCCCCCCCCCCCCAAGAAAAAAACAAGCCTCTACAAAAGGAATTAAGAAACTTTGTTAAATTATCCCCAAACAATTTCCACGGCGAAAACTGCTTTATTTCCTCACTCATGTTTATCCCCATTCGCAATGCTTAGGAAATAATCTACAAACACTATGAATTACCCCCATAAACGAGTCCCCTCCCCCTTTCCCCCAAAAGAAGATCCAAAAAAATTCTAAAAATGTCCTGCTCTACAAAATAGCAAAGCTGTAGCGACGGTTATCACTGCCCCTCCTCCAAGTGCCACTGCTCTTCTTTTCCTGTTTTGAAATGAACTCTCTTAAGATCATACATCTTTTTATCAGAGCAGGAATGTTTTTTCAGATAAATATGCACAGGTTAGTTCTGCCAAGAAGAGAAAAAGAGGGGGTTGAGCTTACACCACAGGTTGCACCATTTAAATTTTTAAAGGAGGATAATGGAAAAGGTGTTTTGATCTCATTTTGAGGGGCCTAGTTTTTTGTTTTTTTTTTTGGAAGGGAGGGGTCTCCGTAAGGGCGATTTACCTCGCCTTCGAATGCTACGTAGCGCTCCCCGCCCAAATACAAGTTATATAAAAAAAGGCCAGGACAACCCCTATTAGACTCCCCCCCCCCCCAAAAAAAAAGTAAATAAAAAAAATAAATAAATAAAAACTGAAATTGAAAGGCCTCAAAATTTTTACCTGAAGAAACTCCATATTGCAGACTACTTCATTTTTCAGTCATGCACACCCCTAGTCAGAAATGCAAATCCCCAAGGATTGGGGCATTTCTTTTTTCTGCTACCCTGCATCCCAACAAATGAGGCAATTTTACTTTATAATTGAAAATTATTAGAAACTTCCTATATTACTCTGAACTAAAAAAAAAATTCAATGCCGCAAGACTCTCTCTTCTCCGAGTGCATCTATCTGCCTCTCTCCCCACCCTGAAACGAATTTTCTCAAGGTCACACATCTTTTTCTCAGAGCTCTCTAATATGCAAGCAATTATGGGGTCGTGGTGTAGATTGTAGCATTTAAATTTTTCAGAAATCTAAATTTTAAGGAAACTCCTTTTAAATAGGGCAATTGAAAAGGAGTTTTTATCCCATTTTAAGGGGCCTCGTTTTATTTTTTGGGGGGGGAAGGAGGGTTGGTCTCCGTTCTATTTGAGAGGGTGCGGAAAAGTTCTCGGGGAGAAGGGCGACTCACCAACCCTTTGAATGTGGCAGACCGCCCCCCCCCTCAAAAAACATGTCTCTCCAAAAGGAAGTCAAAAACTTTGTAAAATTATCCCCGAAAAATTTCTTTGGCAAACACTGCTTTATTTCGCCACTCATGTGCATCCCACAGTTAGAGATTCTTCTCCCCAATGATTAGGACACTTTCAAATGCTACAGGGCACCACCATAAACGAGATCCCCCCCCCCGCTCAAAATAATACGTAAAAAAACGTATAACAATATTTTGCGCTATAAAATAGTAATGCTGCAGCGATCGTCATTATTCTCCCCCCCCCCCCAAGTGCCCCTTCTCTTCTTCTTTCAAATTTGAAATGAATTCTCTCAAGGTTATACATCTGTTTATCAGAAAGGTACTATAAAAGCACTTGTTCATGCTTTATTAGATACTTATACATTTCAGGAGTGCCTAGGAGAGGGGAGGGGATGTCTTACTGCAGACTGTGCAATTTAAATTTTCTAGAATAACATCTTTAAAGAATTTTGATTTTATTTTGAGGGGTATCGTTTCTTTGTTTCATTTCAGAGAATGCAAAATCCTTCTTGTGGAGAAACACTCCTTCGAATACTACGTTGCACCCCCACCCGAATACAAATTTTATAGGTCAGGATAACCACAAAAAGACACCTCCCCCCCCCAAAAAAAATGAAATCAAAAGCTCTCACAGAATTGATTGTAATAATCTACAAGGTTCAAACTGCTTCATTTCCTCCCTCATGCAGCCCCCAGTCAGAAACGCAAATCCCAAGGATTAGGACACTAACTTCAAATGCTTTACAGCACCCCAATAAACAAAACCTTTCTCCCCTCCCCCCCCCCAAAAAAAAATAATTCATTACAACCTAAAAAATTTCAATACCACAGTGTACGTAAGAACTCCCCTATCCCGTGAATGCTTCTGTCTGCCTCTTCTCACTGTGAAAGAATTCTCTCAAGGTCATACATTTATCAGAGTCATAATATAATAGCAACTACTCATATTTTCCCGGACATTGTTACATGTCAGGATTTCCCAGGAAGAGAAGGTGTCATAATGTAGATTGTAGCATTTAAATTTATATGGAGGAATATTTGAAAGGACTTTTAGATCTCATTTTGTGGGGTGTCGCTTTATTTGTAAGGATGTTTGTCCCCGTGGTGTTTAGGAAGGTATGCTTTGCTCTTAGGAGGAAGAGCGAAATACCACCCATTGAAATGTGGCTGACCGCCCCCCGCCTTCCTCCGAAATACAAGTCCCTACAAAAGGAAATCAAAAAATCAGTAAAATTATCCCCGAAGAATTTCCATGGCAAAGACTGTCTTATTTCGTCACTCATGCGCACCCCAGTCAGAAATGCCTATTCCCAAGGATTATTACACTACCCCTTCAAATGCTATAAAGCACCCCCATAAACGACCCCCCCCCCCCCAAATATATAAAAAATATACTTCTAAAATGTTCTGCCCTATAAAATAGCAATGCCACAGTGATCGTCAGGACTCCCCCCTCCCCCCGAGTTCTCCTTTTCTTCTTCTTTCCACTTTGAAATGAATTATCTCTAGGTCATACACCTTTTTATCAGAGCTTAACTATACAAACTAATGCTTTTTCAGATAGTTATACGTGTCAGGAGTGCCTAGGAGAGAGACGGAAGAGGGGGATTTACCACAGACTGTACAATTTAAATTTTTAAGTTAGACAATCGTAAAAGGAGTTTTGATCTCACTTTGAGAGATTTCATTTTTTTTTGGGGGGGGGGGGTCTACTAAAGCTACCTTAAAGATAATATTTTCCCAAACTTTGATATTTCAGAGTATGACGTATGCCGTGGCATTAATTTATTAATTTTTAATCTTAAAAGTCAGAAGTGCAAATCCCCAATGACTGGAACACTCATTTCGAATGCAACGAGCACCCCAATAAACGAAACAATTCTCCCCCCCCCCCCCAAAAAAAAATGTTAAAAACTTCTTAAATTTTTTCAAATTAAAAAATTTTTAGTGCCGTAGTGTGCTTTAGGACTCCCCTCCCCCGAGTGCCTCTGTCTGCATCTTCCAACAGGGAAATGAATTCCATCAAGTCCATACGTCTTTTTATCAGAGCCTTATTATACAAGAAATTGCTTATGCGTTTTCGGATTTTAATATAGATCAGGATTTCCCAGGAGAAGGAGGAGTCATAGTGTAGATTGTAGCTTTAAAATTTTTAAGGAGGACAATTGAAAAGGAGTTTTAGATTTCATTTTGTGGTGTGTTGCTTTTTAGGGGGACAATTTGTGTCCCCGTTGCATTTGAGTGGATACGCCATCTTTCTCAGGAGGAAGGGTGATATACCTCCCATTCAAATGTGGCATAGTGCCCCCCTTTTAAATAAAAGCCTCCCTCCCCTCCCCCCTCCCAAAAAGAAATAAAAAACTCTCGATAATTGTCCTCAGAGAATTTCCATGGCGCTGATTGCTCCATTTTCTCACTCATGCGAAACCCTCTCAGAAGTGCCCGTCCCCAAGTATTGTGAGACTCCCTTTAAATGCTACGCAGCACCCCAAAAAACGAGCACCCTCTCCCCCCCCCCCCCAAATAAAAACTTCTAAAATCGTTCCCCTCTAAAAAAATAATGCCACAGGGTACGTCAGGACTTTTACTCTCCATTATCAGTGTACGTCACGCCTTCTTCTTTCCACACTGAAGCTAGTTACATCAAGGGCATATATCTTTTTTATCAGAGCCATAATATACAAGCAATTGCTTATGCCTTTTCGGATAGTAATAAATAAAAGGAGTTCCCAGGAGTGGGAGAGTTGATATCGTACACTGCACCATTGAAATTTTTAAAGAGGAAATTTTGAAAGAGGCTAAGACTAATTATGTGGGTTATCTTTTTTTTTGGGGGGGGGGTCTCCGTTACATTTGAGAGGGTGCGCCATCATTCTTGTGGGGAAGGACAACTTACCACTCGTTCGAGTGTGGCTGCTTCCTCCCAAAACGCAAGCTCCCCCCCCCCCAAAAAAAAAAAAAAGAAAATCAAAAACTTTCCAAAATTGTCGCCGAAGAATTTCCATGACGCAGACTGCCTCCAGAGCTGAAAGAGATTAATTATCTCAAGGGCATACATCTTTTTATCAGAGACATAATATACAAGTACTTGCTTAATCTTTCTCAGATATGTATACATGTCAGGTGCGCCCACGAGAGAGGGGGCGGGATTATATAGCGCAGTTTGTATCATTGAAATTTTCAAGGTTTTCAATCTTTCGAGGTTTTTTTGTAGAGGGGGAGGTCTCTGCTGAATTTGGCGGAGTGCGCAATTGTTCTTGAGGGAATTTGCACCGTACCACCCCATTGAATACTACGGATTACCCTCCAACCACAAGGCCATCAAAATGAAATCCAAACAAAATAAAAGGATCCTCAAACATTTTCAAAGGCGGACTGCTCCGTGTACCCCTCGTGCGTACCTCAGTTAGAAGTATCCCGCCAAAGACGAAGGGACACCCTCTCAAATGGTGCAAGGCACCCCCATTAACAAGACTTCCTCAAAATGAGATGAAAAAAAAAAAACCTCCCACCTCCTAAAAATTTCGATAGCGTATTCTGCACCCTGCTCCCTGTCTTCAAGTTCGTCATTTTGAGTTTTTCTGGAATGCGGCGGGGGGCAATGCAAATTTATCGGAAAACAGTAAACAAGAGACCCACTTACTAGTAAAAACATGAAATTTTGGAGAAAAATATTTGTCGATAAAATTTTGAACTCTATTCGGCCAAAATATCATCATCTGGCAAAATGTGGAGTTCTATTCCGCAAAATTTTCATTCTAGACAAATTTTTAAAAACACGTAAAAAATCGTTTTTTTACCCAAAATTTTCAAAAGACACTAGCTCAAAAAAATTTAATATCACAATTTTTAAAATTTTCTGAAAAAAAGTTATCTCAACGTATTTAAGTTATATGCTAAACGTTCTTTTAAATGATCAACTCTTAACATTCAATACTTTCGATAGAGCAGTAGTTATATCATTTGAAAATAATCCTGAGAGGTAGTAGGAACATGCAGTTTTTAACATATTTCCAAAATTAATTACACATTCATTATGAAACACAAACTTTAAAAAAATATATATATCTAAACTAGCCGACCCAGCCACGCGTTGCTGTGGCAAAGAAGTTGGATTAAAATAAACGTTTACTCATTATTTTGATAGAATCAAATAAATATTTTTAATAGAGCTTAAAATAGTCTAGTCTATTTTCAAACATATGAGATTGATAATGGGCGTGATTCAATGTAAAAACGATTCATAAATGTTCCTGGAAAATTATGGACAGCTTATGTGGCCAATTTCTGCCAGTAACATGTCATGCCAAAACCCGGAAAGTTTTCCGATAAAAGTTAATAACCTTCCTGAAATTATCTCGGAAGCCTCTTGAAAAATTCAAAGATCTTTCTGTTTGAAGCTAGCCGTGTTTCTGGAACTTTACTGTTAACTTAGGAAGGGATTTAAAAAAAAAAAATAGCACCTTTCTGATTTATTAAGGAACTTCTATAAGCAGTAATGCAAACATAGCCAAAGCTTTGCCAGTATCGAAAATTTTTACTCAGTAACGTTTCGGATTTTTTTTTTTTTTTTTTTTACAGTGCAGGCTGAAGAAAGTACTTATTGAATTCAGTAAGTACTAACTAAATTTTCTATGGAAAAAGCACTGTACTTACGCTTAGTAAATTTTGTAAATATGACTTCGGCCAAAAAAAAAAGCAAAAATAACTTGAAAGTGATAGTAAATATCGAAACTGATTATAAAATAACCGAATATATAAACTAAGCATAAACCACCATACACTTTTAGACTCTACACTACATTTTATTCACCTCAGCTTTCTCTATAGTTTGTAATCAATAACTTCTTTACAAAAAACACTAACTAAATTAAAAACATGTAAAAATTAATTTTTTTCAATGAAGTAGATAACATTGACTTCGAACTATTGTTTCTATTATTTGAAAACTGAAAACTAAGTTGCAGAGAAGCACTAAGTTGTGCTTAATGTTCTTGCTTAACCAGTCTTTTTCTAATACGCAAAGTATGATAACTTTCCACTTGTGAGTACGCGATACATGGTTGCCCATGAGAGAAATATATATGTTTCAAGTCCAAACCGAAGGAAGACTTGTTTATTCTTGAGATGTATTTATGAACTTTGCGAAAGCTAAACGAAGCAAAAATTGAAGCCTTTCAAATGTGTTTGAAAATTATGACGCTATTAATGGATTACGTTGCAAACACAAACATTTCTCCTTTAAACTTTCCCGTCAATATTGTTGACTTTTGATGAAGAAATGTGTACCTTTGCGGAATTTAGGTAGGTTTAAATCGCGAAAAAGAATAAATTGTTGAGTCAATTTTCAACCGGAAATCGTGAAGTCGCATTCCTAGTGTATCGAAGGAATTTAAAAATTCAGTTGGAATGTTTACTGCTTTGTTTTCATCGACAACTGTATAGGCTTGTTCAGCATCAATGGGGAGCTTTTTTTTCCAGCCGTCAGTAATGGCTCATTATTCGCAATAATTGTAGCTAAGACAGCGTCATTGCTCTGTTGTTATACGTTGCAAATCAGTGTTAACTAAGTCTTTGGCCCAACTATCAAGTGACGGCACATCATAATAACTAAGTGGAAAATTTGAAATTGAAAAGCAAAAACCTTCAGTTAAAACTAAAGCTTCATATTCATCTCTGGTGTAAAATCTGGATTTGGACATTTGTGTGTTTGTTAAACTTTATGAAATACGTCTTCAAACGTGAAATTTATATAGTTTCTCCTTAAAAAATGATGATTGTGTTGGATAGTATGTCGTCAAAATTGTTTTAAACAGTTGACGAATACTGTTTCTCCTTATGTCAAACCTGCATTAGAAAGTGTCAACTCCCAATGACTTTGTGCGACCAATAAATACAATTTGCGACATGCAACGGGATATGTATTTGACAGTCGACAATTGACGATCCACAAATATTCCTGTCTGTTCGGGAATGTTTACCAAAATTAAAACTGCTACAAAACCAGCGCGATTACAGAGGCAATTATGATTTAAAAAAAATTAAATTTATCTGGGAATAGACTCTCAATTAGTTCACTTTTCGTCTCAACGGCAGTGTAGAAATTGGCTCTTTGTTGTACTGTATATTTTGATACAGTTCAATTTCACCGTTTCCAATACCCAGTAATTGGTTAGAAAATACTTGTGGAGTTAGATTATTTTGCGTTTATCCTCGCATGTTCATGGCCGATCGCATTAGAGCTCCTTGAAAAAGACAGGCTGACTTATCCGACATTTTGGTTCCAAGGCAGAATTGGATCCAACCTCGTTTCTAGTATTTATAAATACGTTATAATATTCGCTGGTTGCTAAGTCGTAAATTAATTGATGATAAGTTGAGTAAAATGTGCCTTAAGGTAAATTTAGAAAGATAACTTCGTTCTCAAATTCAGCAAAAATGCATCGAGAAATGTTTACGGTAATAAACCTCATTTTCACACCTTATTTGTTTTTAATTTGTATTAATTAAATTGTCTTCATCTACAGAATAAAATAATCAAACGTCAATCGGGCAACACACTTAAAGCTTTGACACCAGTTTTCTGCAATGAGGCTTTTGTACAAATGTTTATTTTTTTCCCCCGACAATTTTGGAACCAAAATGTCTGATAAGTCAGCTCCCCTTATGTAGGAGCCTTAGATCGCATTATCTCGACATTACGCTATAAAAACGATTGTTTTAATCATGCGTTGATTTCATCGGAATAACTGGTAATGTCTGCCGGAAATCCCCAGGAGTATTCAGACAATTTCGCCTAAAAATTTATCGTTGCCGTTCAAATCTTGCACAATCCTATGATGTGCTTCGAATGAATGCTTTTACTCATGAGCCTTAGTACACTTATCGAAAATTTTAATTTCACTCTCTTGCAACACTACAGCCATTCTGCGTTTTTTATTTTTTCTTTAATGTTACACATTGCGTTTTGTTTGTTATGAACATCTAGTAGGCAACTTTAATGCTGAATGTGCTGTTCGTCTACCATCTGAAAAAAGTAGCAGCAATGCCTGACGATGCAATTGTCACTGCAATTTTCTGTTGCGAACGTATCTTTGCAAGAATTAATGATATTAAAAATCTCTTGGGGAACAAAATAAAGAAAATATTTACTTTCCGCTTAAATTCATTAACCTTCCTGAAATTAACTGGAATATTTTTGAAGAATTCAGTAGTCTTCTTGGTTTAAGGCAGTTATGATTCTGGCACCTTCAGCGAAGCCTAACGCAAGTTTTACATAATAGCCTAGAACCCTCCTGCTTTTCTGAGAAAGTTCTCAAAGCATTAATGCACGCTTTGCTAACGCGAAGACAGACTCTCAAGCAAGTAAGTCGAATGAAGTTCCTCTGCAGCTCTTGCAAAGCTTCGTGATCCAGATATCTTTTCGCATTCATTGGGTGTTGAGGCAATCTGGACGAACCGTAATCGCTCCGAAACCGATACACTTATTAAATGCGTTTAGTTAATCTTGATACTGGTGGAGAAAAGTATTTTTCACAACGTTGTGAAATCTGCAATTTGTAGCAATTTAAAGAAACGTTTTGAAAAATATAGTTGATTTTCTCAGGAAGTGAATAATAACCTGTAATATCCGAAAACGTTATATAGAAATTCTAAGCAACATTTCTGAGTTTCTTTATCATGGTGTTTTTAGCAGTAAGTCATACAATGTTACAGTTATATCGATTAATTAACTTACACCGCCATCTATTAAGAATTTTTAGAACTAAACAATTAATTCACACTATTATGGCATAATTAATATGAAATTTGCGATAAAAAATTATAAAAACTATCCTATCTTTTAAGTTGGACCAAATGACACATAGATATGAAATTTGAGAAAAATCGGTTGAGTAGTTTCGGAGTTTACCCCGAACAAACATCGTGACACGAGATTTTTATATATATAGATTTAAGATTCAAAAAGTAAATATCGGAATTTTTTATGAAAATGACATTGCATTTTTCGTTTTATTTAACATGGAATAACCCCTATACTGCATTTTGCTATTTTATAGGCGCGCACACTCACACACACACATTATACTTGTTGAACTCTTAATTGGATGTATTACGTATACAAGTTGGACTTAGTGGGTCCATATATTTTTATACATATAATTTATTTACATAATGTAAATTAAGGATAAAATGAAATTAAGAGCGATATTTCTCATATTTTGGATGATGCTTGGATAATGAACCTTTTTCATAAGTTTTGCAAATTCAATTCTCAATATCTTTAATGTAAATTAAGATGTTTTATGCACTTTTGCAGTTTAACAAAAATACCTACATACATTGTCTTTCTAAAAAATGTCCAATTGCACCTCTTGGGAAAGGTTGAAAATGAGAACTGTCAATTTATATGTATATATATAAATATAGTATTTTACTATTTCTGCGAACAATTTTAGCAGTCTAAATACCTAAAGCTAAATTTACAAAAAATCAAGGATCTCAATGGGTTAAGTTCTCAAAATGGCGTCGTAGTACAGGTGTGTTTATATATAAACATGATTATCCAATCAACTGATAAAATTGTTACAATTTAAAATTAAAGTTTTTAAGTCAGGAAGTTATAAATTTAATAAATAAATTGAATTCGGTAGACAACTAATTAACTTTGTCTTCCGAACTATTGCCTTTAACTAGTCTATATTCACAATAACGTTACTTACATTCATCTTAATAACCTTTTTACATACGTATACAAGGTTTTTTTTAAAGTTACATTAAAAATGTCTTACTTACTTCAGCATTATTATGATCAGGATAATTACTAAGACAGTACTGAAGAGGATACATCGCTCAAGGGGAGTCCACTTTGTCTTGTCCATAATATCTTCCGTACTGTTATCAGACATATTCAGAGTTTTTCCAGGAACTTATCAGACAGAGAAAAAATCTTTTAACTGTTCATATAAAGGAAATCACAATCCTAAACAAAATATTTTCAAAGAGTTCTTCAATTACTTAAACAACCGCAAATAATTTGAAAACAACCGCAAATAATTATTTGAAGCTAAGACGTACCTTGGATAACGGACAAGTGGTTAACAAATAAAAATTCGACTGTTGAACAATTTTGCCCAGAATGTCTGTAAATAATTTCATTTTGCATTTCCTCCCGTGAGAAAGTTATCATTCCGCCATCCTATTGGTCAATATTCGTCAATGTGCATACGTAATATGACACGTGGTTGGCTATTAATAGGAATAATGTGTGGGAAAAATATTTTTAATGGCTTTGTCTGGAAAGAGTGTCTAGTACTTTTTGGATAAACTTTCGGATTCTTCGGGGTGAGTCTTAGAAATATTTATTTGTTTATATATATATTTGTGTTTTTTGCTCTTTTCGCGTGCATTTTTCGAACAAATATGTAATATTAAAACTTGAAAATACTGTTAATAATGACTAATATTTTTTTTAAAGGGAGCATATCATAAAATGAGTGTTGTTGCATATGATATTTTTTTAGTAATTTGGAAAATTTAAGGGGTCCACTACCTTCAGTTTTTTAAAAGCAAAATTAAAAATATTTTGAAGCAAGAAATATAGATATATATTTTTAATAAATGCTAGCAGTGTAGCGGGAATGTATTAAAAAATTCTGTTACATTAATAATTTTTCATTAAATTCAGCAATTTTAAAGGATCACTACCCTCAGAGATTTTTTAAAAGCTAAAAGATACAAAAAATAAATAAATAAATAAATAAATAAATACTTTTGATAAGGACTAGTAGTGCTGCAACGGAAATATATTATAAAATGCAGTTTCATATAATTATGTGTCTTTAAACATAGCACTTTTAAAGGATTACTACACTCATAAAACCTTTTTCAGAAAACAAAAATACCTATAATTTTATTCAAAGTATTGCTAATAAACACTGGTATTTTTGAAAAGGGAATATATGATAAAACGAATGATGTTGTATGTGTAATTTCTTGCTAAACTAAAGTAATTTAGGGGGTCACTTCCCCCATTACTTTGAGAAACAAAAAAAAAACATTTTTTTATTTGTTTTCAAATAATTAATATAGAGGGGACAGGGGGGCACAAGTGAGCATGGGGCACATGTGGACATGGTTTGTTTTCCTCGGTTAACGTCAGGCGAAATAGCTTGAAAAATTCTCAAATAATGGCAGTACCAGTCCTACTCCTTGGATAAACTTTTAGAGCAAGAAGTCAGTTTATGTTCCTGTGGTGAGTTTCTTTTTTTTTTCTCAGCTCTCTCTCCTAATTTAATTTTATCACTGTCTTCTTCATTTAAAAACATATTTTAAGCTAACTAATAAGCTAAACTTAACTATTGAAAAATATTGTATGGACTTTCAAGTAAATTTATAACAGTGTTTCAATTTTTCAAATTAATTAAGAATTCTTAATTTTAGCAAGCTAGTTCTTAAAGTAGATAGATTATAGGGTACATGTGGGCACATCTAAGAGCACATGTGAACAGTTCCCATATAAGTGTGAAAAATTTATAAATGTTTAAAATTATTATTTTTTTGCTCTCAGTTTGTAAATTTATTGTTAATTATTATTACTTATTATTATTATTTAATTTATTTATTTTATTATTTTTTAATTTTTAACATCTTTTTTTACTAAATAGTTGGCCAGCAATTTAATTGTATGTTAATGTTTAAAAGAAAAAAAGAAAAAAATATTTCCTTTTAGCTTAAAACTGAAGTTTAAAATAATTTTAAAATTCATCCTTACATATGTATGAAGTTTAAACGCGCTATATAACAAGAATAAACTTTACATTTTAAATTATTCTTTATATTTTTTAATCTCATGAGTTTTTTGTCGACCCATTAATTAAAACATGCTACGAAACTTTAAAATTTGACTGTGAGCAGGTTTACACCGTTCGAAAAAATATTTTCTCATTTACAGTTACCGTACAATTTAAACTGACACAGTGTAAGTTACAAAATTTTCAATGCAATTGGTATATACTTTTTTTTTTTCATATTGAAGAATTTTTCGTGCAAATATGATGTTTGTCTGACATGTTTTTAACCGTGTTCATATGTGCCCCAGGCATGCCCCCAGCATATGTGCTCCAGGCTGCCTCTTATAGGGGCACATGTGAACAATTGAAGACAGTTTTTGAAAAATACATAAAGTAATGAAATATTTATTTTTTTTTATCTGAAAAAAAAATCCAACACACAAAAAAAAGACTATTCAATCATAGGGACACATTTTCTCAAAAAAAAAAACCGATTATATTTTCTGAGAAATTAAGAAATTGTTCACATGCACCCCCCCCCCCCCATATCTATATATATAAAAATCTCGTGTCACGATGTTTGTTCGGGGTAAACTCCGAAACTACTCAACCGATTTTTCTCAAATTTCATATCTATGTGTCATTTGGTCCAACTTAAAAGATAGGATAGTTTTTATAATTTTTTATCGCAAATTTCATATTAATTATGCCATAATAGTGTGAATTAATTGTTTAGTTCTAAAAATTCTTAATAGATGGCGGTGTAAGTTAATTAATCGATATAACTGTAACATTGTATGACTTACTGCTAAAAACACCATGATAAAGAAACTCAGAAATGTTGCTTAGAATTTCTATATAACGTTTTCGGATATTACAGGTTATTATTCACTTCCTGAGAAAATCAACTATATTTTTCAAAACGTTTCTTTAAATTGCTACAAATTGCAGATTTCACAACGTTGTGAAAAATACTTTTCTCCACCAGTATCAAGATTAACTAAACGCATTTAATAAGTGTATCGGTTTCGGAGCGATTACGGTTCGTCCAGATTGCCTCAACACCCAATGAATGCGAAAAGATATCTGGATCACGAAGCTTTGCAAGAGCTGCAGAGGAACTTCATTCGACTTACTTGCTTGAGAGTCTGTCTTCGCGTTAGCAAAGCGTGCATTAATGCTTTGAGAACTTTCTCAGAAAAGCAGGAGGGTTCTAGGCTATTATGTAAAACTTGCGTTAGGCTTCGCTGAAGGTGCCAGAATCATAACTGCCTTAAACCAAGAAGACTACTGAATTCTTCAAAAATATTCCAGTTAATTTCAGGAAGGTTAATGAATTTAAGCGGAAAGTAAATATTTTCTTTATTTTGTTCCCCAAGAGATTTTTAATATCATTAATTCTTGCAAAGATACGTTCGCAACAGAAAATTGCAGTGACAATTGCATCGTCAGGCATTGCTGCTACTTTTTTCAGATGGTAGACGAACAGCACATTCAGCATTAAAGTTGCCTACTAGATGTTCATAACAAACAAAACGCAATGTGTAACATTAAAGAAAAAATAAAAAACGCAGAATGGCTGTAGTGTTGCAAGAGAGTGAAATTAAAATTTTCGATAAGTGTACTAAGGCTCATGAGTAAAAGCATTCATTCGAAGCACATCATAGGATTGTGCAAGATTTGAACGGCAACGATAAATTTTTAGGCGAAATTGTCTGAATACTCCTGGGGATTTCCGGCAGACATTACCAGTTATTCCGATGAAATCAACGCATGATTAAAACAATCGTTTTTATAGCGTAATGTCGAGATAATGCGATCGGCCATGAACATGCGAGGATAAACGCAAAATAATCTAACTCCACAAGTATTTTCTAACCAATTACTGGGTATTGGAAACGGTGAAATTGAACTGTATCAAAATATACAGTACAACAAAGAGCCAATTTCTACACTGCCGTTGAGACGAAAAGTGAACTAATTGAGAGTCTATTCCCAGATAAATTTAATTTTTTTTAAATCATAATTGCCTCTGTAATCGCGCTGGTTTTGTAGCAGTTTTAATTTTGGTAAACATTCCCGAACAGACAGGAATATTTGTGGATCGTCAATTGTCGACTGTCAAATACATATCCCGTTGCATGTCGCAAATTGTATTTATTGGTCGCACAAAGTCATTGGGAGTTGACACTTTCTAATGCAGGTTTGACATAAGGAGAAACAGTATTCGTCAACTGTTTAAAACAATTTTGACGACATACTATCCAACACAATCATCATTTTTTAAGGAGAAACTATATAAATTTCACGTTTGAAGACGTATTTCATAAAGTTTAACAAACACACAAATGTCCAAATCCAGATTTTACACCAGAGATGAATATGAAGCTTTAGTTTTAACTGAAGGTTTTTGCTTTTCAATTTCAAATTTTCCACTTAGTTATTATGATGTGCCGTCACTTGATAGTTGGGCCAAAGACTTAGTTAACACTGATTTGCAACGTATAACAACAGAGCAATGACGCTGTCTTAGCTACAATTATTGCGAATAATGAGCCATTACTGACGGCTGGAAAAAAAAGCTCCCCATTGATGCTGAACAAGCCTATACAGTTGTCGATGAAAACAAAGCAGTAAACATTCCAACTGAATTTTTAAATTCCTTCGATACACTAGGAATGCGACTTCACGATTTCCGGTTGAAAATTGACTCAACAATTTATTCTTTTTCGCGATTTAAACCTACCTAAATTCCGCAAAGGTACACATTTCTTCATCAAAAGTCAACAATATTGACGGGAAAGTTTAAAGGAGAAATGTTTGTGTTTGCAACGTAATCCATTAATAGCGTCATAATTTTCAAACACATTTGAAAGGCTTCAATTTTTGCTTCGTTTAGCTTTCGCAAAGTTCATAAATACATCTCAAGAATAAACAAGTCTTCCTTCGGTTTGGACTTGAAACATATATATTTCTCTCATGGGCAACCATGTATCGCGTACTCACAAGTGGAAAGTTATCATACTTTGCGTATTAGAAAAAGACTGGTTAAGCAAGAACATTAAGCACAACTTAGTGCTTCTCTGCAACTTAGTTTTCAGTTTTCAAATAATAGAAACAATAGTTCGAAGTCAATGTTATCTACTTCATTGAAAAAAATTAATTTTTACATGTTTTTAATTTAGTTAGTGTTTTTTGTAAAGAAGTTATTGATTACAAACTATAGAGAAAGCTGAGGTGAATAAAATGTAGTGTAGAGTCTAAAAGTGTATGGTGGTTTATGCTTAGTTTATATATTCGGTTATTTTATAATCAGTTTCGATATTTACTATCACTTTCAAGTTATTTTTGCTTTTTTTTTTTGGCCGAAGTCATATTTACAAAATTTACTAAGCGTAAGTACAGTGCTTTTTCCATAGAAAATTTAGTTAGTACTTACTGAATTCAATAAGTACTTTCTTCAGCCTGCACTGTAAAAAAAAAAAAAAAAAAAAATCCGAAACGTTACTGAGTAAAAATTTTCGATACTGGCAAAGCTTTGGCTATGTTTGCATTACTGCTTATAGAAGTTCCTTAATAAATCAGAAAGGTGCTATTTTTTTTTTTTAAATCCCTTCCTAAGTTAACAGTAAAGTTCCAGAAACACGGCTAGCTTCAAACAGAAAGATCTTTGAATTTTTCAAGAGGCTTCCGAGATAATTTCAGGAAGGTTATTAACTTTTATCGGAAAACTTTCCGGGTTTTGGCATGACATGTTACTGGCAGAAATTGGCCACATAAGCTGTCCATAATTTTCCAGGAACATTTATGAATCGTTTTTACATTGAATCACGCCCATTATCAATCTCATATGTTTGAAAATAGACTAGACTATTTTAAGCTCTATTAAAAATATTTATTTGATTCTATCAAAATAATGAGTAAACGTTTATTTTAATCCAACTTCTTTGCCACAGCAACGCGTGGCTGGGTCGGCTAGTCTATATATATAAAAATCTCGTGTCACGATGTTTGTTCGGGGTAAACTCCGAAACTACTCAACCGATTTTTCTCAAATTTCATATCTATGTGTGATTTGGTCCAACTTAGAAGATAGGATAGTTTTTATAATTTTTTATCTCAAATTTCATATTAATTATGCAATAATAGTGTGAATTAATTGTTTAGTTCTAAAAATTCTTAATAGATGGCGGTGTAAGTTAATTAATCGATATAACTCTAACATCGTATGACTTACTGCTAAAAAACACCATGATAAAAAAACTCAGAAATGCTGCTTAGAATTTCCATATAACGTTTCGGGATATTACAGGTTATTATTCACTTCCTGAGAAAATCAACTATATTTTTCAAAACGTTTCCTTCAATTGCTACAAATTGCAGATTTCACACCGTTGTGAAAAATATTTTTCTCCACCAGTATCAAGATTAACTAAACGTATTTAATAGGTGTATCGGTTTCGGAGCGATCACGGTTCGTCCAGATTGACTCAACACTCAATGAGTGCGAAAAGATATCTGGATCACGAAGCTTTGCAAGAGCTGCAGAGGAACTACAGTAGACTTACTTGCTTGAGAGTCTGTCTTCGCGTTGGCAAAGCGTGCATTAATGCTTTGAGAACTTTCTTAGGAAAGCAGGAAGGTTCTAGGCTATTATATAAATTTTGCGTTAGGCTTCGCTGAAGGTGCCAGAATCATAACTGCCTTTAACCAAGAAGACTACTGAATTCTTCAAAAATATTCCAGTTAATTTCAGGAAGGTTAATGAATTCAAGCGGAAAATAAATATTTTCTTTATTTTGTTCCCCAATACATTTTTAATATCATTAATTCTTGCAAAGATACGTTCGCAACAGAAAATTGCAGTGACAATTGCATCGTCAGGTGTTGCTGCTACTTTTTTCAGATGGTAGACAAACAGCACATTCAGCTTTAAAGTTGCCTACTAGATATTCATAACAAACAAAACGCAATGTGTAACATTAAATAAAAAATAAAAAACGCAGAATGGCTGTAGTGTTGCAAGAGAGTGAAATTATAATTTTCGATAAGTGTACTAAGGCTCATGAGTAAAAGCATTCATTCGAAGCACATCATAGGATTGTGCAAGATTTGAACGGCAACGATAAATTTTTAGGCGAAATTGTCTGAATACTCCTGGGGATTTCCGGCAGACATTACCAGTTATTCCGATGAAATCAACCCATGATTAAAACAATCGTTTTTATAGCGTAATGTCGAGAAAATGCGATTGGCCATGAACATGCGAATATAAACGCAAAATAGTCTAATCGCACAAGTATTTTCTAAGCAACTGCTGGGTATTGGAAACGGTGAAATTGAACTCCATCAAAATATACAGTACAACAAAGAGCCAGACAATTTCTACACTGCCGTTGAGACGAAAAGTGAACTAATTGAGAGTCTATTCCCAGATAAATTTATTTTTTTTTAATCATAATTGCCTCTGTAATCGCGCTGGTTTTGTAGCAGTTTTAATTTCGGTAAACATTCCCGAACAGACAGGAATATTTGTGGATCGTCAATTGTCGACTGTCAAATACATATCCCGTTGCGTATCGCAAATTGTATTTATTGGTCGTACAAAGTCATTGGGAGTTCTAATGCAGGTTTGACATAAGGAGAAACAGTATTTGTCAGCTGTTTAAAACAATTTTGACGACATACTATCCAACACAATCATCATTTTTTAAGGAGAAACTATATAAATTTCACGTTTGAAGACGTATTTCATAAAGTTTAACAAACACACAAATGTCCAAATCCAGATTTTACACCAGACATGAATATGAAGCTTTAGTTTTAACTGAAGGTTTTTGCTTTTCAATTTCAAATTTGCCTCTTAGTTATTATGATATGCCGTCACTTGATAGTTGGGCCACCGACTTAGTTAACACTGATTTGCAACGTATAACAACAGAGCAATGACGCTGCCTTAGCTACAATTATTGCGAATAATGAGCTATTACTGACGGCTGGAAAATAAAGCTCTCCATTGATGCTGAACAAGCCTATACAGTTGTCGATGAAAACAAAGCAGTAAACATTCCAACTGAATTTTTAAATTCCCTCGATACACTAGGAATGCGACTTCACGATTTCCGGTTGAAAATTGGCTCAACAATTTATTCTTTTTCGCGATTTAAACCTACTTAAATTCCGCAAAGGTACACATTTCTTCATCAAAAGTCAACAATATTGACGGGAAAGTTTAAAGGAGAAATGTTTGTGTCTGCAACGTAATCCATTAATAGCGTCATAATTTTCAAACACATTTGAAAGGCTTCAATTTTTGCTTCGTTTAGCTTTCCCAAAGTTCATAAATACATCTCAAGAATAATTAAGTCTTCTTTCGGTTTGAACTTGAAACATAAATATTTCTCTCATGGGCAACCATGTATCGCGTACTCACAAGTGGAAAGTTATCATACTTTGCGCATTAGAAAAAGCCTGGTTAAGCAAGAACATTAAGCACAACTTAGTGCTTAGACAGTTTTTAGTTTTCAAATAATAGAAACAATAGCTCGAAGTCAATGTTATCTACTTCATTGAAAAAATTTAATTTTTACATGTTTTGAATTTAGTTAGTGTTTTTTGTAAAGAAGTTATTGATTACAAACTATAGAGAAAGCTGAGGTGAATAAAATGTAGTGTAGAGTCTAAAAGTGTATGGTGGTTTATGCTTAGTTTATATATTCGGTTATTTTACAATCAGTTTCGATATTTACTATCACTTTCAAGTTATTTTTGCTTTTTTTTTTTGGCCGAAGTCATACTTACAAAATTTACTAAGCGTAAGTACAGTGCTTTTTCCATAGAAAATTTAGTTGGTACTTACTGAATTCAATAAGTACTTTCTTCAGCCTGCACTGTAAAAAAAAAAAAAAATCCGAAACGTTACTGAGTAAAAATTTTCGATACTTGCTTGCAGTTCTGGCTAAGCTTTGGCTATGTTTGCATTACTGCTTATAGAAGTTCCTTAATAAATCAGAAAGGTGCTAAGCTTTTTTTTTTAAATCCCTTCCTAAGTTTACACTAAAGTTCCAGAAACACGACTAGCTTCAAACAGAAAGATCTTTGAATTTTTCAAGAGGCTTCCGAGATAATTTCAGGAAGTTTATTAACTTTGATCGGAAAACTTTCCGGGTTTTGGCATGACATGTTACTGGCAGAAATTGGCCACATAAGCTGTCCATAATTTTCCAGGAACATTTAAGAATCGTTCTTACATTGAATCACGCCCATTATCAATCTCATATGTTTTAAAATAGGCTATACCATTTTAAGCTCTATTAAAAATATTTATTTGATTCTATCAAAATAATGAGTAAACGTTTACTTTATTCCAACTTTTTTGCCACAGCAACGCGTGGCTGTGTCAGCTAGTCTATATATATAAAAATCTCGTGTCACGATGTTTGTTCGGGGTAAACTCCGTAACTACTCAACCGATTTTTCTCAAATTTCATATCTATGTGTCATTTGATCCAACTTAAAAGATAGGATGGTTTTTATAATTTTTAATTGCAAATAAAATGTTTATTACACATTAATAGTGTGTATTAATTGTTCAGTTCTATAAATTCTTAATAGATGGCGGTGTAAGTTAATTAATCGATATAACTCTAACATCGTTTGACTTACTGCTAAAAACAATATGCTAAAAAAACCCGAAACGTTACTTATCAATTTTGTAGAACGTTTCGGGATTTTACAGGTTTTTATTCACTTCCTGAGAAAGTCAATTATATTTGTCAAAAAGTTTCCATAATTGATACAAAGTGCAGATTTCACACCGTTGTGAAAAATATTTTTCTCCACCAGCATCAAGATTAACTGAACGTATTTATTTGGTGTATCGGTTTCAGCTCGAGGGTGATCATTCCAGATTGACTCCGCTCCCAAAGAGCGCTAAAAGATATCCGTGTCACGAAGCTGTGCAAGAGTTGCAGACGAGTTGCATTCGAGCCACTTGCTTGAGAGTCTGTCATAGCGTTGGCAGTGATTGCATTAATGCTTTGAGAGCGTGGTTGGAAAAGCTGGAAGATTCCAGGTTTTTTTATTAAACCTACGTTAGGCTTCTCTTAAGGTGCCAGGATCATAACTGGCTTTAAACAAGAAGACTGCTGAATTCTTCAAAAATATTCCAGGATAATGTCTGGAAGGTTACTGAATTTAAGCGGAAAACACTTATTTTCTTTCGTTTTTTTCTTGCAAAGATACTTTCGCAACAGAAAATTGCAGTGACAATTGCATCGTCAGGCATTGCTGCTACTTTTTTTAGATGGTAGACGAACAGCACATTCAGTTTTAAAGTTGCCTATTAGATATTCATAACAAACCAAGCGCAATGTGTATAATTAAAGAAAAATACGCGAAATGGCTGTAGTGTTGCAAAAGAGTGAAATTATAGTTTGGGATAAGTGTACTATGGCTCATGAGCAAAAAGCTTTAATTCGAAACGCATCATACGATTATGCAAGATTTGAAAGGCAACGATCAACTTTTAGGTATTATTGTCTGAATACTGTCTGGGGACTTCCGGCAGACAATACCAGTTATTCCGATGAAATCAACGGATGTTTAAAACAATCGCTTTCATAGCGTAATGTCGAAATTATGCGATTAACCACGAACATGCGAGTACAAACGCAAAATGATGTATTCATAAAAGTATTTTCTAAGCAATTGCTGGGTATTGGAAACGATGAAACTGAAATGTATCAAAATACACAGTACATCAATTAGCCCGACAATTTCAGCACTGCAATTGAGACGAAAAGTGAACTAATTGAGAGTGTATTCCCGAATATTTTTTTTTTATTATTATGACTGACTCTGTAATCGCGCTATTTTGAAAGCAAAAAATGTTGATGCAGACGCAATTAACTTTTAAATGCTACAGTTGTTGCCCGGGAATTCGAAATCATTTAAATCAATCGATACAATTGCTGATTAGAACAAATCAGTAAAGTTTCCAACTGAATTTTAAATTATCTGGATATACCAGCAATGACACTACACAATTTCCAGTTAAAAATTAATTCACCAAATAAACTTCTCCATAATTAAAACACACCGAGGTTTTTACAAATATACACGTATAGTTATCAAAAAGTTCACCGGAAACGTTCTTGAAGCATTAATTTTAACGGAAAAGTATAAAGGAGGAATCTTCCTACTGCCATTCATTCCATTCATATCGTCAGAGTCTCCAACACAGCTTAGAAGGCTTCATATTCCGCTTCGCTTTGCCTTCACGATAACCAAAAATAGATCTCAAGCTTAAACGATGGCGGTTTGGACTTGGAAAATAGGTGTTTCTCCCATGGGTACAGCTACATGTAACCTGCTCATGTGTGGAAAAACCATCAAATCTGTTCGTGTTAGCAAAAGACAAATTAACCAAAAATATTGTGAACAAATTAGTACAAAGATAATTTCCAATTTTAATAATTTAAAATAATAGAAACAATAGTTCGAAATCAATGTTATCTACCTTATTCATAAAATTCCACTTTTTTTTATAGCGTATCAATTTATGTAGTATATTTTGAGAGAAGTCATTGATTAAAAACTATAGTTAAGGCTGACATGAATAAAATATGCATACAAAATCTGTTATTGGTAAATGCTTAATTTCAACATTCTGATACTTTACTTACCATCTTCAAGTTATTTTGCACCATTGGACAAAGAAAGTACACTGCAAAAAATTTCCGAAACGTTTCTGAGTATTTCCGTGAAACTTTTCAGGATTTCAGTGGTTTTTATCCACTTCCTGGAAAAATCAAGTATCATTGTCAAAAAGTTCTCTGAATTGCTACACGTTGCACGAATGCAGTTTTCTCACTATTGTGAAAAATATTTCTAGCTTCCAGTTCAAAGATTAACTGAGCCTATTTATAAAGCTTATGGGCTTCGTTTCGCGTATGACCCGGCCATGCTGATTAAGTGCTGAGAGGGAGCAAATAGATATGGCCGACGTTCTTTTGTAAGAATTGCAGGCGAGTACAATGCGCGATTCTTGCTTGACTTGGCCATGTTTGCAGTACTGCTGATGGAACTTTCTAATTAAATCAGGAAAGTGCCAAGAGAGCATACCTACCTTAGTTTTCTTTAATTTTCCAGAAACATGACTGACTTTTAACGGGAAGATGTCTGAATTTTTCACCAGGCTTCCGAAATAATTTCAGAAGTGTTACTTAATTTTAGCGGAAATCATTCCAGGTTTTAAAAGGTATCTTAATGGTAGAAATTGGGCACATCAGCTGCCCAATTTTATCCAGGACTGTTTCTGAATTGTTTTTACAGTGTACTTTCTAAATTTGACGTAAGTATTGGTAGTAATGGTTTTGCAAAAGAAAATTTATTTATTCCTTACTAAATTTAATAAGTTCCTACTTCGGGAAAAAACAACCATTCTCAATTTCCTGAGATTTAAAATCAACGGAACTTTTTCCAGATTTGTTAAAAATATTAATTTGATCGTATAAAAACAATGAGTAAAAAATTATTTCCATTCTCAGCCACAGCAACGCGTGGCTATGTCAGCTAGTATTTATATATATATATATATACTAGCTGACCCAGCCACGCGTTGCTGTGGCTGAGAATGGAAATAATTTTTTACTCATTGTTTTAATACGATCAAATTAATATTTTTAACAAATCTGGAAAAAGTTCCGTTGATTTTAAATCTCAGGAAATTGAGAATGGTCGTTTTTTCCCGAAGTAGGAACTTATTAAATTTAGTAAGGAATAAATAAATTTTCTTTTGCAAAACCATTACTATCAATACTTACGTCAAATTTAGAAAGTACACTGTAAAAACAGTTCAGAAACAGTCCTGGATAAAATTGGGCAGCTGATGTGCCCAATTTCTACCATTAAGATACCTTTTAAAACCTGGAATGATTTCCGCTAAAATTAAGTAACACTTCTGAAATTATTTCGGAAGCCTCGTGAAAAATTCAGACATCTTCCCGTTAAAAGTCAGTCATGTTTCTGGAAAATTAAAGAAAACTAAGGTAGGTATGCTCTCTTGGCACTTTCCTGATTTAATTAGAAAGTTCCATCAGCAGTATTGCAAACATGGCCAAGTGAAGCAAGAATCGCGCATTGTACTCGCCTGCAATTCATACAAAAGAACGTCGCCCATACCTATTTGCTCCCTCTAAGCACTTAATCAGCATGGACGGGTCATAAGCGAAACGAAGCCCATAAGCTTTATAAATAGGCTCAGTTAATCTTTGAACTGGAAGCTAGAAATATTTCTCACAACAGTGAGAAAACTGCATTCGTGCAACGTGTAGCAATTCAGAGAACTTTTTGACAATGATACTTGATTTTTCCAGGAAGTGGATAAAAACCACTGAAATCCTGAAAAGTTTCACGGAAATACTCAGAAACGTTTTGGAAATTTTTTGCAGTGTACTTTCTTTGTCCAATGGTGCAAAATAACTTGAAGGTGGTAAGTAAAGTATCAGAATGTTGAAATTAAGCATTTACCAATAACAGATTTTGTATGCATAGTTTATTCATGTCAGCCTTAACTATAGTTTTTAATCAATGACTTCTCTCAAAATATACTACATAAATTGATACGCTATAAAAAAAAAAGTGGAATTTTATGAATAAGGTAGATAACATTGATTTCGAACTATTGTTTCTATTATTTTAAATTATTAAAATTGGAAATTATCTTTGTACTAATTTGTTCACAATATTTTTGGTTAATTTGTCTTTTGCTAACACGAACAGATTTGATGGTTTTTCCACACATGAGCAGGTTACATGTAGCTGTGCCCATGGGAGAAACACCTATTTTCCAAGTTCAAACCGCCATCGTTTAAGCTTGAGATCTATTTTTGGTTATCGTGAAGGCAAAGCGAAGCGGAATATGAAGCCTTCTAAGCTGTGTTGGAGATTCTGACGATATTAATGGAATGCATGGCAGTAGGAAGATTCCTCCTTTATACTTTTCCGTTAAAATTAATGCTTCAAGAACGTTTCCGGTGAACTTTTTGATAACTATACGTGTATATTTGTGAAAACCTCGGTGAGTTTTAATTATGGAGAAGTTTATTTGGTGAATTAATTTTTAACTGGAAATTGTGTAGTGTCATTGCTGGTCTATCCAGATAATTTAAAATTCAGTTGGAAACTTTACTGATTTGTTCTAATCAGCAATTGTATCGATTGATTTAAATCATTTCAAATTCCCGGGCAACAACTGTAGCATTTAAACGTTAATTGCGTCTGCATCAACATTTTTTGCTGTCAAAATAGCGCGATTACAGAGTCAGTCATAATAAAAAAAAAAAAAAAAAAATATTCGGGAATACACTCTCAAATAGTTCACTTTTCGTTTCAATTGCAGTGCTGAAATTGTCGGGCTAATTGATGTACTGTGTATTTTGATACATTTCAGTTTCACCGTTTCCAATACCCAGCAATTGCTTAGAAAATACTTTTATGAATACATCATTTTGCGTTTGTACTCGCATGTTCGTGGTTAATCGCATCATTTCGACATTACGCTATGAAGACGATTGTTTTAAACATCCGTTGATTTCATCGGAATAACTGGTATTGTCTGCCGGAAGTCCCCAGACAGTATTCAGACAATAATACCTAAAAGTTGATTGTTGCCTTTCAAATCTTGCATAATCGTATGATGCGTTTCGAATTAAAGCTTTTTGCTCATGAGCCTTAGTACACTTATCCCAAACTATAATTTCACTCTTTTGCAACACTACAGCCATTCCGCGTTTTTTTTCTTTAATGTTACACATTGCGCTTGGTTTGTTATGAATATCTAATAGGCAACTTTAAAACTGAATGTGCTGTTCGTCTACCATCTAAAAAAAGTAGCAGCAATGCCTGACGATGCAATTGTCACTGCAATTTTCTGTTGCGAAAGTATTTTTGCAAGAAAAAAACGAAAGAAAATAAGTGTTTTCCGCTTAAATTCAGTAACCTTCCAGACATTATCCTGGAATATTTTTGAAGAATTCAGCAGTCTTCTTGTTTAAAGCCAGTTATGATCCTGGCACCTTAAGAGAAGCCTAACGTAGGTTTAATAAAAAAACCTGGAATCTTCCAGCTTTTCCAACCACGCTCTCAAAGCATTAATGCAATCACTGCCAACGCTATGACAGACGCTCAAGCAAGTGGCTCGAATGTAACTCGTCTGCAACTCTTGCACAGCTTCGTGACACAGATATCTTTTCGCGCTCTTTGGGAGCGGAGTCAATCCGGAATGATCGTCCTCGAGCTGAAACCGATACACCAAATAAATACGTTCAGTTAATCTTGATACTGGTGGAGAAAAATATTTTTCACAACGGTGTGAAATCTGCACTTTGTATCAATTATGGAAACTTTTGGCAAATATAATTGACTTTCTCAGGAAGTGAATAAAAACCTGTAAAATCCCGAAACGTTATATGAAAACAATAAGTAACGTTTCGGAGTTTTTTAAAAATTATTATAGTGTTTTTTGCAGTAGGTCAAACGATGTTAGACCTACCCTATATCGATTAATTAACTTACACCGCCATCTATTAAGACTTTAAAGAACTAAACAATTAATACACACTATTAATGTGTAATAAACATTTTATTTGCAATTAAAAATTATAAAAACCATCCTATCTTTTAAGTTGGATCAAATGACACATAGATATGAAATTTGAGAAAAATCGTTTGATTAGTTACGGAGTTTACCCCGAACAAACATCGTGACACGAGATTTATATATCTATATCTATATATATAAAAATCTCGTGTCACGATGTTTGTTCGGGGTAAACTCCGAAACTACTCAACCGATTTTTCTCAAATTTCATATCTATGTGTCATTTGGTCCAACTTAAAAGATAGGATAGTTTTTATAATTTTTTATCGCAAATTTCATATTAATTATGCCATAATAGTGTGAATTAATTGTTTAGTTCTAAAAATTCTTAATAGATGGCGGTGTAAGTTAATTAATCGATATAACTGTAACATTGTATGACTTACTGCTAAAAACACCATGATAAAGAAACTCAGAAATGTTGCTTAGAATTTCTATATAACGTTTTCGGATATTACAGGTTATTATTCACTTCCTGAGAAAATCAACTATATTTTTCAAAACGTTTCTTTAAATTGCTACAAATTGCAGATTTCACAACGTTGTGAAAAATACTTTTCTCCACCAGTATCAAGATTAACTAAACGCATTTAATAAGTGTATCGGTTTCGGAGCGATTACGGTTCGTCCAGATTGCCTCAACACCCAATGAATGCGAAAAGATATCTGGATCACGAAGCTTTGCAAGAGCTGCAGAGGAACTTCATTCGACTTACTTGCTTGAGAGTCTGTCTTCGCGTTAGCAAAGCGTGCATTAATGCTTTGAGAACTTTCTCAGAAAAGCAGGAGGGTTCTAGGCTATTATGTAAAACTTGCGTTAGGCTTCGCTGAAGGTGCCAGAATCATAACTGCCTTAAACCAAGAAGACTACTGAATTCTTCAAAAATATTCCAGTTAATTTCAGGAAGGTTAATGAATTTAAGCGGAAAGTAAATATTTTCTTTATTTTGTTCCCCAAGAGATTTTTAATATCATTAATTCTTGCAAAGATACGTTCGCAACAGAAAATTGCAGTGACAATTGCATCGTCAGGCATTGCTGCTACTTTTTTCAGATGGTAGACGAACAGCACATTCAGCATTAAAGTTGCCTACTAGATGTTCATAACAAACAAAACGCAATGTGTAACATTAAAGAAAAAATAAAAAACGCAGAATGGCTGTAGTGTTGCAAGAGAGTGAAATTAAAATTTTCGATAAGTGTACTAAGGCTCATGAGTAAAAGCATTCATTCGAAGCACATCATAGGATTGTGCAAGATTTGAACGGCAACGATAAATTTTTAGGCGAAATTGTCTGAATACTCCTGGGGATTTCCGGCAGACATTACCAGTTATTCCGATGAAATCAACGCATGATTAAAACAATCGTTTTTATAGCGTAATGTCGAGATAATGCGATCGGCCATGAACATGCGAGGATAAACGCAAAATAATCTAACTCCACAAGTATTTTCTAACCAATTACTGGGTATTGGAAACGGTGAAATTGAACTGTATCAAAATATACAGTACAACAAAGAGCCAATTTCTACACTGCCGTTGAGACGAAAAGTGAACTAATTGAGAGTCTATTCCCAGATAAATTTAATTTTTTTTAAATCATAATTGCCTCTGTAATCGCGCTGGTTTTGTAGCAGTTTTAATTTTGGTAAACATTCCCGAACAGACAGGAATATTTGTGGATCGTCAATTGTCGACTGTCAAATACATATCCCGTTGCATGTCGCAAATTGTATTTATTGGTCGCACAAAGTCATTGGGAGTTGACACTTTCTAATGCAGGTTTGACATAAGGAGAAACAGTATTCGTCAACTGTTTAAAACAATTTTGACGACATACTATCCAACACAATCATCATTTTTTAAGGAGAAACTATATAAATTTCACGTTTGAAGACGTATTTCATAAAGTTTAACAAACACACAAATGTCCAAATCCAGATTTTACACCAGAGATGAATATGAAGCTTTAGTTTTAACTGAAGGTTTTTGCTTTTCAATTTCAAATTTTCCACTTAGTTATTATGATGTGCCGTCACTTGATAGTTGGGCCAAAGACTTAGTTAACACTGATTTGCAACGTATAACAACAGAGCAATGACGCTGTCTTAGCTACAATTATTGCGAATAATGAGCCATTACTGACGGCTGGAAAAAAAAGCTCCCCATTGATGCTGAACAAGCCTATACAGTTGTCGATGAAAACAAAGCAGTAAACATTCCAACTGAATTTTTAAATTCCTTCGATACACTAGGAATGCGACTTCACGATTTCCGGTTGAAAATTGACTCAACAATTTATTCTTTTTCGCGATTTAAACCTACCTAAATTCCGCAAAGGTACACATTTCTTCATCAAAAGTCAACAATATTGACGGGAAAGTTTAAAGGAGAAATGTTTGTGTTTGCAACGTAATCCATTAATAGCGTCATAATTTTCAAACACATTTGAAAGGCTTCAATTTTTGCTTCGTTTAGCTTTCGCAAAGTTCATAAATACATCTCAAGAATAAACAAGTCTTCCTTCGGTTTGGACTTGAAACATATATATTTCTCTCATGGGCAACCATGTATCGCGTACTCACAAGTGGAAAGTTATCATACTTTGCGTATTAGAAAAAGACTGGTTAAGCAAGAACATTAAGCACAACTTAGTGCTTCTCTGCAACTTAGTTTTCAGTTTTCAAATAATAGAAACAATAGTTCGAAGTCAATGTTATCTACTTCATTGAAAAAAATTAATTTTTACATGTTTTTAATTTAGTTAGTGTTTTTTGTAAAGAAGTTATTGATTACAAACTATAGAGAAAGCTGAGGTGAATAAAATGTAGTGTAGAGTCTAAAAGTGTATGGTGGTTTATGCTTAGTTTATATATTCGGTTATTTTATAATCAGTTTCGATATTTACTATCACTTTCAAGTTATTTTTGCTTTTTTTTTTTGGCCGAAGTCATATTTACAAAATTTACTAAGCGTAAGTACAGTGCTTTTTCCATAGAAAATTTAGTTAGTACTTACTGAATTCAATAAGTACTTTCTTCAGCCTGCACTGTAAAAAAAAAAAAAAAAAAAATCCGAAACGTTACTGAGTAAAAATTTTCGATACTGGCAAAGCTTTGGCTATGTTTGCATTACTGCTTATAGAAGTTCCTTAATAAATCAGAAAGGTGCTATTTTTTTTTTTTTAAATCCCTTCCTAAGTTAACAGTAAAGTTCCAGAAACACGGCTAGCTTCAAACAGAAAGATCTTTGAATTTTTCAAGAGGCTTCCGAGATAATTTCAGGAAGGTTATTAACTTTTATCGGAAAACTTTCCGGGTTTTGGCATGACATGTTACTGGCAGAAATTGGCCACATAAGCTGTCCATAATTTTCCAGGAACATTTATGAATCGTTTTTACATTGAATCACGCCCATTATCAATCTCATATGTTTGAAAATAGACTAGACTATTTTAAGCTCTATTAAAAATATTTATTTGATTCTATCAAAATAATGAGTAAACGTTTATTTTAATCCAACTTCTTTGCCACAGCAACGCGTGGCTGGGTCGGCTAGTACTATATATATAAAAATCTCGTGTCACGATGTTTGTTCGGGGTAAACTCCGAAACTACTCAACCGATTTTTCTCAAATTTCATATCTATGTGTCATTTGGTCCAACTTAAAAGATAGGACAGTTTTTATAATTTTTTATTGCAAATTTCATATTAATTATGCAATAATAGTGTTAATTAATTGTTTAGTTCCAAAAATTCTTAATAGATGGCGGTGTAAGTTAATTAATCGATATAACTCTAACATCGTATGACTTACTGCTAAAAACACCATGATAAAAAACTCAGAAATGTTGCTTAGAATTTCCATATAATGTTTCGGGACATTACAGGTTATTATTCACTTCCTGAGAAAATTAACTATATTTTTCAAAACGTTTTCTTGAATTGCTACAAATTGCAGATTTCACACCGTTGTAAAAAATATTTTTCTCCACCAGTATCAAGATTAACTAAACGTATTTAACAGGTGTATCGGTTTCGGAGCGATTACGGTACGTCCAGATTGACTCAACACCCAATGAGTGCGAAAAGATATCTGGATCACGAAGCTTTGCAAGAATTGCAGAGGAGTTACGTTCGCGGTATTTGATTGAGAGTCTGTCTTTGCGTTGGCAATGCGTGCATTAATGCGTTGAGAGCTTTCTTACAAAAGCAGGAAGGTTCCAGGCTTTTATATTAAACATGCGTTAGGATTCTCTGAAGGTGCCAGAATCATAACTGTCTTTAACAAAGAAGACTACTGAATTCTTCAAAAATATTCTAGGTTAATTTCAATAAGGTTAATGAATTTAAGCGGAAAACAATTATTTTATTTATTTTGTTCCCCAAGAAATTTTTAATATCATTAATTCTTGCAAAGATATGTTCGCAACAGAAAATTGCAGTGACAATTGCATCGTCAGGCATTGCTGCTACTTTTTTTAGATGGTAGACGAACAACACATTCAGCTTAAAGTTGCCTATTAGATATTCATAACAAACAAAACGCAATGTGTAACGTTAAAGAAAAAAAAAAACGTGCAATGGCTGTAGTGTTGCAAGAGAGTGAAATTAAAATTTGGGATAAGTGTACTACGGCTCATGAGTAAAAGCATTCATTCGAAGCGCATCATAGGATTGTGCAAGATTTGAACGGCAACGATAAACTTTTGGGCGAAATTGTCTGAACACTGTCTGGGGACTTCCGGCAGACATTACCAGTTATTCTGATGAATTCAACGCGTGTTTAAAACAATCGTTGTTATAGCGTAATGTCGAGATAATGCGATCGGCCATGAACATGCGAGTATAAACGCAAAATAATCTAATCCTACAAGTATTTTCTAAGTAATTGCTGGGTATTGGAACGATGAAATTGAACTGTATCAAAATATACAGTACAAAAAATTGCCAGACAATTTCTACACTGCCATTGAGACGAAAAGTGAACTGATTGAGAGTGTATTTCCAGATTATTTTTTTTTAAATCATAATTGCCTCTGTAATCGCGCTGGTTTTGTAGCAGTTTTGTTTTCGGTAAACATTCCCGAACAGACAGGAATATTTGTGGATCGTCAATTGACGACTGTCATATACATATCCCGATGCATGTCGCAAATTGTATTTATTGGTCGCACAAAATCATTGGGAGTTGACACTTTCTAATGCAGGTTTGACATAAGGAGAAACAGTATTCGTCAACTGTTTAAAACAATTTTGACGACATACTATCCAACACAATCATCATTTTTTATGGAGAAACTATATAACTTTCACGTTTGAAGACGTATTTCATAAAGTTTAACAAACACACAAATGTCCAAATTCAGATTTTACACCAGAGATGAATATGAAGCTTTAGTTTTGACTGAAGGTTTTTGCGTTTTAATTTCAAATTTGCCACTTAGTTATTATGATATGCCGTCACTTGATTGTTGGGCCACCGACTTAGTTAGCACTGATTTGCAACGTATAACAACAGAGCAATGGCGTTGTCTTAGCTACATTTTTTGCGAATAATGAGCCATTACTGACGGCTGGAAAAAAAAGCTCCACATTAATGCTGAACAAGCCTATACAGTTGTCGATGAAAACAAAGCAGTAAACATTCCAACTGAATTTTTAAATTCCCTGGATACACCAGGAATGCGACTACACGATTTCCGGTTGAAAATTGGCGCAACAATTTATTCATTTTCGCGATTTAAACCCACCTAAATTACGCAACGGTACACGTTTCTTCATTAAAAGTCAACAATTTTGACTGGAAAGTTTAAAGGAGAAATGTTTGTGTTGCCACGTAATCCATTAATAGCGTCATAATTTTCAAACACATTTGAAAGGCTTCAATTTTTGATTCGTTTAGCTTTTGCAAAGACCATAAATAGATCTCAAGAACAAACAATGTCTTCTTTCGGTTTGTACTTGAAACATAAATATTTCTCTCATGGGCAACCATATATCGCCTACTCACAAGTGGAAAGTTATCTTACTTTTCGTATTAGCAAAATACTGGTTAAGCAAGAACATTGTGCACAACTTAGCGCTTAGACAGTTTTCAGTTTTCAAATAATAGAAACAATAGTTCAAAGTCAATGTTATCTACTTCATTGAAAAAATTTAATTTTTATATGTTATTTAGTTAGTGTATTTTGTAAAGAAGTTATTGATTACGAACTATAGAGAAAGCAGAGGTGAATAAAATGTAGTGTAGAATCTAAAAGTGTATGTTGGTTTACGCTTAGTTACTACATTCGGTTATTTTACAATCAGTTTCGATATTTACCATCACTTTCAAGTTATTTTTGCTTCTTTTTTGGCCAAAGTCATACTTACAAAATTTACTAAGCATAGGTATAGTGCTTTTGGCATAGAAAATTTTGTTAGTACTTACTGAATTCAATAAGTACTTGCTTCAGCCTGCACTGTAGAAAAAAAAAATCCGAATCGTTACTTACTAAAAATTCTCGATATTTGCTTGCAACTCTGGCTAAGCTTTGGCTATGTTTGCATTACTGCTTATGGAAGTTCCTTAATAAATCAGAAAGGTTCCAAGCTTTTTTTATACCTACCTAAGCTTACACTAAAGTTCCAGCAACACGACTATTTTCAAACGGGAAGAACTTTGAACTCTTTAGGAGGCTTCCGAGATAATTTCAGGAAAGTTACTCGATTTTATCGGAATACGTTCCTGGTTTTTACATGACACGTTACTGGCAGAAATTGGCCACATCAGCTACCCATTATTTTCCAGGAAGGTTTATGAATCGTTTTTACATTGAAACACGCCCATTATCAATCTCATATGTCTTAAAATCGGCTATAATATTTTAAGCTCGATTAAAAATATTAATTTTATTCTATCAAAATAATGAGTCGAGGATTATTTTAATCCAACTACTTCGCCACAGCAACGCGTGGCCGGGTCAGCTAGTATATATATATATATATACTAGCTGACCCAGCCACGCGTTGCTGTGGCAAAGAAGTTGGATTAAAATAAACTTGAACTCATTATTTTGATAGAATCAAATAAATATTTTTAACAGAGCTTAAAATAGTATAGCCGATTTTATAACATATGAGATTGATAATGGGCGTTATTCAATGTAAAAACGATTCCTAAATGTTCCTGGAAAATTATGGGCAGCTGATGTGGCCAATTTCTGCCGGTATCATGTCAAGCCAAAACCCGGAAAGTTTTCCGATAAAAGTTAATAACCTTCCTGAAATCATCTCGGAAGCCTCTTGAAAAAATCGAAGATCTTCCCGTTTGAAGTTAGTCGTGTTTCTGGAACTTTAGTGTAAACTTAGGAAGGGATACAAAAAAAAGCTTAGCACCTTTCTGATTTATTAAGGAACTTCTATAAGCAGTAATGCAAACATAGCCAAAGCTTAGCCAGAACTGCAAGCAATTATCGAAAATTTTTACTCAGTAACGTTTCGGATTTTTTTTTTTTTTTTTTTTTTTTGTCTTTTTTTTTTTTACCGTGCAGGCTGAAGAAAGTACTTATTGAATTCAATAAGTACGAACTAAATTTTCTATGGAAAAAGCACTATACTTACGCTTAGTAAATTTTGTAAGTATGATTTCCGCAAAATAATAATAATAATATGTTGAAAGTGATAGTAAAAATCGAAACTGGTTGTAAAATAACCGAATGTAGAAACTAAGCGTAAACCACCATACACTTTTAGATTCTACACTACATTTTATTCACATTAGCTTTCTCTATAGTTTGTAATCAATAACTTCTTTACAAAATACACTAACTAAATTAAAAACGTATAAAAATTAAATTTTTTCAATGAAGTAGATAACATTGACTTCGAACTTTTGTTTCTATTATGTGAAAACTGAAAACTGTCTAAGCACTAAGTTGTGCACAATGTTCTTGATCAACCAGTCTTTTGCTAATACGAAAAGTATGATAACTTTCCACGTGTGAGTAGGCAATATTTCGTTGCCCATAAGAGAAATATTTATGTTTCAAGTACAAACCGAAAGAAGACATTTTTTGTTCTTTAAATCTATTTATGGTCTTTGCAAAAGCTAAACTAATTAAAAATTGAAGCCTTTCAAATGTGTTTGAAAATTATGACGCTAATAATGGATTACGTGGCAACACAAACATTTCTCTTTTAAACTTTTCCGACAAATATTGTTGACTTTTAATGTAGAAACGTGTACCGTTGCGTAATTTAGGTGGGTTTAAATCGCGAAAAAGAATAAATTGTTGAGCCAATTTTCAACCGGAAATCGTGTAGACGCATTCCTGGTGTATCCAGGGAATTTAAAAATTCATTTGGAGTGTTTACTGCTTTGTTTTCATCGACAACTGTATAGGCTTGTTCAGCATCAATGGGGAGCTTTTTTTTAAAGCCGTCAGTAATGGCTTATTATTCGCAATAATTGTAGCTAAGACAGAGTCATTGCTCTGTTGTTATACGTTGCAAATCAGTGTTAACTAAGTCGGTGGCCCAACTATCAAGTGACGGCATATCATAATAACTAAGTGGAAAATTTGAAATTGAAACGCAAAAACCTTCATTTAAAACTAAAGCTTCATATTCATCTCTGGTGTAAAATCTGGATTTGGACATTTGTGTGTGTTGCGTCACGGGAAGATCCCAAGTTGCGTCATTGAACTGTTGCATCATGGGAAGAAATGCGCCTCTGCAAGGGACGCATTGCATTCTATTAGTCAGTTGGTTGTTAGCTGTTGGTTGTACCAACACATTGTATGCATGTCGCTAATGGCACATGTAAGCGGCCTTTGCCCATTAATACCAATCAAATAAACAAATGAAAAGACTTTGAAAGCTAGTTATTTGAACATTATAACTTGTGCATCTCTTAAGATTTTTCATAGTGGTCCGTCATAATTCCAGAGCCAACCTATGGATAAACTAAATCGCATGAAAGGTACTTTGAAAAGTGCCACAACTAAGCTAGAAAACTTTGTGAAAGACATTTCCGAATCGAAGGCTTTTACAAGTACCTTATTGGAAGTGAAAATTCGAAAATTGCAAGAACTTCAATTGAAAGTTTCGGAAATAAGGGAGGCATATTATGAAGTCCAGGACATTGAGAACTTGCCTGCTCTAAACAAGGAATTCGAAGATATAGATGATCGCCTCGAAGAAATAGAGGTAAGCCTAAACACCTTTCTCATATCTATTAAAGAAGTACCTCAGTTAGAGAGGAATGTTGAAAATAACGATGTCAAAAAATTGAATACTATGAAAGTTAAGCTTCCCGAGATACCTTTACCTGTTTTTTCCGGTAAATATGACGAATGGTCAACATTCAAGGTACAATTTACCAATTTAATCATAAACAATGATCAATTAAATGATACACAAAAGCTGTACTATTTACGCGCATCTTTAAATGCCGAAGCTAAGCAACTAGAAAGTGCTGATGATTCCTTTCATTCTTTGTTCACAGCACTAACAGAAAGGTTTGAAAATCACCGATTAATGGTGGATACACACATTGCAGCTATAATTAATTACGAAAAAATTCAACATGAATCTGCCAAAGAATTAAGAAAATTCGTCGATTGCATACATAAAAATATAAGAGCATTAAAAGTACTAAATTATGAGCAAAATGATCTGTCGGACGCTTTCCTTATCAATATCATACTGCAAAAAGTAGATAGGGAAACAAGAAAATTGTTTGAATACACTACGACGAAAAAAGAATATCCGAAGTTCGCGGAATTGATCTCCTTTCTGGAAAATAGAAGTTCTACACTAGAAAGTGTGAACAGAAATATTGCTAACAAGGCACTCAACAAACCGTCCAACTCTTATTCAAATAAAACAAAAACCTTCGTACTTCATTCGAATGAAAAAGCTAAACCAAAGATTTGTATTTTGTGCAAGAACTCTCATGGTTTGAATAAATGTTCCGAGTTTCATAAAATGAATGTATCGGAAAGATACGATTTCGTTAAACAAAATAAACTATGCGTTAACTGTTTGAATATAAATCATACGGTGAAATCATGCTATTCTAAAATGTCTTGCTTTTATTGTGCTCTGCGACATAATTCACTTCTCCACAGAGAGAAAAAAGAAGATAGGAGCCAAACCGAAACTCCTTTAGAGGCGCCGACCTTGAACTCGCGTAAATATTTCGGAGATAACCCAGAACCAATATCCGTTGCGTCATCTTCTGCAATAAATCTCGGAAACTCAAAGCAGCCTGAAACATTTCAAACACTTAGTAATGTCATGACAGAAAAAAGATCCGTGTTATTAAGCACATGTTTTATCTTCATTAGAAATTCTTCAGGCCAAAGAATACGTATCCGTGCGGTCTTGGACAGCTGTTCTAACGTAAATATTCTAATAAGTGAATGTGCTGAACTGTTAGGATTTAAGAGGAATTCAATTAATGTTCCAATAATTGGATTAAATGGATCAGTCCATAACATAAGAAACAAAATTAATACTCTTGTTTCCAATTCTGATGAAACATTCAAAGAGAACATGGATTTTCTACTCGTGCCTAAAATTACAGACGTTATTCCATCAACTCAATTAAACGTTTCAAACATAAAATTTCCTTCTTTCATTGAGTTTGCTGATCCTACGTTTTTCAAACCAGGAAAAATTCATGCCTTAATTGGAGCTGAATTCTTTTATAAAATTTTAAAACATTCTACGTTTGAAGTTAACGATAAACTTACATTGCAAGATTCAGTTTTCGGATGGATTCCAACTGGAGTTCTGGACGAAATAAAACCGTCCGTTAGCTATGCTCAGTGTCATCTAATTAGGGACTTTGATGAGCTGAATAATAATTTAAAACAGTTTTGGGAGCTAGAATCTATAGGAATCAAACATGAGGATTCAAAATTATTGGAAGAAGACCAAGCACAGAACATATTTGATAGAACTGTTAGGTTCGTAAAAGATCGTTATGAGGTTGAATTACCCTGGAAAAGGGATTGGAAAGAATTGAAGGACAATTTTAATATTGCTAAACAACGTTTAGAAGGGCTTCAGAGAAAATTTTATCGAAATGAAGAGTTGTATAATCAATATTCTGAAATAATCAAAGATTATTTAAATCAAGGGATTATAGAACAAGTGGAAGGGGATAAACCTGATTCACACAAGGCCATTTATTATATGCCTCATCATGCAGTCTGTAAGGAAGACAAACTTACAACGAAGGTTCGAATAGTTTTTGACGCAAGTTCTCATGAGGGTAATGAACTGTCATTAAATGATTGTTTGTGGCCAGGCACAAATATAAATCCACTTCTATTCGATATTTTAGTGCAGTTTAGATTGCATAAGATAGCTTTTATTTCAGATATCGAAAAAGCCTTTCTGCAGATTTCGCTAGCAGAAAAGGATCGCGATGCTGTTCGCTTCTTGTGGTTTAATGAAGATTTTAAATCTCTCAAGGATTTCAAAATATTAAAATTCGAACGCGTTAATTTTGGAGTAAGTTCAAGCCCGTTTTTGCTCTCAGCAACTATTCGACATCATCTAGAAAAATATAAAAATGACTGTCCTCAAACAATTTCCCTTTTAGATAATTGTTTTTATGTAGATGACTTAATTTCCGGTGGTAAGGATCTTAAAGAAGCACTTGAAATTTCTCGTAGTGCAAAAAATATTATGCAAGCCGCTGGGATGACTCTTCGAAAATGGATCAGCAACGATGCTGGCTTGATGGAGAACTGGAAAACGGAAAAGTTCGATACTTGTCCTTTGAATTCGAACAATAATTTAGATACTCATCAGACTAAAGTCTTAGGTATGCCTTGGTACCCAAATGAAGATTATTTGAAAATAGATATTAGAAGCCTTTTTGATTTAGATTGTAAGGATACTAAACGCACAATACTGCAAACAATAGGAAAGATCTTTGACCCTTTGGGATTAATATCACCTTTTACAGTAAGATTAAAGTGCTTAATTCAGGAGCTTTGGCAGGAAAACATCTCTTGGGATGAAAGCCTACCTCCGAAAATGGAAAAAGAATGGAGGCAATGGCATGCTGAATTACCTCTTTTAGAGGAACTGAAGATTCCAAGATTAGTACTCGATACAACCAGCACGGAAGACATAATAGAAATTCATAGCTTCTGCGATGCCAGTAAGAAAGCATACGGAGCTGCAGTTTATATAAGAATGAAAAGACGCGATGGAATTTATGTGAATCTCATAACTTCAAAGAGCCGTGTAGCACCTTTAAAGATTGTAACAATGCCAAGATTAGAACTACTTGGAGCCTTACTAAGTGCGAGATTAACCACTAAAGTGAAAGAAATCCTCGACAAGAAGATAACGTCTACAGCATATTACTGGACGGATTCTAAAATAGCGCTTTATTGGATTAAAGGCTCTACAAAGCGATGGAAGCAATTTGTTGCTAACCGTGTCATGGAAATCAAAGCACTAACAGATTCAACTTCTTGGTTTCACTGTTCCACGAAGGACAACCCGTGTGACATCTTGAGCAGAGGTGCTAGTGTTAGACATCTTTTAGAGAACTCTATGTGGTTCCAGGGACCAAAATTTTTGGCAGCTGATAGTCTTCCTGTCCCCAAAGAGACAATTGATGTTCCTGAGACAGACTATTTGTCAGAGACTAAAGTGAAATATAGGGACATTGAGAATGACTCTAAAATTAATATTTCTCTTTCTCTTCATTGCAGTTCTGAATTTATTGAGACATTGTATAGTCGAACAAATAATTTTAGTAAGCTAATTAGAATATGTAGTTATATTTTTAGGTTTAGAAACAATATCCTCCACAGAGGAATCAAAAGTACAAGTAAGTATCTCACTACCAGTGAGTTACAGTTTGCTACCGAATATCTCATTAAAGAAGCTCAGGAAGGTAAGTTCCCATGTGAAATAGATGCTCTAAGAAAAGGGCGAAATGTTCCTCCTAATTCTAAGTTAAAATCATTAGATCCGTTTTTGGATAACAACTCAATGCTTAGAGTAGGGGGTAGACTAAAAAATTCGAATTTACCGTTTGATTCCAAGCATCAATTGATTTTGCCTAGTGATCACAAACTTACTGCCTTAATTTTTGAATATGTTCATAAAAAATATTTGCACATTGGTGCTCAAGGTTTAGTACACCAAGTTCGGATGCAATATTGGCCTCTCAAGGCAAAAAGCATTGCTCGAAAGGTAGTACACACTTGTGTTACATGTTTTAAGCAAAGACCAGAACCAATGGATCAATTAATGGGACAACTTCCCTCTGAACGTGTTACACCTAATTCAACATTCTTACATTGTGGTGTAGATTTTTGCGGAGCATTTTATATAAAATACAAAAATCAAAGAAAAGGAGTTTACTCAAAGGTTTACGTAGCAATCTTTGTATGCATGTCAACCAAAGCCGTGCATATGGAGATTGTAAGCGATTTATCCGCTGCAGCATTTATCGCCGCTCTAAAAAGATTTTGTGCTAGGAGAGGTAAAATACGAACTATCACTTCTGACAATGCCACTAACTTTAAGGGTGCATGTTCAGAATTGAATTCATTCAAAAAAATGCTGAATTCTCCTAACGAGGACTTAACAAATTTCTTAGCCAGTGAATTCATAACTTGGAAATTCATTCCCCCGCGTTCTCCCAACTTCGGAGGCTTATGGGAAGCTGGGGTCAAATCCTTTAAACATCACCTCCATAGGGCATTAGGGAATAGTAAAATTACATTAGAGGATTTTGAAACTCTTGTCATTCAAATCGAAGCGATACTCAACTCACGGCCTTTATTTCCCCTTTCAGAAGACATAAATGAATTTGAGGTCCTAACTCCTGGGCACTTTTTGATTGGCCGTCCTATCTGTGCAATTCCTGAACCTAATGTTATAAATATTGCAGATAATAGATTATCACATTGGCAACGTATTACGAAATACGTCCAAAGTATTTGGAAGCGGTGGTCCACGGACTATCTAAATCATTTGCAGCAGCGTGGTAAATGGCAGTTTAAAAAAGAAAATATGAAAATAGGAGCTTTAGTGCTATTAAAAGAAGAAAATATTCCACCTTGCAAGTGGGTCCTTGCCCGAATTATTGAGGTGATTCCAGGAAAGGATGGAATAATTCGTACTTGTAAACTTAAAACTGCAACTGGTGTATTTCAACGCCCCATATCCAAATTATGTTTGTTGCCAACTCAAGATAATACAATTTAATTCGACAAATTCTTCATGTATATTGTGTTTTATACTATACTTATTTTATTATGTTTTATCAGTTTTATGAATATCTTAACCATTCATGTGTTTTGTTATGTTGTCGATTTTTCAACTGAATTGTATAATTTCTGAAATATATTATATTTCATCCCGGGCGGCCATGTTGCGCACGGGAAGATCCCAAGTTGCGTCATTGAACTGTTGCATCATGGGAAGAAATGCGCCTCTGCAAGGGACGCATTGCATTCTATTAGTCAGTTGGTTGTTAGCTGTTGGTTGTACCAACACATTGTATGCATGTCGCTAATGGCACATGTAAGCGGCCTTTGCCCATTAATACCAATCAAATAAACAAATGAAAAGACTTTGAAAGCTAGTTATTTGAACATTATAACTTGTGCATCTCTTAAGATTTTTCAGTGTGTTTGTTAAACTTTATGAAATACGTCTTCAAACGTGAAAGTAATATAGTTTCTCCTTAAAAAATAATGATTGTGTTGGATAGTATGTCGTCAAAATTGTTTTAAACAGTTGACGAATACTGTTTCTCCTTATGTCAAACCTGCATTAGAAAATGTCAACTCCCAATGACTTTGTGCTACAAATAAATACAATTTGCGACACGCATCAGGATATGTATTTGACAGTCAACAATTGACGATCCACAAATATTCCTGTCTGTTCGGGAATGTTTACCGAAAATAAAACTGCTACAAAACCAGCGAGATTACAGAGGCAATTATGATTTTTAAAAAAATTAATTTATCTGGAAATAGACTCTCAATTAGTTCACTTTTCGTCTCAACGGCAGTGCAGAAATTGTCTGGCTATTTGTTGTACTGTATATTTTGATACAGTTCAATTTCACCGTTTCCAATACTCAGCAATTGCTTAGAAAATACTTATGCGATTAGATTATTTTGCGTTTATACTCGCATGTTCATGGCCAATCGCATTATCTCGTCATTACGCTATAAAAAACGTTTTTTTTAAACATGCGTTGATTTCATCGGAATAACTGGTAATGTCTGCCGGAAGTCCCCAGACAGTATTCAGACAATTTCGCCTAAAAGTTTATCGTTGCCGTTCAAATCTTGCATAATCCTATGATGTGCTTCGAATGAATGCTTTTACTCATGAGCCATAGTACACTTATCCCAAATTATAATTTCACTCTCTTGCAACACTACAGCCATACTACGTCTTTTTTTCTTTATTGTACACATTGCGTTTTGTTTGTTATGAATATCTAATAGGCAACTTTAAAGCTGAATGTGCTGTTCGTGTACCATCTAAAAAAAGTAGCAGCAATGCCTGACGATGCAATTGTCACTGCAATTTTCTGTTGCGAATGTATCTTTGCAAGAATTAATGACATTAAAAATTTCCTGGGGAACAAAATAAAGAAAATAATTGTTCTCCGCTTAAATTCATTAACTTTCCTGAAAAAAACCTGGAATATTTTTGAAGAATTCAGTAGTCTTCTTGGTTAAAAAGGCAGTTATGATTCTGGCACCTGCAGAGAAGCCTAACGCAGGATTAATATAATAGCCTGGAACCTTCCTGCTTTTCTAAGCAAGCTCTCAAAGCATTAATACACGCATTGTCAACGCGAAGACAGACTCTCAAGCAAGTAGCTCGAATGTAGTTCCTCTGCAACTCTTGCAAAGCTTCGTGATATAGATAACTTTTCGCACTCATTGGGTGGTGAGTCAATCTGGACAAACCGCAATCACTTCGAAACCGATACACCTATTAAATACGTTTAGTTAATCTTGATACTGGTGGAGAACAATACTTTTCACAACGGTGTGAAATCTGCAATTTGTAGCAATTCAAGGAAACGTTTTGAAAAATATAGTTGATTTTCTCAGGAAGTAAATAATAACCTGTAATATCCCGAAACGTTATCTGGAAATTCTAAGCAACATCTCTGAGTTTTTTTTATCATGGTGTTTTTAGCAGTAAGTCATACGATGTTAGAGTTATATCGATTAATTAACTTACACCGCCATCTATTAAAAATGTTTAGAACTAAACAATTAATTCACACTATTATTGCATAATTAATATGAAATTTGCAGTAAAAAATTATAAAAACTATCCTATCTTTTAAGTTGGACCAAATGACACATAGATATGAAATTTGAGAAAAATCGGTTGAGTAGTTTCGGAGTTTACCCCGAACAAACATCGTGACACGAGATTTTTATATATATACTAGCTGACCCAGCCACGCGTTGCTGTGGCAAAGAAGTTGGATTAAAATAAACTTGAACTCATTATTTTGATAGAATCAAATAAATATTTTTAATAGAGCTTAAAATAGTATAGCCGATTTTATAACATATGAGATTGATAATGGGCGTTATTCAATTTAAAAACGATTCCTAAATGTTCCTGGAAAATTATGGGCAGCTGATGTGGCCAATTTCTGCCAGTATCATGTCAAGCCAAAACCCGGAAAGTTTTCCGATAAAAGTTAATAACCTTCCTGAAATCATCTCGGAAGCCTCTTGAAAAATTCGAAGATCTTCCCGTTTGAAGTTAGTCGTGTTTCTGGAACTTTAGTGTAAACTTAGGAAGGGATACAAAAAAAAAAAAAAAAAAGCTTAGCACCTTTCTGATTTATTAAGAAACTTCTATAAGCAGTAATGCAAACATAGCCAAAGCTTAGCCAGAACTGCAAGCAATTATCGAAAATTTTTACTCAGTAACGTTTCGGATTTTTTTTTTTTTTTTTTTTTTTGTAAGTATAACTTCCGCAAAAAAAAAAAAAAAACAACAACTTGAAAGTGATAGTAAATATCGAAACTGATTGTAAAATAACCGAATGTAGAAACTAAGCGTAAACCACCATACACTTTTAGATTCTACACTACATTTTATTCACATTAGCTTTCTCTATAGTTTGTAATCAATAACTTCTTTACAAAATACACTAACTAAATTAAAAATGTATAAAAATTAAATTTTTTCAATGAAGTAGATAACATTGACTTCGAACTATTATTTCTATTATTTGAAAACTGAAAACTGTCTAAGCACTAAGTTGTGCACAATGTTCTTGATCAACCAGTCTTTTGCTAATACGAAAAGTATGATAACTTTCCACGTGTGAGTAGGCAATATTTCGTTGCCCATAAGAGAAATATTTATGTTTCAAGAACAAACCGAAAGAAGACATTTTTTGTTCTTTAAATCTATTTATGGTCTTTGCAAAAGCTAAACGAATCAAAAATTGAAGCCTTTCAAATGTGTTTGAAAATTATGACGCTAATAATGGATTACGTGGCAACACAAACATTTCTCCTTTAAACTCTTCCGACAAATATTGTTGACTTTTAATGCAGAAACGTGTACCGTTGCGTAATTTAGGTGGGTTTAAATCGCGAAAAAGAATAAATTCTTGAGCCAATTTTCAACCGGAAATCGTGTAGACGCATTCCTGGTGTATCCAGGGAATTTAAAAATTCATTTGGAGTGTTTACTGCTCTGTTTTCATCGACAACTTGTTCAGCATCAATGGAGAGCTTTTTTTTAAAACCGTCAGTAATGGCTCATTATTCGCAATAATTGTAGCTAAGGCAGAGTCATTGCTCTGTTGTTATACGTTGCAAATCAGTGTTAACTAAGTCGGTGGCCCATCTATCAAGTGACGGCATATCATAATAACTAAGTGGCAAGTTTAAAATTGAAACGCAAAAACCTTCAGTTAAAACTAAAGCTTCATATTCATCTCTGGTGTAAAATCTGGATTTGGACATTTGTGTGTTTGTTAAACTTTATGAAATACGTCTTCAAACGTGAAAGTAATATAGTTTCTCCTTAAAAAATAATGATTGTGTTGGATAGTATGTCGTCAAAATTGTTTTAAACAGTTGAAGAATACTGTTTCTCCTTATGTCAAACCTGCATTAGAAAGTGTCAACTCCCAATGACTTTGTGCTACCAATAAATACAACTTGCGACATGCATCAGGATATGTATTTGACAGTCGACAATTGACGATCCACAAATATTCCTGTCTGTTCGGGAATGTTTACCGAAAACAAAACTGCTACAAAACCAGCGCGATTACAGAGGCAATTATGATTTTTAAAAAATTAAATTTATCTGGAAATAGACTCTCAATTAGTTCACTTTTCGTCTCAACGGCAGTGCAGAAATTGTCTGGCTATTTGTTGTACTGTATATTTTGATACAGTTCAATTTCACCGTTTCCAATACTCAGCATTTGCTTAGAAAATACTTGTGCGATTAGATTATTTTGCCTTTATACTCGCATGTTCATGGCCAATCGCATTATCTCGTCATTACGCTATAAAAACCGTTTTTTTTTAAACATGCGTTGATTTCATCGGAATAACTGGTAATATCTGCCGGAAGTCCCCAGACAGTATTCAGACAATTTCGCCTAAAAGTTTATCGTTGCCATTCAAATCTTGCATAATCCTATGATGTGCTTCGAATGAAGGCTTTTACTCATGAGCCATAGTACACTCATCCCAAATTATAATTTCACTCTCTTGCAACACTACAGCCATACCACGTCTTTTTTTTCTTTATTGTACACATTGTGTTTTGTTTGTTATGAATATCTAATAGGCAACTTTAAAGCTGAATGTGCTGTTCGTGTACCATCTAAAAAAAGTAGCAGCAATGCCTGACGATGCAATTGTCACTGCAATTTTCTGTTCCGAATGTATCTTTGCAAGAATTAATGATATTAAAAATTTCCTGGGGAACAAAATAAAGAAAATAATTGTTTTCCGCTTAAATTCATTAACTTTCCTGAAATAAACCTGGAATATTTTTGAAGAATTCAGTAGTCTTCTTGGTTAAAAAGGCAGTTATGATTCTAGCACCTGCAGAGAAGCCTAAAGCAGGATTAATATAATAGCCTGGAACCTTCCTGCTTTTCTAAGAAAGCTCTCCAAGCATTAATACACGCATTGCCAACGCGAAGACAGACTCTCAAGCAAGTAGCTCGAATGTAGTTCCTCTGCAACTCTTGCAAAGCTTCGTGATCCAGATAACTTTTCGCACTCATTGGGTGTTTGAGTCAATCCGGACAAACCGCAATCACTCCGAAACCGATACACCTATTAAATACGTTTAGTTAATATTGATACTGGTGGAGAAAAATACTTTTCACAACGGTGTGAAATCTGCAATTTGTAGCAATTCAAGGAAACGTTTTGAAAAATATAGTTGATTTTCTCAGGAAGTAAATAATAACCTGTAATATCCCGAAACGTTATATGGAAATTCTAAGCAACATCTCTGAGCTTTTTTTATCATGGTGTTTTTAGCAGAAAGTCATACGATGTTAGAGTTATACCGATTAATTAACTTACACCCCATCTATTAAGAATTTTTAGAACTAAACAATTAATTCACACTATTATTGCATAATTAATATGAAATTTGCAGTAAAAAATTATAAAAACTATCCTATCTTTTAAGTTGGACCAAATGACACATTGATATGAAATTTGAGAAAAATCGGTTGAGTAGTTTCGGAGTTTACCCCGAACAAACATCGTGACACGAGATTTTTATATATATAGACTAGCTGACCCAGCCACGCGTTGCTGTGGCGAAATAGTTGGATTAAAATAATCTTTTACTCATCATTTTGATATAATCAATAATTATTTTTAATAGAGCATTAAATATTACGCTGGCTATTTGTTTAACTACTTTCAAAGGACCCCCAAAAAATGGTCTTTAAGTAGAAAACGTTCTTAAACAGAATGCTTTTAACACTACAGTGGACCATCTGGGACCATGAAAAGCCGTCGTTAAATAGAGCGTCGTTAAACAGAGAGCCAACTGTATAGCCGATTTTAAAACATATGAGATTGATAATGGGCGTGTTTCAATGTAAAAAGGATTCAGAAATTTTCCTGGAAAATGACAGGCCGCTGATGTGGCCAATTTCTGCCAGTAACGTGTCTTGCCATAACCAGGAACGATTTCTGATACAATTCATTAACTTTCCTAAAATTATCTCAGAAGCCTCCTGAAAAATTCAAAAATCTTCTCGTTTGAAGCTGGTCGTGTTTCTCGAACTTTTAAATAAACTTGGGTAGGTAAAAAAAAAAAGGTTCGCACCTTCCTGATTTATTAAGGAACTTCCATAAGCAGTAATGCAAACATCGCCAAAGCTGAGCTAGAATTTCAAGCAAGTATTGAGAATTTCTACTCAGAAACGTTTTGGATTTTTTTTTTACATTGCTGGCTGAAACAAAGACTTATTAAATTCAGTAAGTGCTAACTAAATTTTTTATGACAAAAGCACTATACGTACGCTTAGTAAATTTTGCAAGTATAACTTCGGCCAAAAAAAAAAAAAAAAGCAAAATAACTTGAAAGTGGTGGTAAATATCGAAACGGATTGTAAAATATCGGAATGTAGAAAGTAAGCGTAAACCACCATAATACTTCTCGATTCTACACTATATTTAATTCACCTCAGCTTTCTCTACAGTTTGTAATTAAAAACGTATTTACAAAATACACTAACTAAATTAAAAACATATAACAATTAAATTTTATCAATGCGGTAGATAACATTGACTTCGAACTATTGTTTCTATTTTTTGAAAACTGATAATTATCTAAGCACTAAATTGCGCACTATGTTCTTGCTTAACCTGTCTTTTGCTAATACGAAAGGTATGATAGCATTCCCACATGTAAGTAGGCGATTTTTGGTTGCCCATGAGAGAAACATTTATGTTTCAAGTCCAAACTGAAAGTAGACATTTTTTGGTCTTGAGATCCATTTATGGTCTTTGCAAAAGCTAAACAAATCGGAAATTGAAACTTTCCAAATGTGTTTGAAAATTATGAAGCTATTAATGTGCGTGGAAACACAAACATTTTTCGTTAAACTTTCCCGTCAAAATTGTTGACTTTTCATGAAGAAACGTGTACCGTTGCATAATCCAGGTGGGTTAAAATTGCGAAAAAGAATAATTGGTGAACCAATTTTCAAACGTAAATCATGTAGTCCCATTCCTGGTGTATCCAGATAATTAAAAACATCATTTGGAATGTTTACGACTTTGTTTTCAGCGACAACATTTTTTTTTCAGCTGTCAGTCTCCGCAATAATTGTAGCTAAGACACGCGTCATTGCACTGTTTTTTCTCGCTGAAAATCAGTGTTAACTAACTCGATGACCAATCGATCTGGTTACAGCACACCATAATGGCTAAATAACGAATTTGAAATTGAAATGCATTAATCTTCAATCAGCACTAAAGTTTCATTATACATCTCTGACGTAAAATCTAAATTATGACATCGGTGTGCTTGTTTAACTCCATGGAGTACATCTTCAAGCATAAAATTTATATAGGTTCCGCACAGAATTGATAATTGTGTTAGATATTATGTCATTAAAATTGTTTTAAACAGTTGACGAATACTGTTTCTCGTTATATCAAACCTGCATTAGAAAGGGTCAACTCCCAATGAGTGTGTGCGACCAATAAATACAATTTGCGACATGCATCGTGATATATATTAAACACTCAACAAATTAACGGTCCGCAAATATTACTGTCTTCTGAGAAATTTTTACTGAAAACAAACGCAAAAAAAAATATTTACTTTGTTTTGGATGCACAGTTTTGTTTTGAATTGAGTTTTGGTCCCAATGTCTTGGTTTTAATTATGCTCGAGATTGATGAATGTTGTTTTCTTTGTTTGCGTGGCTTCCATAATTTTCTGTTTTACTCATTAAACAATTAAGAAACGCCCTGAAAAATAATGGGCAGCGAATAAGCCCAATTTCTGCCAGTAACATATCTTTCAAAACGCAGGTACGTTTTCCACTTAAACTCAGAAACCTTCCTAAAATTATCCTGAAATCTTTCTAAGGAATTCCGAAACCTCTCCGACTCGAAACAATCTTTTCACTAAAACATTCGGAGATAACCTAAGTAACATCGGCAACTAAGTAAGTAAGGCACATTTTTCGACTCACCAAGAAAGTACCAAAATAACAATCGCAACCACACTGACTACCAATAAGTATTTGGACACCTGTGATAGAAAAGAAAAACTAACTTTGTTCAAAATCAATAGTTGGTAGAGCTTCTACGTGAGGCAATTACAGAGTGAACCCTCAGGAGAAGACTTTCCACAAATCTTTGTATGACAGCTAGTGGTATTTTCTTCTACTCAGCTTGGAGAAGACATAGAAGTTCCTTCACCGATTTTGCATGGGGAGTGCACCTCTGAATTCGGTGATGCAACTCGTCTCAGAGGTTCTCGATAGGGTTCAGGTGTGGGCTCTGGGCGGGCCAGTGCATTCGATGAACTCCATTGCACCATACCAAGCTTTGGTTAACGTTGAAACATGACAACAGGAGTTGTAGTCCTGAAAGTAACAGGGGTCCAACCCGTAAAACTGCCACAACGTAGGAAGCACAATGTCATCCAAAATAGTGCAGTAGGCATCGGAGTTGAGCTTACCATGAATGGGGACCAAGGGTCCCAGCCCATACCAAGAGAAACACCCCCAGACCATAATTCCACCTCCACCGAACTTGACTGTTGGCACAATGCATTCTGGCAGGAGACGTTCTCCAGGTAGACGCCAGATCCAGACCCTGCCATCCGAACGGTAAAGGGTGAACCTTGATTCGTTACTCCAAAGAACCTGTTTCCACTCATCTACAGTCCAATTTCCATGTGCTTTGCACCACATTAACCGAGCAGCGTGGTTAGACTTTGTGATCAAAGGCTTATGGGCAGCAGCACGACCATGAAAACCAAGCAGATGTACTTCCTTACGGATGGTATTATATGAAACAATACTCCCGGATGCCTGTTGAAACTTCTCGCAGATGAGGGCCATTGTTTGGGTGCTGTTCTTCCGAATTTCTCAGGACAGCACTCGTCGGTCTCTGTCTCCCAGTTTCGTTGGTCTGCCGACTCGGGGCACATTCCGACAATGACAGCTCACCCTCCACTTCTTAATCACATAGGCCACTGTTGATTTTGGGTACTTCCGATCGCAAGTAATGTCCCTTAAGGATCGGCCACATTTGTGATACCCGATAGTTATACATTTCTCGAAATCAGAGAGCTCCGAACTGCGAGGCATTTTGCATGCGACTAAAGCCGATGCTGTTTCCTACACGATATATACCGGCGGAGACCGTGACGTACCTTAGGACCGCAGATATCGACATTTGCATAGGTGTCCAAATACTTATTGGTAGTTAGTGCATAGCCACTGCTAAAAAGAACCTGCAAGCATGCACAAATAATTCTACTTGTTTGTTACTGTTGGAAAGTTATGGAATCCAGAGAAACACTTGCTCCCATTGTTAGTTACGTCAATCTGGACAGGCTATGACAAAGATATTGAAGTATTCATCACTGAAAGTCATCAACCATCCTGAAAATCACCCTGGAATCTGTTTTAAGAATTCAGTAATCTTCCTGGCTGAAAGCCAGTCGTACCTGTGGACCCTTCAGAGAAAACTTAGGTAATTTGAATACAAAGACTATTTTTCCAAGAAATCTCCAAAAGTATTACTGCAAGCATGACGAATGGCAAGACAGAATTGCAAGCAAGTACTATGAGAGTTACTCGCCAGCGACTCCTGCAAAGCTACGGAATTTAGAGATTCATGCACTCTAATTCAGAGCTCAGCCATTATTGACGGAACATAATCTAACTGGAGCAGACACACTTAATAAATATACTCAGTTAATCTTTAAACTGGGAGTTAAAAATATTTTTCACAACCGTGAGATGTCTGCATTCATAAAATTTGTAGCAATTCAGGAAATGTTTTGACGCAGATACTTGATTTTAAAGGGCATTGTTGATGACCTATGAAATCCCGACACAATCAGTGATATTTCCTATTTTTTTAGTTCATGTAAAATAGCGTGGAACATTGGTAAATAGTTTTATCTCTGAGAATCGGCCCAACACATTACTTTTTTGACACAATGTAAAAAAAGTTTTTGGTGCTTGAAAAGTTCTTCGTAGAAAATATCTTCGGTAAAATATACGCGTTGGTCGTTTTCGATATTTCGTTTCGTAATTCAAGATGCTAGACAGACGGGTGACTTTTGTATATCGGGAAACTAAATCATGCCTGATGGCTTCGTTACTACTTATATAATTTACTCATCTTTTATCGTGTTATTTCGTAACTTTTGCCTATATTTCGTACATCAAATGCCATCTAAGAAGAGCCTTTAATAACGTATTGCCAAAGTACTTAATGGATTTCCTGAAACTGCAAAACTTGACATTAATATGAGTCTCATACGTTTCTAAAAGCAGTGGTGAGTATGGAACTACCCACCGCTTATCCAATTCAACTTGGTTTGTAGAATTTGACATTTACATTGAAAAGTTTGGGCATTAATCTCATCGTCATACGGCGATACAATTGCCATCGATATAACTTAAGAATAAAGAATTTTGATTAAGAATTAACCTACAGCGCCATCTATTGGGAATTTATAGAACTAAACAATTAATACTCACTTTTAGTGTATAATAAACATTTTATTTGCAATTAAAAATTATAAAAACCATCCTATCTTTTAAGTTGGACCAAATTACAGATACGTATGAAATTTGATGAAAATCGGTTCAGTAGTTTCGGAGTTTACCCCGAACAAACATCGTGACACGAGATTTTTATATATATAGATATATATAAAGGGCCGCTACCGTAATTACTTTTTCAAAAACAAAGACTAATATTTTTTGAAGAGATAAATATTATTTCAAATATTGTGTAATTAAAGAATTGTGTTCTTCTAACGGGAATGTATTGCAAAACGAGTATTGATGCACATATTAGTTTTCACTTAATTGAAATAATTTAAGAGGTCACAGTAGCCTGTTTTAGGTTTTTAAACCTTTGAATGCACACTTTTTTTTTAAAAAGTATAATTGTCTTCCAAAGATTAATGGGTCATTCTATACAAGGGAGACTGGGGATACTTGATCCCCACTTTAATTTTCAATTTTTTTTCTCTGCTGCAAATAATCAGTTTAAAAAAAAGCGTGAACAAAGGTATTTTTTCCTTCTATCTGACAGTATTTTTTAGTTGAAATTAAACAATAGTTTTGGTAAAATATTTACAGTCAATCAAGCTTATTAGAATGTCGGTTTAAAGAATATACCGCCCAATGTATTACACTTTCAATGTACCAGACCGTTCATTTGTATTATTTTAATCCCGTTCAATGGAATATCCCGCTTATGAGAATAATTTTTGGTGGAAAATTGGCTATTCCATTAACCGGGTTTGACTGTATTTTCAATAACTTCATAAAGGGGTCATGTATCCCCACGTCAAGGGACACATCATCTCTTCATGGGGGATAATTGTTCCCACTGAGAAAATACATAGACTTTGTATTAAATCAGCAATTTATTTATGGATTTTAGTTTTCTACATAATGGTTCTAAAAAAATAACAATATTTCTAATTTTCTTTATTAGATTTTAATAATGTGAACACAAAATAACATTGTTTCAAATTCCACTAGGACATTTGTAAAAAAAAATGTACACAACTTTAATGAACTTATGATGTCTTTGATCACTTACTTATTCTCCAATACAGTTGTAAACAATATATTTTATAAATAAAAATAACTTTTTTTAAAAAGTAGCGCTAGGAAGCTAAAAATACAACAAATAGAGACACAGGATGACAAGCACAAAAATCAACTTTTTTGCTTCTTGTCTTGCAATAATGAAGTTAAGAGTTTTATCAGTTGAATTAATTTTAAAAAAGAGGGAAGAAAAATGTAAGTATCAGTGTACTTATAAAAAAGAAAAAAAAGTCTAGCATATGTTTTCAAAATCTGAAAACTCAAATGCAACCAATTCGTTTGTTGTAGTTCTTAAAGTTCCGCTCAACCCAACTGGATGCGTGCAGATTAACACATTTTGTCAATTTTTCAAGGAATATATATTGATTAAGCATATTACCTTTTCGCTTTAGAAAACTTATTTCAAACTCTAGAAATCCAACTTTGCATTCTATCCGCTAATGGGTCTACATAATGGGCAAGTCACTTTTTTGTTGTAAAAATCTAACTAGAGCAAAATCATTTTTTTGATTCAAACAAGGATCTGACAACTATTTCAACTTGTTTAAGCTCATTTGGATTATGATAAGAACATAATTCATCAGTAGAGTTAGTTTATGTTTAGATGTTTGTGGTGTTATGTATGTTACAAGTACGAACTGATATTTTAATTGTTTAGCCTATTTACTGCAGTGATTGTTTAAATCTATCATTCATACTATGATAAATTTTATTATGTTGACATGGTTTTGAATGTTTAAAGTTAATGTCTAACTAAGTTAGCAACAATTATTTTGCTTTCATTGTGTTTATATTGTCATATGGATACTTGATCCCTAGGATCAAGTATCCATATGACAATATGGATACTTGATCTAGGGATCAAATATCCATATTATGTACTAGGATCATTTATCCCTCTAAACCAGCGTTTCTTAAATTGTGTTCCGCGGAACCCCAGGGTTCCACGGAGCTCTCTCAGGGGTTTCATGGGGTTTTACTTTTTTCGCCTTTCAAATTTGTCTCTTAAAAAATCGACAAAAATAACGCCTTTTCAAAAATACATTTACTGTCACTGTCGCATCTAATCTAAGCATTATAACATATCTGGATTAGTCACTTTGGAAACAATTATATTCTCGCCAAAAATAATGCAAATTTTTAGCTGTCAAAAATAGCATGAAATGATGCCTTTAAGCTTTAAGGACGGCTTTAACTTCGAATTTTTTTTCGAGATCAATCCCAAAACGCCTTTTTTTTCACCTAATGTCTCCAACGATAGCATAAAATTGCGCTTTAAAATCTTCAATTTTGAAAAAATTTCGAAAAAATTTGTTGACCCCCCTAATATCGCCAAAAATAGTTTAAAAGTGGCTTCAATGTTGAACAAATTTTGGAAAAGCGCCCCAAATCCCTCTCCTACAATATTACCAAATATTGCCATAAGTTACGATTTTTGACATCAATTTCAAATATTTTGCCCTTGATACTAGCCACTCTCTCAGTATCTTGGGCAACAGTTGAAAGGACAATTTCAGCATTTAACGAATGAGGACCAATTTAAGGAGGAGTATTGGTCAGGAGAATCTAAATGGTTTAGTTCTGTCAAACGCCCCTATATATACAGTTTTGTCTGATGGAACACACAGTGACATCAAGAACACCAGTTTAAATAAATAAAAAAATTAAAAAATAAGATATATTTTTAAAAAAATTAACTTTAAGCATTAAAACCTTTTTCTGCATAAATTTAAGTGAATTATTAATACAGTAGGCGCCGCGTAATGTGATCACGGTTAATGTTATTCGCTTAAGGTTATCAGAATCACGAAGTTCCGGAACACTTGTATGTTAACACACGTTAAAAAAGTCGGATATTGTAATCTGCGTCTTCGTTTATTGTTATCACTTTTCCATAAACTTTCAATTTTTTCCCAGTTTTTGTTCCTCAATTAACAGAAACATATAGGCAAACCCTGACGAGACTAACTTTCTGCGTAGCATTTTGTGGTTTTCAACAGCAGTTCAAAATTTTTCAATGAATGAAGCTACAGAGTGTTCACCCCCAGTGACCACAGACTCCTCCTAAGAAAACTTTATTTTGCACCTAAAAATATTCAGTCCCTGGACATGTTGCAGACATTGATGTAGGACCTCCATTGTTGCCATTACTTTGTAAACTATTAAAGAATTGTGTCGAGATTGAAAACAAAGCGAAGTTAAATTAAAATTAAAACAACAAGCAAAACCATGCTGGAAAGATAGAAAAGCTGAATGTGCTTTGAAACTGGTTTACGAGTGTCACGGAAAACGATCATATTTTACTTAACCTATTAATTTGAGATTTAAAATAGCATAATTAAGCTTTAACTTTTTATAATTCCGATATTTCCATTCTGTTAATTTAATAATTTATAATTTAAAACTGCGTTCAGTGTGATTTTAATTTGAGGTTGCCAAAATAAATGCACCTTAATTGAAAAAAAAAATCATTATTTTGTCTCTCCTGGATTCTTTTCGGTTATTGTTATCAGTCGGTTATTGTTATCAAATTGTATTTGTCCCATAGTGATCACATTAAGCGGCGCCTACTGTACTTTTGTAGGTAAAACACATCAGTATTTCTTTCCATAATTAAGAAGATATTTTAATCATGTAACTAATGCATAAGTTCTTAAATTATTTATCCCTTTTAAAAGTTCTGAATATTTCTCAGAATCACAAATAGAGAAATTTACTGGTACTGTCGGACCCCGATTTAACGAACCTTTATTGAACGAATTTCGCAATTGTAACGATTTTTTATTTTTCCCCCGACTAAAATGAAAGCAAAAAGCTCTATTTGACGAATAATAAACCCCGAATTAACGAATCATTTCAACAGCCAAAAAAAAATTCTTTTTTTGTCAATTTGAATTAGGAAATATTGGATTGTTTTCCAAATGACATATCCATTTCGTCCGAAGCATAAAAACACTTTTATTAGAATCTGAAATTTTTGAAGGGTGAGGGGTCAGCCAATGAATAGTGATTCTGATGCAGAAAGCGATAGAGAAACTCCCATTAAAACTTCCTTTTTCAAATGCTTTATATGGCCTGGAAACTGTAAAAACATCTGCTTGAATTTTTTCTACAAATTCGTTTTGGCAGGGGTTTTTAGGGGGAGGTTGTTTGTATGGGTATTTTCTCTTTTTTTTGGGGGGGGGGGGTCTCCGATGAATCGAAATTCTTAAAATTTTTGCGTATTCGAACTGATTTTTCTTTTTTTTTGATAGATGCTTTAACTAGTTTTCTACAGAATTTCGTGAATGCTTAGAATTCGTTTCAGAATTTCGTGTTGTTCCTTTAGTTTAACTTCGGTACTTTTAAACGCCCAATAATAAAAAATAGTTTGCTAATCATACAAATTACACGTGCAATTTACCATAGAAATAAAATTGTGTCTTTGAATGAACTTTTCTCTTTGACGGATAAAATACATTAAAATTCCTTCCCTAATAATAAAATAAAAAAGAAAAAATCAATGAACATGAACTTTTGAATGAAATGGGAGTATAATAGTTTGGCAAAACAATAAAATAAGTACTTTTCATGATATTCAAGTTTAACCCACGTCAATTTAATTGTTATGAAGATTTACTAACTGAATGTGTGTCAGGTCAAAGCAAAATTGAACCTTCAAACAAGCTGGGTTATTTTTCACGGCAGAATTTTAAAGTCAAAAATTCTATTCTGTCTTAAGAATAACCTAGCTGGTAATTAATATTTCCTGAAAAAGAAAAAAAGAAACTAATGTATGCTTATGAAGATAATTTTCGAGTAATTATTCCGAAAAATAAAAGGTAAGAATTACCAAAATCTTAAAATTTTTGTTCATATTTTATTGAAACGTTTGTAAATGATAGGGAAATGATAAATTGTATGTCAAATTCAGCCACTTTATCATTTTATGTTAATATGACTGAAATATTATTCTTTACACTCGCTCTTCTAAGAGCACCTAGTAATACTTATTTTATTAATGAAATGCTACAGTTAAAGTAGATAACATTGGAAGATAGTTGGTTTAGCGTTGAAATTCATAGTGGAATAACATTAGAAAATGTAGATTAAGCATTGTTTTTTTACATCGAAATTACGTTTGAAAATTGTTAGTTTACTGTTGTGTTTTACATTGGAACAAAATTAGAAAATGTTGGTTAAGCGTTGTTTTTTACATCGAAATTACGTTTCTAAATGGTTAGTTTACTGTTGTATTTTACATTGGAATAACTTTGGTTGAACGTTGCATTTTACATCGAAATTACGTTTCTAAATTGCTAGTTTACAGTTGTATTTTACATTAGAATAACGTTTAAAACTAGCCAATAACCAACGGTTGGATAACCGTTTTCCGACGTACCGTTTTAAGGCCTGGGCTCCACATGCGCGGAAAACCGAAAGCGTCGGCATAAACGGAATTTCCGATTCAGTCGTATTTCCGCGCAACGGGTGGTTTTGAGAGCAGAAAAGACAACGCGGAATTCTAGAGCGGAATTCCAGAGCGCCATCTGCAGGTGGCTTCTGGACGTTCAGCTTTTTGTTTTGGTATCAGCGGGAAAAATGGATGATCAAGACGAAGAGATCGCCGTGGCGAATTAATTTTTTTAAATTTGACCACTACAATTAAAAATAAATAAATAAAATAGAATAGAATAAAAAAGGGGGAGAAAAAAAAAACAAAAGCATTCTAAGTGACTGAGGAAGATACTGCAAGAACGGGGAAAAAACTAGGCTTTCAAGCTACTTTGATAAGAGAGCTGAAGGTGAATTCTACCCATTCATGAACGATCCACTGTAGATGTTTTTATGATGAGCTTAGATTTCGTGAATTTGACATTGCTGGAGCCAAAAGAGAGGAAAAAAAACAAAAAAAAAAAAACAAGGTGAATGAATCAATTTTTACTTGAATAAATCTCCAAACAAAACCATACAGTGTGGTATTCAGTAAGAAAAATTGAAAATCATGAAAAATTAAGATTACACACGACGTATATTATTTCTTCCCCTTTTTGGATAATAAACAATAATAATTTCAATTATTCATTCATATTTCAATATTTTAATTTGATTTAATATTTCATTAAGGAAAGCTATTGTTTTTCTAAGAGAGCAATATGGAATTTTAACTACAAGAATCAGCCAAAAATAGTGAAATTTTGGTGTTTTATCTTCCTAAAGAAGTTTATGTGCCTGAAGAGGGGGGGGGGATTTTATAAATAATATATAAGAATGTAACAAACTGAAGTAAAAAAATATATATAATGCCTAGATTTTCAGGAAAACCACAGTTGGTTGAATAGCTAATTACACTTCAACTGTTGATATTATCCATTCATATTTCATTGATGTTAAGATATAACATAGTAACAAAAGATACTAGCATTTTGCTGGTTTTATAGAGCGTTTTGTTAACATTTTATTTGAGTTAAATGTTCTAAGAAATTTGTTAGCAAAACTCATAAAATCAAACTGAGAACGAAAACATTTATTAAATCTTAATTTTAGACCCCAAAAAGTTTGATTTTTTTTAAATTCAAACCACTTCACCCACAACCTTATTATATAATCATTACTGGCCTAAAATATTTTGTGTTATAAATTTTAATATATTGTTCTGAATGTTTCATTGTTCACTAAATCTCATTATGTTTAATTTATTTAAATATTTTTAATTCTAATCAAAAGCATTCAAAGCTTGCATTTTTACAAAGCTCACTAATACTTCACACATCAGTGAATCAAAATAACACACAAATAAATAATTTTTTTATTTAACATGCTCCACTTATTTACATATTTTAACTGAATTTATTCTGCTGTATTTAAAGTTCAATGTCAGACATTGCTTTAATATTTTTTTTCTCCCTGAAAGGAATTTAGATTTAACTAGAAAATTCTTGAAATGGGATCATCTTTAACTAAACATTCTCCTTTGCTTTCTTGACAGCATAATGGCAGTTCTACTTAAGTCATTCCTGCATCAGCATTAATCCGCCAATCCTTCTTTAATGTGTTTGCTCGATCTGAAATATAAAATAAATTTGTTTACACACAAATCAGGTAACTGCAGCAGTAGAGCCTGATGTAGATCCTTGGGAGGATCAATGGTACAAACAGAAAATTTTCTTTTGGGGTAAACTTTTTCCTAGCTTCAAAGCAAAGGTACAACATATGTATACACAGACACACAAGCAGTTTATAAGAGTTTATCCCCGTCAAAAAACTATGCTTTTATTATGGAGGTGGTCATTCATTAAAGGCCAAAGTTAATCTTTTCCTCTTTTTTGAGGCCTCACACTTTCTCAGGAACAACACCCTCCTGTTTTTAATCTGAGGTGATTATTGAATAGGGCTGGGGTCTTCATAGTGACAATAATTTAAAAAAAAAAAAAGAAAGAAGGAAAGAAACTAATATGCAGCACAACACAGAAGTATATAACTGAGTAGTGAGCAGTAGAGACAATCATTGCAGTTCAAGTGATGTTGAAAAAAGCTTAAATTCTCATTTGAATCTAATTTTTAATAGAGGGTTAGTTTTCAGATTATTTGTATAATGTTTGAAATTTGATTCAACTGAACAAACTATAATAAGAATATACTTAACATACTTACTAATTTAAGTTTTCAATAATTGGTTACAAAGCTCATTTTTGTCGTGTAATTTAGGTTTAGTTGCTTTGTTGATCAAAGTAGATAGTTTTTAATACTTCTTGATTTGAACAATCATTTCTTTGAAAGATAGTTTTGAAGAAGCAAAAATCTTTTTGGACGGTGTCACATACACAAACATTAATAAGAGCTATAGTATAGAAAATGCTCAGTTAAACTATTTTCCTTTAATGATCTTGTTCTCTTAAATGATTTATTAATTAGTACTTATATATAACTCTGCCAATCATATCATCTATTTTGTACTCAAAATATTCATCATCAACTGCTTTGAGGCACTAAACACTTGATATTCAAGTTTCAAATTATTTTCTAATAATAATATAGGCTATTCGGATTTCCTAAACAATACAAAGAAAAACAGTTAACCGGTAGGATAGGGTTCTGAAGAGAGCTCTGATTTTGTATCCAGAGCAGGAGCCGAGCAACCCCTGATCCAGCAGCCCCAGAGGAAAGGATTTGGAATAGGAACTTGGGGGACATTGACTATGAAAACATTAAATGTGCCCCAGTCACCATTAGTGAACACGGACGTCAATCTCTTCAATCATACCTTCTGGAAACCCTATGTTGATGAGAGTATTTGTTTTCTCAACTTGGGTGAGCACCAAAGCTCTACCAAAAGGGGTCTTAAGTGGATGGCTGCTCGCCATTAATGCCTGGTTTGAACAATGATGGATTGAGAAAGATATTTATATGAAGTTTTCACTAACTTAAGAGGCCGTAGACAATAAGGGGCAAATTCCCTGAATGGCACCATCGAGGGTAGAATACTGTAAGGAAATGGAGACGTACAGCCACCCACCGCAGGCGGCTAGCATTGTAATATAAGGCAGCAAATGTTGCAATAATGCACAAGTATAAAAATATATTCTTCTTCACAGTGATTTTTAAACAGCCTCAGATCAGTAGCACCAACCTACCCACTTTTTACCAGAGGGTCGCACCGCATATGAAAATGATTCACACAGGCCAGAATGCAAATGAAATTTTCAACTATAAAATTTTGTAGAAAAAAGGGGGAAATTAAAAACCTAGAATTATTGCTTTTGCTACTTGATGCTTACATTATAATTGCTTTTGTTTTCCAGAAACCAATTTGTTTATTTAACTACAAATTTTGATATTGTGACTAATTGTAGTTTTTAATTTGTGACATTGAACAAAACAGCGCCTAGGTGGTTGGAGTTCTGCCCACGAGAAAGAGCATATGATTCAGAAGTTGGGAAATACTCAACCCCTCACTTTTAGAAAGGGGAGGGGGAGGGCACAGAATGTCAACTGCGGCAAAAATATAATCAAGAATCTTTAAAGAAATCTCCGTTAAAATTGAGGGACAGTTGGAAGGAATTGGTAAGCGCTGCCTTTTGCTGAGATAAAATGGGAAAAATTATTTCTAGCCTGTCCAGTAACAGCTTTACACTCTTGAACCTGTATCCTACATCTACCGAGTAAGCTAGAAATAATTTTTCACATTCCATTTAAGCATTAATGCAGCTCTGACCCATTCCACCGAACTTCTACGACCGACGAAATACAGAGCCGGGAACACCTTTACGAACAGTAAATAGAGAATTTAGTTTCACTTTTTTTTAAGAATGCCGAAAAAAACAAAAATGAAGAATAACAGAAACCCCAAATCAATAACAAAAACTAATATTAAATTAAAAATTAAAAACAAAACATGTCCCAGAGAGCCGACCTCACATTAAGATGAATTTCGCGGGTCAGAACACACATTTGTTAACAAATATGAACGGACAGCAGGTAAAAATTTTAAATCATTAAGCTTTTTCTCTATATCTTCTGACTATGAAATCGCTACCAATCACGCGCATAAAGGCTTAGAATTGCATTTAAAATTTACTTAACAAGATTATAGCTCCTACTTTATATAAGTTGGAAGTTTCAAATAAATATCAAACGCAGAAAACTTCGTTCTTTCAATCAGGGCCAACATTTTTAACTTACGGGTAAAGTTTTACTACCATAATTGTGAAAAACGTTAAATCGGTTTTTGATTAATATCTCCGGTAATTAAAGTTCTACAAAAACGAGGCCAAGCTAAGAACACTTTCGATCAAGTCATCTTTTGAACGAAAAATGAACTATCAAAATCGGTTCATCTGTTTAGGAGCTACGATGCCACAAAAAGACACACTGATACACACTTTTAAAACTTATTTCCCCTTCCTTTTTGCAACGGGGGGGGGGGGACAAATTGGCTTCTGAAATAATACCTTATAATTTAAAAAGGGAATAAAACCTAATTTAAACGGAATTTTAGAGTCTTTTATTCAAATATTGAAAAAAATTTAGAATAGAAATGATCCATTTAAGATCCGTCAAAAAAGTAACGGATACGGATACGGATCTTTATTTTCCCTCGGATATCCGCGGATACGGATACGGATGCGGATATCCAGAACATCACTACTTTTTAGCCTCTCTGCTTCAATGAGTTGTTAGCATGACATGACAGTTGTTTTGATGGTACATAGTCTGACACTTGCAGCGCCATCTATTGCTAAAAATTATAACTATTTTTCGTTTCCTCTGCCATACGCTTTCCCCCTTCTTCGATAAAAATCCGTTGAAATTTGACGTCATTTTGACCAGTGGTTTTGATTTTTACAGGGTTTTGAAAGTGGAACTTAAATTATAATCACCCTGTAGTTCGGTAAAGGCTAAGAATGTGAATATTAAACGTTAGGACTCGACCGATGCATCGGCCTGGCCGATGCATCGGCGCCGATGGTTCAACAATTTAGCCATCGGCATCGGCATCGGCGGCCGATGCTAAATTGCAAGAAACATCGGCCCATCGGCCTTAAAAACGTCGAAAAGCCGATGGAATTGGCCGATGTTTTTGAAAAAAAAAAAAGACCTTTGATGTTTCACCTTTTAATACAAAGTAATGGTTTTTTTTTCACATAAAATTGTTTACTAAATTTCAGTATGAATTTTTATTTGAGTCTCCCCTGAAAGAGTTTTTAATACTGCATTCAGGTACCAAACAAGTTAATTATTGCGTTGTTTCTTGCTGCTGGATGTACGTAGTATCTCTCATAAGTCATAACTCCAAAATGGTAAACTGTAGAAGGATAAGTTTTCGCGTGTGGGGTGTGCGTGCGTTCCAGTTGTGCACTTCCCTTTTTGTTTTCGATCGGGTGTTCTGAAAAGCATGTTTACTTTTTTTTGTGGCTATTAATTACTTATTTCAATGCAAAACTAAGATAGCGTCTCAGACTGACGGTCACTTGGTGATATATTGCCGAATTGGAGACCATGGAAACAAATATGAGATGGCAAAACCCCGCTATTCATTTTAAAACACTCTGTATTTTAAATCCGCCACTGCAAGTCAATACAAACTCGGGAGCAAGTTTCGGAAGGGTTTTTTTGCTCAATGTTTATGATTATTTTGAACTCTATTTTTTACGACTATTTTGAATTTCCGAGAACACTTGTGTGCCCCTCCTCCCACTCCCTCAATTTCTGAAATTAAACTCTAGTTATACTCCTGAGTTGTTTAAAACTAACACCATTCATAAAATTAGAGATTTTTTTTTTCCAACTTTATCTATTGTTTAGAAAGAATTTAGAGCATTAATTTAAGAAATTGATTAAAGAAAGACGTTTTGAATGGTGACACAATTCGGAAATCGAAGGGACTTTTGAATTTTTTCTTCAGAAGTGCTGAAATAGATTCAGAAACTCTTCCGAGGTGTTGGTTTTAGCGGTTCTGTACTATAAATATTAGGCCGAGGTTGGGGCCGAAGTGTGAGTTACTGCAAAATCAGAGGGTGACCCCCCCCCCCCTCCATTTCGTAATGCGCCATCTTTTTTGTATCATTAATAGCGATCGATTTTTTTTTCTGTTGTAAGTAACTATTTTTATGTATTTATATAAAATCAATGAATAAATTATTTTCGTTTTTTATTGAAAAGTTTCAAGGATTTTCTATTATGCAATTTTTTAAATTTCAGAAAATTACTGTTAAAATTAACAATTTAATTTGAACTTGTTTGTAAAGCTTCATAAAAGATTAAACAATCTAATTGTTCAATATTATGTATGCAAACATCAGATCAAGTAGTCATATGTATTCAGTTATTAACTTTGTGTAAATATTGATTTTGTTTATAGCTGCGTTTTAAGAACCTCGCTCTTTTCATGGCAATTTTTTTTCCAGCAAAATTTATGTCACTGTTTTAGTTTTTTGAAAAATGCAAAATTTTCTATTCATAAATTTTAAATAAGAAAAAAATATTTCTTTTATGATTTAGTATTGTAATTTATCTGTTATCTTTTTTTTAAATTTGATGACTAAAAAATGTTTACGTGCAATCTTTCCAATTTAATTGCGTAATTTGTTGACGGTTTCATAGTTTTATTCTTAATTTTTTTTGAATGATTTAACAACATAATTTAATGTTTTTTAACTATGTTTAGTGAACTTAAATCCATACATCATTACAATATTGCTGAAATCTTAGTTATATGTTCAATTAAAATTAAAAAAAAATCAATTGTTTATTAAACAGTCTTTTTGTTTTTCTTCCTTTTTTCTTTCTTTCTTTTTTTTTTGGCTGTTGTTCTTTATCTTTCATTGTACAGCAGTCAAAAAAGGAGAAGCATAACTACACCCTATATAGATTGTACGTAGTACGATTCAAAAGTTCGGGACAAGCTGTATAAAACCTTACCCAGAATAGTTCACATCACAGAAGCACATCCACCTTCAAAAGTTTACCTTGAGGGACTGTGTACATCTGCCAGTGTTCATATAACTTTTGGAAACACTTCTGAAAGCCATTTTTCGCTACCATGTATGATGCAGCTTTATCTTCTCCTGACGGAGGAAAGCATCGTCCATGCAAATGTTTTTTTTGCTGGGAACAGGTAAAAGTCACACGGAGCTAAGTCCGACGAAACGTTATGTTATTTGTTTGTCATATTAGAGTATTGACTAATCGAACCGTGCATCCTCAACATGAAAGTCGCCTTCTTCCCTACGATGAAGTTAAAGCAGCAGCGCAAGAGGCCTTACAGGAGGTTGCAAAAATGTCTTCCAGGAGCGCTTCTAAAAGCTATACGAACATTGGCAGAAGTGCATAGTCGTTCAAGGTGACTATTTTGTTGATAGATTTGCTTCGGTAATGTGAACTATTCAGGGTAAGGTTTTATACAACTTGTCCTCTAACCTTTAGATCATACTACGTACGTATGAGTTTTCAACTTACTATTTCATAACGTTTTTGAGTGACGTAAGTTTACGCGCATGAAGACATCGCAAGAGAATTTGCGATAATTAACTGAGGAAGCATTCAAAATGGATATTTCGGTCATCTACATGTTCTTAGGTACATATGCATGTACAGATGTGCCGAAAAAACTTGTGAAGTTTAAATTGGGTGATTGTAAAATAAAAATTTAGGTGAAAATCTGATTTTTTTTTTATTTTTTGTGATTGCAATTCCTTATTCGTAGAAAGGAAGTAAAGTGAAATGAATCAATCATCCTTTAAATCTCTGACAATTTTATCAATTTATTTCTGTTTGATTTTTTTTTTTTTTTTTTTTTTTTTGCCATCGGCCAACGGCATCGGCCATCGGCCATCGGCAATCGGCCATTTGGAGGAAAACAATCGGCCATCGGCCATCGGCCATCTTTGAACAATCGGCCAACAATCGGCATCGGCCCATCGGCCAAAAAATGCCATCGGTCGAGCCCTATTAAACGTTCACATGGAAAAAAACTAGAATCACGTCAGAGCTAATATCTGGAAGGAAGAAAAATCCAAATTTTACTGTCAAGTGCACCAACTTTGAGACAGCAAACCAACTTTGTATCAACATTTTTTTTTTTTTTGTACGTACAAAGAATTTTATACTATGGTTTTAACTGTCCTAAAAGGAACTCTCCCTCAGTTTGCAGGGTTTTTTTTTTTTTTTTTTTTTTTTGTAAACTCTTTTTGAGAGTCATCTCCAAAATTATTCTGCTGTATAAAATGCCGTTCGTTATTTGTATTTCGAAACAGAAGTAGCAAGGGTTTCCATCTCCCTAAAGGGGATGGCGCAATCCCTGAAATGCAACGAAACACCCCCTTTAAAAACGGATACCCCAAAATGAGATCAAATCCCTGATAAAAGTAACCTGTTAAAATTCTCGCGTTCAGGGTCGCACCATTGAAAAATGAATAGCGCCTGGGAACAATGTTAAACAGCATTTATGTTGAGTAAGATTTTTAAGTTGTTTTGCAGGAAACTAGATGTGAGAATATAAAATCTGTAGTTAGTTTTCTCCTATGACGGTATGATTTTTCTCTACACCTTACGCTAATATAATCACTATTTATGGTAGTGCACGTTTTGAAGAAAGTCTTTTTGCTCTCTTAGTTGCTAACATTATACATTCAAAGTTGAAATAAATGTTTCTTTTTCAAAATATAACTGTTATTATTTGTGACTATTTTTATTTCACTTTATTATCAGAAGAACAAACTAAATTTTCAGTAAGGAATATAAAATATTTCAGTGTTCATAGTAGCACAAAAACTCTTTTTTTTTTGTCTGGTGTATTAGTAGTTGTGTATTATTTGTCCAGTGCCTAGTGTATCAAGAGTTTTTTTTTTTTTTTCTTTTTTTTTTTTTTTTGTCTAGCAATGCATATAATTGTTGCTTACTGTTTTTTTTTTTTTTTCTTTTAACCTATGTTTTTAAATTGTGTTTTATATTGTGAATTGGCTGCTTTGCAGCCTATATAGCTTAAAATCTTGACGTGATGGACTAAAACTAAGATCATTTTTGGACTTGGAGGAAATAAGTTAGACAAAAAGAAGTTTCAGATCTAAGTCAGCGTAATCGCTGTTCGCCAGTGTAATTGTTAAAAAAATAAATTAAAATATATTTTCAACACGCAAAAAGGACTCACGAAATACTTAATTTTTGAAGTAAAAGTCTGAAAAGAAAGTGTTCGTTGGAATTTCCCGTGCTGCGAAAATGTTAAGCTCAAGTTTATATGTTAAGATGTGGGTATTAACACTGTTCCCTAGAGTCCTGTCTCAATAAACGTCAACCGTACTCATAAAATACGTTTTAAACTGATTAACGTATGCTTTAAGGATTGCTGAAATGTATATATTCAAACACATTGTCGTTAATTTGAGTGCCTATGATATTTAAGATCTTGTTACACAAGTGTAATCCTCTCCTCGAAGTGGGAAACAATAAAGTTTTTTCATTAACGTTAAATTAAATCTCTAACGGCAGATGGTTTTAAATATATGTCATATTAACTGCGATTAACATTTTGGGTAAAGATGGAACTCATGAATTTCAACCCGTTTAAGAGTCATTATTAGTTTAAAAACACTCTTATGAGTAATTCATACGAGTTTAATGAGAGAAGGACATCGTTATAAAGCACAGAAATTGTAAAATATAATAGGTGCTTGCCTATGTTATGGGGATAAAATGTAAACTCACTGCAACATGTTTTGAGCTGAATTTCGGGTAATTTTTACAAGGTTTTTTTTTTTTCTTTGTTGTATGTTGAGGTACCAAATTTCATTGCATTCACACGAGTAGAACAGAAGATATTAGTGAAAACGAATCTAGGGACCAGCAGTGAATTCAAAATGAATCTTTAAAGGTCAAAGTTTTGCGATCAATGTGAACGGGTTAACGAAATTTCAATTTATTTTGTCAAAGGAAATAACGCTGAAATACATTAACCTAATCTAACCAATTGACATCTTTCGGATTTTGTTAAAATTATTTATTTTTTCACAACACGGAGGGAAAAGAATATTACTGAAGCAAATTGTAGAAAACAAAATCTTCCACACTCCAGAATTTTGTTCAAAATTTAGCTGAAAGTAAAATTATCTCTACTCACTAGCGCAGTCAGAGTATTCTTTCTTGAGGGGATCTAAAAAGATCTTTCATCTATGTAAACTACGTAAATCAAAACATAGTTGAAAGTAAAAAAAAAATGAAATCAGAAGCATGATCTATTAGGTTGTCCGAGAATTAACAACGAATGAATAAAGACATTAAAGTTCTATGGAATCATGGGATCCCATTATAAACACAAGTCTTGCCAACCAATAGATTAAACTAAAATCCCGATCGGCGTTTTCGCAACGACAGCATACTAACCCTTCGTCATATGTTACACAAATACGGGCCCCTCACTTTTGCAAGGAGAGGCTCACAATTTCTTGATTCCGGACAGTATCGACATAACACGACGGCCGATAATCAAACCTAAGCTTATATAAGCTGTGCTGTAACCGCTACTGGTAGTTACATTAAAATATCTTTTACATAACTGTTAGGGAAAATTACGAAAAAAAAAAAATAATAACGCGTAGGTTATCTCCTCCCCACACTCAGTACTCTGGTGCGGAGTTCGTGTCCTTAACCCAGTAGTATCCGCCCAGCCAGTAAATGTCTCTCCATGTAAATATGCTCTAACTATAAATAACGTAAATTCTTCATTATCTTACTGCACTCAAACATGTCGCGTATTTACTCGTGTGATCCTGAAAAGATAGGGTTTTTTTGAGCAATCACGATTGCTTATTGTTCTCATTTGACTGTTTTTAGCGGCCTATCATTTTATTTTCCCACCGCCACCAACCGCACCATCCCCGTCGGCCGGCTCCTCACGATGCTGCTCCTATAGCGAAAGCCGTCTCCAGGTTGCATCCATGTCCTACACACATGCGCATACATACACAACTACGCACACACACGCACATACACACACATACACAAACACATACACACACACGCATACATACAAACACCTGCACATACACACACATAAAAACATACACACACACATACATACAAATACCCACACATTCATGCCTGCACACAGACACAAACACATATACCTACACACACATACACATGCCCCCCCCCCCCACACACACATTCATACACACAACTACCCACACACTCATGCCAGCACAAAGACACAAACACACATGCCTACACACACATACACATACCCCTACACACAAACACACATACCCCCCACACACAAACACACACGCCTACATACACACGCTCGTGATTGCGAAAAACATCCTTATATATTATTTCTGTAGCCTGTTTTTGGTTTCTACGCCAGATTTTCCTCAATTCTTGATCAATTTCTTTGATTTGCACTTTATTTTAAAGCTTATGGTGCTGGCTACTGACGAAAAATAGACCCACGGTCTAAAAATTGTTTTTTTCAGTCGAAGAACCAGTTTTAAAGAACCAGAATGAGGTTTTCGGTTAAACTTATAACTTTAACTTGCACTATGACCGACAGAGCTGAATAGCTTGATTGGCAGAGCGTTCTTCTCGTAACCAGGAGAATGAGCGTTCGGGCCCACGTCCGGACAATCTGCATCAAAAAATTAGAGAAATATCGCGCATTGCATGAACACTTAACGAAGTGAATAACAAATATGAGGGAATAGAATAAATGAAAAGGAAATGCTACTTGCGGTTATGACAACTTGATGCGACTTTGTGCTAAATTGCTTCTGAATTGAACGTTTTTTTTTTTAAAGCTTTGGCTCTGGTAAGAAAATTAAAGCATAATGTAAGCGAAAATATAAGTAACAGGTTTAAGATTTCAGACTATAATAGAAATGTTTTTTGTTCAGAAAAAAATAATAAATCGTATATTGAAATATATATTCTTCTAATGAGTTTTTGACTCTTTGTACAAATAAAAAAATACTACCTCAATTTGAAGGGTAAAATATATATTTTTTCTACTTTTTGCAAAAAAAAACAAATAACTTATCACATTTTTACTACATTCGAAAAGCTACGCTTAAAATAGAGCATAGTTCAATTTATTTTGTATTTAAACCGTGCTGTTAAATGATGAACATGTGCTGCCATCTAAGTCATAACGGTTCAAGCTGCCTGTGGTAACGAATTGTAAAAATTTTCAAAAATAAAAACATTTCTATTCAATATCTTACCTTATATATTGTTCCCTTCTCATTTTAAAACTTATCAGGCTGGCTAATGATAAAAAATAGACTTACGGTCGAAAAATCAAGTTTTCAAAAACGCCCCTTGCTGTTTGAAAATCTTGATGCAACCTGTAGTTCTTATGCATTTTTTTTCTTTTTTTTTTGCAAAGTACTAATGCAGTTTTCAAATTTTTTACGTCGCTTTCGGCAAAAAAAAAAAAAACCTGTGTGTGTTCATATTTTAACAAAGCTTAAAAGCACTGGAATTAGTTGTTTGGTTAAATTGATAATTTTTTTTCAGTAGAGCGTTCGGCTATAAACTATATGAACTTCGGGCAAGCTTGGGCTCTTCGACATAATATCAAATTTATATTAGTATTACGCATTACATGTACTCATAACATACACACGTAAAAAAAATAAATGAAGTGGGAATGCAAGTTGGTGTTTCGACTCCGTTATGCAAGCTACAGTTATCATTAAGATAAGTTGACTGTTAATCGAAGGGTGTTCTTCCTTTTTTTTAAAGCTCTGACTACATTCAGATCACTGAGCATAATATAAGCATAAAAAAGTATTAGATTTACGTAAAGGAAGTCTTTTTTGTACAGAAAAACATTTTCATTGTATGGTGAAATGTAGATGTTTCTAATAGCAGTGTTCAACCTTTTGTACAAATAAAAAAATACTACGCCAAATTAAAGCTACGAGTTTCACCCAGTAAACCTTTAATTTTTTATTCGCGCGAATACGATATAAAGCATTAAAATTATTATCAACTTCATTAGCAAGAAATCATTTTCTACTCCTCTGCTTTCTGCTGAAAAAAAAAATACATTTTGTCTACGTTTGAAAAATCCTTATATATTATTTCTGTAGCCTGTTTTTGGTTTCTACGCCAAATTTCCCTCAATTCTTGATCGATTTCTTTGATTTACGGCTAATTTTATAGCTTATGGTGCTGGCTACTGACGAAAAATAGACCCACGGTCTAAAAATTGTTTTTTTCAGCCGAAAAACCTGTTTTAAAGAACCAGAATGAGGTTTTCGGTTAAACTTATAACTTTAATTTGCGCTATGACCGACAGAGCTGAATAGCTTGATCGGCAGAGCGTTCTCTTCGTAGCCAGGAGAATGCGTGTTCGGGCCACGTCCGGACAATCTGCAACAAAAAATTGGAGAAATATCGCGCATTGCATGAACACTTAATTAAGTGAATAACAACTATGAAGGAATAGAATAAATGGGAAGGAAACGCTCCTTGCTGATATGAAAACTTGAAGTGACTTTGTGCTAAATTACTTCTAATTTGTACGTTTTTTTTTTTTTCTTTTTAAGCCTTGGCTCTGGTAAGAAAATTAAAGCATAATGTAAGTGAAAATATAAGTATCAGGTTTAAGATTTCAGACTACTGTGGAATTGTTTTTTGTTCAGAAAAAAATAATCAATCGTATATTGAAATATAGATTCCTCTAATGAGTTTTTGACTCTTTGTACAAATTAAAAAATTACTACCTCAATTTGAAGGGTAAAATATATATTTTTTTCTTCTTTTTGCAAAAAAACAAATAGCTTATCACATTTTTACTACATTCGAAAAGCTACGCTTAAAAAAGAGCATAGTTCAATTTATTTTGTATTTTAACCGTGCTGTTAAATGATGAACACGTGCTGCCATCTAAGTCATAACGGTTCAAGCAGCATGCGGTAACAAATTATAAAAATTTTCAAGAATAAAAACATTTTTCTTTAATATCTTATGTTATATATTAATCCCCTCTCATTTTAAAACTTATCAGGCTGTCCAATGACGAAAAAAAGACTTACGGTCGAAAATTCAAGTTTTCGAAATTGCCTCTTGCTGTTTCAAAACCTTGATGCTGCCTGTAGTTCTTATGCATTTTTTAAAGCAAAGTTCTAATGCAGTTTTCCATTTTTTACGTCGCTTTCGGAAAAAAAATAGCCTTTGTGTGTGTTCATATTTTAATAAAGCTTAACAGCACTGGACTTAGTTGTTCGTTTTAATTGATAAGTTTTTTTCGGTAGAGCGTTCGGCTATAAACTATCTGAACTTCGGGCAAGCTTGGGCTGTTTGACATAATATCAAATTTATATTAGTATTACGCATTACATGTGCTCATAACATACACACCTAATAAAATAAATGCAGTGGGAATGCTACTTAGTGCTTCGACTCCTTTATGCAGGCTACAGTTATCATTCGGATAAGTTGATTGTTAATCGAACTGTGTTCTTTGACTACAACCAGACCACTCAACATAATGTAAGCATAAAAAAATATTAGATTTACCTAAAGAAATCCTTTTTGTGCAGAAAAACATTTTTATTGTATGCTAAAATGCAGATGTTTCTAATAGCAGTGTTCGACCTTTTGTACAAATGAAAAAATACTACGCCAAACTAAAACTACGAGTTTCACTCAGTAAACCTTTTAATTTTATATTCGCGCGAATACGATATAAAGCATTAAAAGTATTATCAACTTCATTAGCAAGAAATTATTTTCTACTCCTCTGCTTTCTGCTGAAATAAAAAATACATTTTGTGTACGTTCGAAAAATTACACTTAAGAACGGACTCAGTTCAACTGGTTTTGGTTTTGAATTTTAAGTGTTCGATTAAAAGAGAAACATGTGAGGACATTTAAGCCGTGACGGTTAAAGCAACCTTCTAGGTGAAATAGTTCAATATTCAAAGATAAAAACTTATTTTCAATCAAATTTATTACTTCTCTAGAATGTTTGTTTCAATCGCTACGTGAGATCTTCGTCATTCTTTAATCAAATTCCATGCCTTGCGAATAATTTTAAATCGTATCATGCTGGTTAATGACAAAACACAGATGCATGATCTTATTATTATTATTATAATTTTTTTGGCAAAAAGCTTTTTCGCTGTTTTTTACTACGCATTCCTTCAATGAATAGCTTTCAAAAAGGAAGGCGCAATTGCTAGGTTTGTTGGGGTGTCGGGCTGTTAGTTAGAATGGCGCCAATTCGAATACGTGCCAATAAATATCTCTTTAATGTTTCTATTTTTCCCGTCAGATGCTGACATGTGCAAGACTGTATTTGCCACAACCTGTTTTTTCACATGCACAATTATTGCTTTTTCACGAGTCACCACTCAGCCACACTTTTAGTGACATTTATGTTTGCATTGAAAATATGTACGATTAAAAGGGGAGCTATGATCAAATTATCACAACGTTGTATTTAACGAGGTTTTGTTACTGATGTCTTTAAATTACATGCCTTCTCTTCTGCGCTTACTTTTTTTTCGGTTCTTCTTCATAATGTTCTTCCTTTGAAATTCTTAAAGAACGAAATGCCTTATGAAACGATTTGAAGCACAGTGCGGAGTTCCGCACGGGTCGACTAGTTTTTCTTTAATATCTTATGTTATATATTAATCCCCTCTCATTTTAAAACTTATCAGGCTGTCCAATGACGAAAAAAAGACTTACGGTCGAAAATTCAAGTTTTCGAAATTGCCTCTTGCTGTTTCAAAACCTTGATGCTGCCTGTAGTTCTTATGCATTTTTTAAAGCAAAGTTCTAATGCAGTTTTCCATTTTTTACGTCGCTTTCGGAAAAAAAATAGCCTTTGTGTGTGTTCATATTTTAATAAAGCTTAACAGCACTGGACTTAGTTGTTCGTTTTAATTGATAAGTTTTTTTCGGTAGAGCGTTCGGCTATAAACTATCTGAACTTCGGGCAAGCTTGGGCTGTTTGACATAATATCAAATTTATATTAGTATTACGCATTACATGTGCTCATAACATACACACCTAATAAAATAAATGCAGTGGGAATGCTACTTAGTGCTTCGACTCCTTTATGCAGGCTACAGTTATCATTCGGATAAGTTGATTGTTAATCGAACTGTGTTCTTTGACTACAACCAGACCACTCAACATAATGTAAGCATAAAAAAGTATTAGATTTACCTAAAGAAATCCTTTTTGTGCAGAAAAACATTTTTATTGTATGCTAAAATGCAGATGTTTCTAATAGCAGTGTTCGACCTTTTGTACAAATGAAAAAATACTACGCCAAACTAAAACTACGAGTTTCACTCAGTAAACCTTTTAATTTTATATTCGCGCGAATACGATATAAAGCATTAAAAGTATTATCAACTTCATTAGCAAGAAATTATTTTCTACTCCTCTGCTTTCTGCTGAAATAAAAAATACATTTTGTGTACGTTCGAAAAATTACACTTAAGAACGGACTCAGTTCAACTGGTTTTGGTTTTGAATTTTAAGTGTTCGATTAAAAGAGAAACATGTGAGGACATTTAAGCCGTGACGGTTAAAGCAACCTTCTAGGTGAAATAGTTCAATATTCAAAGATAAAAACTTATTTTCAATCAAATTTATTACTTCTCTAGAATGTTTGTTTCAATCGCTACGTGAGATCTTCGTCATTCTTTAATCAAATTCCATGCCTTGCGAATAATTTTAAATCGTATCATGCTGGTTAATGACAAAACACAGATGCATGATCTTATTATTATTATTATAATTTTTTTGGCAAAAAGCTTTTTCGCTGTTTTTTACTACGCATTCCTTCAATGAATAGCTTTCAAAAAGGAAGGCGCAATTGCTAGGTTTGTTGGGGTGTCGGGCTGTTAGTTAGAATGGCGCCAATTCGAATACGTGCCAATAAATATCTCTTTAATGTTTCTATTTTTCCCGTCAGATGCTGACATGTGCAAGACTGTATTTGCCACAACCTGTTTTTTCACATGCACAATTATTGCTTTTTCACGAGTCACCACTCAGCCACACTTTTAATGACATTTATGTTTGCATTGAAAATATGTACGATTAAAAGGGGAGCTATGATCAAATTATCACAACGTTGTATTTAACGAGGTTTTGTTACTGATGTCTTTAAATTACATGCCTTCTCTTCTGCGCTTACTTTTTTTTCGGTTCTTCTTCATAATGTTCTTCCTTTGAAATTCTTAAAGAGCGAAATGCCTTATGAAACGATTTGAAGCACAGTGCGGAGTTCCGCACGGGTCGACTAGTAATTTGAATTCAAGATGTCAAAATTCAAACTATTTTTTATTTATTTATTGTATTTTTTTTGAGCAATCACGATTGCTTATTGTTCTCACTTGACTGTTTTTGGCGTCCTATCATTTTATTTTCCCACCGCCACCCTCCGCACCATCACCGTCGACCGGCTCCTCACGATGCTGCTTCTATAGCGAAAGCCGCCTCCAGGTTGCATCCATGTCCTACACACACGCGCATACATAGACCTACACGCACACAGGTACACACACATACACACACGCATACATACAGACACCTACACATACACACACACAAAAACATACACACACACATACACACAATCATGCCTGCACACAGACACAAACATATATGCCTACACACACATATACACATACCCCCCCTCACACACACACACATTCATACACACAACTACCCACACACTTATGCCAGCACACAGACACAAACACACATGCCTACACACACATACACCTACCCCCTACACACAAACACACATACCTCCACACACAAACACACAAGCCTACATACACACACTCGTGGTTGCGAAAAACATAATTTGAATTCAAGATGTCAAAATTCAATTTTTTTTTTTTTTTTTTTTTTTTTGGCATTTTCCCAACCCATTCATGTCAACTCAATCACGGAAAATTCTCTCATACCGCGTAAATATTTAACTCAAGAATTTGTTAAACGCTCCGAATGTGTAGTAGCGCCATCTGTTGAAAGTAAATCAAGAATACAGCTGAAATGTTTAAAAAGCACGCATTATGTATCGGGAAAAGAAAATATCTCTTTATCTCTTTAAGGTAATTATAAAGACGCGTATACAGGGTGTTTCTGAACTCTTGGGCAAAACTTTAAGGGATAATAGTACATATCAGGACAAACGATATAATGTTATACATAAGTCAGGGGTGCCCATTCCCCCAAGCTCAATGGCGCAAATTCCCCCCCAAAAATTTTCTCGATTTCGAATTGGGTTAAACATAACAGTTTTTAGAGTGTTTAACTTCCAGTCAAATTCACGGGGGGGGGGGGGGCGCTAACAAATACCGTTTGAGCTGAAATGTTGACCCGCCTTGCCTTCCCTAATTTTGAAACGTGGACCTTGAGTAAACAAATTTTGGGTACCCATGAATTTTGCTACACCTTTTTTTTTTTCAAACGTATGAATGATTACAGGGACAACTTTCTGGCTTGGGATGGAATCATTACTAGACGTATACAACATGAACCGTGAAACTGAAATTTATTGTCAATTAGATAGGGGGTCCGGGGAGTTTCTCCCCCAGAATATTTTTGAGATTGTAATTTTAAAACCAGTTTTATACGATCTCTGGTGATGTTAGGAAAATAAAAGGTTAGGTGGCCCCTTCGCGGTAATTTTTTAATATTGAAACTTTAAAAGCGCAATTGTAAATAGTCTACCGTTGTGTTAGACTATGTGTGGTAATGTTAAGGAAAGAAGAGATCCTAGGGCTCGCCCTTGGAAAATTTTCAAAATTAAAGTCTTGAAAATGCTATCTATGGTTGGGAGACAAGCAGTTTTCTGAAATTGAAGTTCTAAAATCGCAATTGTAGCCACCTTTGTGACGTTAAGAAAAAGAGTTTTCGAATGCTCTCCCGGAATTTTCTCAATATTGAAGCCCTAAAAACCAAATTTAGGACGACTTTTTAATAATGTTGACGAGAGTGGGGAGGAGGGAGAGGGGCCCTCCACTTAAATTTCCGAACTTGTAGCTTTAGAAACACTTTTGATATATCTTGATAATGTTAGTGGAAGGTGAATTTCGGTGCCATTCCCCCCGGCAATTTTTTGAAATTGATACTCCAAAAACGCAATTCTAATCTTGTCTTTGATCGTGTTAAGGAAAAGGGGGGAATCAGGGGCTCTCTCCTATAAATTTTTCAAAATTGCATGACGAGAAACGCAGTTTTAGATGACTCTTGATAATAAAGAGGATGTCATTCTGGCGTTACAGTGGGGGCGCTCTCCTGGAAGTTTTCCAAAATTGAAGTCGCATAGTCAAAAAAAAAGATGGATCACACACACCATGACAGATATTTTTCGGAAATCCTAAAAAATAGATTCAACTATTCTGCACACATCGAAAATCAGAACTCGAAAATTTTAACGAATCAAATATCCTTCTATACATATCAGATATAGATGGTTATTATGTTTCGTAAATATGATTTACGAAAAATAATTTAAACAACTTAAGAACAGACTGTTCTACTTCCATCAGCGAAAACCAACATCACTGAAAGTTTTAATAAAAATCATCTAATGATAATGAAACACTCAATTTAAAAATGGTTGAGACGACGGGAGTAAAGTGAAATGAGAGAGAGATATATATATATTCTTCATAAGCTTAAGCTAGTTAATGAAGAAAATGTATTAATTGTCGATTGCAGGAACTTCAAAACTAGTTCTTAACGATTGTCAAGGTGCAAAAGGAATCAATGAAAGACTAGAGCATACTGGTCAGAATTATGAGAAACTATAAAACATTTTTGACCTCCCTCCCTCTCATCACGGTCACACGTATTCATCATGCAGAATTGTGCTGCTTCCAGAAAATTTATAAAATAGTGAAAAGAAATCAAATCTTCCGATTCAACTTTGAAATGGACACCAACTCCATGTCGTCTGGGATGCTCCTTTCATTGAAAAAGAGACAGAGTCATTAAATTTTGGAAAGAGCACCAGCGCTGCCGCTATTTCAAAAAAACTGGGGGGAGGTACGCTTTTTGCGGCCCCTTAATTTTTTCAAACGCATGTTCGAATGTGCAGAGAGAGAGAAGATTTGGCTTCTGGTTTAGCAGGGATAGTCACATTATTAGACCTTAGTACTAGCAATATAAATAATCATTAGGATAATATTCAATCAGAATTAGGGGGTGTCGGAGGGCTACCTTCTTGCATTATTTTGCAATTTGAAGACATAAAAACGCAGTTTTAAACTATATTTTAAGTTTGGGAGGAAGGGGAGAAGAGTTCCAGAGGATAGCATCTCCCAAACTTTTTTCCAAATTTAAGTTCCCAACACAATCGTAAGTTATATTTAATTATGTTCAGAAGAGGGGTCCAGGGGCTCTCCCTCGGAAAGTTTCAAGACTGTTATTTGAAAAACAGTTTTAAACGATCTATGATGATGTTAAGGGAGGAAGAGACTCGAGGTCACCATTCTATAATTTTTCAAAATGCAAACTTGAAGCACACATTCCCAATTGTGAATTATTTCTGATTATGACACGTAAAGGGGGGTCCGGGGGTTCTCCCCCGAGAAAAATTTGAAAATTGTAGATCGAAAATGCAGTTTTAAACAATCTATGGTGATATTAATGGGATGAGAGATGCGCCCTCCCCCATCGAAATTTTTTGAAATTTTGAAGTCTTAAAAACGCGATTGTAGACTTTTTTGTTAAAATTTAGTGCACCGCCAGTTTCTTGAAATCAAAGCTCCGGAAACGCAATTTAAGCCGAACTACGATGAACGGGGAGGGGAGTTTTGAAGGGGCTCGCGACCAGAAATGTTTCGTAATTGAAGCACTAAAAGCGAGATTTAAGACATTTTTCGATGATGTTGGCGAGAGAGAGAGAGAGAGGTATTCTCTCGAAAAAAATTTCGATCCGTAGAAACCGCAGTTTTAGAAGATTTTTGTTAACGTTAATGGGTGGAGAGATTCGGAGTCCTCCCCTGGCAAATTTTCAAAATTGAAATTCAATTAAAGTAATCGTACACAATTTATTAACACTGTTAGAGGGGTGGAAGGTTTTGGAGATCTCTCCCCTGAAATTTTTTCTAAATTGAAGCCTTAACAATGATATTTTTGATGATCTCCGGTAATATTTGGAGGACGACAGTTTCGGAACAACTCAGGGAGTTTTTTTTTTTAATTAAAGTCCAAAAGACGAAATTTATTCGACCTTGAATGAGGATGAATGATTAATTGAGAGGGCATATCTCGGAGGTTACGTTGGGAGCACTCTCATGGTTTTTCGAAATTGCAGTCCTAAATACTCAGGTGTAGGCCAGCTTTAATGACGTTAGGCTAAAGGATGGGGTTTGAGAACAATTTTTCCGGGATTTTTTCAAAACCTAAATTTCAAAAACTCACTTCCAGGCCAGCTTTGGGGACGTAAAAAGAAGGGTTTGGAGTTCCCCACTCTTCCTTTCAGTTTGGCTACGTCCCTCCTATCTTCATTGTCAATTTTAATTACTGCTAAACATATTGTGGTAATATTTTCTTCCAATTTTCCTTTGCCAAACACAATTATTTGCTTGGATTTTCCATAATAAAACTTTCAATTCCACCCCTAATATTTTTGTTTTCTTGCAATACAAGCGTTTGCGGCCTTGGAAAAAAGACTTTTAACATTTTGAACGGATGTGGTAATTTTCTGCGATACTTTAGGTCGCTATTCCACTTCATTTTATTTTAAATATGCCACCTGCATCTCTTGATTAAGCTGTGATTTAATTACGATTTTTAGATTCAAAAATTTAGAACTTTTGGTGTGAGTATTCATTGCAATACATTGAATCTCTCTTTGCATTTAACTGTTTTATTAATTTTTTCCTCTCTATTTCGCATTTATTTCGGCAACCCATACATTTTTCTCCACTTAGCAATGATTTTTAAGACAATAATTTTCATCAAAAAAAAAAAAAAAAACATATAGGAATGTTGCGGCGAACCCTATCCTATAGGCTGTTCTAATGAAGCTGTCCTATTTATTTATGTTTTTTTTTTTTTTCTTTTTTTTTAACTGAAGAACCATAAAGCATAATTTTGTATAAACAGGGCCGTCGAGAGACAAGGCGTGCACCATGTTAGTTTTGTCGCCTTTCCTCCCTCCCATTATGCTAGCTATTTTACTCTATGCACAATACTTTAATTTGAGCCGAGCCCATAGTTTCCGACTAGGCAGACATACCCACTTTGCGGCCTAGTGAAGAGTGTACTGTACTGAATACTTTTTTTTTTTTTTTGGTTAATAAAAATGTTTGAAGCGTACATTTCCGCGACTCTTAATAAAAGAGAATCATGGATGTTCCCAAATTGTAATTTAAGATTACATTTTCCATTTAAATTTTACAGAAAAAATACTTTTTGTTACTATTATTTTAATTGTTCATTTATAATTACCATTTTAATTTTTTAAAACAGCGAAGAGTTTCCCTTTCTCTTCTTTCGTTTTCTAAAATGAAATTGGCGGCGCCACTTCTGAAAAACTGGGAGGTGTAGCCCCCCCCCCCCCCCCCCGTCTCGGCGACGGCCCTGAAGAGAACGTGAAAAATATTATTAATGCATCTATTTCTTGTTCAGTAAGTTTAAATATTTTTTCTTTCCAAAATTCAAGAATTTTATGTTCTAAAGAAAAAAATATTCTGGAAAAAAAAATCCCCCCCCCCCAAAAAAATTTTTATGGCGCAACTTGCGTCATAATCCCCCCCCCCCCCCTGTGGGCACCCCTGTAAGGGTCTCAAACGTCTTCCAAAGGATATCAGCGCAATTAAAGTTTAGGGTCTAAAGTTTCAAATCATCTTACAAAACGGAAAATTTGGTGAATTCGTTTGAGGTTTTCGCTAAAATTATTCTTTTTATCAGTATTTTCTAGAAAATAAATTTTGAAGACATAGTTTACAAAATGCCGATAGAATGCACCTTAGATTTTGGAGTAGTGATCAACTATTTTTAGCGCTATTTTTGAATCTCATTAAATGCTTTCTAATGCTTGGACTTAAGCTTACATTTTCAGCTCAAAATCAGAATCATTGGGAGTGATTAATTCATGCAAACTGAACTATGTTCATAAATTGAAATACTCTCTGTCACAAAAAAAAAATACATTCACCCAGAAGGAAACGAGCGATATTCACGAATTAAAATGCGTGTAGCCTATGAGAAGATAAGGAAACGATAACAAATTCAGAACAAAAGTTTGTTTTATTAAGAAGTTATGACACAATAAAGATTACAAAATCGTAAGTAGTATAGCCTCCTCTAGCTCCTATACAGAACAGAACATGGCGTGTAATGGAGTGAAATAGGTTACCCATGACCACTGTGACTGAATTGGGATTCATCATTGAAGATAACACGCCTCCTGTCTGTTACAACCCAGCTAACCAAGTGCAGCGAAAATTCAATCAACGAAAATCCAATTCATCGCAATGAACGCCGGTTCGAAATACCAGCGTTTTCTAGTCAACTCCGGATTGTTTTTCTAGATATCATCAGTTCCTTGGAAGGTGTTAAACGACATGGAACTAATGATAGCGAGCTTGTTGATACGGCAGTGGCAGCTCTTATGATTTTGATCTTTGCGCTCATTTATGTTTCTTGAATGCCTTAACCGACTACATTGGAGTGATTCATTTATTTTCATCTACACTAAGCTACTAATATATCGTTTCGATCGAGGGGGCGGCAGATACGCCCGTACAACCAACCTGCTTCTCTGAGACCTGCTGTACTACGTCCCTTTAAAAAGTCAAACAATTGTTCATACATCTCTTAAAGGTCGTTTTGTCACGATAGCGTCCTTACAATTTGACAGTTTCGTGTGAAGTGCACTTTCACACACGCTGTCCCACTTTCACTCGTACCCATCTGCGCATCTTGTATGCTTATAGCGCGCTTACCCTTTCCTCACTGGTGACGAAATTTAAATCATCTCTTACCAAACTACATTTCTGCCGAGTTTGTTGACTGCAGCAGTATTTAGTCTTGATGCAGAAGTGGGGCATTTGATGTTGAATCTCGTGCCGGTGTAATTGATTGTGTTATTTTCATTGGTGAATTCATTCATCTTTTCATGAAGTTAACATAATTTTCAATATTTTCACGTTGAATAGGTGGTAGTCTGGGGATACGTTGTAACTGTTGTAATCGAAAAGTAAGTTTTTGTTTCAGGAACTTCGACATTTCATTTGTATTATCTTCCATATCAATGAAAGGGGAATCTCATTGGACTCAGAAGCTTCAAAAACTTGGTTTAATGCCTGCGGGAGATGTCCTGTGTAATGAGTTTCTTAATGCAGGGATAATCGCCATCCTGCACTTGGTCATTAGTTTTGTCTTTGTGGGTCACTTTGGGGGTCAATTGCTTAGCAGTTTTAGTGCTAATAGTCCTAGGTGTTTTGGAGATTTTGGTCTGGATCGAAGAGTTTTGTGCTTGATTTCCAAATCATCATCTCTTTAACAATATGTTTGGTGACCTTCTTATTGTTTACAATACCAAAGGAGTTGGATGTGCTGACGCTAGTCTCAGAGACTGAGATTTTTCTAGTTTGAATTGGTTTTTGGGTAGTTTTTTTTTTTTGGGGGGGGGGGGGGGGCTCTTCAAGTTTTTTTATGTTCTCTAGTTGGGCTACAATTTTAGCATCTTTCTTGGTATAAGCTGAATGAAATTTCAATTGATTTACTGCCCATTAGCTGTGGGACAAAGATGAACGAACGTTTGTAACATTTGCATAAAATTGAAGGCGTTCATTTGCTTGTAGTGGAGTTTCAGACCCTCGACTAAAGGAGAGAAACTCCTGAATGAAAAAAAAAATTATCATAAAAGAAGAATAAGCTTAATTCACAATCATCAGTGGTATTTCATGGACACTTGTGCGTAGAAACGATTTTGCGTATTTGTTCATATACTGTAAAAAAATTCCGAAACGTTACTGAGTATTTCCGAGTTACGTTTCGGGATTTTAATGGTTTTTACCCACTTCCTGGAAAAATCAAGTATCCGTGTCAAAAAGTTTCCTGAATTGCTATAAGTCGCACGAATGCAGACTTTTCATCGCTGTGAAAAATATTTTTAGCTCCCAGTTTAAAGATTAACTGAGCGTATTTATAAATTGTATCGTCTTCGGCCCGATTACGGCTTGTCCATGCTAATAAAGTTCCCAAAGGGAGCGAATAAGTATGGACTACTTTGCTTTGCAAGAATTGCAGGCGAGGAAAATTCTCGTCATTTACTTGCAATTCTGGCTTAGCTTTGGCCATGTTTCCAATAATGCGCTTGGAACTACCTTGGTAAATCAGGAAGATGCCAAGCTATTATATTATACATTCCTAAGTTTAATCTAAAGTTTCAGAGACACGACTGGCTTCTAACGGGAAGATTTCTGAATTTTTCATGAAGCTTCTGGGATAATTTCAGGAAGGTTACTGAATTTTAGCAGAAAACGTTCCTGGTTTTTGCAAGTTCTGTTGCTGGCAGAGATTAGGCACATCAGCTGCCCATTATTTTCCAGAAACGTTTCTGAGTCGTTTTTACAGTGTAGGTCTGAGGTGGAAGTCAGAGCTAACCCGAGTCACGAAAAAATTCTCTCACTACAATCCACTCTCTGACCTTCTCATCGTCTGCTGCAGGGTCAAGGTGATCAGATCCCTTAGAGAGCTCCCAGTAGAATTTTTCAAATTCGTATCCATTCCACGGAGGGAAGAGGTGACGCAGCCAAAGCAATTATTTTCTCAACCTGTAAATTTTGGCAATTATTTGGTATTAAAAGGATAATCCTAATTAGATAGTGAATTATTATCTTAACATCAATATTGTTTAATACCCAAGCTTTGCCCACAATATAAGAGTTGAACAGTACCATTTCTGCAGAATCTACTCCAGTTTGTTTGTGTTGGCACTCTCAGTTTGAATGAGATGACATCTGCCTTCAGTTCGGTTATCCGAAATTATTCCAGACTGATGAGTCCATAACAAAGACGAAATTGCAATCTCTCAATGTTATAATCGGGCTGTCGGTATATTGCATATACTGTACTAGGAAGAGCAAAAATGTCAATCAAGGCTTTTGGAGGAGGTTTTTACCCCCAAATCCCTGCCACTGCATCCACGCTCTAGGACTTCTTGTATCCTCTTGGCATGAAAATTCTGTTGGAGGAGTCTCTGGGAGCTAATTTAGCCTTTTTTGCTGCCAACACATTTTATGTGGGATCTATGCCTGAAACTTTACTGGGCATTTTGGATTGCGTGTATTTCATTTTTTCTCCTATCAAGACACCGCCCCTCCCAACCAAAATCACGACTTAAAAATCAATCTTGTGCAATTGGTGTTATTTGCAGTAGATTTAATCGCTACTGGTTTTTACATTAAAATACCTTTTACAAAAATTTTAGAGAAAAGTAAGAAAATAAAAATAAATGAAACACAAAATGATGAAAAGTAGTCAAATGAATAAAGGCACAGCAATAGATTCATGTAATTTCCTTTTTTGGCTCTTCCTTAGAGTTGGTAGATTTGGCTTACAGTGTCTAGTTGCAGATTTTGCTCTACACGTACTTTTTATAGTGCAGCTTACTTAAGTTGGGATCAAACTCATTTATAGCTCTTTTTTTCTTTTTTTTTTTTTTTTTGTCAAATAAATATTTTTAGAAAAAATAGTAGGATAACAGACACTAATTTCTGTCAATGTTTTAATTTTCTCTTTTTTTTAATGTCTCATTTAATGATTGACAGAGACGTAGAGTTACCAAACATTTTGGGGGGAGGGGGCATCAGGGCTTTCGCCAAGAAAGGTGATAGTCCCCCCCCCCCCCCGGTTTTTCAGAAATCGGCTCACCAATTTCGTGATTAAAAAATAAAAAAATTAATAAAACAGAAAGGAAGCCTCTACGATCTAAAGAAAATGAAATAGAAATAATTCGTGAATCACTCTATATATATAAAAATCTCGTGTCACGATGTTTGTTCGGGGTAAACTCCGAAACTACTGAACCGATTTTTATCAAATTTCATACCTATCTGTAATTTGGTCTAACTTAAAAGATAGGATGGTTTTTATAATTTTTAATTGCAAATAAAATGTTTATTACATATTAATAGTGTGTATTAATTGTTTAGTTCTATAAATTCTTAATGGATGGCGCTGTAAATTAATTCTTCCTCAAAATTCTTTATTATTAGGTTAATTAAAATTTACAAATGATACTATGTTATGGATATCGATGGCAATTGTATCGCCGTAGAAACGATCAGAACAGTGGCCACACTTTTCAATGTGAATGTCAAATTCTGCAAATCAAATTGAAATTGATAAGCTGCGGATAGTTCCATACTCACCACTGCTTTTAGAAAGGTATGATGCTCATATTAATGTCGAGTTTTTCTGTTTCAAGAAACCATTTCAGTACGTTTGCCAATACGCTATTGAAGGTCCTTATTAGGTCGCATTTAATGTATGAAATATGGACAAAAATGACGAAATAACACGATGAGAGATGAGTAAGTTATATTAGCAGCAACGAAGCTATCTGGAATAATTTAGTTCCCCATATACGAAAAAGACCCATCTGTCCAGCATCTTGCAGTACGAAATTTTGAAAACGACCAACGAGTATATTTTACCGAAGATACCTGTATTTTCTACGAAGAGCACTTCAACCGCCAAAAACACTTTTTATTACAATGTGTCAAAAAACTAATGTGCTCGGACGACTCTCAGAAATAAAACTATTTACCAATGTTCCACGCTGTGTTACAAGAACTGTAAAAAAATACGAAATGTCACTGATTATTTCTGTGGAACGTGTAGGGATTTAATAGGTCTCAACAACGTCTTTTGAAAATCAAGTATCTGCGTCAAAACGTTTCATGAATTGCTACAAACGTCATGCATGCAGACATCTCACTGTTGTGAAAAATATTTTTAACTCCCAGCTTAAAGGTTAACTGAGTATATTTATTAAGTGTATTGGCTTCAAATGCATTAGGTTCCGTCTATAGTTTCTACACTGTAAAATCGATTCAGAAACGTTCCTTGGAGATAATGGGCAGCTGATGTGCCCAATATCTGCCAGTAACACATCTTGCAAATTCCAGGAACTTTTTCCGCTAAAATTCAGTAACCTTCCTGATATTATCCCGGAGGCCTCCTGAAAAATTCAGAAATCTTCCCGTTTAAAACCACTCGTGTCTGTGGAAATAATATCTTAACATCATTCTGATTTATCGAGGAAATTAAAAGAGCATTATTGGAAACATGGCCAAAGCTCTGCCGGAATTGCAAGTAAGTAACGAGAATTTTACTTGCTTGCAAATCTTGCAAAGCAACGCAGTCCACACTTTTTTTACTCCCTTTGGAAGTTTAATTAGCATGGACGGGCCGTACATGAAGTAGAGCCGATACACATTATAAATACGCTCAGTTAATCTTTAAACTGGGAGCAAAAAATATTTTTCACAACAGTGAAAAGTCTGCATTCTTGCGACTTGTAGCAATTCAGGAAACTTTTTGCCAAGAATACTTAATTTTTCCAGGAAGTGGATAAAAACCATTAAAATCCCGAAACGTGACATGGAAATACCCAGTAACGTTTCGGAATTTTTTTACAGTGTAAGCTCCGAAGGAGAGTGAATGAGCCTCTGGATTCCGTAGCTTTACAGGAGTTGCCGGCGAATAAGTCTCATAGAATTTGCTTGCAATTCTGTTTTACCTTTTGTCATGATTTTAGTAATACTTTTGAAAATTTCTTGGAAAAGTAGAAAGGTGTCAAGCTTTATTTATTAAACTTACCTACGTTTTCTCAGAAGGAGGAGGGGTGTCCAGGTGCACGACTGGCTTTTAGCCAGGGATATTACTGAATTCATCAATGAGATTCCAGGATAATTTTCAGGAAATTTAATGAATATCAATGATGAGAATTGACTTCAATACCTTCGTCATGGCCCGTCCAGATTGACGTAACTCCCAATGGGAGCAAGTGAGTCTCTGGTTTCCGTAACTTTCCAAGAGTAAGAAATCTTTGTGCATGCTTGCAAGTCCTTCTAAGCAGTGGCTATGGTTGCGATTATTATTTTGGTACTTTCTTGATGAGTCGAAAAAGATGCTTAGTTACTTCTGTTACTTAATTTATCTCTGAAGGTTTTAGTAAAATGATTGTTTCGAATCGGAGAGGTTTTGAAATTCCTCGGAAAGATTTAATGATAATTTTAGGAAGGTTTCTGACTTTAAGTGGAAAAAGTTCCTACTTTTTGAAAGATATGTTACTGGCAGAAATTGGGCCCCTTTAACTTCAAATTTGCCACTTAGTCATTATGGTACGCCGTCACTTGATCATTGGGCCACCGACTTAGTTAACACTGATTTGCAACGAGAAAAAACAGTGCAATAACGCTAGCTTAGCTACAATTATTGCGAATAATGAGCCATTACTGACGGCTGGACAAAAATGCTGACCATTGATGCTGAACAAGGCGAAACAGTTGTCGATGAAAACAATATCGTAAACATTCCAACTGAATTTTTAAATTCCCTGGATACACCAGGAATGCGACTACACGATTTCCGGTTGAAAATTGGCTCAACAATTTATTCTTTTTCGCGATTTAAACCCACCTAGAGTATGCATGCTTACTTCATCAAAAGTATACAATTTTCACGGGAAAGTTTAAAGGAGAAATGTTAGTGTTGCCACGTAATCCATTAATAGCGTCATAATTTTCAAACACATTTGGTAGGATTGAATTTCCGATTTGTTTAGCTTTTGCAAAGACCATAAATAGATCTCAAGATCAAACAATGTCTACTTTCAGTTTGGACTTGAAACATACTTCTCTCATGGACAACCATATATCGCCTACTCACAAGTGTGGAAGCTATCATACCTTTCGTATTAGCAAAAGACAGGTTAAGCAAGAACATTGTGCACAACTTAGTGCTTAGATAATTTTCAGTTTTCAAATAATAAAAACAATAGTTCGAAGTCAATGTTATCTACCTCATGGATAAAATTTAATTTTTATATGTTTTTAATTTTTTTAGTATACTTTGTAAAGAAGTTATTGATTACAAACTATAGAGAAAGCTGAGACGAATAAAATGTAGTGTAGAATCTAAAAGTGTATGGTGGTTTGCGCTTAGTTTCTACATTCCGATATTTTACAATTAGTTTCGATATTTACTATCACTTTCAAGTTATTTTGCTTTTGCTTTTTGGTCGAAGTCATACTCACAAAATTTACTAAGCGTAAATAAAGTGCTTTTGCCAATAGAAAATTTAGTTAGTACTTACTGAATTCATTACGTACTTGCTTCAGCCTCCACTGTAAAAATAAATCCGAAGCGTTACTGAGTAAAAATTCTCGATACTTGCTTGCAATTCTGGCTAAGCTTTGGCTATGTTTGCATTACTGCTTATGGAAGTTCCTTAATAAATCAGAATATTGCCAAGCTTAGTTTTATACCTACCTAAGTGTACACTAAAATTCCAGAAACGTGACTAGCTTCAGACGGGAAGATCTTTGAATTTTTCAGGAGGCTTCCGAGATAATTTCAGGAAGGTTACTGAATTTTATCGGAAAACGTTCCTGGTTTTGGCAAGACATGTTGCTGGCAGAAATTGGCCACATCGGCTGCCCATTATTTTCCAGGAACATTTATGAATCGTTTTTACATTGAAACACGCCCATTATCAATATCATACGTTTTAAAATCGGCTATACTATTTTAAACTCTATTAAAAATATTAATTTGATTCTATCAAAATAATGAGTAAAAGATTATTTTAATCCAACTACTTTGCCACAGCAACGCGTGGCTGGGTCAGCTAGTAAATAAAAATAAAGGTTTCAAAAAAAAATTTTTTTTTCGATGAAATTTTGAAAGCAAATGCAATCTTTGAATATTTAGGAACATCCAAGGTTCTGCATTATAATTTACTGAAGGCCGCTGAAAATAACGCTTCGAATATTTTTTTGAACCATACTCCAGTCAAATAAAAAATGGATTGGTGAATTAACATATTTTCGTAGGAGCCACTGACATAATTACATTTCTTTTTTTATTCTTTTGCCTTTTTTTTAATATAAAAATATTGTGGAAATCGCAGTTAAGTGGAGATAAATATATGTGCCGCCAAAATACGTTTTAAATAGAGAAAAAGTTGAAACGGAGTATGCGAGATTTTAAAAGTTTCATGACTAGTCACACCAACAGTTCTAAATGTTTATATATAAAAAGCGAAAAAAAAATTTACAGCGATATTCAGGAGGCATGACATTCAAAGCAAAAGAAAGTGAAAAGGTATCACTGAAAAGAATCGTATCAGTTCTAAATGTTGATAGTTTTTTGACGGGGTCCGCAAACACTTGTATTTCAAACAAATAAAAAGTATATAAGGCTGGAAATTGAAAGTTTCATTATAGAAAACCAAAGCAGACAAATAATTTTGGAAGAGAAAAAATGATGGAGAGTTTCTCAGAACATTTTTATACATTACCACAAGCCCAAATCTATAAAAACAAAAAATATTAATCAATCAACAAACAAACAAATAAACAAAACAAAAAACCATCTTGTGAACTTTAGTTGAGGATGAATCTTTTAATTTTTCAACATGTACTCGTAACATTATTTATCCATTTCCAGTAAAACCTGTAAAGTTGACCCCCTGTCTAAGTTGACCGTTATTTTCAGACACAGAATGAGATCTTATCATTAATTCAACCTCCTATAAGTTAAACACCTGTTTAAGTTGACCACTAAAGGAGTGCACTGCAAGTGGTCAACTTACACAGGTTTTACTGTACTCTACAATTTTTGTACGGAATTCGAGATAACTACAAATCTATGTAACAAAATGGTCCTTACTAATAATCACAACTTTTTGTATTTGACAGAAAAATTTAATTTTTAGAAGAATAAAGTTAATCCCGCGGGATTGGAAACCATAGTTTTCACTTATTTTGGCGACTCTCACTGGAATAAAATTATTGAAAAGTCCACAAGTGTTGATGCTACCTGCACTTTCTTTTTTGCCTTTTGTCTACGTTAGAAGGACTAATCTAAATTAATATAAATTCTGAAAAAATGCCGTGAAAGAGACACCAAGCTTCTCCTACCCCTAACATTGCCAAATATCGTCTCTCTAAAACTTTGTTTTTTTAATTTATAATTTCGTAAAATTTCCGGGACGTTGTCCGTTTTCAGAGGGATTTTTTTTATCGTACGTCAAGTAGCCTGTGGCATTACCCGCCATAAGCCCTCTAACAGCCCAATAAAATTTAGTTTTGCTAACGTTATCAGAAGTAAAACAAGTTAGGGCTGAGCAATTCGTCAAATGCAAAAAGTTCATAGTTTCATCATAGGAGCACAATGGACAGTTATTATTGTTTGCTACATCGACATGGTAGAGGTATCCAGACAAAAAGTCATGCTCTGTAATTGTTCTAAAATTTGCAACAAATGGAAAAACCAACTGTTGCAATTTAGATCCATTTTTGGAAAAGGTATCTTTCAATACCAGGTTGTTACAATCGCTGGGAGTCCATGTCCATTGAAGAACTATTCTCCAGCCAGCAGTGATAGCATGTGAAAAGTTTGTCCTTACTTCCTCAACAACAGCGCAATAACTAGGAGTAGGCGAAGTAATTGCCATGATTGCAGCTTCAGAGTCGATGGAATACGCTTCCATTCTAAGACTAATTTTCAGTCTCAAAAGGTTTGAAATCGCGACTTTTATGACATAGAGCTCTGTATCAAAATTAGAGGCATGAGATCCATTGCACATGGTTTTTCGGAAAAACACCAGCACCAGTGTTTCCATCACCAGAAGAACCGTCAGTGTAAAAATTAATCCATTCATCTCTTGGATAACTTGTAGCTATAACCACCAAAGAGAAGGTCTAGGGCTACGGTGTCAAATTTCTTTTTAGCTGACCGATAGTCAAGAAGTATGAAGGAGCTTTGCAAGTTGGAGGAAATAATCCAGTAGCAAAAGGATGAGCTTGAGTTGGGTGAAAGGTTGCAGAAATTATTAAATTTCGCAACAAGTATTAGAAGCAGTAGCAACAAGTTCCCCTCCATATTCTAGAACTGGATTAACGTAAGTTTTATAAGTAGTTTAGAGGGTATCAGTAGAAGAACCCCAGGTAATACATGAAAGCCTCTTTAATAATTTGAATCTACCATTAGCCCTTTTTTTTTTCGTTTTTTTCGCCATTTCTTCACTTTGTTTTTCGATAAAAATTTTCTGTCCAGAAAGTACCAAGGTAGCGAAAAGTGTCCACTTGATTTAAGGTTAAATTGTTATAATTTACACTGATCTGATACTGCTTGGTTGGCCATGTGAAAAGTTGACCGACAGTTTTTCCTAGATTAACAATCATAAGATTCTCCTGGTAACCAAAACTTTAGGACCTACAAAACATCATTGAATGAATAATTAAGGATTGAAACATCGTTTCCTGTGGCGTATATAAATAAGTCATCAGCATAAGCTAGGCATTTGATGTTGGGTAGTTGTTATAATTTGATTATCAAGTCCAGGGACCTGCGCTGAGCTTCAGTGAGGGGGTACGGGTACCATTATGTCAAGGAGCCTTTGGATTTAGATCAGTAGTGCCCTGCTAGGGAGAATCGTGGAGCAGACTGCGCCATTGAAATTTTAGGGAGGGGGGGGGGTGTTTTGAGGGATATTTTTTTACTTTTAGGGGGGCTCGGGCTCTTGCTTTTAAAGGGGATCTCCGCGATATTTAGGGGGTGCGTCCTTGTTCTTGGGGAAGGGCACCTCTAGTTTAGATAACTACCGGAAAAGAGGCTGTAGAGCCGTGGCGAGGTCAAAATTATATTGTATGAAATCGGTGGCATCTAAATTTTTTTCAAAAAGCATCTTAAATATAGAGAAAGGATTTATCTTTTGGTTTAAAATGGAGTCAGGGAGTCAAAGCTAGATCGAAATATTAGAAATTTGAACTTCATCGCAAGCATAAGATGTGACTCAAAAAAAGAGGAGGGGATGTTCGGGGGTCTCTCCACCGAGAAATTTTCGAAATTGCAGTTTTAAAAATGCATTTCAGTTTATCTTAGGGGGCAAAGGTTCAGGGGCACTTCCCCCGTTTATTTTTCGAAACGTTTGAAAATGCAGTTGTTATCTCCGATTGTGTTGAAAAGTTGGGGTTAAGGGGCTCTTCCCTAAAAAATGATCGAAATTGTTGCTCTAAAAATGCAGTTTCAACGATCTTTGATAACGTGGGGACGAGAAGTGGATGGGCTATCTTTGATTACGTGCGGAGAATTTTCCCACCGAAAGTCTTCGAAATTGATTGAAGAACTTAAAATGAAGTTTAAGGGCGACCTTTTACGATGTTGGCGAGAGGAGGATGCTCTCCCCTTAAATTCCCGCTTTTAAAGTGCAGTTTTAAGAGGATTTTTGGCATTGTTCCCGGATCCTCCCTCAGTATTTTCCGAAATTTAAATTGCAGAAATGCACTTGTAGATGATCTTCAATGGTTTAATCAGGGAGTTTGGTCGCGTTCCCTCGGAGATTTTCTCGAAATTGAAGCTTTAAAACAGAAATTTTAGACGTTTTTTAGTGATAATAAGTTAAAGGGTGGCCTGAGGATCTCCGGAATATTTTAGAAATGAGGTGATGAAAACAAATTTTTCCTATCATTGAATAGGATGCGTTTTTTGGGGATTTGAGTAGAAGCACTATCTTTGAAACTTTCCGAAATTGTCGTTCCCTTAATTGTAAGCCATTATTGATGAAGATAGTAGAAAGGATGAGAGCTTGAGAACTCTCCCACAAAATTCTTTCAAAATCAAAGTTTCAAAACAATCTTCTAGGTTAATTATCTTTGGTAACGTAAAATGAAGGGATAAGTATCGAGGACTTCCCTCCCGTATCTTTCTTTGCTATGTCCCTATCTTCTTTTTTGTTTTTTAATTATTGATAAAAAATATTGTAAAAACCCCTCCCCGAGTTTTTCTTTTCCAAAACCATTTGAGTGCTTTGGATTTAAATAAGGAAATTTTTAATTTCCAGCCTGATATTTTTATTTGTTTGAAATGCGAGCGTTTGCGGTCTCAGTAAAATATCTTTTTAACATTTTAGATTGATATGGTATTGTGATACAGGATCGACTCTCGCCAAGGGGGCAACAGGAAAGGGGAGGTAATTTGCCAAGATTATTTCGAAAAGACTTTAGGAGTTTAAATTTGATTACTTTTAATGATTTTTTCGAAAGAGATTAGCAACAATAGAATTAGAAATAAAAAGAGACAATCCGTATAGTTCCTCCTATCTCGTCAAAAAAGAAGAATTTTGTATACAAATATGGTGCATTTTCTGGGTCTGCTTAATACATATACACCGCAGTGGTATATCTGGGAGGGGTTAGGGGCGGTTTTCCGCCCCGGATAATCTCTTTTTCGAAAAGAGGGTTTCATTTTTAACTCTCAAGAGGAAAAAAAAATATTTTGAGACGTTATTCAAGTAAGATATTGAACAATATATGTAACACATTAAAAGGCAAGCAAACTCCTCCCAGAAATATTACAAAAGATCTACTAAACTTGCGTTTTTAAAGCTACAACTTTTTGGGGAGCATCTCCACCTCTCTCGTCAAAATCATTCAAGATTTTCTTAAGTATGGGCTTCAATTCCGTAAATATTCCGAGTGAAAGTCCCCGAAAACTCCTCCCCTAACGAAGGTCGGCCAAAATAACATTTTTGGCGATTCAATTTTGAAAAGTTTCCAGAGAGAACCTTAAATCTCTCTCTCTCCTCCCTCGAAAATCACCAGAAATCGTCAAAAACTTCGTTCCTCGAACGATAATTTCGAATGTTTCTGGGGTAGAACCCCATAGCCACCTCTCTCAAAAATAGCCGAAGGTAATCTACAATTGCACTTTTAGAAATTCAATTGCAAAATTGGCCGGAGGAGGGAACCCGAATATCTCCTCCCATTATCAAACATCGTCTAAAACTTTTTTCAACTGCCATTTCTAGACTTTACTAGGTTCTATTAGGTTCTAATGTTTCATAATAATTTGCTAATGCTATTTTCATTAATGAATTTCAATGAAACGGTATGGGTGCACTGTAAAAAAATTCCGAAACGTTACTGGGTATACCCGTGTCACGTTTCGGGATTTTAATGGTTTTTATTCACTTCCTGGAAAAATTAAGTATTCTTGACAAAAAGTTTCCTGAATTGCTACAAGTCGCAAGAATGCAGACTTTTCACTGTTGTGAAAAATATTTTCAACTCCCAGTTTAAAGATTAATTGAGCGTATTTATAAAGTGCTCGGCTTTACTTCAAGGACGGCCCGTCCATGCTAATTAAACTCCCAAAGGGAGCGAAAAAGTGTGGACTGCATTGCTTTGCAAGATTTGCAGGCAAGTAAAATTCTCGTTACTTGCTTGCAATTCTGGCATATCTTTGGCCAAGTTTCCAATAATGATCTTTTAACTTCCTTGATAAATCAGAATGATGCCAAGATATTATTTCTACGGACACGACTGGTTTTAAACGGGAAGATTTCTGAATGTTTCAATAGGCTTCCAGGATAATATCAGGAGGGTTACTGAATTTTAGCGGAAAAAGTTACTGGAATTTGCAAGATATGTTACTGTCAGATATTGGGCACATCAGCTGCCCATTATTTTCCAGGAACTTTTCTGAATCGTTTTTACAGTGTGCATCGCTAAAGTTCACCGGGGACGCTAGACCCATAGGTACGCCACTGATCACCTTCAATTTTCACACGAGCATCTTTATTTTTCTTTCTTGAAAAGCATATGCTATTCTTTTTTTTTTTTACTAAGTGTTAAAATATTATGAACTTCATTCGTGTAAAAGAGGGTAAAGATCCATGTGAAGGGTGTCAAAAAGACCTCCCATTCAAATTTAGAACCTGGCTTGATTTTGCGAAACATGAGTTTTACTAATAGTAAAGCTGAAAGTCTCTCTGGATGTCTGAATGCCTGGAGGATGTCTGGATGTCTGTGACACGCATAGCGCCTAGCCCTTTCGGCCGATTTTCATGAAATTTGGCATAAAGTTAGTTTGTAGCATGGGGGTGTGCACCTCGAAGCGATTTTTCGAAAATAAAATTTTGTTATTTTTCTATTCCAATATTAAGAACATTTTCCCTAGCAAAATTATCATAAGATGGACGAGTAAATGACCAAGTTATCATGACGTGGAACCGTAACATGAGCAAGCCAATTGGCGATAAATTCACCGCACATTATTTGTAAATATACAAGCGAACCAAAAGACCTTTTAAGTTTTCTACTATGGGCAAAACCGTGTAGGGAGCACTAGTGTAACATAACTGAAATGCGTACAGCCACAGACACCCCAGTCTCATTTGAACAGCCTGCACATTACAGCATACAGCAAAACATTATGGTGCTCTTGACTTTTAATCTCGTAATTTGTTTTTTTTTTTTTTTTTTGATGTAATGGGGGTAACGCAGTACTCCTGGTAACCCTCGTGCGCACGCCTGTGATCAAATCATTAATCATGATGATAAATAAACATAGTTCAGGAGGGAATATTATACTTACGACAAGGACCATAGCGCTTAAATTTAGTAATAGCTCCCTCCAGAAAAAGAATCCACCGTCTGTGTATTCATTTATTCATACGCTTAAAAAATATGAATAAGGTTTTGCTAAAAAAAACTCAGAACTCTCCAACCTTTTTCGCATAACAGCCACAAAATAAATTTTGTGAGGCAATGTGGGCCAAGATAGTTTATTTAGCGCTTTATATTCCCTCCCCCCTCCCTATATACCTAATAGTTTTTTGTTGTTTTTTTTTCACTAAGCGCTGGTTGGTGGGTTTTAAGATTTCGTAGGTTTATTTTTCTTAAACAATGCTTAAGCTGGCCGTAGGTTGTTAATCTCTGACTAAACTTGGGGAGTCCCCGGCTAGAAATCGGTGCTGTGTAAGATTTATAAGAGTTTTATGGGTAGGAGGGCAAGTCTACCAAATAGACAAGGGAGGGGGGAGGCTGCCTTGTTCCTGGACGGCCCTGAATTGAATTGGGAAAGATAGCAGGAAGTCCTAATAAGGGAGTAAATTTCAAGTATACTTTTCAGCTAATGAAAACTAGAATAACTTTTTCTGTATTTCTTTAAATTTTCACTCGTTTAATAATTACAAAATTAAGAATAAAAAACTTTCTTATTTTCGCTTTCTGACATTAAAAAGTAAAAAAAAAATATTTTTCTTCTGTTTTACGGTACAAAACATTTCGGATCTCGGAGGGGGGGGCGGCCCCGTCGAGTCCCCCCTCTGAATACGGCCCTTTCCTTCAACTGTATAGTTCATTGCTTAACGTGCCAAGTAACCACGCTACCGTAACCCTGCCCTTTAGCGAGTGAAGCGGTGTTTTTCTGAAATTTAAAATGTTTCACCAAATTAACAATATTATAATGAAAACGTTTTAAAGAGCAATCACAATTGAATAATACGACAAATCAACTTATTTACTTGGATAAGTAACTATCTTCAACTATAAGAACAAAAACAAACGTTAAAGAAATAAACAAAACAAAACCCAATAGAAAAATCCTACAAAATCAAATTATGTACCTGTATTTTGAAAAAAAAAACGCATTCAAAAATCAGTTCGCTGACCACAACAGCGTAGACGACCACGCGTCTGAGACGCTCGGCATGGTTCCTCGCATCTATCGACACTGTCGGCCAGCGCCCTCTCGATGAGTTAACATACCCCGCTATCTATTAAGACCTCATAAACTAAGCTTACCTTTCCATCTAATAGGAATTCATAGAACTAAGCAATTAGTTAAACATTTGATTTGCAATTACAAATATTTCAGTCAATTTGATTTTCAAAAAAAAAAGCCTATAGCCTTCCTCAATAAACGTAGTATTCAATACAAAAAGAGCTTTTCAATTCAAACCAGCAGTTCCTGAGATTAGCACGTTCAAACAAACAGACAACTTCTTCAGCTTTATATTATTAGTATTGATTGCAAAAGGCTTAACTCAAAATTATTTTTCATATGAGACCTAAAAATTGTCAATTTGGTGACATAGTGAAAGGGAAAAAAAAAAGACGTTGCCCCTCTCTCCCCGCCACAAAGTCACGGGATTTAGGCGATCAAAAGAGAGTCAACAGAGCTTCCACATGGATTTTCAAAGCATAATGTAATTATGCATTATTTTGATGTTTTTATTCAATGAAATGTATTAAATATATACCCCCCCCCCAGAAAAAGTTGAAATCACTTACCTATCCCCTCCCCCGTGTCAAGGAAAAAATCCTGATTTTTAGTTTTAAAATCAGATTCACACCAGCTATAAAGGTAACGCAAGGTAATACAGCGTTAAAAATATTTCCGTTTTCCGCAAAAAAAGTGTTCTTTCTTTTACAAAAATTGTTTTTGCACGCGACCATCCCCCCTCATGCGCTGAATGAATTTAAATTTTAAAAAGTGCCTCCCCAGAGCAAAAACGCTCATTATTTCAGAATTCCCTTGCGGGAGAGGAAACGACCAAATGACGGGTCAGAACCATTTTGTTTTGAGCTGGATCGCGACGAGAAGGCGCCATTATTTGTAGTAGCAAACTCAAAATAACAGAAAATCATATAAACGTACGGAGAAAAGCTTCCAAGAAAAGAGCATTATTTGCAAAAATAAAATCCTTTTCCAGCGCGGTAGTTTTTAGACACACCCACGTGTTCTTATAAGACAACCCCTTGCCGTGATTAAACTCAAACATCCTCTCACAGAATTGTTGTTCAGAAGTTGAAATTGCTGCGGCATAATAGAGGTGGGGATATGCAAATAACTGTTCATTTCCTTTCGCATGATCACAAACGTTTTTTTTTTTTTTTTTTTCCTTTTGCGAGAGATTTCTTAGAAATGACCATTCTGTCCTGGAAACAGGTTAGAGCATTTTGAGATCTTGGTTAAAACTCGCATTTCTGCCCGAACGTTCAGTTTCTGCTTGAAGCTGCTCTTTGTTAGTTTGTTTGTGAAAGCTTTCGTGTAAAGCTACTCTTATACTCTAAAAGGTAAGTCAAAGTTCATGTAGCTCATATCATTTTGCAGTGAGGGCTATGTGAATTTTCCCCAGAAATCTTTTTTAAGGATACATACTTACTTTCGCAGCCATAAGGTAAACAATGGCCAGTGCTTTAGTAGTGGCCACTTCAATGCTTCTGTTTGAAAAGACAGGATTCCATGTCTCCCAATTGATTTAAAAAGGCATCAAACGTTAAAGAAGTATTACCTCCTGCACGTTTGAAACCATAGGGAAAACTAGAATCCTATTTTAAAAAAAAACCTTTAAGTGGCCACTACTGAAGCACTACTAAGCACTGGCCACTACATATGTGTTTACCTTACGTTTTACTTAGTTTTTCTTCAATATTACCAAGGAATTTTTTTAACTCTTATTTATTTGGTTATTTTATGTATTAACTTATTTATTTTTTTTATAATTTATTTACTTTAAAATGCTATGACTTGTCAGAATTTTTTTTTTTTTTTTTTTTAAAGATTGTTTTGAATTTTCGATGTGTCTGAGTTTTTGAGTACGTTCTCGTTTATCTCATCCGCGAATTTGCAATCATTAAAAGGAGGGGCGAGAAAAGGTCCCCGTTTGTTGCGTTGGATTTACTACGTTATAGATTTTTTTAATTATTTATTTAGAGTTTCTCGCGAATTTTGGTTCTTATTTAATTCTTACGGTTTATACAATTTATTCCGCTTTGTTTATAAATACTGTTATTCATACATATTTTCAAAACCAGTCAAAATCATTTTGTCTTTCAAGCCTATTCAGTTTTTGCTTCTCTTCTATTTCACAGAAAAATGAAAAAAGTAGGCTAAGACTTACAAAAACAAATTTTTCTCGAAATCCATAACATTTGAGTTTGTTTGAAGTGTATTTTTATTAATTTTAATCATATTCTCTCAAAACAGAATCTTTGTGAAGTTTTCTCTCTCTCTCTCTCTCTCTCTCTCTCTCTCTTTTCTCTCTCTCTTTTTTTTTTTTTTTTTTTTTGAATTTTTGAATTATTTATTATTTTTATTATTTTCATTTTTTTGTTTATTTATTTTCTTTCTTTCTTTATTTATTTATTTTATTTATTTATTTATTTATTTTTTTTTTTTTGCTGCACAGCTTTGGAAAAATATTGTATTTGAGTATAAGTTATTTATCCGGTATGTTTTCGGCTATTACATATTTAAATTACATCCCAAACTTGCTCTAAATTGAATAATAATAATGAATGCGCGAGAAATCCTTCTTTTGTTAAATTTAAGTGCCGATCAATCATATGTAAGAAAATTTATATGAGACATTATCATGCATGCATTTTCAGCTTTTGCTGCAGAATTGAAGAAATTTAAAAATTCTGCGAAACCTGTTTTATTAACATAAAGATCTAATGTACGTTTCCCCCTTTATATTCTTGATTTTAAGATTTTCATTTTTAATTTTGTGGACAAAACACTTATTCGTTCCTTGCTGCAAAATATTGAAGACTAAATTATACAAAGAAATGCTAACTTGAATAGCTACGCATTTTTTTTCTGAAACTTTGGCTTTACTGTTTTGAAATTTTCAGAGAAGATTTAAGACCTTAAAAGACTTAAAATCTTTAGAAAATTTAAAATCTTTAGAGATTTTATGCAAAATAATTCCGTGAAAATTTAGACCGAACATTAAATTTAGACTGAAATAAAATTTTGCACTTTTCAATCAATCTGTTATTTATGTTTATCAGTTTATAGTATCTTCGGTTGTTATAGTTCATTCTCTACAAAATGTAACTTTTGAACGAATTTTTTTTTTTTAAATTCGAAACCTTTTGTTTTTTTTTTCCTTCTTACATGAAAGTGTTACCTGCTAGAAGTAACCATAAACAATGACCCGGCTAAATTCCACAAGTATTTTACTCATAAATTTAAAAAAATTAAAAAATACTTTGTTCACGGAAATAAAAGAAAAATAAAAAACCTTTAGTGTTTCAAAATAGAGGTCAATTTAATATCAAAGAAGTAATTTTGTTAATTGTGCAAACAAAGAGATATTTCTATGATTAGTGTGAATCTCTCTTAATTAAAGTACTGCTTAAATTTTAGTTGTTCTTTTAGTTTAAATGTATGTTAAAAAATAGTGAAAAATAAGTAAGTTTGAGAATATACTAACAATTCAAAATTTGGGTATACTGTCTAAAATTGATATATTTCCTCTCCACTATTTGTTTTCTCCTCAGAAATAATTACATTGATAAGTTCTGTCTCGAAGGTGAGGAATTTAACATTAATATAAGCCTAATGGATACATTTTTCAGGGAAATATTTTTCTCTTCTTTTCTACAATCTGCACAGATTAAACATATGAAAACATGTTCACTTCTTTTTTAACACCAATTTACATCCCTGAATTTCAAGTTCACGGTAGGTGAGAATTCACAATAACCACACACTTTGTTTTCAAAACAAAATCTATCTTCTTGTTTTTTTAACAAAAATCTCACAACTTCTTTATGGCTGAAAATAAACAAACGGGCTCCCTTGTATCTTGGAAAATTAAATGTGAGGGCATTACTGCCATTTAGTGAGAAATGCGTCTTGTTAGTGAAAAATGGCATTTTGTGCTTGGGTAACGGAGGTGAGAATTTGCTGTGTGACATAATTTCTTATCCTACTAAAACGAACTAAAACGCAATATTTAAAAAAATTATAATACTTAGACAATTAATATTTGAGGCACTTGCGAAAGAAAAAATAACAAATAAATATATACTTTTAATTAAACAAGTTATTGAGCAACATAAACGGTCACACCAGCTGTGTGACATGCCACGGAGGTGGGAACACTGTGCTTCGAATTGTTTCATAAGGCATTTCGTTTTTTAAAAAATTTCAAAGAAAGAACTTTTATGAAGAAGAATCGAAAAAAGTAAGCGCACAAGAGAAGGCATGTAATTTGAAGACATCAGTAACAAAACCTCGTTAAATACAACGTTGTGATAATTTGTTCATCGTTCACCTTTTTGTTGTACATACTTTCAATGTAAACATAAATATCATTAAAAGTGTGGCTGAGTGACTCGTGAAAAAGCAGTAATTTTGCATGTGAAAAAACTTGTCGTGGCAAATACAGTCCTACCCATGTGAGCATCTGACGGAAAAAAAAGAAACATTAAAGAGATATTTACTGGCTCGGATTCGAACTGGCGCCATTATGATTAACAGCACGACACTCCAACAAAACTAGCAAGTGTGCCTTCCTTTTTGAATGATATTCATTGAAGGAATGCGTAATAAAAAACAGCAAAAAAACTTTTTGCCGAAAAAAAAATATCATGCGTCTATATGTTTTGTCATTAGCCAGCGTGATGCGTTTTAAAATTATTCGTAAAACAGGGAATTTGAATAAAGAATGAGGAAGATCTCTCTTAGCGATTGAAACAAACATTCTAGATAAGTAATAAATTCGATAAAAAATAAGTGTTTTTATTTCTGAATATTAAACAATTTCCCATAGTAGGCAGCTTTAACCGTTACGGCTTAAGTGCCCGCACTTGTTTCTGTTTTAATTGAACCCTTAAAATTCAAAACCAAAACCAGATGAACTGAGTCCTTTTTTTAAGTGTAATTTTTCGAACTAGACAAAATGCATCTTTTTTTTTTCAGCCGAAAGCAGAGGAGTAGAAAATGATTTCTTACTAAAGAATTTGAATATAATTTTAATGTTTTATATCATATTTGAATAAATAATTAAAGGTTTACTGGGTGAAACTCGTAGTTTCAATTTGGCGTTGTATTTTTTCATTTGTACAAAAGATAGAACACTGCTATTAGAAAAATCTACATTTCAGCATGCAATGAAAATGTTTTTCTGCTCAAAAAGGATTCCCTTGAGGTAAATCTAATACTTTTTTTTATGCTTATATTATGCTTAGTGGTTTGGACGAAATCAAAGCTTTGAAAAAAAGGAAGAACACCTTTCGATTAACAGTCAACTTATCTGAATGATAACTGTAGCCTGCATAAAGGAGTCGAAACACCCAGTAGCATTCCCACTGCATTTATTTTATTACGTGTGTTATCTGTTGTATGTTATGAGTACATGCAATGCGTATTATTAAAGTAAATTTGCTATTATGTCGGACAGCCCGAGCTTGCCCAAAGTTCAGATAGTTTACAGCAGCACGCTCTAATGAAAAAAACTTATCAGTTTAACCGAACAACTAAGTGCAGTTCTTTTAAGCTTTATTTCAAAAAAAAAAAAAAAAAAAACACACACACACACACACAGGTTAATTTTATTTTTTTTTTCCTTGCCGAAAGCGACGCAAAAAAATTGGAAAATTGTATTAGAACTTTGCTTTAAAAAAAATTGCATAAGAACTACAGGCTGCATCAAGGTTTTGCAACAGCAAGGGGCGTTTCCGGAAACTTGATTTTTAGAGCGTAAGTCTATTTTTCGTCATTAGCCGGCCTGATATGTTTTAAAATGAGGGTGAAATTTTTTCAAGAGATAAGAAAGATCTCGCATACTGACAGAAAAATAATCCACAGAAATAATATATATGATAAGATATTGAAAAGAAATGTTTTTATATTTGAAAATTTTTACAGTTTGTTATCGCAGGCTGCTTGAATCGTTATGACTTAGATGGCAGCACGTGTTCATCATTTAACAGTATGGTTAAAATACAAAATAATTTGATCTTAGTTCTCTTTTAAGCGTAGCTTTTCAAATGTAGTAAAAATGTGATAGGCTATTTGTTTTTTTTTGCAAAAAGAAGAGAAAATATATATTTTACCCTTCAAATTGAGGTAGCAATTTTTTTATTTGTACAAAGAGTCAAAAACTCATTAGGAGAATCCATACTTCAATATACGATTTATTATTTTTTTCTGAACAAAAAACAATTCCACTGTAGTCTGAAATCTTAAACGAGATACTTATCTCTTCGCTTATATTATGCTTTAATTTTCTTACCGGAGCCAAAGCCTTTTTTTTTTAAGCCATCCTTACAATTAAGAATCAGTTTGGAATAATGCATCAAGTTTTCATAACAGCAACGAGCGTTTCCATTTCAGCTATTCTATTTCCTCATATTCGTTATTCATTGTTATTAAGTGTTCATGTTACGCGCGATATTTCTCTAATTTTTTGATGCAGATTGTCCGGACATGGGCCCGAACACTCATTCTCCTGCTTACCAGTCGAACACTCTGCCGATCGAGCTATTCATCTCTGTCGATCACAGTGCAAGTTTAAGTTATAAATTTAACCGAAAACCTCATTTTGGTTCATTAAAACAGGTTTTTTTTTGACAGAAAAAAAAAAAAAAAAAAAAAACAATTTTTAGACCGTGGATCTATTTTTTGTCAGTAGTCTGCACGATATGCTTTTAAAATAAGGTGTAAATCAAAGAAGTCGATCAAGAATTGAGGAAGATCTCGCGTAGAAACAAAAAACAGGCTACAGAAATAATATATAAGGATGTATATTCAATGATTTGTGTGCTTATTTTTCTCGCTATTTTTTTAGTTCCGATTATCCTTTATAAGACCACAAACTGCATAATTTTACATCTATTTTTCAAATTTCAGGATATTTTATACCACATTCAAAGTGAATTCTTGAATTATTCTCTTAATAAATTACTCTCCTAATTCAAACCCAACAAAGAGAGCAGGAAACATTTAAAAAAAAAAACATGGTTTTATAGCATCGTTTCCCTACCTGTGGTTTGCGATCCTTAGGGGTTCGCAAGAGGTATAAAGGGGGTTCGCGAAAACAATACTATAATGGCGGAAGTTCAAAATGCTTGTTAGATATAGTCTTAAGTTCAAATCATTGATTCATTTATCTCTTGATTGATTCATTTATCTTTAGATGCAAATGTTAGCATATGCTGATACATTTTGTAAATTTCAAGAATTTAGTATGTCATTACAAGGAGTGGGTTTCCTTCGTTTTCATTGCGCTGATAGAGTTGAAGCAGTGTCAGAAAGGTTCAATTTTTGAATACTATGAAAGCATATAAATTCCTTAGTTTTCTCAGTAGCTTTTAACTGGAAAATTCGATTGAACTTGATAGGAACATTTCATGGAGCATTAGCGAACGTCCGAAATATTTATAGTTAATTTTCGATGCTAAGTTTCTTAGCTATTTCAGTGTGACGAAAAGCTATCACTCTTCTCTTGTGGTCTAATGAAAATTTGCAGAAGTGAGGTCACGCTACTGCTTGTTGCTATCAAGAAGATACAATTAACAACCCCAAAATACCTCAGGAGGTGTGATAAGAAAAAAAAACATTTTACTTTAAAAACATTTTCTGGGTGACACTTGCGACAGTGTGAGGTACCCAGTATTAAAAAATATAATGTAATTATAACCTGTACTTAATTTGCACTTCATGTAAAAAAGGTATTCATGAAATCTGCAGAAAAATTCTTTTGTAGTAAATGAACATTAAAATATTTTTCTTGGTCAAAATCACATTTTTTGAAATAATTAGAAGTAATTATATGTTATATTGTTTCCAAAAACAAAATGTGATAAATCAAAAACAAATACGCATTTTATTTCACACTTTTACTACAAAGACAAGAACATTCTTCAATTTTCAAACGATTAATGTACACAGTTTATCTCTGTCCAACAAATAAGTGGATTCGTAGTTCTTTTCAAGAAGATATAAATTTAGATAACATCTAAATTTTACTGGCGGAAAAAAAGACCATTTAGTTAATCTGAGAGGGTTTTCTAAAATGCATTTTTGAAGATCATTCTTAAATTGACCTTGGATTCCGTGTTACCAATAAAAATACTGTTGTGTCAGAAAAGGCCATTTATTTATTTTTTATTTATTTTTTTTAATCCTTTTGGACAACATTTTTGCGTGAACAAAGATTTTCAACGCATACAGAAATAAATACAGAAGCAAATTTAATGTTGAATCCAATGTAAAACGATAACTGCATGATGTTTTAGCTAAACTTCTTTATTTTACAATGATCCCATTGAAAGTTTTGTCAAAATTAAAGGAAGCTCAGGAAACGAAAAGCACCGGGTTAGTTTTTTAGTTGCTTTTTTTTTTTTTGCATTCACTGTAAAAACGATTCAGAAACGTTCCTGGAAAATAATGGGCAGCTGATGTGCCCAATTTCTGCCAGTAACATTTCTTACCAAAACCAGGAACGTTTTCCGCTAAAATTCATTAACCATCCTGAAATTATCCTGGAAACCTTTTGAAAAAATCAGAAATCTTTTCGTTTAAAGCCAGACGTGCCTCTGGAAAATTAGAGTTCACTTAGGAAAGTATAATATAATAGCTAGGCACTTTCCTGATTTTTCAATGAAGTTCCAAAACCAGGATTGCAAACATAGATAAAGCTAAGACAGAATTGCACTCGCTTGCAATTCTTGCAAAGCTACGTAGTTCACGGACTTATTCGCTTCCAAAGGGAGCTTAATCAGTCTGGACGGGCAGAGCTTGAAATGAACCCGATGCACTTTATAAATACGCTTAGTTAATCTTTAAACTGGGAGCTAAAAATATTTTTCACAACAGTGAAAATTCAGCATTCATGCAACTTGATGCGAATTCAGGAAACTTTTTGACAAGGATACTTAATTTTCTCAGGAAGTGGATAAAAACCATTGAAATTCCGAAACGTAACACAGAAATACTTAGAAACGTTTTGGAATTTTTTTTAGTGTTCATTTTCTAGCGGTCATTTTAGTTTGTACTTTTATATTTTGTAATTACATTTTCGTTCTGTTTTGCTTCTAGGGTTTTTTTTTTTTTTTTTTTTTTTTTTTTTTTTTTTTTTTGACTACTTACGTATTGCCAATTGCACAGAGGGGGGGGGGGGGTCGATATCTTTTTACGAAATTTAAAAGGGGTTCGCTAGGGAAAAAAAGTTGGGAACCGCTGTTTTAGGGGAAAAAATTTGGGAACCGCTGTTTTAGAGGAAAAAAACACGCATACACATAGTGACAAAAGAATTTCTTTTTAATTGACCTGTTTTGCCACTAACATACAAGTTGCCCCCCCCCCTACCTGAGATAGCTTACGGTCTCCTTCAGGGTCGGACTGGGTCTCCCAAGAGAACACCAACCTTGAACTCCCAATAAACGCACATTGGTAGCGCACAGATTCGAGGGAGCAAAAAAAAAAAAAAAAAATGTTTGCGTGCAGGTTCGAAAGCATTGGAAAAAAAACGAAGGAGGGCTTGTTTGAGGGTGCAAATAAAATAAATAAATTTTAAAAAGGAAAATTGAATATAAATAAAAATAAAAGTAAAAAAAAAATAATTACATTAAATTACATTTCAGTAAATAAACAAAGAAAATCAAAGAGCGAAGGCGCACAAGTAGGTTCGAGGGCACAAAAAATAAATAAATAATTAAATAAATAAAAAGTAAAAAAATACTATAAAAAATTTAAAAAACGAAGGTACTTAAGTTTGTGGGCGCACATGATGGAGGGCCGATGGGCCGGCGAGTCAGCCCTCTCTTGTCCTCAGAATGCCCTAATCTGTAGCATATGCCATAACAAACGAGCTGATGTGTGCATCACATGACTTCCTTTTACTCCAATTTAATGTCATTTCCCCATTATTGGCAATTTTAATGTGTTTCAATAATTTACTCTCTAAATATCACCAACAGTGGCCAAATTGAAACCGAATTAAAAAAAAAGAAAACAAATCCCCAAATTTGTCGCTAGTTGGCGACAAAATTTGGCGACCAAAAGGCTGGCGATATATCGCTAAGTGTCCGCCAAATTATAACACCACTTGAGTTTACATTAAGGTTTCCAATCTCGCGCCAAATTCAGTCCCGCGGAATCCCGAGATCTCGCGGGATTGACATTATTTTTCTAAAAATTAAACTTTTATGTCAAATAGAAAAAGTTATGCTTTATAGGGAGGACTGCTTTTATTACTTGAATAAATATACTTCTTGAATTCCGTACACTAATTGTAATTCACTACAAAGTCTGATCCTAATAAGCAATTTTCGTTTGGCAACCAAAAGTGTGCCACTCGTATGGGATGATTAAGGATTTTTTGCTCTGAAAATAATGCGCTTGATGAAAACACGTGCTGTGGCTCCACTGCAATTGGTTTTACCAAAATTAAATAATTATGATCTGCAATAACTTAATCACCTACTGAAATAGATTTTTCTTTTCTTATGCTGGGTTTTTGCTCAAGAACTGCAAATTTCGGACAAAAACGTTGCCGCTTGGATATGTGTTTTGCTGTATCCAATTTAACTTACATAGATAATACCCTAGTTGCTTTATTGACGTTGGTCATTGTATCAGTGAATTTGATTCATGTCCAATGTTGATGATGCAAACAAGGGGCCAACGCTGAGGGGTGAATACTGCTTGATTTCACCATTTCATCAAGTCGCAATATCAGTAAAAGTGTTTAGATAACTTTTCAACTCTCAAAAAGAACGAATCCTTAAAATGAACGGATCCGTTCGTTCACTTAAAAAATGAACGACCGTACTTTTGAACGGTGAGCAGTTTGGAACATTGTATTGATGCACATGTGATACAATCGAATCGAAAAAAATACAAAAACATTAATCTTAAAATTTTAAACTCTCAACACTGTAAAAATGATTCAGAAACGTTCCTGGAAAATAATGGGCAGCTGATGTGCCCAATATCTGCCAGTAACATATCTTGCAAATTCCAGGAATTTTTTCCGCTAAAATTCAGTAAACTTCCTGATATTATCCCGGAAGCCTCCTGAAAAACTCAGAAATCTTCCCGTTTAAAACCAGTCGTGCGCGTAGAAATAATATCTTGGCATCATTCTGATCTATCAAGGAAGTTAAAAGAGAATTATTACAAACATGGACAAAGCTTTGCCAGAACTGCAAGCAAGTAACGAGAATTTTACTTGCCTGCAAATCTTGCAAAGCAATGCAGTCCATACTTTTTCGCTCCCTTTGGGAGTTTAATTAGCATGGACGGGCCGTACTTGAAGTAAAGCCGATATACCTTATAAATATACGCTCAATTAATCTTTAAACTGGGAGCTGAAAATATTTTTCACAACAGTGAAAAGTCTGCATTCTTGGGACTTGTAGCAATTCAGGAAACTTTTTGTCAAGAATACTTAATTTTTCCAGGAAGTGGATAAAAACCATTAAAATCCCGAAACGTGACACGGAAATACCCAGTAAGGTTTCGGAATTTTTTTACAGTGAACCAATCTCAAATTCCTTTTTTTCAGTGCAGTACAATATTTTTATCGCGAATCTTTTTACTTTCTCCTTTATTCTTAATTTTCCTTTAACCGTTGTCGTTCATTTGCAATCTTTCAATGTATCTATAAGTAATGTTCTGTGTAAATTGTTTGGGCGACTAACAAAATGTATGGACATTCCACTTCCTGTCCCATGCACCTGCTAAAATCCTTTTCATGCTTTCTGTCGCCAAAATTATTTCTGAAAATACCTTTTATCGCTTTTTGAACGATTCTTTTGTCTTCCATAACAGCAGTTCCCAACCTTTTTTTCTCTTGCGAACCCCATCCAGAATCCAGAAAAAGTTGGCGAACCTTTTCTGTGGTAAGTAATGGGTTACAACACACACACAAACACACAGAGAGAGTAAAATTTTGAAGATTTTATTCAGTTTGAGATTGCTCATCAACTCATTACAAGAACGAAAAAACAAAATGCAGAGGTACAAATGTCACTACAAACTAAAATGAATACAAAAAAATAACGAAAATAAACCCAGTGATTATTCTTTCTGAGCTTCATTTGTTTAAAAAAACTCTTACACGGGATAATTAATTCAACAAGGAAGTTAAGCTCAAAGTTTGGCTGAAATATCTGAGCTTCAGTCTTACGTTAGGTTCTGCATTTAAGTTGCTTCTGTATTTATCTCTGTATATCTATATATATAAAAATCTCGTGTCACGATGTTTGTTCGGGGTAAACTCCGAAACTACTGAACCGATTTTTATCAAATTTCATAACTATCTGTAATTTGGTTCAACTTAAAAGATAGGATGGTTTTTATAATTTTTTATTGCAAATTAAACATTATTTATACACTAATAGTGTGAATTAATTGTTTAGTTGTAAAAATTCTTAATAGATGGCGGTGTAAGTTAATTAATCGATACAACGTTATCATCGTTTGATATCTACGCTGTAAAAAAATGCCAAAACGTTACCGATTATTTCCAAGGAATGTTTCTGGATTTTACAGGTTTTTATCCACTTTCTGAGAAAATCAAGTATATTCGTCAAAAGTTTCCTGAAATGCTACAAGTTTCACAAATGCAGATTTCACATTGGTGTGAAAAATATTTTTCACCACCAGTATAAATATTAGCTGGGCGTATTTAATAAGTGTAACGGCTTCGGCTTCATAATGATACGCCCGGATTGGCTAAATTCCCAACGCGGGCGAGTATGTTTTTGTGTTCCGATGCGTTGCCCGAGTTGCAGGCGAGTTAGATCATCGCACTTCCTTGCTGTTCTGACGTAGATGTGGCCATGTGTTAATGATTTTAGAAGCTTTCTTGGCATAGCAGGAAGGAGCCAAGTATTTGTTGTAAAGAAGCCTACTTTATGAGAAAGAGCCAGAGACACGACTGGGATTAAGCGGGAAGATTGTTGAATAATTCAGAAATATTGCAGGATAATTTCTAGAAGATTACTGAATTTAAGCGAAAAAGATTTCGTTTTTTTTGTTTGCTAGATATTTTTTACACCATTAAGTATCATATAAGTTAAATCATCCTCGAAAAGTTTTACTCTTGAGTTGATTAAAATTTGCAAATAATACTATTTTACGGATATTGATGGTTATTAATTGTATCGCCGTAGAATCGATGATAATAAAGGGTACATTTTTCAATGTAAATGTCAAATTCTACAAATCAAGTTGAAGTTGATAAGAGGCGGATAGTTCCATAATCACCACTGCTTTTTAAAATGTATGAGGCTCATATTAATGTCGAAATTTGCAATTCCTTGAAAACAAAAAAGCTTTTTTCAAATACGTTATGAAAGTTCCTTATTAGGTCGCATTTGAAGTACGAAAAACAGGCTACAGTGACGAAATAACAAGATAAGAAATGAGAAGATATATAAGCAGTAACGAGAAACTATCGAGCATAATTTAGTTTCCCTATCCACGAAAGAGTCCCATCTGTCCAGCATCTTGCAGTAAACTTCGAAAATGGTCAAGTAGTATATTTTTCCAAATAAATCTTCTACACAGAACACTTGAGCCACCAAAAACGACACTGATCTTTTTACATAGTGCAAAAAATCTTATGTGGTTAGCCGATTCGCAAATATAAAGTTATATATCAATGTTTCATGCTATTTTAAATGCACACTGTAAAAAAATACGAAATGTAACTCATCATTTCCGCGGAACATGTCGGTTTTCATAGGTTCTCAACGATTTCCTGCGAAAATCAAGTATTTGTGTCAAAACTTTTGCTGAATTGCTACAAGTGTAATTAATGCAGACTTCTCACTGTTGTGAAAAATATTTTAACTCCCAGTTTAAAGATTTACTGAGCGTATTTATTAGGTGTATCTACCTCAGTTCGAGTACGTTTCATCTGAATGGGATAAGCTCTCAGTGCGAATGAATGAGCTTTAGGATTTTATAACTTTGAAGGTGAGTTAAGTTCGTAATATTTGCTTGCAGCTCTGTCTTGGCTTTTGCCATGCTTGCAGAAATGATTTTGAATCTTTTTTGCAAAAGTAGGAAGGTGGTTAAGCTTTTACATTAAACTTACCTAAGTTTTCTTTGAATATCCAGAGACACGATTGGCTTTAACCGGAGGGATTACTGAATTGTTGAAAAAGATTCCAGAATAATTTCAGAAAGGTTAGTGAATTTTAATCATGAATTAACTTCACTACCATTGTCTTCGCCCGTCCAGAATGACTTAACTCTCAATGGGGGCAAGTGAGTTTCCGTATTCCGTAATTTCACAAGAGTAAGAAGCAAGTATAATTCTTTGTTTATGCTTGAAAGCCTGTCTTAGCAGTGGCTAAGGTTACGACCAAGGTTTTGGTACTTTCTTGGTAAGTCAAGAAATGTGCCAAGCTATTTCTTTTAAACTTACTTAGGTTTTCTCTGAAGGTTTCAGTGAAATAATTGTCTATAATCGGAGAGGTTTCTGAATTCCTCAGAAAGACTTCAGGATAGTTTTAGGAAGGACTTTTAGCGGAAAACGTTTCTATATTTTGCAAGACATGTTACTGGCAGACATTGGGCGTATTACCTGCCCATAATGTTTCAGAATGAGTCTTAATTGTTTTTACAGTGTTGAATAAAATCAGGTATTCTGGAAGACACGTAAATAAAGAGCACCAGGTATAATTAGGGCCAAGACATTAGGACCAAAACCGTCTCGAAAACAAAACTGTGCATCTGAAACAGAGGTTTTCTTTTTTTTCTTTTTTGTATTTGTTTTCGGTAAACATTCCCAGAGAGTCAGGAGTAATTGTGGACCGTTAATTGTCGAGTGTTTAATACATATCACGATGCATGTCGCGAATTGTAATTATTGTGGCACACAATCATTGGGAGTAAGCACTTTCTGATGCAGTATTGACATAACGACAAACAGTATTCGTCAACTGTTTCAAACAATTTTGACGACATAATATACAACACAATCATCATTTCTGTGGGGAAGCTATAAAATTTTATGCGTGAAGACGTACTCCATGGAGTTAAACAAACACAACGATGTCCAAATCTAGATTTTACACCAGAGATGTATAATGAAGCTTTACTGCTCATTGAAGACTTATGCATTTTAATTTCAAATTTGTTATTAAGTCATAATGGTGTTCTATGACCTGATCGATTGGCGACCAACTTAGTTAACACTTATTTGCAACGAGAAAAGTGCAATGACGCTCTCTTAGCTACAATCATGAGCCAACAAAAATGAGCCAACTAACAGCTGAATAGAAAATATTCATAATCAGATTGTGCTGTCCGTTGATACTAAACAAGGCAATACAGTTGTTGATGAAAACAAAGTAGTATGCATTCCAACTGAATTTTTAAATTCGCAGGATATACCAAGAATGCCAATACATGAGTATTGGTTAAAAATTGGTTCACCAATTATTCTTTTTCACAATTTAAACCCACCAAGAGTGTGCAACGGTACACGTTTATTCTTCAAAAGTTAACAATTTTGACGGAAAAGTTTTAAAGAGAATTTTTCGTGTTGCCACGCACTTCCATTAATAGCGTCATAATTTTCAAACACATTTAAAAGGCTTCAACTTCCAAAGTGTTTAACTTTTTCAATCACCCTAAAAAGATCTTAAGCCAAAACAATGTCTATTTGCGGTTAGGACTTGAAATATACATATTTCTCTTCTGGGAAAACTATCGCCTACTCACGAGTGGGAAAGTTATCATACCTATTCGTATTAGCAAAATACAGGTTAAGCAAGAATATTATGCGCAACTTAGTGCTTAGATAGTTTTCAGTTTTTTAATAATAGAAACAATAGTTCGAAATAAATGTTATCTACCACATTTTTAAAATTTAATTTTTATATGTTTTTAATTTAGTTATTGTATTTTGTAAAGAAGCTGTTGATTACAATTTATAGATAAAGCTGAGATAGATATAATGTAGAATACATTTTAAAACTGTATGTTGGTTTATGCTTAATTTTTACGTTATGAAATTTTACAATCAGTTTTGACATTTACTATTAATTTCAATCAATTGTGTATGTTCGGTCGAAGTCGTACTTACAAAATTTACTAATTACTAATTTAAATTTACTAAGTAAGTAATTTAATAAGCACTTACTTCAGCCTAACACGCCCATTATCAACCTCATATATGTTTTAAAATCGGCTAAAAATTTTTAAACTTTAATAAAAATATTAATTTGACTGTATCAAAATAATGGGTAAAAAATTATTTTAATCCAACTACTGCGCCATAGCAACGCGTGGCTGGGTCAGCTAGTATATTGAAAATTCTTCTTCATACAGAAACGCTGTCGCTTCAAGTAAAAACTTATGAAGGACACTTAATTTGTCTCTTGGAAAAGGTCTATGAACTCTAACTGGTTGATAAGGATATAATGCGCACATCGTTTGAAAGCTGAAGAATTTTCTTGTATTTACGATAAAATTGCGGAATAACATGCAAATGCGTATATTGGAAGAAAAAAAGGAAAAAGAAACGAGAGAGAGCATAACTAGCTCTAATTATTACACAAAAGTTAATTTTTAACAACAAGAATATTTTTAAGTTTACTTATTACGATCGCACTTAGCACATTTTCATCACACCACAAGAGTTAATGCGATAGCTGTACGTCACACTGAAATGGTAAAGAAACTAAACATCGAATATTAACTATGTTTCAGACTCTCGCACACGCATCAAGCAATGTTTTCATTAAGTTTAGTCGAAGATTCTAAGAAACCAAAGCATTCATAATTCTTTCACCTAAATATATTGTATTCACAACTGGAATTTCTTCGGCATGGCTTCAATTTCACCATTTTCAATGAAAGCGGTAAAAACTGCAACTCGTAATAACAAACAGCAAATATGCTAGCATTTTCCTTGCAGAGAGCTTGTGCGAGAGAACTGAATAAATTGTGAACAAAAAACCACTTGAATTTAAGACTTCATCACAAACAAGCATGTTACAATATTATTTTCGCAAACCACCTCTATCCCCTGTACGAACCCCTAGGGGTCCGCGAACCACCGTTTGCGAACCGATGTTCTATAACATCCCTATATCCTACTATCTATATAGATTTTTTGGCTTTAACTTGCTTGGCGACTTCCAAGTCGCTTATTTTACATTCAATATCCAAAGACTTTTAATATAAGGACTAATTTTTTTTTCTCCCATCTAAAAAAGTGTTGCATTTTTTTCTGTTCTCATCGGTATTGTGGAATAATTTTGAAGCTCCCTAATATTTAGGCGAGAAACGAATAAATACCTTTGTGCTTGAAAATTAAATGAATCACTTAACCAACCTTTCGATGCACAAAAACTGCAATTTTTGTGCATCAAAACGTTTTTTTTTTTTTTTTTTTTAAGTTCTTCTGTACTCCGGATAACCTACCGACATATTTGTTGTTAATTTTTTCGTTGTAGGTATATGGTTTCTCGGTAATACTTTATGTATATATGCAGTGCTCTCGCTGGAAAAATTTAATAACTTTTTTAAATGAACAAAGTCGTTCAAACGAACGAGTTAAATGAACGGATCAAAAGAATGAACGGCCCTCTACACTGTAAACAAATTCCGAAACGTTACTGAGTATTTCCGTGTAACGTTTCGGTATTCCAATGGTTTTTATCCATTTCCTGGAAATATGAAGTATCATTGTCAAAATTTTCCTGAATTGCTACAAGTTGTCCGATTGCAGACTTCTCTCTGTTGTAAAAAATAATTTTAACTCCCAGTTTAAAAATTAACTGAGCGTATTTATAATGTGTATCGGTTTCACATCGATCACGGCTCGTTCATGCTGATAAAACTTCCAAAGGGGGTGAATTAAGTGTGTACGAGGTAGCTTTGCAAGAATTGCAATCAAGTGAGGTGCATGCAGAGTTGGGCAAATTTTAATTGCATTGACAATTAAAGATTAATAATTGATTAATTGGTAAACGTGACCGCAACAACTAACAATTGATCAATTGTGATTGTGGAAAATTACAATTAATTAATTGTTAATTGTAGTTTTCTACAGTTAACAATTAATTAATTGTTAGTTGTAGTTTTAACAATTAATTATTAATTGTCAGGGCCGTCGAGAGAGGGGGGCAAGCCTATGCATTGCACAGGGGCCCGTGAGATATTGAGGGGCCCGCGAAGCGGGCCTAAGATAAAGATAAATCCCCCTCCCCCTTAAAAAAAACCTTTTAGTTTGAAGGAATTCCTTCTCCTAGAGTTAAGATTAATAGTTAAGATTATTAGTTTTCAATCGAAGTGAATTCAGTGAAAGTGATGAGGCTCGAAGTGAGAAATTCTACTTGTCCTTATCTTCATAGCCCACTATCGACGCCTTGAACCAAAAATAAATGTGACTTCTTTTTTTTTTTTGCGTGAATTCCAAGGCTAAAAAAAATTGCTTCTTTTTGAAAGCTAAACAGAATTTTAGTGAAATGGAAAAGGGGTAAAGAAATTAAAAAAAAAAGACTTATAAATATAAGCGCTTGCATTTTCAGCGTTCGAAATTCAAAACATAGGCAAGCGACGCAGTTCGATGAAAAGATTCAAAATGTGAGTTGATTTAGTTTTGAGTACAGTGATACAAATTGAAACTAGTTCTAGTGTTGTTTCTAGAGTAAAAACGGGAAGGGGGCGATTGGGGGGCACTTTGAAAGATGTTTCCTTATCAAAGTGCATAGAACGCCCTTACATATCTAAAAAGGGCACAGTTATGTCACCATTAATTAGAATCAGTGCTGGATTTACCTATAAGCTAAACAAGCTATAATAACTTAGGTCCCCCGCTTCTTTGGGGGCCCCCAACTCTCGAAAAAATTGCATGATTCGATTCTAAAAAAAGGAAAAATACTTTTAAAAATGAATTTCATTTTCACGTGCTTAAAACCCTAAAGAACTTGGGGCATTTTAAACTTCTTCAAATGCGAGGAGGGGAGAAGGGATGCCAAAATAAGCCATATTCAGCTCCTCGCTACATTCTGCATCAAAAATGTAAAAAAGTATGGTTATGACGTTCCTGCAACATATTGCTTGCTTGAGATACATTTTCGTGACTAGCATGTTCACATTTTGCTATTTATTTAAACCTGAATTCCGTATTTTGAAAGTTATTTTGTTATTGCCTGCTTTTGTATTACTTCTACTGCATACTGTCAATCTGTTTCGCATGAGAAAAATTACTACACTTCCTCTATTCCTTTTCGTTTTCTGCACCAGTTGTTATTTAAAAATACAAGTAGTGCAGACTAACAGGGGTTTCTTACTAAGTTAGAATATAAAACTATACGATCAAGTATTAAAATATCAGAGATTGGAAAGTACAAATGAGCTGCTTTGAATAATTTTAATTGTTCTAGAGGCCTTGAAAATAATTTAAAAAGTTTCTGATACTGCTTGAAAAGTGCTTCAATTTTATTTCCTATCGGTTGTATAAAGTATGATTTGTCCGAATGGTTAAGCTGTTATTTCCACCATTTCTTTTAAAGCATATCTTAATCTTGATCGTTTTTCAGATAATTCAGTGTTCCGTTTGTTGGTGAGTTGATAAGGGATGATAGAAAATTAATTATACCGAGAGTCGATATGAGCAAGTGACAATGCGTCATCGTTTCTCCCTCGTCGCTCTTCCTCTCTATCGATTAATATCAACGATTCGTCGAACCACGAGCAGTTTGTATTTTATATTGTCTTAGTTTGCAAAAGAGTGTAAAGTTTAAGAAATTTTTGTTTTCCTTTTTTCTTTCCTCATGTTGTCGTTCCTATTATCCCGTATAAGGCATCAAAATAAAGAATTTTTTAGTGTATTTTTCACAAATTTTCCCGGGGAGAAACCCCCGGACCCCCTAAAGTTGCAGATATTCTACCGTCAACTCGAAGGAGATCCCTGCATCATTCTCCTGATATCCCTCCTCCTCCAAGGAGGTAAAAAAAGACAGACAGCAGAAATATTTTTTATTTATTTAATTATTCATTTCTGTTAAGTACACATACACACGCGCGCGTAGGAAAAGACACATCGTAAAAAAAATAAAATAAAATGGCCTGTTTTGCTACCGATATAAAGTTGTCCAAGCTACAAAAAGGGTATACCTGAAATCGCAAATCAATTTTAAATATTTATGTGAAAACGGAGCCTAGAAAGAGGAGGTTAAAGATTAAGTAAAAAGTTAGGGGCCCTGAAGAAAGTTGCATAGGGGCCCATAAATCCTGTCGACGGCCCTGTTAATTGTAGTTTACTACAATTAACAATTGTCGATTGTTCTGTGAATTTTAATTAAAACTAACTCATAAAAAAATTACTGGTTTTGTACAATATATTCTACACACGATACGTCTACCTGGGACGTGGACGATAATTGGTTACCATATTACTATCCAACTATTTAAATACACATGTTAGCAACTAATAAAATATCAATAAAATATCAGTAACTTTCAGTAAATTACCGCCCAATAGCCAGGGCTAAAGCAGAAATATATGAAATACTCGAGTTGAATCGATCCATTGCTTCGGTCACTCGTCTGGTCTGCATTAATTCTATATTAGCTACCAGTTTGTTTGGTACTCTTGGCTTCCTTAAGATGTTTTCCATCTCCAGCTCAGTCACTTTCCTATGCCGGGCTGAAGCGTGCTAATGAGCACGAAACTGCTGGAAATGACTGAGCTGGCGGTGTATGTTGTGTATCAGTAATTTTATTACGAGCAATAAATTATTTAATGCAGCATATGACTTTTCTCAAAAAATCTTATGGATTCAGCAAAATATCCTCAAAAAAGGTATATTTCAATTAAAAATTAAAAAAAAAATTTCTTTACTAGTAAAAGTCCGAAGAACATCTGAGGGAAATTACAGAAGTGCATCTTAATTACACGATTTAAAAAAAAAAAAAAATAAATAAACAGAGCGGTCTCTGAGATCTTACGTCCCCTGTTATGTCCTTCTTTCTGATTTCCCCTGTTACAGGTTAAAATATAAAACAATGATTTGCACAATTTTAAAACACTTTATTAAAACACAAACATTTACGTGTGGAAAAAACTTGCCAAGACGAGAATAGTTCACGCGGCGAGAGAGCAATCAACACTGAACGAAAATACGAATTCGAATAATACTTTGAACTCTGTACGCTGCCCTGTACATATTGATACATTAAGTTAATTGTTAGTTTTAATTGTTTCATAAAACGATTAAAAAAATTAATTGCAATTATTTTAATTGTGAAAAGCGATTAACGTACATTAATCTAATTAAATTAATTGCAAAGTACAATTAATAGTTTAATTGCAATTAATTTAACTGCAATTAATTTAATTGCAATTAATTTAACTGCAATTAATTTAATTGCAATTAATTTAACTGCAATTACTTTTTCAATCAATTAACAAGGCAATTGAAAAAATAATTGTTTAATGCCCAACACTGGGTTCATGCAATTCTGGCTTAGCTTTGGCCATGTCTGAAGTACTGCGTTCGGAACTGTCTTCATAATTCAGGAAGGTGCCAAGCTGGTATATTATTTCAACCTAAGATAACTCTGAAGTTTCAGAGACACGACAGGCTTTAAACGGGAAGATTTCTAGATTTTTCAGGAAGGTTACTGAATTTTAGCGGAAAACGTTCCTGGCTTTTGCGGGAGATGTTACTGGCAGAAATTGGGCACATCAGCTGCCTATTATTTTCCAGGGACGTTTCTGAATCGTTTTTACAGTGTAATGAACGGATCATTAAAAAGACATTGCCCACCACTAAATTTTACCTCTCACTTTAAAGAGAAATTCAAAAACATGAGCAGCTTAACCTACTGCACTGTCATGCGAGTTATCCTGTGTTTCATACAAGTTTCTGCTACCCCTTTTTAAGTCGTGCCGAATATATAAATAATAAGATAAATAAATACCTTTGTGCTGAACAGTAAAGTAAGACAAAACAACGTTCTGCTTACGTTGTTTTGTCTTACTTTATATAAATAATGTCCGATCTTTCATTGCTTTTCTTCCTTGGAGTACACTTTTTGTAACTTAAAGGTTTTGAGTGTATTACTAAAGCTTACAGAAGTGCGCTAACATTGCATCCAGGCTAATCCATCGGGTTTTGGAATATGTAATACACTTTCTATTTTTTTAAAGCGTAATTTGCTGGATTTAAGACTTTAATGGTGATTTTTGAAAATGCTTATAAGTTTTACGCATTTTCTCAATTGCTGAACGTATAAAAACTGAAACCCCGAATAAGAATACCAACTCATTCTCAGAAAAACACTCTATTTGTATTGTGTTCTTAAACGGTTAATCCATCGTTGGTCATATGAGACAGTTTTTCTCGCTCTTCTTGCAGATATACGAGGAAGAAGACTCAAACTTCGGATGAAGCTTGAGAAAATAATTGTTTTATAAGAGGAAAAGCTGGAAAATGCTTAAATGGAAAAAAATTTCGGGATTGCGAATCCCGCGGGATCGAGAACAAGATCCCGTTAATATCCTGCGGGATTCCGCGGGATTCGGGATCGGGATTTCGGGATTGGAAACCAGTTTACAATGAAATTAACGATGATTTCCACACAAAGAGGGGTAAAAGACCCCTTTAGAAACACCCGAATGCAACCAAGAGAGAGGTGCGCAACTAGACCCCACTGGGAGTCTACGTACCAAATTTCAACTTTTTAGGACATACCGTTCTTGAATTATGCGACATACATACGAACATACACTGTGAAAACGATTCAGAAACGTTCCTAGAAAATAATAGGTAGCTGATGTGCCCAATTTCAGCCAGTAACATATTTCGCAAAAACTAGGAATGTTTTCCGCTAAAACTCAGAAACCGTCTTGAAATTATCCTGAAAAATCCAGAAATCTTTCCATTTAAAGCCAATCGTATCTCTAGAATTTCAAAGTAATCTTAGGTAGGGATAATATAACAGCTTCATAAGCAGTATTACAATCATGGCCAAAGCTAAACCAGAATTGCAAGTAACGATTGCACTTACTTGCAAAGCTAAGTAGTCCAAAGACTTATATGCTCCTTTAGGGAGCTGGAAAAGTCAGGACGAGCCGTAACTGTGTTACTATCGTTATACTTTATAAATACTCTCAGTTGATCTTTAAACTGGGAGCTATAAATATTTTTACAACAGAGAGAAGTCTGCTTTCCCGCAACTTGTAGCCATTCAGGAAACTTTTTGACAATGATACTTGATATTTCCAGCAAGCAGATAAAACCCATTGAAATCCCGAAACGTTACACGGAGATACTCCGTAACGTTTCTGAAATTTTTTTACAGTGTACGCACATAAATACATACGGACATACAGACGTCACGAGAAAACTCGTTGTAATTAACTCGGGAATCGTTAAAATGGATATTTCGCGTGTGTATACATTCTTAGGCACTTATCCACGTGTGGTCGAGTCGAAAAAAAAACTCAACATTCATTCGGGGGTGAGCAAAATGGAAATTAAGGTCGATTTTTGAGTGAAATTTTTTTTCGTGAATACAATACTTCCTTTTTTGTAAAAGGAAGTAAAAAGCAGTACGACTGTATTCCACAGCACTTTCGCACTGTTAATATTTTCGAAACATTTTATGGTACATATTACTGTAAAATGGACTTTTTATAGTACAGAAAATTTTGAAATTCCAGTGTCAGAACATCACGTGACTGATGGTAAGAAATATATCCAGTCCATTCCCGATTATCCACAAAATTTTGTGGAAAATGTACCGCGGATAAAAAAATCGCGGATAACCGGAAAAAAGTTCTGAAATGAGGGGTAAATAAGATAGAAATTGTCTTTTGCTTAAAAATGATTGTACTGTACATAAAACGGGATGCAGTGAAAACAGGCATTAAAAATTTTTTCTAGTGTATGCAATGGCTTTGAAAGATCAAGAACACTCACATACATTTAAACTATTGTTGAAATAATAACAATATATGTAAAAAAATTCACATTTAAAAAAAAGGATCCCTCATTATTACAAACGTTTGCTCACATATGTGAGTAAAGCGTGCAAACAGATCAACTGCAATAGATCAAATAAGGTTACACCAAAAAGACAGCGGAGACGAGAAGAATTTTTTAAGACTAGTCCGACCACGCTTCCAAGTAGTTTTGATTTTAGCAAGTACTGTAGATCTAAAATCAGTTAGCAGCGTAGACCTGAAGAAACAACTGGTGCAGCTCTAAAAATTGGGTTTTAACGTGTCAGATTGCGGCGATCTTTGAAGGATTGGTGTCATTGGAAAGGAGGAGAAAGAAAGAAATAGGGAATGTCTGTGTGTGTGTGTGAAAAATGATTTTGCGATTATTAAGTTAAAACTTGTGCATTTATCTGCTTTCTGTTAATTATTGTTAATCATCGGTCCCTTTTTTTTATTTTTTTTTTTATTTTTTTTTTTTATTTTTTTTAAAGAATGAGAGGCCGCAGATGATCCGCTTTACGGATTACCGGGATTTAGCTGTAGTTTTTCATTACCGCTCTTTACTCCAGACACCATTCGGCGTAATGTTGCGAGCAACAAGATCTAGGTTGAAACCCCTACTGCTTCAAACTTGTTTTTTCTTCGACGAACTAACCACAGCAATCTTGTTTTTCTACTGTAAAATTTTACAGTAAAATTGGATTTTACGGTAAAAAGTACTGGCAACATAGATGACAGTACTTTTTACAGTAAAATTTCAGGAACATTTTTTTGCAGTTCATCTTCTGTACTGTTCAACGGGGCCCCTGCAAATGCGCCTGGCCTTGTCCTAAAATATCTAAATAGGGCCATGACAATCTATGATCAAAGGTTCCAAATATTTTAACATTAATTTTAATTCCATTAATTTTAAAATTTGAAAAAAAAAAGCAAAACTTATGCTATTAACTCTTTATTTGAATGTTTTTTTTTTCTTTCTGATTTTTCTTCTGCGTGACATAAATAAATAAAAAAAATCTGCATTTGGAAGTTTTTTTATTTTACACTTCTTTTGTGCTTCTTATTTTATTGCTGTTCAAACGAATGGGAAATGAGAACTGACACTGGAGAGAAAATTGAAACAAAACCTGTTAGAAGTGAAAAGTTTTCAAGATAGTTGTGTTTCAAAAAAGGGTTACACACAAGAATAGATAACGGAAAGAAGGGAAGAGGATCAAGCTGATAAAAATAAAAATAACTTATTCAATTATTTTTTTATAATATTAACTTTCTGTTGAAGTTCTTAATGCATTGAATCTAAATTGCTATAAAATTGATTTCCTTATTCATTGTTTTCAAAAAAGTAGTTCAGTTGGTGTGAATTGGGTTGCCCCGCTAAAAGTTTATATTTTAAATTTATATCTTCATGTACTTGCTTCTGTTTGCTACTATCGATCAAAAAACAACGGCTAGTGTAATGTTTTAATGCACACGTAATTCAGAGTAAGAAGTAATTCAGTACGTGTGAATTGGGTAAGTTTAATTCATTTTTTCAGTTATATTTTCATTCATTTGCTTCCTGCTTGCTACAATAGAGAGAAAAAAAAAAGCAACTGCTGATGCATATTTTTATAAACACGAAAGATGTCCTTTTTCATTCGTTTATACATATTTTCTCAATTGAAAGCTAAAACCTGCAACTACATAATGTTTGGCAAATAACAGCAATGATATATTTTTAAAATGCTACTCTCCTTTAATTTGTGTTCCTATATTGGTCCCCAAAAGTTTGTATAAATCGGTTGTGTCTGTCGTGTGACTGTCGTTTTCTCCCTCTCTCTCTCTCTATTTTTTTCTTTTTTGTTTTGGATAATTAAGATTAACAAAGGTCAAATAATTCTTTTTCAACAATGGGTGGATTGAGAATTTCAAACCGCTTTAAATCATTTTTGCAATACATTTACAACATGCATTAGACGAAACTATGCTGTGGCAAATTGCAAGCGATGAAACTTCAATTTTCATATATTTGCCGCAAACTTATTCAGTATGAACACTACATTTTTATTTTTAAGCGATGGATTAATAAAACACTTTTCTTCGGATTCCTTACCTGAAAACATAGTTTCAAGGAAAAATAACTTTTCCAGATTTTTAATCCGTCACTGTTGTGCATGAAGTGTAGGGGAAAATCGAATCGGGAGGAATGGGACCGCGCTGCATTTATGCCAAAATAAATTTTGGAAATTAATTTCTAACTTGTTCATTAAATGTATCAAAAAGAGTACCAAGTTCCTACATCAACTAGAAACGCTAGAAATAATTTTTCCTGTTTTATTTCGGCATAAATTCATCACTGTCCCATTCCTCCAGACGCTCCACTATGCATACTAAGACCACTATAAAAGCCATTTCACAATAAAGTTAGTCCTTTGTCCCTCATGTGACGCGGTTCATATATTTCATTAAGAAGAAATAGTTTTAAAGGGTAATGTCGAAATTTTTTGCGATTTGAATATTTTAGTTCATAAAAGATTCTTTCATTTATTCAGATTTAAAACACTTGAGTTATGAAAATAGGGTCCTATAAGTAATACTTCTCCAGAGATAATTATTTAATTTACGAAATCAGTTCAAGGTTGACAGTAGTGACCAAAAAAGTGGCTAAAGTCAATATTTTTAAGAAAGCCGATTTTAGCCAAAATATTGGTAACAACGACAATGCAATTTTGCAATTATTTGCAAAAAACGGCGACTATCTTCGTGAAAAAGCGACTAAAATTCGTAAAAATAAAAAACGTTTTTTTCTTTTTTTTCTAGGGTATGTAAAAATATTGAAAATTTGCTCACTAGTTTACCCTTTACTTTCCGAGAAAAAAAATCGAGAATTTTTTACGCGTTTATTTTTTTCAAATAAGCGTTTTAAAAAGCAGGGTAATGAAATGTAATGAAACATTTTCTATCAAAAATACGTGATTTTTGCACAAAATATTTCGTTTCTGCGATCCCGACTTTTGTAAAAAGTTTATTATTACGATCGCGATTTCTACAAAAAATTCATTCCTGTTACTACTATTTTTGTTGAGTTTGCATTCTGAATGAATGTCAATAAAATAATTGCTTTGCCGTTTCTTGTTGCCTCTTTTTTTTTTTTTTTTTGATTAAGAGTGCTAATTTCCACGTGATCTCAAATATCACGAATAGTGCATTTCTAGCGCTTTTTTGTTTTTTACTGTTACTTCCCTTTCTTTCCTGTTGTGTTTGTCTATTTATTGAAGTATTGCATTAATCACATAAATGCTGTTTTTTAGAAAATGGGACTCGATTTTAGAAACTATTTTATGCATCTTCTGCCTATTTTAGAGACTATTTTCATATTACAAGCTACTTTTTAGAAGCGAGGCAGCTCTGCAGTTACCTCTCTTGATTTACTCATAATAGCATTTTACTCAACTTTGCATCAGTTATTAATCACACGACGTAGCAACTGCCTGTCCTCTGGAGGGGATTTAACACATATAAGAAAAAAATGAAATGAAAACATAAAATAATTCAGGTGTTATCTTGTGTATACGGTAAAATGTTTTGGAGAGAGGGATATATATAAGAGGTAGGAAAAACAGAAACAAAAACAACAGGGTGTAAAAAGAATTTAAAAAAACAATGGCAATAATTCAAGTTCTAACTAATTAGGAATCCGAACTTTCAAATCAAAACTTCGGGGAAAGTTTTTAATTCGTAGGATAAATTTCTCAACTGTCCATTCATTTTCTGTTCTTTCTCAGAATCCTTCTCAATAATCCACACTGTAAAAAAATTCCGAAACGTTACTGGGCATTTCCATGTTACGTTTCGGGATTTTAATGGTTTTTATCCACTTCCTGGAAAAATTAAGTATTCTTGGCAAAAAGTTTCCTGAATTGCTACAAGTCGCAAGAATGCATACTTTTTACTGTTGTGAAAAATATTTTTAGCTCCCAGTTTAAAGATTAACTGAGCATATTTATAAAGTGTATCGACTCTATTTCAAATACGGCATGTCCATGCTAATTAAGCTCCCAAAGGGAGTGAAAAAGTGTGGACTGCATTGCTTTGCAAGATTTGCAGGGAAGTAAAATTCTCGTTACTTACTTACAATTCTGGCATAGCTTTGGCTATGTTTGCAATATACGCTCTTTTAACTTCCTCGATAAATCAGAATGATATCAAGATATTATTTCCAAAGACACGATTGGTTTTAAACGGGAAGATTTCTGAATTTTTCAGGAGGCTTCCGGTATAATATCAAGAAGGTTACTGAATTTTAGCGGAAAAAGTTCCTGGAATTTGCAAGATGTGTTACTGGCAGATATTGGGCACATCAGCTGCCTATTATTTCCCAGGAACGTTTCTGACACGTTTTTACAGTGCATTTCTTTAAAAAGCAAAATAACTAAATAGAATTTTGGTAAGAATGCAAGTGAAGAAAGGGGAAAGTTTTTTTTTTTTTTTTTAATGTAGTTACCGAGTTCGAATTCAACAGATGTTTATTTCTGAAAATAACTATCCATGCACTTTTCCATGTACAATTTTCTATCGAAATTTCACTTGAATATGCTGTTTCGTTTTTCATATTTGAAATCCTCACTTGCAGTTCGCATTGTTTGTTTTTCGCCCATTATTTAGCTAAAACCACATATTTCTCAGAAAAGAAATTCTATTCGGATTGCAAACCTCAAGGCACATTCTCAGTATATTATTATTATATGCTATAAAGAAATGGCATGCCCAGTGAGAGACTTGATTATAGCGCAGACAAATCAGTCCTTGCTTTGTCCAGCTGGATATCTCCCTCACTGTTTTTCTTAACTTTTGGATAGCTACCACAAATGCACACCGAAGTTAATACGTATATTCGGATCATTCAAACCTCACCAGCATTCAAACCGCCCCTTTTCCAAGATTATATTGCGGGTGCAGGTGGTTCCAAATTACCCTTCATTAAGCTGGCGACGAACTGCATTGTCGATCTTCTTCCCGACTTCTGAACTGAGTACTCCCCCCCGCCCTAACCCGTCCCGCTTTCTCGGGAATATTTTCTTCCTTTTTACTTCATGGTGAAACAGCATTTTGTTGATTTTGATAGACCAGATTCACTTTTATTCGAAACGCTGAACTTTTTGTTTTGGAGTAAAGTAGCGATCTACATTCTCACATCATAGAATAGAAATCAAGGCTGCGGAGTCGGAAAGAAAATGGCCGACTCCATCTCCGACTTTTTTTGTTTATTTGTTTTATTTTATTTTTTCCATTGCCCCTCCCCCCTCATGGGAAGGGGAGGGGGAAATCTCTTCTTATGAAATTTTTGCGATGAATTTTATTGTAAACCTAAGATGCATACAACGTTAGAAATTAAATTTGGAAATCTAATTTTCTAATAGTTAAGATTTTAAAAGTAAGATTACTTAAAAATCCCATTTTTTGAAAAAAATGAAAATTAATAATTTGCTCTCCTTTAATATTTAACAAATATATATTGGTCAAATCGTGAGCTTTCAATTTTTGAAGGCTGTAATTTGAGGAAAAAAAGCTTTTTTGCTAAGTCAAAAAGACTTTCTTCAAAGGGGACGGTCCACCCTGGGTAACACCCATCTGGTGGGTGACACCCCAAGTTAATTTTAGAGTTAATGAAAAATATAAATTCTTTATTTCTGAAAAATTTTCCCAATGAATCTTAAATTATATTTTATCTTTCAAATTTCAACGGAAACAGGGCACTATATTGCGGGCAGAGGAGAGATACATGTACGTCTGGAGTAAAAATTTACAGAAAATGCGGCGGTATACAGCTTTGTACGAACAGCTTTTACTACATCTATATTTCTTCTTTGCTCAACTTTTAATTTTAATTTTACTGGATGCTTTAGAATTAATCTAAATATGAAGATTTTAAGGTTAACTGCAATTATTGAGCGTTGAAACCAAGAAATCATATTGTTATTTTTTTCATACTTTTCGGTGAAATTTTTTATCGGATCTTTCGGATTTGCGCTTCCGCGCGCCAACACTTATTTCAATTTTCCGATTTTAGATTACGATTCGTCCAGATTAACTAAGCTCCCAATGAGAGCATTCAGTCTATGGATTTCGTAGCTTTGCAAGGACTCAGGGGAGTTAGATTCCAAGTAGGGGAATGTGGGGCAAAGTGAAACAGCTGAGCAAAGTGAAATGGTGAAATATTTACTCCGCTTTTAGAGTCAATTACGTAGCAATGCTTTAACTATGTAGTAACATATGTAGGCTATTCCAGTCAAGAAAAAAATACTTCTAAAAATCAAAGCACGTGATAATACAAGCAAATTTCAAAAATGGATACTGAAATTGTAATATTTGGTTATAAGTCAAAATTTATTTTGATATTATCAAATGATAAAGTTCTTCTTTTTAACATTTTAAACATTAATTGTAACCTTCTAATATTCAGTGCAGTAATTATTTAGCTAATACACTATGTCGCAAAAAAATATATGCACCTAGAAGAATTAGAGCCACAATCATGAAACTCAGCACAAATGCAGTTTGTTAGCCTATATGCAAAGGATTAAAATTTCAACGCCAATGAAACAAGGTTAAGCGCGCTATGAGCATGTAAGTTGCCCAGGTGGGAGAGTTTAAAAGCATGAGTACTTGTGCCGTAGGGTTATTCAATCGAATCTGTTGACTTCGGTAGACTGTATTGTGACTTAAGATGCCTCTAAGACATTACCGGCGGCAGTACGAACTAGAGCTCCTCGAAAAAGACAGGCTGACGTATCCGACATTTTGGTTCCAAGACAAAAGTGGATCCAACCTCGTTTCTAGTATTTATAAATACGTTATAATATTCGCTGGTTGCTATGTCGTAAAGCAATTGATGATAAGTTGAGTAAAATGTCACCTAAGGTAAATCTAGAAAGATTACTTAGTTCACAAATTCAACAAAAACGTATCAAGAAATGTTTACTGTAATAAACCTCATTTTTTTACCTTATTTGTTTTTAATTTGTATAAATTAAATCGTCTTCATCTACAGAATAAAATACTCAAACATCAATCAGGTAACACATCTAAAGCTTTGCCACCACTTTTCTGAAATGAGACTTTTGCAAAAATACTATTTTTTTCGCCCGACAATTTTGGAACCAAAATGTCGGATAAGTCAGCTCCCATTATATAGGAGCCTTAGTACGAACAGCTGACGGAGTTTGATAGGGGCCGTATAATAGGCCTCAAAGAAGCAGGTTGGTCAAACAGGAGTATCGGCCACCACCTCGGGAGTGATATGGGAGTTGCTCGGTGTTGCCAACAGTGGATCACGGAAGGGAGAGTCTACCTTCGCGGAGGGTCAGGGCGTCCCAGGAACACAAATGAACGCGAGGATCGCGCAATCAGAAGACTGGCGACGTCGGCACCGACAACGTCACTAGCATCGATTCAACGCCACTTACTTTCTTCCAGGCATCCGGTGGTATCAAGATAAACTATTAGGAGACAACTGGCCGAAGTTGGTTTAGCCGACGTCCATTAAGACGCTCGCCACTGACCCCACATCACAGGCGGTATCGACTGGATTTTTGCCGACCTCGGGCAGCTTGGAAGCGTGTGATCTTTTGCGATGAATCCCGATTCAGTCTCAGTGCTGATGATCACCGTGCACGTGTATGGAGGCGCACCGGCCAGCGCTCCGATCCGGCATTTGTTGTCGAGCGGCATACAGCCATTTCACAATGTCCGACAGTGTGGAGAGCGATATCTTGGGACACACGATCACTTCTAGTTGTTCTACAAGACACTTTGACAGCTCGCAGATACGTGGACAGCATTTTAGTTCACTGTTGTGAAAAAAATTTTAGCTCCCAGTTTAAAGATTAACTAAGCGTATTTATAAAGTGTATCGGATGCATTTCAATTTCGGACCGTCTAGACTGATTAATCTCCCTATGGAAGCGAATAAGTCCGTGAACTACGTAGCTTTGCAAGCGAGTACAATTCTTGCAATTCTGTCTTAGCTTTATCCATGTTTGCAATCCTGGTTTTGGAACTTCATTGATAAATCAGGAAAGTGCCTAGTTATTATATTATACCTTCCTAAATGTACTGTAATTTTCCAGAGGAACGTCTGGCTTTAAACGGAAAAATTTCTGATTTTTTTCAAGAGGTTTCCAGGATAATTTCAGGAAGGTTAATGAATTGTAGCGGAAAACGTTCCTGGTTTTTGCAAGAAATGTTACTGGCAGAAATTGGGCACATCAGCTGCCCATTATTTTCCAGGAACGTTTCTGAATCGTTTTTACAGTGTGGGTCAGCTAGTGTAACATAAAATTTAGGAAAAGGAAAAGCGAACCAGAGGGTTTCTAACGTATCTGTTCTAGTAGGGGTTAAGGTTAACTTTTGAATTTGTCAAGGAGAGCAGGGTCCATCAGTTTTGTTTCTGCGAAGCAGTGTTGATGAAAGATTATGTTTATGTTCATACATATGTGTAAGCAAATATTGAAAATTTTTATTTATTTTGATTAAGCAGTTTGTCTGCCTAGTTCCAAGAAAATGAACATTGTTTCCTTAAACTACCAGCAGATACTGGACTGCAGCTTTTTCTTTTAAATTTATTGATTTTTAATGTAAACTTACACACTGTAAAAACGATTCAGAAACGTTCCTGCAAAATAATGGGCAGCTCAAGTGGCCAATTTCTGCCAGTAACATATCTTGCTAAAAACAGGAACGTTTTCCGCTAAAACTCAGTAACCTTCCTGAAATCATCCTAGAAACTTCCTAAAAATTCAGAAATCTTTCCGTTTAAAGCCAATCGTGTCTTTGGAATTTAAGAGTAAACTTTAATATGTATAATATAATGGCTTGACATCTTCTTGATTTCTCAAGGAAGTTCCAAAAGAAGTATTGCAACATGGCCAAAACTAAGGCGGAATTTCAAGATAGTATCAAGAATTTTACTCGTCTGCAATTTTTGTAAAGCTCCTTAGTCCTTGGACTTATTCTCTCCCTTTGGGAATTGATTCAATCTGGGCGAACCGTGAACGAATGGAAACCGATACACTTTATAAATACACTCAGATAATTTTTAAACTGAGAGCTAAAAATATTTTTCACAGCAGTGAGAAGTCTGCATTCGTGCAACTTTTAGCCGTACAGGAAAATTTTTAACAATGATATTTGATTTTTCCAGAAAGTGGATAAAAACTATTGAAATCCCGAAACGTCACACGGAAATACTCAGTAACTTATCGGATTTTTTTTTACAATGCAAAATAAAAAATAGAAAAAATGTCGTTCCTTATTTTACCTAGCTTTTACTTAGTTGACAAAATGTTTTTTGTTTCAAGGTGCCGTAATGATATAATAACCATCTTTTTTTGTTTCAGAACATGGATTTGAAAGTTAAAGTAAAGAGCAGGGGAAGATGCCGCGGAAGAGCATTTCCTGGTGATCAAGCAACTGGGAGACCTGGAGCTGAACTAGGTCAAGAAAGAGCAGCTCCGGTATTATCTTTTTCCTAATTATTTATTATTTTGGAATCCAGTAAATAGTTGGCAGATTTTATTTATTGAAAAAATTTTGTTGCGTGAGGTTATTTCAAGCTAAAACACTAAATTTTAGATCCAACCAAATTCCATGACACATGTCTGTGGGAAATGATAGAGTGCTGATTTTCCAATTAAAATTCAATAGCTGAATAATTGCACTTAAAGTAATAATTCAATAGCCGAATAATTGATATTAAAGTGTTTAGTAAAAAACTTGTTTTGAAAACAAAACTAATCTTTTTCAAGCTTGATTGCTAAATGAGAAATGAATTAAGGCAGTGAGAAGCAAAGGGATGCAAGTGGACAGTTTCAAGTTTTGAGTAAAACACTTTTAAAATAACATTCTAGGTAGGCTTTCATTGAAATTTTTTCTAAGTCATGCTGCACTGTAAAAAAATTCCGAAACGTTGCTGAGTATTTCCGTTTCGCGATTTCAATGGTTTTTATCCACTTCCTGGAAAAATCAAGTATCATTGTCAAAAAGTTTCCTGAATTGCTACAAGTAGTGCAAATGGAGACTTCTCTCTGTCGTAAAAAATATGTTTAGCTACTAGTTTAAAGATTAACTGAGAGTATTTATAAGGCGTATCGGCTTCAGTTCGGTTACGGCCCGTCCATGCCGAATGAACTCCCAAAGGGAGCGAATCAGTATGGACTACGTAGCTTTGCCAGAATTGCAGTCAAGTGAGATACTTACTTGTAGTTCTGTCTTAGCCTTGGCCATGTTTGGAACTATCTTGATAACTCAGGAAGGTGCCCAGCTGTTCTATTATCCCTACCAAAGATTACACTGAAATTCTAGAGACGCGACTGGCTGTAAAGGGAAAGATTTCTGGATTTTTCAGGAAGGTTACTGAATTTTAACAAAAAAGGTTCCTGGTTTTTGTGAGATATGTTACTGGCAGAAATTGGGCACATCAGCTGCCTATTAATTTCCAGGAGCGTTTCTGAATCGTTTTTACAGTGTGTATAGCGTATAGCAGCAACTACCATGGCTACTACACTGCTTGACAATTGCTAAGGAACAATTACGTTTTTCGAAATAGTTAAGAATAGGTAATGATTAAAGAAACAGAACAAATTTATAGTTAGTAGGGAGGGTGTGCCTTTATTATAAGTACAAAATAATACAGATATTACTGCATCAAAGAAGTAAAAACTTAAAAATAAAAAAATAATTCCACTTAGATGATTTTCATGCAAACACAAAAAAAATGATTTAGGTCAGAGTGATGGAGACATGAGTACCTTAATATGATGTATTATTACCAGGAATACTGATGCACAATTTACATCTGTTTTCCATACTCCCCACTAATTATTGAGGAGTGTTTGGGGGATGTTTTCCACTCCTCTCTCAATGCGGATTTGAGTTCTTGTACTGTTCTGGGAGGGACGGTTCTTCTCGCAACACGTCTGACAAGAGCCTCCCTGGCAAGTTCAATTAGATTTAAGTCGGAAAAGTAAGCAGGACACTGCATACAGAGAATGTGTTCACTTTGCAGTGTTTCTGACACTACAATGCTCCAGTGTGGCAGTGTATAGTAGTCCGTAAAGAGAAAGTCTGGACCTACAAGCCCCCTAAAAAGACGTACATGATCTAGCATAACATGTCTGCAATACATTTGCGACGTATTGCTTTCTTATTAAAAAAATGTGAAGTGGTGTTCTGCCATTCTGCATGATGCCTTCCTAAACCATGACGCCTGGGCCGCACCGATCACGTTCGCAAACAAATTTTCGTGCATAACGTGTTTCACGCTCTCTGCACAATAGTTGGTGACCAGAATCACTTGTCACACTGAAACAAGATTCGTCAGAGAACATCACTCTAGGCCAATTTATATGATCCCACCAACATTTTCTTTACATCAGCGTAATCTCTCTCGACGATGGCGTGGCTGAACTTGGATGCAACGTACGGGCTTCCTTGCATACAAACAGACATTATTTACTCGCCGTGAGATGGTTCTTGCAGAAACATGCGTACCGGTAGCGGTTGTTAGATTTGCAGCTATCTGTCCAAGAGTGAAATTTCTGTTCCTTTTTGCCACGAGGGCTACATAGCGATCCTCTGAAGGTGTGGTGCTCCTACCACGACCCCCGGCATACTTTTGCAAACCATTTCCACCTTCAGCGGCCGTCATCAATCGGGAGATGGCACTTTTTTATACACCCATTGCAACAGCTACAGTGGTGACACTTTGACCTGCTTCCAGTCGTCTAACCGCTCGTCCACGATCGTAGATACTCAAATGATGTCTTGCTGACATTTTACTCTTAAGTATTTCAAGAACCGAACAGAATTTCTGAGAATAACGTTTTTTAACATCCAGCACTATTTTTGTTAAAAACCAAACAGCGTGAATTTTCCTACAAATCTTGAGCGTGTATGCGCTGTCTTTTATACAAATAACGAGTCTTGGTCTACTACGCCATCTGAACTTGAATTTATTTCCATTGGCCAGGTGGTTGAGGTACAAATTTGCATAAATCACTTGTTCCTTAGCAATTGTCAAGCAGTGTAGTACCATCTCTTGCCCCAAGACACAGGAGAGGTTCGCCCACCATGTGTACTGGTTATCTCCAAATTTTTTATTTTGCCACTTACATCCCTTTGCTTCTCACTGCCTCAATTATTCATTATCAGACCATATAATATTTTGTTTCTGCTTATGCGTTCTATTTGGTAATTTTCAGTTCTTGATTTCATTTCATTCATTAAAGTGAAGGACCAAGCTAGCATTTTTTTATTATTTTTTATTTATTTATTTGGTTATTTATTTATTTTTAAATTTTTGATTTATTTATTTATTTACCTTTTTGTTTTTTTTTACATTGAAGTGAAAAGTATTTTAACTTTTTTTTCCTTGGATCTTGATATTAAACCTCGTTTTTTTTTTTTTTTAATAGGCTGCTGTAGGCATAGATCATACGCTATGCCAGACTATGCCAGATGCTATGTCATCAAAAGCTAAAAGATCAGAAAGGTGAATATATTTAATACTAATATTAAAATAATGAATAATGTCTGCTTTTTCGCAAAAGTATAAAAACTGAATCGCTTAAAGAGGCTTCATAAATAATTATATTACTGCGAGAAATTTGACTTGATTTTACATTGTGTTCAAAAGCTCCGCAAGCAAAAAAATACTATGTAATCTTTAAACTTAGTAACAAACATAAAATGGTTAGTATTTACCAGAAAGTTTCCGTTTTGGTGACAAAATAAAATAGAAACGCACCAAGCATAAAATACCAGAATCCTTAATTTAAATCACGAAAGATGCGAATTCATTCCGATAAAACGTTTTTCGTTTGGCGATAGTGTTAGATAATGCCTTAGGTTTTGCACTGATGTGCAAAAACTAAAGACGATTATGTTTTCTTAGTACAAAAGTTGCGCAAAAGCTTTGCAAATCAAGACAAATGATACCATAAGATCTTTAAGACGTAATAACATGGGTAACATAAGCAACACTCCCCAAAAAAGAAATTAAAAACATAAAAAGGAATTTTATATAAAAAGTAACATGAAAATCGATGCGGCGAAAGACCGAAGCATGCATGTGGCAGAATATTAGTTAAATATAATTAGCGGAAGTGGTAGAAAAATCTAGAAAATGTGGGGTTACGGGTGTGACAAAAAGAAAAGGTCATGATTTTTGAATTTCCTTAAATAATGCAACTTTTCTGAGAATCTATTATACTTATGATCTTAAGGATTTTCTGTTGAAAAAAGACATGGTTTTTGAATGCCCTTAAACTATACAACTTTTCTGTGAATCTATAGTACTTAATTTCTTCTGAATTTTCAAAACAATTTCTCAATGATTCAGACCTTATTTTAGAGAAAAAAACTAAGCAATTTTGATGAAAAATTGAATTTTGTAAATTTTTATTGCAGTTGCATGTGTGACAAAATCGTTACGGGTCTGACATGTACAAAAATTTTTTAGCATGTATTAATGTTAAAAACTAAGTGCACAGCTGTTTTTATTATATGTTTTTGATACATGCTCTTATCAAGAAATTTTTAGCAGAAAGGTTTTCCAATAAGTTCATTTGGATATATCTCCTCTCAAGTTTATCATTGTAGACTGGATGCTCTTCCAAATCAGTTAAATTCTCATTTTCCGCAAAACTTCTTCACAAAAAGTCAACACCTTTTGTTGCCTTCACCCTGTGAGGTGCCAAAAGGCATCTTTAACACAGTTCCAGCCTCCATTGCACCCTGAGGCACCGTTTTCTTCTCCCTATGGTGAAAAACTGCACCCATTAGGCACTTCTGGTTCTAACAGTGTACTGTAAACCATACTGAACCATACCAATTTGGTTTGTATTTTGTGTATTTCAATATCATTCATATTAGAGATGCGTCATGAACGAAAACGGGTCTCAAAGAACGAAACCTTAAAATGAACAGGTCAAAATGATCTGAAAAATAAACGACTGTTCTTTTGAACGATGAACAGTTTGGAACATTGTATTGATGCACCTGTGCTAAAATTGATTTTTTTTTAATTAAAATTATCTTTATAACTTTATTTCTGAATCAGTTGCAAATTGCATTTTTCTCAATATGATATATATAATCATTTCGAACCATTTTTACTTTTTTGCTTTATTCAATATTTTTCTTTAACCATAGTTAGTCCATTTGCACTTTTTTAATGTGTCCCCTTAATAATATTTTGTGTATCTTGTTTAGGCTACTGATGAAATGATTGGACTTTCCACGCTCCTGTTAATACCCTTCTCACGCTTTCTGTCACCAAAGCTATTTCTAAAAATCCTTTTATCTCTTTTCTGGCAATCCCTCTATCTACCTTCTATAACATCCCTATTAACTGTCATCTATAATTATTTGGCTTTCTTTTAAACTAGCTTTGTAACTTCTAAGTCTCAATTTCACATTCAGTATCCTGAGAATCTTGATAGGGATGATTAATATACTTTTTTTTTTCGTGTTATCCCATGGATACTATGGGATCATTTTGAAGCTTCCGAATATTCAGGAGAGTCCTGTTTTTGAAATTAAACTCTTCGGAACCCGGCGGAGTTTCTGATATTTTGTTGTTACGTTTTTCGTTATATGTGATTTACTAGTCGACCCGTGCGGAACTCCGCACTGTGCTTCGAATCGTTTCATAAGGCATTTCGCTCTTTAAGAATTTCAAAGTAAGAACATTATGAAGAAGAACCGAAAAAAAAAGTATGCGCAGAAGAGAAGGCATGTAATTTAAAGACATCAGTAACAAAACCTCGCTAAATACAACGTTGTGATAATTTGATCATCGCTCACCTTTTGGTCGTACATATTTTCAATTGAAACATAAATATCATTAAAAGAGTGGCTGAGTAGTGACTCGTGAAAAAACAATAATTGTGCATGTAAAAAAACAGGTTGTGGCAAATACAGTCCTGCCCATGTGAGAATCTGACGGGAAAAAAATAAATATTAAAGAGATAATTATTGGCACGGATTCGAATTGGCGCCATTCTGATTAACAGCCCGACACCCCAACAAACTTAGCAATTGCGCCTTGCTTTTCGAAAGCTTTTCATTGAAGGAATGCGTAGTAAAAATCAGCAAAAAAGCTTTTTGCCAAAATAATAATAATAATAAAAATAATAATAATAATAAGATCATGCTTCTATGTTTTGTCATTAACCAGCATGATACGATTTAAAATTATTCGAAAAGCATTGAATTTGATTAAAGAATGACGAAGATCTCTCGTAGCGATTGAAACGAACATTCTAGAGAAGTAATAAATTAGATTGAAAATAAGTGTTTTTATCTTTGAATATTGAACTATTTCACATAGAAGGTTGCTTTATGAGTTACGGCTTAAATGCCCGCACATGTTTCTCTTTTAATCTTAAAATTCAAAACCAAAACCAGTTGAACTGTGTCCGTTTTTTAAGTGTAATTTTTCGAGCGTAGACAAAATGTATTTTTTTTCAGCAGAAAGCAGAGGAGTAGAAAATGATTTCTTGCTAATGAAGTTGATAATAATTTTAATGCTTTATATCGTATTCGCGCGAATAAAAAATTAAAGGTTTAGTGGGTGAAACTCGTAGTTTTAATTTGGCGTAGTATTTTTTCATTTGTACAAAAGGTCGAACACTGCTATTAGAAACATCTACATTTCAGCATACATTGAAAATGTTTTTCTGCGCAAAAAGGATTTCCTTTAGGTAAATCTAATACTTTTTTATGCTTATATTATGCTGAGTGGTCTGGCTGTAGTCAAAGCTTTAAAAAAAAGGAAGAACACTCTTCGATTAACAGTCAACTTATCCGAATGATAACTGTAGCCTGCATAAAAAAGTCGAAACACCAAGTAGCATTCCCACTGCATTTATTTTATTACGTTTGTATGTTATGAGTACATGTAATGCGTAATACTAATATAAATTTGATATTATATCGGACAGCCAAAACTTGCCGGAAGTTCAGATAGTTTATAGCCGAACGCTCTACCGAAAAAAACTTATCAATTTAACCGAACAACTAATTCCAGTGCTTTTAAGCTTTATTAAAATATGAACACACACACAAGCTATTTTTTTTTTGCCGAAAGCGACGTAGAAAATGGAAAACTGCATTAGAACTTTGCTTTTAAAAAATGCATAAGAACTACAGGCAGCATCAAAGTTTTAAAACAGCAAGGGGCGTTTTCGAAAACTTGATTTTTCTACCGTAAGTCAATTTTTCTTCATTAGCTAGCCTGATAAGTTTTAAAATGAGAAGGGAATAATATATAAGATAAGACATTGAAGAAACATTTTTTTATTCTTGAAAATTTTTACGATTTGTTACCGCAGGCTGCTTGAACCGTTATGACTTAGATGGCAGCACGTGTTCATCATTTAACAGCACGGTTAAAATACAAAATAAATTGAACTAAGCTCTTTTTTAAGCGTAGCTTTTCGAATGTAGTAAAAATAGGATAAGCTATTTGTTTTTTTGCAAAAAGAAGAAAAAATATATATTTTACCCTTCAAATTGAGGTAGTAATTTTTATATTTGTACAAAGAGTCAAAAACTCATTAGAAGAATATATATTTCAATATACGATTTATAATTTTTCTGAACAAAAAACAATTCTATTGTATAGTCTGAAATCTTAAACCTGTTACTTATATTTTCGCTTACATTATTCTTTAATTTTCTTACCAGAGCCAAAGTTTAAAAAGAAAAGAAAAAAACCGTACAATTCCGAAGTAATTTAGCACAAAGTCACTTCAAGTTTTCATATCGGCAAGGAGCGTTTCCTTCTCATTTATTCTAATTCCTTCATATTTGTTATTCACTGAATTAAGTGTTCATGTAATGCGTGATATTTCTCTAATTTTTTGTTGCAGTTTGTCCGGACGTGGGCCCGAACACGCATTCTCCTAGTTACGAAGAGAACGCTCTGCCGATCAAGCTATTCAGCTCTGTCGAGCATAGCGCAAATTAAATTTATAAGTTTATCCGAAAACCTCATTCTGGTTCTTTAAAACAGGTTTTTCGGCTGAAAAAAACAATTTTTAGACCGTGGGTCTATTTTTCGTCAGTAGCCAGCACCATAAGCTTTAAAATAAGGCGTAAATCAAAGAAATCGATCAAGAATTGAGGAAAATCTGGCGTAGAAACCAAAAACAGGCTACAGAAATAATATATAAGGATTGGTCTCTATGCATCAAAACTTTCTACATTTGAACCTATATATAATATTTTTGATCAATTTTTTATACGCACATTTTCTTACTTGTAAGTAATTTTAGCTGTTTTTCTTTAAAACATATTACTTAACTTATTACACATTTCGAATGTACGTGAGTATATCTTTCAAAAAAATTACCTACCACATTTATGATTGAGCAAACTCGTTGAATTGGACGTGTTTGAAACGAATGAGTTCAATGAACGGTGAAAAGAATGAACGTTCCTCTGAAGAACGGATCATTAAAAAGAACGACATCCCATCTCTAATTCGTATAAACGAACTTATAAAGTAATTTTTAAAGCATCAATTTTCAAAGTAATTTTAATATCTATTAATATTGCCAATTATGTTGTAGTATTATAAACGCATGCTATTAGTAGCTTATTGTATCTTATGAAACTGTGTTGAAGCCAAAATGAACGTACAGTCGGATCCCGCTACAACGCGATCCGACTTACGCGAAATGGCTATAACGCGAGTTTTTCATGAGTAATGAATTTTTTAGTGCGGACACAAATTTCTCGCCTGCAACATGAAAATTTTCGGAAAAGAGCGGCGGAGAGTTAGAATGGGCTTCGTTGACACTAAATATTGGTTTTGTGAATGGATTTTCATCCCTTTAGCATCACTGAAAGCAGAAGTTCACCCACTGTATTATACTGTAAAAACGATTCAGAAACGTTCCTGGGAAATAATGGGCAGCTGATGTGCCCAATATCTGCCAGTAACACATCTTGCAAATTCCAGGAACTTTTTCCGCTAAAATTCAGTAACCTTCTTGATATTATCCCGGAAGCCTCCTGAAAAATTCAGAAATCTTCCCGTTTAAAACCACTCTTGTCTGCGGAAATAATATCTTGACATCATTCTGACTTATCGAAGAAATTAAAAGAGCATTATTGCAAACATGGCCAAAGCTATGCCAGAATTGCAGGTAAGTAACGAGAATTTTACTTGCCTGCAAATCTTGCAAAGCAATGCAGTCCACACTTTTTCACTCCCTTTGGGAGCTTAATTAGCATGGACGTGCCGTAGTTGAAATAGAGTCGATACAGTTTATAAATACGCTCGGTTAATCTTTAAACTGGGAGCTAAAAATATTTTTCACAACAGTAAAAAGTCTGCATTCTTGCGACTTGTAGCAATTCAGGAAACTTTTTGCCAAGAATACTTAATTTTTCCAGGAAGTGGATAAAAACCATTAAAATCCCTAAACGTGACAGGGAAATACCCAGTAACGTTTCGGATTTTTTTTACAGTGTAGTCTAAACAACGCTTTGCTTTAGTTTATACAAATAACGCTCCGATTCTTAACTTTTTTTTTTTTTTCATTTTACATATGAACGTTGATAAATACATTCTGATCGCGCTGCATAAACCTTCTTCAGTTTTTAAATTATAAATATATTTACTACATCTATACTGTTAAGTGCTATAATAATGCTGTAGTGTACATACTGTAAGTACCCCATACTGCTTTATTTTAAGTTTATCTCCCCCATTAATCATTGATTTTGTGCTAAATTACAAAATTTTATGTCAAATAATAACGCTTTTTCTAAAATATAGAAAAAGTCGGTTCTTTGTAAAAGATACTGCAATATATAGTTAATAAATGGTTTGAAACAATATGAAAGGTGTTTACAAACGTCTGAAACAATTGGGTATGCTTATAAAAAATTACTAAACATACCTTGTTCCACAACGCGAAATTCCGACTTACGCGAGGTGTCTTGGAACGCATCCCTCGCGTAAGTCGGGACTCGACTGTACTTATTAGTTTTTGGATGCTTGTATATATTTTTACTCTTTTAAAGTTGTATATGTAACATAAAACTCTTAGGAAAATAAAGAGCTCAATATTTCATAAAAATAGGGGAGGGGGGCCCAAAGCGGGTAAGTCACTCAAAGCGGGTAATGCCTGCATATGCCCCCCCCCCTCCTCATGGTGTGTAAGCGGTAATGCATACGTATGTCGTGTTTACATAAACACCCCCGAGTTTTAATCAGTCCCAGAGCGAAGCAGCAGTGAAGTGGCATGGCGCAACCAGACTTAAAATTTAAAAAAATTATACATTTCTTTTGAAAAAATGAAGTTTTGTAACTTGTGATTATTCGAAGACAAGCTTATTTTTTAACTGTCAATAATATTACGTTATTCTGACACCGTCCACCTACAAACTACGATAGACATTTCGTTTGTTTCTTTTATAAATTTAAGGTTATAATTATTGAAATAAAAAACGTGCCTTCAGGCAAAGCGGGTATAGGATTGAATCACATATTTATTTATAATTTCTTGACTCGTGTGCTTAGATTTTCTATTTCAAAAGGATGAGTATAACTTTAAAAAGTTATTTTTTAGGATGGCAATTAATTAGTCTATTAATTTAATCTGTTATTTCTTTATGTTTTATTAGTGGACCCGTGCGGAACTCCGCACTGCGCTTCAACTTAGGGACCTACAGTATGACGCAATCCAGCGATTGTCGACAGTAAATGAGTGCACGTCCATTGTAATACCATTATCGCATATACATCGGATAGCCATCTACATTCAAATTAGTCTCCTCCTGAAAATTTTTCGGATAACCTTTAATACACTGGTCTTCCTTCATGCAGGGACCGTTTCGACTGATAACACCGCACCGTCCGTGTACCATGCATTCTTGAATCACTTGGAAAAGTTCTGGTTCAGTTTCTTCATTTGGAATTTCAGCACATATTAAAGAGTTAACATCTTTCGCGGAACGTAATTTATCTTCATCTGAAAGAATGAGCAGAATGTGCACATGCGGGAGTCCTCTTTTTTTGAAATTCAATCATCGAAACAAAACCAATCGCAACACCTAGTACATGGTTCTTTAAAATATCAACATTTAGTAAACGCTTGTAACTTGAGGTGAAAAACTCTGGAAACCAAATCAGGTCTGTGTTCAACTCGTTCGTATGGTTTTAATTGAGATGTAATATCCGGCCATTTCGGATTACAAGTAAATGAGACGAATAGGTCAGGTTTTCCTAAGTGGTCAACAATGGCCATTGCATCTTGGTAATTTTTAATCATATTGCGAGGGTTACCGATGTAGGTTGAGGGAAGAACAACAAGAATTCTCTCAACTTGTCCTCTTTGCTCAGCATCACTTTAGGAAGTCAATCAAACCTTTGTAATTTTCAGCTCTAAGTTCTTTTTGGTGTGATTGTATGAACGCTAACCTTGAACCTTCGACATTGACATAACTGTCAACAACATATTGTTGAAACAGTTTTTCTGAAGCTTGAAGTATACTAAAACCGTCTCGAACTGCTAAACGATAGCAATAATATTGTAACTGAGTTGTTGTTGTTGTTCTGAGTGCAGTAGCATGAACAGCAACATGTTGCCTACCAGCAGACCATCCAGAATCCCCGCTGTTAAATAGCAATAGATAGCACATTAGATCCGAGTGTGGATTCAAGTAAGGTATTTTAGTAAGTTGATCAGTGCCTTTCGAATACATAACAAAATCCACATTAGCTGGTGGTGTTCCGTCGTTAGATACAAAAACAGCAGCAATTTCACTGACAGTAGGAGCGTTGGACCTTCTATGGTGGAATGTATTGTTAGTAGTGAGTTGTAACTGCTTATTTGGTGCATTGTGTGCAAAACCTTTGACATATTTACAAAACTGTGCAAGCATTTATACGTATCAAGCATTGCTTGCAAGTTCGCCATTAATGATCTACGACAATTTTGATTGATTTCATTATCTGTCCGATGTTGCAACGCAGTGTCAAAATCTATAATAAACAGTCCAGCGTAAGTTGGTGTAGTTCCTATAGGAGGCTGCAAGTTCCCGACCATATGATACACCTGATCATGTAATTTGAAACAATATGGACCTCTTCCAGGAAGGTTGACAGATTCCACATTGACTGAAGCGAAGTCTAACGCATTGTTAAACTGTCTAACATTATCTAGGTAGTTCTTAGTAATGCCAACATTTAGCTCTATCAATGTTTTAAGCTCTTCACAAACCTGAATTGGTTCTAACCGAATTTTTCCTTTGTGACAACACAAGGTAATTGTATTTTCCCTAAACTCCCCTGGAAATAGCTTTGCAGCATAATGCACACACACTTTGTCCATATCTCCAACACTATGAGTTTGTACTTCATGTTCATGAAGGAAAAGACGTGCCGAACAATAAGTTTTTGGAAGCTTGTGCTGCTGCCTTCTTACATTGATGATTTGACGCAGGTTAAATAGATAAGGTGAAGGCACAGAGTTGTTTTGTTGCACAAAACGTAGGCTTCGAGCATTGAGTCCTTGTTCCCTGTGAAAACGCTCAGCCTGTCTTCGTTCTTGGAATCGAAGCTGCCGTTGTTCTTCACTCTGGGTAAGATATCTTCTGCGCTCTGTGACTCCTTCCAGTGATGCAGACCTCACTCTGACTAGTGGTCTCCCTCTCGGTCTGCTTGTAGGTACCCTGTTCCTTGGCATCGTTAAATCATTTTATCATTCGAATTACATTGCAAAAAATACGTATCATTGGTGCGATGATGAAAATACTATTAGTAGATTAAGAATATTGAAGAGATGAAAAGCACGTTTATTTCAGACACGCTAACGAACAGCAGGCAAGAACGCAACTGGCCACTCTCAGCTCGAGAGAGGCTTTTTATACACAGCTGAAGAATGTTCTAGAACAATGCAGATTAGGGTTTTTTACATATATTAACATACTTTTGACTTTCCTATAAACTTAAACAAAGCAAGGAAAGTAAAAGATGAATTATTCGAAAGTTGAACCTGGGGTCCCAACTCAGAACCTCTTTGTACACAGCCCAGCGCTTTAACCGTTCAGCCAACCGGGCGCTAGCTCACAGTGCAATTTACAAAAATATGAAAGTAGAAAGAGGCTGTGCACAAAGCACATGCATTTATTGAATGGATCTTGAAGAACGAGTTGTATATGTAAGAAACAATGCAAGTCAATTCTAGTTTTGCATTAAATGGAAGTTGAAAGCTTTTCAATGTTAATGAACCTGCATTGTGAATTAAGAATTTATCCAAGTATTGAGTATTCTGATTAACTGATGCAATGAGAAGTAAATGTAAGGGGTAATGTTTGTGTTTTATGTTCGTAACATAAAATATCAACAGTAGTTTCAAAAGTGCTTACACATAAGAAAAATCTGACGTGCCAGAAGCTTTGGTTAAATGGCTTCTTGGTGGATATTTTTGGTTATAATGAAGCATCCTTAAAGCTTTCTTTATTATAAGTTCTTTATCATATGTTCTGATGTGTTCTCGTTATAATTTCCCAAACAGGCTGCTTACACAGTTTTTTCTTAGATGGCAGAAAAGAAGCAGTTGAACCGAATCTGTTTTTAAGCGTTGTTTTTCCAACATAGCCCAAAAGTGACTGCTGTATATTTTTCGTCGAAAGTAGAAGAAAAAAAAGTGATATTTTACTTATGACGTTGAAAGTAATTTTTATGCTTTCCTTTACATTATAATAATTATTCTCAGGTTAACTGGGTAAAAAGTGAAATTTCAATTTGCGATAGTAATTTTTTATTTATACGAAACGTCAAAACCTGTCATTAGAAAAAAAAACTACATTTCAGTATTTAAAGAAAAATATTTTTTCTGCACAAAAAGGATTCTCGTAAAGAAATTGAATTTTTAGACCTGATGCTTCTTTTCCTGAATTCTGCTGAAGAAAAAGATACATTAAAACGAAAGTTTCCAGACCGGAATCGAACTTGCACCCTTCGCGTTATAAGCACGATGCCCCAACCACATGAGCAGTTGTATCTTTAGTTTCCAATGCCTTTCATGAATGTGATGTGTAATAAAAAAAACAGAAAAGCTAATTTTTAGACCGTGGGTCTTTTTTTTTTTTTTTTTTTTTTTTTTTTTTTTTTTTTTGTCATTAGACGACACGATATGCTTTAAAAGGAGGGTTTAATCATAGACTTTGATTAAGAACTGGCAGTGATTTCGCATAGCGACAAAAAACTGGCTACAGAAATAAAATAGATGATAAGGTATTGAAGAGAATTGTTTTCATTTTTGAAAATTTATAGAATTTGCCATAGCAGGCTGCTTGAACCATTCGGCTTAGAAGCCAGCACGTGCTTACCCTTTAACCGAACGGTTAAATAAAAAATCAATTGAACTAAGTGCTATTTTAATCGTAATTTTTCGAATGTAGTCAAAATGTGACTGCTTTTATTTTGCCGAAAGCAAAAGAAAGAAAAATTATATCTTACTCATGAAGTGGATGCTTTCTTTCTTTTTTTTTTTTTTTTGTTTTGTTTTCTTTCGTATTTTAATAAATATTCATAGCTTAACTAAATGGAAAGCTTAATTTCAATTAGGGGTAGTAAATTTTTTATTATTACAAAAGGTCGAAAACCGTCATTAAAAGAATCTGCATTTAAGCATGCAAAGAAAATTGTTTTTCATTGCAAAAAAGGATTCCCATGAAGTCTGAAATCCTAAACCTTCATCTAAAAACTGTACTTTTATTTTTGCTGACATTATGCTTTGTTTTTCTGAGCGGCACCAATGCTCAAAATTAAAATTTAAAAAAAAGAAAAAAAATCTTACAATTTAGAGTCAATTTAGCTACTGGTTGCATCAAGCTTTCGTAACAGCGAGGAGCGCTCCCGTCTGATTGATTTTATTGCCTTACTTGTGTTATTTATTGTATGTGAAGTGTACATATAATGAGTGATTTATTGGTCTACTTTTTCGATTCTGGCAGATTGTCCGGGGCAGACTCGAACGCTCTACCAATTGAGCTATTGAGATCTGCCGGTCACAGCGCAAGTTAAACTTATAAATTTAACCGAAAAACGCAATCCGGTGCTTTCAACCGGGGGTTTTCTGACAGAAAAAAAAATTTTAGACCGTGAGTCTATATTTCGTTATTAGCCTGCACGATAAGCATTAAAATGAGGGGTAAATCAAAGAAATTGATCAAGAATTGAGGAAGATCTAGCGTAGCGACAGAAAAACATGCTACAGAAATAATATATAAAGATAGATTAACTAAATAAAAAGCGTAATTTCAATTTGGGGTTGTGATTTCTTATTTGCACAAAGGTCAAAAATTGTCATTAGAAGAATCTACATTTCAGTATATATGATTTTTTTTTTTTTTTTTTTTGAACAAAAAGTTATTCCATTTTAGTCAGAAATCTTAAAACGGATACTTATATTCTTCGCTTACATGTAAGCATTATGCTTTAGTTTTCTGACCGGGGCCAGAACTTTAAAAACAAACAAAAAAGAAACGTACAATTTAGTCTCAATTTAGCTATAGGTTGCATCAAGTTTTCGTTCCACCAAGGAGCGTTTCAACCGCATTTATTTTATTACCTCACTTGGGTTATTTATTATTTTCACGTGTTACTGCTATTCCCGATATTTGTCTAACTTTCCTTTTCGATGCAGATCGTCCGGGCCGAGGACCGAATACTCGTTCTTGTGGTTACTAGTCGAACGCTCTGCCGATCGAGCTATTCAACTCTGTCGGTCTCAGTGCCAGTTAAACTTATAAATTTAACCGAAAACCTCAATCCGGTGCTTTAAAAAAGGTTTTTTTTTTTTTTTGACAGAAAATTTTTTTTCAACCGCGGGGGTCTATTTTTCCTCATTAGCCAGCAGGATAAGCTTTAAAATGAGGGGTAATACAAAGAAATCGATCAAAAAATGAGGAAGATCTCGCGTAGAAACAAAAAAACAGACTACAGAAATAATGTATAAGGATAAGGTATTGAAGAGAAGTGTTTTTATTTTTTAAAATTTTCACAATTTGTTATCGCAGGCTGCTTGAACATTTATGGCTTAGATGGCAGCACGTGTTCATCATTTAACAGCACGGTTAAAATACAAAATAATTTGAACTAAGTTCTTTTTTAAGCGTAGCTTTTCAAATGCAGTAAAAATGTGATAGGCTATTTGTTTTTTTGCAAAAAGAAGAAAAAATATATATTTTACCCATCAAATTGAGGTACTAATATTTTTTATCTGTACAAAGAGTCAAAAACTCATTAGAAGAATCTATATTTCAATATACGATTTATTATTTTTTTCTGAACAAAAAACAGTTCCATTGTAGTCTGAAATGTTAAACCTGATACTTATATTTTCGCTTACATTATGCTTTAATTTTCTTACCGGAGCCAAAGCTTTAAAAAAAAAAGCCGTAAAGTTAAGAATCAACTTAGCTCCATGTTGAATAAATTCTTCAGAACAGCAAGGAGTGTTTCCATATCAACTCTTCTATTCCCTCATGTTTGTTATTCATTGTTATTATGTGTTCATGTAATGCGCGATATTCCTTTAGTTTTGTGATGCAGATTGTCTGGACATGGACCCGAATACTCATTCTTCTGGTTACCAGTCGAACGCTATGCCGATCGAGCTATTCAGCTCTGTCGGTCACAGTGCAAGTTAAAGTTATAAATTTAACCGGAAAAATCATTCTGGTTTTTTATATATAAAACAGGTTTTTTTTGACAGAAAAAACAATTTTTAGACCGTGGGTCCATTTTTCGTCAGTAGCTTGCACGATAAGCTTTAAAATAAGGTGTAAATCAAAGAAATAGATCAAGAATTGAGGAAGATCTCGCGTAGAAACAAAAAACAGGCTACAGAAATAATATATGAGGATAAACAAATGTGCTGACAATTGTTTTATAGTTTTTTATACAAGGGCAGGTAGTTAGTCAACTATTTTAATCATTTATAACTTCATATTTGATTGGCAAATGTACCAAACCACAATTAGTTAAGCTTACGTGCTAAAGGGTTCCCTGGTAGGGCAAAGTGGGTTTTTCAAATGTTTGTAAAGTTTGATAATAAATAAATATTGAGTTTGAGAGATAATACAAAAATCACACACTTTTTATTTTGAAGTTTGAGAACCCTGTTAGGAAATAAAACCGAAATTGTTGCGATAAAAATCCAAAAAACTACAATTTTCGTGCGTTCTTCGAAAACCTACTCGTTTTGGGTCACCCTCCCCTATTTAGAACAATTTATTCAACTTTTTTACCAGAAGTTTTGGTATACAATCATTTTGTGCACTCGTATATTTTTTTGAAATCAATATAGTTTTCCACTGGGCGGCAGAATGTTAGTTTGTCGCAACCTTTTTGTCGATCTGTAAAATCTGATAATTGATAATCCTTATATATATATATATATATATATATATATATATATATATATATATATATATATATATATATATATATATATATATATATATATATATATATATATATATATATATATATATATATATATATATATATATATATATATATATATATATATATATATATATATATATATATATATATATATATATATATATATATATGTATATATAATAGCGAATGATCGAGTAACGCTCCTGGCGTCACCAACAATGAAACTCGCGTCACGGCATGATAATTTGATAATATGTTTTGGTGATGTTTGACGTGCAGGGAAATTTACCCTTGCATATCTTAACCACTGCATGTACCCCTGCTTTTGACAAGGCTGGACTGGATCCGGTAACGTAACTGTTTTACTCATAAAACTATAATTTTAGGAGAATGAAGAAACGAATTAACGCCCGCTACTGGATTAATTCACCGGAGTTATCTAACAGGAACTATCAAAATATCACCGAACAGTCAATTGCTTCGTTCAAATGTAGAAACAATTTTTCACCCGTCATACGTTGACGGGCGATTTTCTACTTTGTCAATACTTTTTTCCCATCAAAAAGTTTTTGACCTCATCGGAATGAAAGGGTAACATTTACAATAATTTTATTTATAACTTTTGCCCATCAAAAACTATTAATATTTAAATTATAATTTGAATGGAAACAAAAATAAAAGTTGCCGTGCACAATATGTATTGGGTTCGCGCTTTGTCTTTCCAATCACACAGCTATTTGCCCTTTCTTTATTAATATGGGATTACTCAAAAATAGGAACAAACGAATTAGAATGTTTCTAACTTATCTGTGCTAGAAGGAGCAACGGTCAACGTTTGAATTTGCCAATGAGAGCAGGATACATTAGTTTTGTTTCAGGAAAGCAGTGTGTTGATGAAAGAGTATGTTCATACTTATGTATAAGCAAATAATAAAAATGGGTTTTTGCTTTATTAAAAATAGTTTATTAACTCTCCATAGTTCCACGAAAATGAGTATTGTTTCCTTAAACTATTAGCGGGTACCGGAATGCAGCTTTTTATTTTAACTTTACTGAATTAAAAGAAAGTAAAACTTATAATAGAAATATTAAATAGTTTTTTATTTTTCCGATCTTTTATTTAGTTTGCTAAATGCTTTTTTCTTTTAGTTGTTGTAATGATGGAATAACTAGAACAGCAATTGGCAGAGGTCGGGGTCACGGGCGACGAAGGACAGATGCTGATGACGACATACGTCCTGGTGTGCAGTACAAAATAGGTAAACATTTTCTTACTTTGAAGAGACTTTGTTTGATCGAATACGTAAACCAATTTTAATTGAACACTGTGCCTTTTAAATTTAAAACAATTTCTGAACTACGCATTCAATGGCGTAGCAACAGCAAAATTGAGGATGAGCGAAGAAATTTTGCGAAGTCCCCCCCCCTCCGCCCCTCTTTGATTTTGAGGTAAATTTTAGTTAATTTTTTTTCATTAATTCTATGTAACACACAAAACTTCTTGCACTTCGCTGTCAATCAGAAAATTAAAAATATTACAACATTTAAAAATATATCTAAAACATTAAAATATATAATGTGAAGTAAATACATATATTTTGGAGCAGACATTTTCGGTGCACTCATTTTGGGGTGATTTGGGGATCCACCATCAGAATTTTTTTGAAAGTAAAATTTTAAAACACGATTGTTTTCCATCAGTGGTAACTTTAGGAGCCTGTCATTTTTTCGAATTGAAACTCCCAAAATACGTAATGTAATGTGAGAAAATCATCGAGGAAAATAGGGGGGCTGAAATTCGGAGCTCACCCCCGGAAATACTGTGAAGTTAAGTCCTAATGACAAAATCTTCGAGATCTTATTGCTGTTGGTTGAAGGTGAGGATTCGGGAGTGTACCTCCAAAATTTTTTCGAAATTGTAGTTCTAAAACCAAATTTAGACGATTAGGGGGAATGAAGGTTCTAGGTTGCTATCCTCCGCGGCATCCTAGTTTCCGAGACTGAAGTCTTAAAAAAGTCATTGCTATAGTATGCTATCGTATAAAAAGTTTAAACGATCTTTAATGATGTTAAGAGGATTGGAAAGTGCTCCCATAAAGAAGTTTCGACACTGAAAGATTAAAAATGCAACTGCTGCCATCTTTGGTAACGTTAGAGGCCTTGCAATTATTAAAAATTGACGCTCCAAAAAAACATTTTTTGACCATCTTCAGTGATTTTAGGGAAAGAGGAGCTTAGAGGCCTTCTTCCGGAAAGTCAAATTTTGGCCAGTCGCTAACAATAAGGGGAACAGTGCCGTATCTATGGCGTCTAGCGCTCCCAGCGAACTTTAGGGATTCCCGCTCTCCCCCCCCCCCCCATTGCTCTATTTCATAGTAATTCATTAAAATCAGCAACATTTGCAAATTCATAATGAGACTTAAATTATGTTCGGTATTATGTTAATCATAATCAAAGACAGGATACATTTTTCATTTCTATTTATAACATTGCAATTTTTAGCTTACTTTTTTCAAAACTGCATAAATTTGAATTTGTTGCTTTAAAACTCTAGAAGAATATGTATAACACATATACTAAAAGAAAGAAGAAACAATTGTGAAAGAAAATATAAGCACAACAGTATCTTATTGGAAAATCAATGCAAATATATATAAAAAGTAAATTTTTCTTGAGGTCCTACTTCAGGCGTCAAACGTTCAGAAGTCAAAATCTGTTGAGGTGACGGTTTGGTGGAAACTCAATTTTTTTTTCAATCATGCGTAATAAATACACTACAGTACATATATTATGTACAGAGAGAGAGAAAGAAAGGCATCCTGTTTTTTTTCGGGGGGGTTGGGAGGGAGGGATTCATTACTGAAATGAGAACACACTAATCGGCAAAATAGCTTTATATATGCCAAATATATGCCGCATGAAAGAAAGGCACATCGTGTTTGGCCGATGTAGGAACTTGTTAAATTTAGTAAGTACTAACTAAATTTTCTATAGTAAAAGCATTATTTCCTATACTTATGTTTGGTACATTTAGTAAGTACTTACTTAGGCCAAACGTACAAAATGACTTGAATATCGGAATGTTGTAGTAACGGAATGTTGAAATTAAGCATTAACTAACATTCAATTTTGTATGTACATTTTATTTATCTAAGCTTTAACTATAGTTTTTAATCAATGACTTCTCACAAAATATACTAAATAAATCGATAAGCTATAAAACGGAATTTTACAAATAAGGTGGATAACATTGATTTCGAACTATTGTTTCGATTATTTTAAATTATTAAAATTGAAAATTACCTTCGTACTAATTTGTTCACAATATTTTTGGTAAAACTGTATTTTGCTAACACGAATAGATTTGACGGTTTTTCCACTCGTGAGCGGGTGACATGTAGTTGCCCATGGGAGAAAAGCCTATTTTCCAAATTCAAACCGAAATTGTTTGCCTTGAAATTTATTTTTGGTTATCGCGAAAACTAATCGAGGCGGAAAATGAAGCCTTCTAAACTATATTCGAGATTCTGACGATATTAATGGAATGCATGGCAGCAGGATGATTTCTCATTTCAATTTCCCCGTCAAAATTGTTGCTTCGTGAACATTTCCGGTGATCCTATTGATAACTATACGTGTATATTTTCAAAATCTAGATGGGTTTAAATTTTCGAGAAGATTAATCGGTGAACCAATTTTTAACTGGAGACTGTGTGGTGTCATTTCTGGTACAGTCATAGAAAAAAAACGAAACACTCGATCGTATTCAAAGACTATTGACACTAGAGACACGTGTAAGGTGGTATTGCTTCAGGAATAAAAAGTTCTGCATAATTATGTCAAAAAAATTCTGTTAAGGGGTCGTCTTCATATTAAAACGAGCATCAACTTCAAATTTTTCAATGAGAACCCCCATTTTTTATCACATATTTGTGATCAGCATCCTTTTTTAACTTTGTATACAACGAATGATTAATAAGCCAGAAGAAGCTACTAAAAGTCACGGAACTGTACTTGATAGTCTTTGCAAGTTTTTTAGATAACATACAATGCAAAAATTTCGTTGCTTATTATAGCTACCATAAGCCAATCGTTACTTTTATAGTATTAAAAAAAAATAATAATTTAATCCTTTGAAAGTTATGCCGAGCGTCCCGTGACGCACATTTTTTTTTTTTTCTCTCTCTCTTCTTGATGATCAGATTTTCAAGTACTAAATGTCAAATTTAGTAAAGGCGCAAATAAAATCCACTGACAAATTCGTCCCATTAATGCATTGAGTGATGAAATTAGACACAGATACTAGGGCTCGACCGATGGCATTTTTTGGCCGATGTCGATTGTTGGTCGATTTTTCAAAGATGGCCGATGGCCGATTGTTTTTCCCCTAATGGCTAATGGCAGATGCCAATGGCCGATGGCAAGGAAAAAAAATGGAACGAAAATAAATTGCTAAGATTGTCAGGGATTTGAAGGATCATTTTTTCATTTCACTTTACTTCCTTGCTACGAATAGGGAATTGTAATCATTAAAAAAAAATCACATTTCGACCTAAATTTCTCTTTTACGATCACCCAGTTTGAAGTTCACAAGTTTTTTCGGAACATCTGTACATGCATATGTACAGTCATAGAAAAAAAAAACGAAACACTTTTAATTATTCGGCTATTATACATGCTAGAAAAGAAAGAAAGATGTCATCCGACTTGGTTTAAAGTCTTCTTTAAAACTACGTAGGTAAAATTTTGATGAGGGCCCATATACAAAGCAAAATGAGCACCAACTCTTGATTTTCAAATGGGAACCCCTAATTTTTGCTACATAATTATATTTAGACAGCAAAATATAGCCAGGATACGAAATTTCACTGCATTCCGTGCAGTAGAACAGAAGTTATTAACGAAAAACGTTTTAGGGACCGTCACCACATTGAAAACACTTCTTTCAAGGTCACGGCTCATCAAGTAACGGAATGTAAACAAAGGAAAGATCGAGATTATCCAGCTCAATTCATGATTTTTTGAAGTTCTCTTTTTTTCCGTAATCCGATACATTTTAGCCGATTATGTTGCGGCAAAAAGCGATTTACGATCGAATTTTATTTATTTATTTATTTTTTATTTTTTTTTTTTTTTGAAAAAAAAAAGTAAAAATATTTACTGATTTTTGTCTATCTGGATTAACCTAAGAAAGACGGATGGGGTTTTGCTGGTCCATCGTATAGATCGTTGTTTAGTAAATCGAATAATGACAAATTAAAAGTAATGGAACTTTTTGCCTTTTTTAATATGAACATATTGGATTGCTTATATAATCATTCAGCAAATTAGCCTCATAGAAATGTAAATATCCAACGTTATACCTAGAAACATGATGTGAATATGTTTGATATATGTATTGCACCTATGTTAAAGGTTTATTTTGGAATGAATAGAAAGTCTTTTGATGTAAAATGGAATTGCGCGTTTTTAATTTCGCAGAACATCGGCAGAAGTTTGGGTCATCTCACACAAAAATATAAAAAATATACCGCACTACGTGGGAAGACGCAGCATTAAACAGATTGGAGACTCGAGCGAAGCAAGGTCAATTTATTCCGTGAAAATTTGCTCTAAATACATAAAATGAACGAAGTATCAATTTAAAAAATAAAACAGAAACAGGAGAATATAAATACCCGTTGATGAGCAAACCGTTCATACTCGAACTTTATTTGGGAAAAATTTGGTTATTTGAATTAACCCAGTGGACAAACACAGTAATTGTTCTAGAGGCTTTTTTGTGATCAAAAAAAGAGAATTTGTTTCAAATCCTAATTTATGCGAAAGATCATAATGCGTGGTATTATTAAAAAGCCATAACACAACCGGCGCGGCGGTTTTAGTTAAATATGTAAGGGCTTTTAAAAGCAATTTAGGAAAGTAATTTCCCGATGCTGTTTCTAGCAACGAGATTCGAGATGGTCCAACCCGTAATTTAAAAAGACAAAAGTTATTTTAGCTTAAACTAAAGTGAACCGAAATCTGACTTCTTGTCATTTCTCCGATTTTATAACATTACAAACAAAACTTAGCATTATTTGATTTTGTTTCGCGCACTATATACCTGCAAACTAACATTTGCTATAGGACCAGGCATTAAGCTGGCGCACGTATAGCAATATTATGCGCAACATTTCCGACAGGCGGGTTGCTCTATCCAGAAGCTACAATTTCGACCTCGCTGTAAATTTTGCAGATTGAAAACGAAACTAATCATGCGGGATGCAGAAGTCACCTTATTGAAGCTGAGAGTGCGAATTAACTGGTAGATAAAGTAAATTTATCTGCTGTATGTTTACGGCATCTCACTGATGAGAAAAATTTTCTTCATCCACCAGTTTTTAGGCACTCTCAGCTTCAATGACATGACACCTGCTTCGTTGTTCGGTTAAATCTGGTTCAGGGTTGCTGTGCTTATTATTAGGACCCACAGGAGCCATCGAATGGGATAAACAAACCGCAAGTACATCGCTGAGAAGACGCGGGTCACATTCAGCCCGCGAATTTGGTCCATGTGGCCCGTTGTATCTTCAAAGAATAAGAACAGAAAGTAGAATTAGTTCCAGTGTCATAAAGTTGGAACCGAATATTCAGATAATGGATTCTGAAAAACATGCATTTAATAAAATAGGCAAGCATTAGTTGATCACAATAATTTTTTTCACTTTCTTTCTTTGACGATATTTTTCCATGTTGTTCGACAGGGAAGAAAATAATTTGAAATTTTATCTTTGTCTTGCAAGAATGATTTTAATGTGAAATGCACGGACAGAGAAAGTAAATAGAAAAATAGTATTTAAATTATAATTAAGAATAGACAAAAACTCAATCTAACACGCAAATTAATGTTTTGTTAAATCTTTGACGAAGTCAAAAAAAAAGTTCACAATTAGCCACAACTACTACTTTTGTGCAGAATACTCCTCTACTACATACTAACGCATGGAAAATTATTCAAGCACTATCCAAAAAAAAAAAATTAATTCCTAAAAACCAGTAAACTTATCTAAGAGCAAATATTACCTATTGACCCATCTGGATACTGTTAAAGGCAAAACTTCACACTGTCTGCTATTTTTCGAATACTTTTTCCCGATTTAGACTAGGCAATAATTTTTCCTTTTAATAAATTATCTCCGGGAAGAGTCATTAATTCTACACTGTCTATTGCAACATGACTAGCAAGACAATGAGGTTTTGTTGTATGTTTCTGTGAAAAAGATGTGCATGCTAATTTTTTTGAGCAATCACGATTGCTTATTGCTTTTATTTGACTGTTTTGATGTGCTATCATTTTATTTTCCATACCAGCACCCTCTGCAGCACCATCGTCGGCCGGCAGCTTCACGATGCTGCTCCTCTGGCGAAAACCGTCTCCAGGTTGCGTCAATATCCTACACATACACACGCATACATACACACACCTACACACACACACACGCATACATACACACACCTACACACACATACACATACACACACATACATACACTCGTGCCTGCACAGACACAAACACACATGCCTTACATGCACACACACACGAACGCCTACACACACGCGCGTACACACACATACGAACGCCTACACGAACACTCGCGTACACACACACACACGAACGCCTACACGCAAACGCGCGTACACACACAGCACTGCATACACAATACGCACGCACATGCATACATACACACACACGCACCCACACACATGCGCCTACACAAACACACACACACACGCTCGTGATTGCGAAAAACATTATTTAAATTCAAGATGCCAAAAATTCAAATATATATATATATATATATATATATATATATATATATATATATATTTTTTTTTTTTTTTGAGCAATCATGATTGCTTATTGCTTTCATTTGACTGTTTTGATGTCCTTTGATTTGATTTTCCCACCGCCACCCTCTGCAGCATCACCGTCGACCGGGTCCTCACGATGCTGGTTGCATCCATGTCCTACACACATGCGCATACATACACAACTACACACACACGCCTACATACACACACTCGTGATTGCGAAAAACATAATTTGAATTCAAGATGTCAAAATTCAAAATATTTTTTTTTTTTTTTTTTTTTTTTTTTGAGTTATTGTTTTACAAAAGGCAATGGCTAAACGCAGAAAGAAAGAAAAAAAAAACAGAAGTATTTTAAGTGTAGCTTTTAATTTAAAAAGTTCTATAAAATATTCTTTTATTAGACAATGAAAGAGTGTTTCGCATTATTTACACATTGACGTCTGAACGATATCCACAAAAAACTGACGGTTGCAATATTGTGTTGTTCCTCTGCAGAGACAGCGAATAAATTTATGCATTTAAAAAATTCATTGACGTAATTCTAATGTAGAAAAACCACGTTATAATTGGTTTGCTTATTTTGTTGAACAATTTTTTTCTTTTTTTACGAAGAAACCAACTTTTATAATTTCTGTTTTAAAAAAGTATACGGTCCCCTAAAGTAGGAAAAAAATGAATTTTTAAGCATAGCACAAAAACTACTGAATATTTTGAGCTCAAATTTTGGATTCCTATAAAAACCCTCTTCTAGATTGTTTTTCTGTTAAAATTTAATATGGTTTCAGATCATATTTTTTTCAAAAAATGTTAAAATAATTCATAAAAAAACTAAAATTACATTTTAGGTGTTGTAAATTATGTTTTTTTTATTGGGTCAATTCATATTTTGATATAAAAAAAAATCTTTGCCGTGCCTAATCTAGTTTTTTGTGTTATGAGTAAAAATATCAAAATACGTTTTAACATTACGAGAGGAATTTTTCAAAACTCGATTCTGAAGTAACGGCTGGATCGAATTAAACGAAACTTTGTATACAAAGTTAAAAAAGGATGCTGATCACAAATATGTGATGAAAAAAGGGGGTTCTCATTGAAAAATTTGAAGTTGATGCTCGTTTTAATATGAAGACGACCCCTTAACAACAATTTTTTACCATAATTATGTAGAACTTTTTATTCCTAAAACAATGACACCTTACACGTGTCTCTAGTGTCAATAGTCTTTGAATACGATCGAGTGTTTCGTTTTTTTTTTTCTATGACTGTACCTAAGAACATATAGATGACCGAAATATCCATTTTGAACATCTCTTCAGTTAATTATCGCAAGTTCTCGTGTGATGTCTTCATGCGCGTCAACTTGCGTCACTCAAAAACGTTATGAAATAGTAAGTTGAAAACTCATACGTATGTAATATGATCTAAAAGTTCCAGGACAAGCTGTATAAAACCTTACCCTCAATAGTTCACATAACCGAAGCACAGCTATCTACAAAATAGTCACTTTGAGCGACTATGCACTTCTACCAACGTTCGTATAGCTTTTAGAAGCACTCCTGGAAACCATTTTTCGCAACCAGCTGTAAGGCCTCTTGCGCTGCTGCTTTAACTTCATCATGGAGAAGAAGGCGACTTCCATGTTGAGGATGCACGCTTCGATTGGTCAATACTCTGATATGACAAACAAATAACATAACGTTTCGTCGGACTTAGCTCCGTGTGACTTTTACCGATTCCCAGCAAAAAAAAAAAAAAGGAACATTTACAGGGACGCCGCTTTCTTTCGTCAGATGAGGATAAAGCTGCATCACAGGAGGTTTCGAAAAATGGCTTCCAGGAGTGTTTTTAAAAGTTATATGGGGGGGGGGGACATTGGCAGAAGTATAGTCGCTCAAGGTGACCCTTTGAAGGTAGATGTGCTTCAGTAATATGAACTATTCTGGGTAAGGTTTTATACAGCTTCTCCCCGAAATTCTGGATCGTACTACGTACAATCTGTATAGGTTAATCAAAGAAAAGCCAAATAAAAATAAAAAGCAGCTTTGAAATTGATCTCCTCAGCATTGGAAATCTCAAAGTAACAGGTCAGGCACCAGTTCTACAAATATACTGGATCCAACAGGTCACACAGGTGACATAAAAAAAAAGCCTAGGTGACAAAGTTGTTTTAGAGCAAGACTCTTTCAGAAGGTTTTTCCTATTAACTCGGATAAATAATTTGTCGGTAGCCTACAATTTTTTTCTGACTACCAAGAGTTCACAATTTTTGTCGGACTCTGCACATGCACTGTACGTGTATATACTATATTATTTATACATGCATATTTATGTATGCATATGTAACACATCATGTTTTGTACTCACAATTTGATATTCGCAGCAAATTTCCCGACAGCATCTGAAATGTCAAAGAAATTGCTTAGAATAATATGATTCAAAGTTCTCAAAATAACTTTGTTTTCAAATGAAGAATACTAGTTTTTTATTCATTTCCTTAAAAAAAAAATTATACTCATTTATACAGATAACAAGCATTAAACGCTTGGAAGAGGGAGGGGGGAACAATATATAAAATTGTTTTCTTGAAAACCAAGTAGTTTATTAAACCTAGATGCTTAAATTTGTTTATTGAAATCTAATCAATTACAAGAAGCATGTTTTTATAGACATAGTTGTTATTCATATAATTTAAAATAAATTTAAAAAAACAATAGTATTTTCAGCAATAAGCAATATCTTTTCATTAACTTTAGATGTAAGCAGTAAAAGAATTTTCGGAAGTAGATATATTCATTAAATAAAATAATAATTCATTAAATAATTTCATAAAATAATCAAGACTCACTGCTGTCATATGTTACAATTACTTCGTAATTAGAGGAACTGTTATAAAATAGCTTCTTGGCAAACAAATTTTGATTTAATTTTGAAAGCTTGTCACGATGTTTTCAAGTTTAAAAAAAGCTTGAATGTTCGAACTAGATAAAAACTTAATTTTAAGCAGCAACCATCGTTACAGAAAAAGTATTACAGTCATAAAAGTATTTATTTGTAATAAAAAATATAACACTCCCGTACAATCGACTGTGGATGAATATAGCAAAATATTTGTCATCGGCGATAGCGATTTCTGGCCGCTATTTCGTCTGCCATTGCTGCAAGATAAACAAATAAACTCGAATCCAACCACTCGGATGTGTCACGTGGTTAAAAACGTTCGAATCGTTTCAGTTGAAGCCGGAGTTGCTGCTTTTGATCGAAGCGTTCCATGGAAAAGGGGAAAATGTTCGAAAAATGTTTCAGTTGAATCTGCCCCTTAATTATCGCAAGTTCTCGTGTGATGTCTTCATGCGCTTCAACTTGCGTCACTCAAAAACGTTATGAAATAGTAAGTTGAAAACTCATACGTATGTAATATGATCTAAAAGTTCCAGGACAAGCTGTATAAAACCTTACCCTCAATAGTTCACATAACCGAAGCACAGCTATCTACAAAATAGTCACTTTGAGCGACTATGCACTTCTACCAACGTTCGTATAGCTTTTAGAAGCACTCCTGGAAACCATTTTTCGCAACCAGCTGTAAGGCCTCTTGCGCTGCTGCTTTAACTTCATCATGGAGAAGAAGGCGACTTCCATGTTGAGGATGCACGCTTCGATTGGTCAATACTCTGATATGACAAACAAATAACATAACGTTTCGTCGGACTTAGCTCCGTGTGACTTTTACCGATTCCCAGCAAAAAAAAAAAAGGAACATTTACAGGGACGCCGCTTTCTTTCGTCAGATGAAGATAAAGCTGCATCACCGGAGGTTGCAAAAAATGGCTTCCAGGAGTGTTTTTAAAAGTTATATGGGGGGGGGGGGTGGACATTGGCAGAAGTATAGTCGCTCAAGGTGACCCTTTGAAGGTAGATGTGCTTCAGTAATATGAACTATTCTGGGTAAGGTTTTATACAGCTTCTCCCCGAAATTTTGGATCGTACTACGTACAATCTGTATAGGGTGTAGTTATGCTTCTCCTTTTTTGACTGCTGTATGATGAAAAAGAAAGAACAACAGCAAAAAAAAAGGAAGGAAAACAAAGACACTGTTTAATAATGAATTGATTTTTTTTAATTGAACGTATAACTAAGATTTCAGTAATAATGTAATAATATATGGATTTTGGTACACTATACATAGTTGAAAAACATTAAATTATGTTGTTTAATCATTCAAAACAAATTTAAGAATGAAAAACAACAACGAAACCGTCAGCAAATTACACGTAGACATTTTTTAGACATCAAATTAAACAAAAAGCGTAACAGATAAATTACAATATTAAACCATAATGAAATAGTTATACTTATTTAAAATTTATGAATAGAAATGTTAGTATTTTTCATAACATCTATAACTGTGGCATAACTTTTTGCTGAAAAAAGAAATAGCTGTGAAAAGAGCGAAGTTCTTAAAATGCCGCTACAGTGATCAAAGTCGATAATTATACGAAGTTAATAATAACTTAATACACACTGTAAAAAATCTCCGAAACATTACTGGTTATTTTCGTGGAACGTCTCGGATTTCACACGTTTTCACCTATTTCCCCGTAGAAACAAGTATCTTCACAAAAATGTTTCCTGAATCAACTTTTCACTGTTGTGGAAAATATTTTTAGCAACCAGTTTAAAGATTGAATGAGCGTGTTTAATAAGTGTATCGGCCTAAGGTTGCTTACGGGCTGGCCATATAGACTAAGCTCCCAATGAGAGCGAAAAAAGTCAATGGATATGCTTGGTTCCCTCTTGACACTTTGATTGACTTTTTTCGCTCTCATTGGGAGCTTAGTCTATATGGACAGCCCGTAAGCAACCTTAGGCCGATACACTTATTAAACACGCTCATTCAATCTTTAAACTGGTTGCTAAAATTATTTTCCACAACCGTGAAAAGTCGATTCAGGAAACTTTTTTGTGAAGATACTTGTTTCTACGGGGAAATAGGTGAAAACGTGTGAAATCCCGAGACGTTCCACGGAAATAACCAGTAATGTTTCGGAGTTTTTTTACAGTGTAGAGGTCCCGTAGGAGTTACAAAAATGCTTGTGATAAAGGTTTTACAAGTTCTGTGATAGAGGAAAAGGGCCCTTAATGTATTTCGACGGGCCCCAAACTCCACCAAAGCGATACGGAAAAGACTGCATTACTGTGATTCATATTACAAATATCGAAAAATTAAAAATTACCGTCAGTTCAACGAGAATCTATCAAAATGTCACAAAAACCGGGTTCGTCATCTCATATTTGTTTCCATGTTTGTTTCCAATTCGGCAATATATCGCCAAATGATCGTCAAAGACGCTATATTAGTTTTGCATGGAAATAGGTAATTAATAGCCACAAAAATAAATGAGTAAATATTCCTTTTAGAATACCCGATTGAAAACAAAAAGAGAATTGCACAACTGGTACGCAGACCTCACATACGAAATTTTAACCTTCTACAGCTTATCATTTTTGAGTTATGACTTATGAGAGATACATACGTAAGTACATCCAACCACCAAAAACAACGCAGTAATTAACATGTCAGTACCTGAATGCAGTATTAAAAACTCTTTCAGGGGTGACTAAAATAGAAATTCTTACTGAAATTTAAGTAAAAAAAATTATATGAAAACAATAACTCCCTTTACTTCGTATTAAAAAGCAAAATAGCAAAGATCCTTTTTTTTTTTTTTTTTTTCGAAAACATGGGCCAATTCCATCGACTTTTCGATGTTTTTTTTAAGGCCGATGGGCCGATGTTTCCCGCAAGTAAGCATCGGCCGCCGATGCCGATGCCGATGGCTAAATTGTTGAACCATCGGTGCCGATGCATCGGTCGAGTCCTAACAGATACTTTCTTTGAATAAACTACCTTTTTTTTCAATGAACGATGATTTCTCTGACTATCTAAAAGATGGTGGGTAATAGCAATTTGGACTCAATATTTTTCAAAATTCTGAAATAAATTTCATATCTTGAGTTTCATTTAATCGATTTAGTTCCAATTTCTTTTATAAAAACTGTCCTGTAAGAAAATTTTTAAAAAAATTCACTTTTCAAAGTGAAATTCAATTATTATTAAATGGAATGTAATACATAATCATTAAAACTATTTTAACAATAAATTATCTTCGAGCGGAGGATGGTCAGTGCTGGAAAGAATATTTTGACTTGCAATTGGTTTAGTTCTTGCGATAGGAAAAATATTGTCAAAAATGAAAAATAACAGCATAACTTACGAAGTTTCAACCTTTCTCCTAACTAAACTGTTGAAACCTTGGTTTATAAATTGTGCTCCCGCCTCTCTCTGCTTTAAAAAAAAATTAGTATGTTTTTAGAAAAAGTACTTTAACTGTAAGTTTCGTGAGGTAGTTCAGGCATAAGTGGAGCTTATTAATTGCATATTGAAAGAGTACTTTTTGAACCTTGAAGCAAGACGCTTAGCGTGTGAAAATTGATGATTAGGTCGATAAAATTTTATTCTGGGTAACATAGTTTCCTTTGGTTTGCTTTGAAATGGACATTCATATACGTCAGAGGAAACTAATTAAATTAATCTATTTTATGCTATGACATGGAAAGTTTAGTTCACCTATTAATTGCTCTAAAACTTGTTGCTGTTTTATCCATACTTAATTGGAACCACTTTTCTTGAATGCTTAAATTATTGCATTTGCTTTATTTTATTTGTTTCTAACTGTAAGATTTCTTTTTTTTTTTCTTTTTTTGTAAAAAAAGATTTTTTGTATTAAAATGAAGATGACAGATAACAATTATAGAAAGTTAAAAGGCATACCTGTTACGTAGTGATGTCTATATCTAAGCTATATATTTAAAAAAAGTCTCGGATTTATTTCAATTATATTCAATAATGCAAATATCTTTAAATAAAACACTAGCTCATAGACATTTTTGGTTCTAATTGAGTAATTCTACTTTGAAATCCAGAGTACTGTATAAAAAGTTAAACTGTCCTAATAGTCCAGTCATATTATACCAAAAAAAAGGGCTGAAATCGCAAAGCACGGTGCAGTTCTGATTTTTTAATATGTTAATTTGGTCAATTAGGGTAGTAAAAATCTAAGTTTGCAGTTATCAAAAACCTGTGCTCTCTGCGTTATTCAGGAAAAACTGCGAAATTTTCGTACTTTTTGTAGTTTTTCATTTATAACTCCTAAGCTGCCCAAATTTTGATCCTAATTTTGAATACCCGTTTTAAAACACATTAAAATTTAAACAATTTAAGTTCAAGTGACGTTCTGTACGACCAATTGTTTAGGAAATATCGTATTGCCAAAAAGGGCAATTTTTGGCGAAAATTTGAAAAAAAAACTGGATATACTGATAGAGTAAATTTAATTGACTTTCATTTCAGCCAAAAACGACAACTGTAGATTCAATAGTTCTTTTACAATCGCGAAACAAACAAATAATTGGAAATTCGATTTTTTAAGAAATGAAGCAAAATACTTTTCAAGACAATATGGAAGATCCTATTCTAAAAAAGGAGGGGGGGGGCAAAGAATGATACAATAAGACTCTAATGCGTGTTTATATGAGTATGTGTGCTGGCAAAGCACGGCAGTTATAGAGAACTTAAATAGGTCTATAATTAACAGCCCTATGCAAGTAACGCAAGCATTCCTTCCCCTACGTATCTATGTCTTTAACATTGATGAATTTTCGGCCGTATTTCATTTTTCAACTGGAAAGTTACCTACCGGGTTTTATTTTGAATGGAGAATAATTTTGGTATCAGACGAATTTGTAATGAGATTTGATTATCCCAAAACGGACGAGCAGAGAAACAAAGAACAAATGAAAATGAAAGTTCACTCATTCTTTTTGCAAAAACAAATGAAACTCCAGGTTCATCATATCAAACCTAAAGCTTCCTGCGTGAAACCTAGAATTAAAAATGTACCCCCTGTACACTTTAAGGGTATATTGTCGAATGTTTATACTTATTGAAAAATCATTCAAGCAGAAAGTATGGAAAATAGGGATACACCTAGAAACATTAACCAAAATGCTTCCACTTTTTCACTTAGCATGTCTCGATTTCTACGCAAAAAATATTCGCCCTTAATTACAAGAGATGTGAAAAACGGAATGAATTCAAAGGATTTTTATGTACACTGGAAGAAACTTCACTGTTTTGAGAATCAGTAAATTTTCGCCTATTTTGTGAGCATACTTGTGTGTAATGAATGAACTGGTTCTAATGAAACTGAAAGAAAGCCTAAAAGAACTAATCCATAAACATATTAAACAATTCAGCTGTGTGCTTTTTAGGTAATTTTGATGAATAATGTTCATGTTAAACTTCATTGGAAAACTGGAATGACTCGGGGACGTTTCTAATGTCTTCGGATACATATGAACGATTGCGCGCTAGCGCAATATGATATATTTGACTTCTCAACGTCAGAGTGCGCCTGATGAAACTCTTTCACAAATTGTGCAATAAACGACACCTCAATGAAGTGTTGCTCTCTAGGTTTGGACCTGAGGGCATTGAAGATAAAAACAATTAGAGAAACTGATTGAAACATTTATCCGAACCGCCATCGAAAAAAGTACATCTCAACAGATCGTAATCGATGATGAAGAGGATGTGATCTTTTTTTTTTTTTTTTTTTTTTGCTGTTTTTGTCTCAAACATTCAAAATATTTCCTTCCAGAAAAGTTCCTAAGTCCATTCAATTTGTATTCAGTTTTATACTTTTTTTTTCAACCGAGGAAAAATGGAATAACTCTTAGATTCGTACTTTTTCTTCCCGCGGTTAGTGAATGTGATACCACATCTTCCCATGTTTGGCTAAGAAAACCAAAACTGCGCGGTGTTTTTCAAACGAACTGGTATAAGGTTGGCCAGGCCACCATAGCTTTCCTTTCTGAACTGAGTCCTGAAGCTTTTGCCGAAGCTGTAGAGATGAAGCTGGTTGCTCTGTATGGAAATGAGGCATCCCCCGATATTCTGCGACAGTATTCAGTTCCACCTGTTCCTCAAACAAGCATGTAATGCAACTGTGAACTGTCTTTGTTTGTCTTCACCCAAAAGAGTAGCTTCATTACATTCGTATCGCAGGTACCGACAAGTAAACAAATGATTGGCAGATTAGAAGGATACCTCAGAGCGGAGTTGGTCAAAGACCAACTAAAATTTTGAGATTGGTTCGTCACTAATTACGACATTAAACGAACCAGCCTCATCCGTCCTTTTCAGATTTCTCTCATGTTTGTGAAAGAAGGAATCTATAGGAGCATGCTGTTGTTGCAGAGCTGGTCTTAGCTGCTCAGCTCAATCTGCCATTCGAAAAGACTGCCCACACCATCTTTGCCATTCTAATCGACAAAATTTAAAAAAAATCGACCTATCCTTCTTTTTTTTAGTTCCGGTGTACGATCGTACCCATCAAACACACCATAAAATCAAAACATTAAATGTAGTTAATTTTTAAGATACGTTTTAATGATAAAACTAACATGTAAATAGTTTCACCCTTTTGAAATCATTCTGTTTCATTCTTTTGTCCATATCTATCGTCTTCTAATGGGAAGTGTTTTGTACAGAAAATATTTTGTTCAAAAATATTATCCATTCAAAATGAAACCCGCTGGGTAACTTTCCTGTTGAAAAATGAAATACGGCCGAAAACTCATCAATGTTAAAGGCATAGATACGTAGGGGTAGGAATGCTTCCGTTACTTGCATAGGACTGTCAATTATTGACCTATTTAAGTTTTCTATAACCGCCGTGTTTTGCCAACACACATACTTATATAAACACGCATTAGGTCTTATTATATCATTCTTTGCCAACTTTTTTTAGAATAGGATCTTCCATATTGTCTTGAAAAGTGTTTTGTCTCACTTCTTAAAAAATCGAATTTTCCGCTTTTGCGTTTGTTTTGCGATTGTAAAAGAACTATTGAATCTACAGACTTCGCTTTTGACTTAAATGAAAACCAATCAAATGTACTGTAAATATACATATAGGTTTTTACAATTAGAGTGGGAATTCATGTCCATATTTGGCGTGGAATGTGATCAAAGCCTTTTTTTTTTCGCAAAAAAATGGCAAATTTTGGAAGTACGATATCTCCTAAACTATTGGTTGTACAGAACGTCACTTGAGCTTAAATTGTACAAAATTTAATGTGCTTTAAAACGAGTAGAATACAAGAAGTTCTACAACTGTTCAATAATGCTATGAAAATCGAAACACACGTTTTACTCTTACATACTTATAACCATTGAACTGCTATTTTGCAATTTATTTATCACATACAGAAGTATGAAATTTATTAGACTCAAAGAGCAAAAAATTGGAAATCGAAGATTCCGGTTTAAAAATAACCTCTTGATTCTTCCTAAAAGCATAATTATGCTTTTTTTTGGAGAAAGTTAAAGTACTATACATTATTTCCTCCCAAAATTTCCAGCTTTACTTGAGTTTCCCTTCCCTGGAAACAATGAGTCTTATCTGATAACACCCGCCATTATATGTGCTCTTGTTGTTTCCAACACTCTTTCTGAAGCTCTGTGTGGTGTGAAGTATTTTTTTTCGTGTGTTTTTGAACTAGAACCACAAAAATAACAAGTTTATTAGTGATTTTGTATCACACACTAACTTCAGGAAACAGTTTTAGTGTTTGTTATCCCCTTCTCCCCTTTCAACATCGATTTTGGTGAAGTTTGTGAAATGCGTACGCTGTCTGACCTCTCACCACGCAAGAAAGCACTGGTTATGTATAAATGTTAGACCAAAATACCTTTTCAAAGAGAAATAGTGAAACAACTTAATAATTCAAAAAAAAAAAAAAAAAAAAAAAAAAAACGTCAGCAAAAACAATGTTTCCGTTCAAGAAAACTAGCCAATTGTCCCAAAGAGGCTGGAAAATGACGGAAAACATACAGTATCTTCAAGAATGGAAAAAAACTTATTCGGATGGTCAAGACCAACAGAAGAGCAACTAACAAAAGTCTTGCTCACAGTCTGAAGCATTATGGTTTTGAGTTGGATCCAACATTGGTCCGGCGACGACTCATCGCCAATGGAATGCCTGCTTGAAGCCACGCAAGAAAGCCAAAACTACCCCAGCTGCGGCAAAGTAAAGGATTCAGTGGTCTCATGAACATCTTTGACCCTCTGAATCCTTTTCTTTCCCATAGCTCGGGTGATTTTGACCTTCCAAAAGGTCTCAAAACTTTTTAGTATTTTCAGGCTATTTAGTTTTGAAAATTACCATTTAATTTTTAATTGAGTTAAAATTTTGTATCTTATAGCTTACAATCATGTAGTGCTGTCTTCATGCCCGTTCAGCTTTTACTTCATACATTATTCAGTCTTTATTAAATTTGCTTTATTTTAACGATGGTAGGACATTATGTTCAAAACACTAACAGAACCACGTTAGATGTCAAAACTTAATTGCGTAAACGTTCCCCGTGTCCATTACACTTTTCATTAAAAATATTCAGCATGAAAATGGAAGTAATAAATATTAAAATTTTATTTTTGGGTCATTCCATAGTGACTAACGTAACATACGCAGCTGATTTTCTTACTCTTTTTACTTACACCGGGAGTACAAATAAAAATTTTTTTGGTTTAATACGCAGATTTAAAGTGTACAAGGTGACTGTTTTTCATTTTTACCGAGAATTTGAAGCAAAATAAGCGCTGGAAGGTATTTTTTCATCAGAAAAGGCATCGTGACTAACGTAACATTTTTGCAACCCTGAGATGAATGACTTATAGGCAATATTTCAAAGTTGATCTTGAAGATCTTCAAACAGCAATTATTCTATACAAAGCATCCATTTTGAAAAGATTGTTACCAGATTCGAAAATATTTCGTAGAATAACCAAAATTTGGAATTTGTATTGAGGAAAAGCCTCCCAATAGTTCCGCTTTGACCAGCCTGTATCCCCCCCCCCGGAACCTCTTTTTTATCGTGGTAGATAGTGTAAAACGATATGTGTTACAGAAATATTTCTTAATAACTGCCCTTTTATATTATTAACACGATTTGCACTAAAGCTCTCATGATAATTTTTCGTTTTCAGGTCATCAGTCGGGGATCAATCCTGACGAGCAGGAACAGAAGGGAAAAAAAATTCAACTTCTCAAACGGCCAGGACATGGCACAGCAGGTAGACCCATTCCTCTTGTAACGAACTATTTCGCTTTAAAATTTAACAATGTCCTTGCATTTCATTACGATGTTGACATTCTTGATGGTCATAAAAAAATGGGAAAGGGCAAAAGTGTTGTTCTTGGTGGCAAAACTGCAAAGGAAGATAGACAACAGAAAGTGGGGCATGCAGAGCATGAACAAAAAAGGACATGGGGCAAAGAAAAATGTCGACAAATTATATTTGAAATGGTTAAACATGAAGCCCTTGAAAAATATAATCCTGTCTATGATGGTCAAAAAAACATTTTTACCAGTGAGGCTTTGCCTTTTAAGAAGAAAACCACCATAAATGTAGAAATAGAAGTGGAAGGTAGAAGGAAAACGTACTATATTGTCATTCAGCCTGTGCAGAAGAAAAATGGAAACAATATTATTAGCTTAGAGCCTTTAAGGAAATTATATACAGGAAATTCAACAGAGATACCCCAAGAAGTTTTACTAGTATATGACACTGTAATGAATCACCGTGACCCACCATTTTATCAAAAAAATATTCTGAATTGTTTTTTTTCACTAAACCAAGAACATATTGCTTTGGGTTCTGGTTTAGAGACATGGTTTGGTTATAATCAAAGTGTAAAACTTGCTGAAGTAGGACCAGTACTAGTCGTCAATTTGGCTGCTAAAGCGTTTCACAAAGCAGGTTCTGTAATCGATTATGCTTGCGATATTTTACAAACAGATATTACCACAGCTAGAAAACTACAGTCATCGTCTATTTCGGAAATAGAAAACGCATTAAAGGGTGTACGTGTAAAAGTAACACATCAGAAGCATCCTCGAAAATATAAGATTAAAGGAGTTTCCCAGATTTCAGCTAGTGATTTAACTTTTCAGTCAGGCTCGAGGAAAATGTCTGTCAAACAATACTTTAAAGAACAGTATCAATACCAATTGAAATATCCTTTTTTGCCCTGTTTACATATGCAAACAATCAATCCTTCAACATATATACCCATGGAGGTGTGTGAAGTTGTTGAAGGTCAAGCTAAATTGGGGAAGTTAAACGCAGATTTAACTTCAAAAATGATAAAACAGACTGCTGTCCGACCTAGAGAAAGATTTGATTCAATTATGGAGCATGGAAAAGCAATAAAAAGAACAAGTAAAAATAAAATGGCTGCCTTTGGTCTTCTTATGGATGTTCAATTTTTGAAAGTTGATGGACGTGTAATTTGTGCTCCTGATCTGGAATATGGTGGGACAAAATCGGTTACACCAAATACAAGAGGGACCTGGCGAATTGAAGATGGGAAACAATTTTATAAATCTATAAAGATAAATGCATGGATTTTAATAAGTTTTGCCAGTGACAGGTTTTGCAGCATGGACAAGCTGCTGAAATGTGCCGATTGCTTAGTGTCTTCTAGTAGGAAATGTGGTTTGAGATGTGGACCACCAGTTGAGATTAAGATATTTGACCAGAAAACTACGACAGATGAAGCTCTTAAGTATGCCGTAAAGACAAATGTAGATTTCGCAATAGTTGTTCTTCCGAAAAAAGATAAAAACCAAATTTATGAAAAAATAAAATTCAAAGCCGATTTCATCTATGGATTGGTTACTCAATGTATGAAAGAGGAAACCGTAAATCGAATCAATAGTACAATTACTACTAATATCTGTTTAAAAATAAATGTGAAATTAGGTGGCATTAATCATAAATTACTTACAAACCCCCAAGTATTTGAAAGACCTGTTATAATTTTTGGAGCAGATGTAATTCACTGGACTAGAGGTTTTGGTTATCCATCGATCGCTGCCGTTGTTGGAAGTCTGGATCGAACAGCTTCTAGGTATGCATTAAGATGCTGTTTACAAGACCAAGAAAAAGATAAATTATCTCAAGAAATTATTAAAAACATGAAAAATATTGTGAAAGAAATATTGGGAAATTTTCAGGCGGCAAATAATGGTATTAAACCAGAGAAGATAATTTTTTTCAGAGATGGTGTTAGTGAAGGGCAGTTTGTTACTGTGATAGAACAAGAGGTTAGTGGTATTCAAGCTGCATGCCAGGAACTCTATGATATTTATCTTCCGATAACGTATATAGTCGTTCAAAAGAGACATCAGACCAGGCTTCGACCTGTAAATATTAAAGATGGTATTGGAAAGAGTGGCAATGTTCCTCCTGGTACGGTAGTTGATACGACAATCACACACCCGGTCATTTTTGACTTTTATGTGTGCTCACATGAAGGGATTCAAGGGACAAGCAAACCAGCCCATTACACTGTCCTTCATGACGACAATAAATTAAGTCCTGATGAGCTACAGCAGTTATCGTATTTCCTTTGCTACACGTACGCTAAGTGCACTCGTAGCGTTTCTGTTCCCTCTCCAATTGTATATGCCGACTTGGCGGCTACTAGAGCTAAAAAGTATGCTGATTGTTTTATAAGAAATGAAATGAGAAACAGCGATGAATTAGAGCCAATGAACCGTCCTCTTCCACAAGACGTTGTAAGAGCTATAGACAATATGAAAAGTTTTGGGACCAATATGTTTTACGCTTGAAATTTTATTTATATAAGGTCTTTCAGTAAGAGCGGGGGTAGATAATGAAATGCAATAAAAGAAACTGTTAGTATTAAAGAAATTCTTTCTTTATTTGAAAGGCCAATGCATGCCATTTTTCATGGAATTTTACATCGTTAAAGTAGGGAAGTGCCGATGTCAAAACAACATTAAATATGAAGAAATTTGTATGCCCATTAGTAGGGATCCAAATTCCTACACAGAGGCTCAAGCCCTACGAGTCTTTCCTGATCACTCCATTGTCATTATAAATGTGTATGATCCAGACAGCTCATAGGGGAAGATCGCCATCAATGAACCGATATGTGGAATTTGGTTGAGTAATATGTTATGGAAAAAGCGGCAGCTAAAAATAAGGGTTGAAGCAGAGCAAAAATGGCAGGTAAACAGAGAAAATTACAGGAAATTAGCAGCAGAACGTATGCGACTATTACAGCAAAATAAAAACAACGATATGAAAATCAAGAAGAATGAGAGATCAAATATGAAAATGCAGGAGATGAGAATCAATCACAGGGAAGCTTTCGAGTTTTGTATAGAGCAGTAAACCCATGTAACTTTACCCTTCTCAACATACCAAGTTTACCGAAAGACTCCAAAAACATGCTCTTCCATGTAGTCTCAGGAAAACTAGGCTCTTATATATTTGCTTACTAAATAATAATAATAATAATAATACTGAATTTACTGTGACAGAAATGAAAGTCACAAAAGTTCCTGAAGGAAGCCTCCTCAAATGCTGGAATTTATTATACTCAAGGAGCAAAAACCTTTGAAAATTGCTCAGTTCTTTTGAAATAAATATGACAATGAAAAAATAATCTCAGTAATTCAAGAAAATTCTTATACAATCATAATTTCTAGGCAATTTTTTATAAAACTGATTCGAAATTTAAATTAAAATAATACAGTTTCAAATACTCTTGCTATTCGAAAAAAAAAATCCGAAGTTAGTAAAATATGGCCAGTGGACAAGTAAGAGTATGTATGTAACGTGCTACAGCAGCTTATATAAATGGTGGTATGGGCCTTAGTGAAGTCTGCCTGCAATATAGAGTCTTGAAACCAACTTTGAACAGTCGCATGGAAAATAAAACGGGTTTATTGTTGCCCTAGTCACTTATTAAAAATTAAGGAGATAAGCCCTCCAAAATAGGAATATGATTAGTGAATCATATTTTAAAACTAGAGCAGAAGTTTTTTGTGGACCGGGCCTTTCAAGAGGCTGAGAAAAATAACATGTCTCACAGCTTTAATTAAGACAAAAAGTCTGTTAATAATATATTCTCTAGTAGTTTGAGACATAAGCTTCTGGTTTTAGTAATAAAATGGTCAACAATGTTCTCTGACATTTTAGAGAGCAAGCTCAATCTTGCTTCGAACGAAAATTTTACTGTTAATGAAAATGAAACTGTTATGTGGTTCATTGATGGCAACCTTTCCCTACATTCACACCACCTTTCTGAACGAAATTTGCCAGTACCACTTAAACAATATGGCCACCGCCGAATGTCAACATCTACCCACCCCAATTGAAAGACCCTTTACTTCTTTTTTTTTTAGTATTTATCATTGAAATAGTAACTTGATAAACTTTGTAATACATTTTATCATCTAAATTATGTATCATTTCTCGTTTTTAAGAAAAGGGTCATTCCATAGAAATGTCAACCTCAACCTCTGAAATGTTTTTTTCCTCTAAGCCCTAATTGTGACCTATCATTTCATTCAGCATACTTTCTAGTATATAAATCCAGTACAGTTTGCAAAATTTTCATTCGGTGTTTTTCTTCTGACTCGAAACGTGCGAGGTTGTAGAAAAGGTTTAGCATACGCAAAAAAAATGCATCTAAGTTTTCTTGTATAATGTAATTTTTTTTTTGCAAATTTGCAAAATAACAATGTTTATTCTAAAAGACTAGATGTTCGCCCAATAAAATTGACTGTTTTTTTTTTTTTTTTTGCATATATTATAAGATAAGTATTTTAATTAGTTTGGTTATTTCACTGAAAATATTTACGTTACGTTAGTCACGAAAATGTACAATTTTCTGCTTAAAAATTAAAACAGATGATTGAACCAAACATCACTTTTTATTTTTTACATCTGTGTCATATCTACTTAAAAAGTGCAAAATATTTATTTTAGTATCAGTAGATATAAAACAATTAGTGTCACTAACGTAATATTTGAGCTGTGAATAACGTAACAGTTTGCATGTGACTAACGTAACATTTTGAAAATGACTGCTACTATTTAAAACTTATTTAACCTTATGTACATTTTCATGAACAATTTTTAATAAGTAGGCATTCAATATTGATTAAAAATATTTAGGGTGAAAAATACCAGTAATATTACATTGTAGACCTTCTGTCTACTTAGAAAAATACTTTTTTAAAGGTCTTTAAAATGATACTTCGAATTAAAAGAATTATTATTTAAAAAAAAAAAAGTTGAGTAAAGCAAAATGAAAACTCTGCTGACATTCAACGCAAGAGTCCAAGTTAAAGAATTAAGAAAATAGAAAGACAGTCTTCACAAAGGAGAACGTCTCTATTTTTTAGAAAATATATCTCCACCTATTATTAAAATGAAGTAAGGGCAGCTCGTTGGAAAACATTTGAAGATATTACATGATACAGTGACAGTAAGCGCTGATGCAGCATATTTCAGAAAATGCATGAATGATAATTTAGAAATTCAAGCATTTGCCGTAGTATCTGGAATCAAAATGCATTCTGCAAAAATGTTCGAATATTTTTTTTTCAATATTACATTTAAATATAGGATGCACAACACTATTCGTTCGATGAATCACTAAACCTTGAAAAATAATATGCCTTTGAAAAGTACTACGGAGTTACTTATGACGATAAATAGTATATCGGCAAAATACTAGAATTTGGTGAAACTATCAACTTGTATAAAGTTAATTTTTTAAAAGAGAGATATTGAGGATTTAATTAGCCCAAAAATGATGTTATTCAGTTAGTAAAAGCAGTTTATTTATTTATTTCTTTTTTTCGCACATTCAAATTAAGTTATTGAACAGAATCCTTCCATTCAATTTTTTACACTAATATAGAAAAAGTGAAGAAAGAACCATAATGCAGCATAAAAAAGGTTCCTAAAATGTTTAAAGTAATATAAGAGCTAAAGATTAATTACAAAAAGGTTTTTTATATGCACTCATTGCTTGTTATTCGATGCTTACGTTAATCACGCTACGTTCGTCACACACAGTTTTTCGTAAAAGTGCAATTAAGGGCCAAAAAAGATTCATCTGTAATAAATCTTAAGTATATTTTTTAAAATAGACTGTTTACCTCTTACAAAAAGATCGGCCAATTTTAAATGCCTTCGTAACTTTAAGAAAAGTTTGCCTCGTAAAATAAGCATTGTTTCTCTGGGTTGCAAAAATGTTACGTTAGTCACGATGCCTTTTTTGGTGAAAAAATACCTTCCAGCGCTTATTTTGCTTCAAATTCTCGGTAAAAATGAAAAACAGTCACCTTGTACACTTTAAATCTGCATATTAAACCAAAAAAATTTTTATTTGTACTCCCGGTGTAAGTAAAAAGAGTAAGAAAATCAGCTGCGTATGTTACGTTAGTCACTATGGAATGACCCAAAAATAAAATTTTAATATTTATTACTTCCATTTTCATGCTGAATATTTTTAATGAAAAGTGTAATGGACACGGGGAACGTTTACGCAATTAAGTTTTGACATCTAACGTGGTTCTGTTAGTGTTTTGAACATAATGTCCTACCATCGTTAAAATAAAGCAAATTTAATAAAGACTGAATAATGAATGAAGTAAAAGCTGAACGGGCATGAAGACAGCACTACATGATTGTAAGCTATAAGATACAAAATTTTAACTCAATTAAAAATTAAATGGTAATTTTCAAAACTAAATAGCCTGAAAATACTAAAAAGTTTTGAGACGTTTTGGAGCGAATAAAACGTCCGCGTACGTTTAGAGCAAAGACACAGTAAGAACGTGCGAATATAAAGGTGTTCAGACGTCAACGCGTAAACTTGCCCCGTTACCTAGTTTGGATATATTTTTAGCGTGCAAAAAATGGTAATAACATTTCAGTTCATACAAATAAAATTCTCAAAAAAGGATAAAATTCTGCTAATTTTTATATGTTTGTTCTTTCTTTTTAACTAAGTGTTATTTATTCACAATAAGCTTCAAAACGTTCAAGTAAAAATTTACTCAACTTGGTAGAAAACAAATTATTATTTCTGCACGCTAGACCGAAACTCGACAGATGCTCAAAAACTTGTGAGGATATTTGCTAGGAAGCGGCATCAATCTGTTATGACAGTTAGGCTCTCCAGTTATAACTCGTTTTGAAAAAAGTTCACCGTGTAAACGTGCTCGATGCGTAAACGTGCCCCGGTCTACCCTATGGAAATTATAAAAAAACGAAGAAAAAAACTTAAAATGAAAGTATCTTTACAACTACAATAGAAAATTTGGCACTTTTTCGAATTTGCCCAATCTTGAAGTCTGCTGAAAAAGAAGTAGCCGAAGTCAAAAAAAAAATATTTACGAGCATAAATTGCGGATGATGATGTAAGTTATTGGGTTAATTCACGTATGGGGAACGTTAAATATGATCCTGGTCACTGAGTCCTCTAATGGAATCAGTACATCTGGGGGTGCTGGAACAGGAATTCCTCGGCTCCTGATCTGGATCATAAAACGGAGATATCTTCAGGGCCCCATCCCACCGGGAGCCCCAAAACCAGAAATAGGTACAGGGAACATTGAAGTGTGATATGATATGTCCTCGGATTTTCAATTTTAATCAGGTCAGTGTAATTTTTATATTTCCTAGAATTCAACCTCTACCATTAATGTTAAGTATTATTTTCTGTGTAATGGGAATATTATTTTCTTTATGGTTATTACATTTCTTCACCTTGTGAACTAATATCGTTACTTTTTAACAGTTCAAAAATAATAAAATTAAATAAAACTTTTGGAAAGTACCTACTACGTTATTAATACAAAAAGTTTTAGATTTCGATGCAAAAAGGATGTAATTATCCTCTTAAGCTGTTAAGTAAAATTTATTTTAAAAGGAAACTGAAGGGGTGTTTTGCTATAATGGCGTGTTTCTTGGAGCCCAAACCTCTAGAATAGGAATTCTGAATCGCAGCGCTTTTGATATAGTTATCTTTCTTTTTTTTTTTTTTTTTTTGAACGCAGCGCAAAAGGTAAATGGGCTATTTCTCGGAAGACGATCATTTTGTCCCGCACGTGGCTCCACATATATTTCATTAAAAATAATACTTTAAAACATTAATGAACAAATTTTTTCTTCTTAAAATATTAAAAACTTATGTGTGATTTCTTAAGCAAAAAATTTCATCATTACCCTTTGAAATTTATACTTTGTCGTGAAATAAATGAACCGTTACGTGCGGGACAAAGGGTTGACAATCTCGTGGAATGGCACAAATACCCTATTATCTATTAGTAATATTAACCTCAAATAGAAATGTATGTTAAGGTCATGGCACAAAGTGTGCATTCAAAATTAGGAGGGGGGAGGATTTTCCTCTCCTCTCGGAAATATAAATATCATTCTTAGAGGTTTTTTGTGTATGGGGAGAGTGAGGACGCCAGTGCTCTTGGGGGATGGGCACCCCTGATCTATATATCATTCAATATTATTCCAAATTTTACGTATTTTAGTTCCTGACTCAAAAAGTAACGGTTAACGTTTTAATAGAGACATGTGACTTATTTCGCCAAGATTTTACAAAATTTCAATCGTTACGAAAAAGCCAATATTTTGGAGTAAAAGAAGAAACAATGATTGATTAATGGAAAATTATGAAATAAATTAGATTTTACAAATAATATGGATTTTAATATCGGTGACTAATTGTTAATGTTGAAAAATAAATTGAGCATTTTGATATACAAAGTCTAAAAAATTAATGAAAATGCTGAAATTGAATTAACAATGACAAATATGTTACGATCATACCCTTTTTCAACTGCTACTAATTTTACATTTTCCCAATGCATTCAATAAGGAATGTCTAGAAACACTATTTTTTAATTGTTTATATGCTGCAAAAGACAAAAATTGTTGTCTGCTTTGTTTTGCATTAAAGTTCAGAACCCATATAATTTTCTCGCAAACCAATAATAAAATCTAATGTTTTTATTATTGGGTAATATAACATTTTTACCAACAATAAAAACATCACATTTTTATTGTTAACTATGTTTTTAATGTTGGTAGGGAGTTCCAGGTATAGACCCGGAACTTCCCTACCAACATCCATAGGTGCAACCGTCCGTGGGTACAGCGGCTTCCCCTACGTAAATTGAACTCATTTACATAGTGTTTGACCCACTGTAAGTCAGGGGCGGATACAGACTACAGTTTTTGGGGAGGAGGGTCATGTTGAAGCGTACAGTGTTTTGAGTACGAAAACTTTCTGAAACTGTTTAGGTGCAATAAAAAGTACCAAATTGGCCAGGAATAAGGCGCTTAGTACAGCTTAAACGTAACGAACTACTTTCGTAAGCAATGAACTGAAGTAGTATTTAAAACATAACTCCTAAAATAATTAATTAATTGAAAAGTATTTACTGCAATTGTTTACATTTTTACATTATACTCATAAAATATTTGAAGACAATGTAAATGAAAAATATTACTGATGGTTTAAGAGTGACACCCCTCTCCCCTCCCCTCATGACCCTCCACTTGTATCCGCCCCTACTGTAAATAAAACCAATGGCAGGATGATCCGGTCAGTAACGTTTTTATTAAAATTTCTTGAGGAATTCAGTCCCCTCCAAGTCCCATCATTCCAGACCCGAATGATTGCAGGAAAGGTGGCCCAAAGCGAGTAGGTTAACGAAGAACGATTAAAATTTGTAGTTTTTGGCTTTTTATCATAACAATTTCGGTTTTACTTCCTAGGAAGGATCGTGAACTTTAAGGTTTGTAACTTATGATTAGTCCAATACCAGCTTATTTTCAGAAGGAATTCTGTCAGAAGGGATTCTTCTTATTTTCAGAAGGAATTCTGACATTATTTCAAACCCAATATTTCTTTATTATCAAACATTACAAACACTCGAAAAACCCACTTTGCCCTACCAAGGGGCATAAAGTGGGTAAGCTGTTCGAGTAAAGCGGATAAGCTTAACTAATTGCGATTTGTTACACTTGTCAGTCAAAATATGAAGTAATTAATGATTAAATCAACTGACTAGCAAAATTGCCATTATAAAAATATTAAAAAAAAAAATTAAGTTAGATTTTCAATTTAAATTGGATAAGTATAAGTCAGAACATCTGTTTATAAAACATGAAGAAATAATTGAGCAAAATAGACTAGCTGCTGCCTGCCTTGTCTAGTGGTCAGAGGAGTCTGATTGCGACAGGAAGGTCCGGGTTCGAATCCCGGCTAGGGCAAGGACGTACCTTCTCTCTCCTATCCTTGTCGTTTCTTTGTGTGAATGTGTTGTGCTGTGAATGGTTGCCTACCCTATAAACGGGTCCTTATGGCATGTGCGTACTGTGGAAGTCGGATTTCACACCAAATTAAGGTACAGTTGGAAAAGTGAAGCCGCGCAATCCAAATTGCCAGCCTGGCTGGTATACGAGAACAATAGACTAGCTAGTTGTCATCATAAAAATATTTTTTAAAGTTACACTTATCCTATTTAAATAGAAAATCTAAGTGAGTACATTTAACAAAAAAGATAAAGAAAGCGGTTTACCCGCTTTGCCCGAAAGCACGTTTTTCATTTCAATAATTGTTAAAAATTTCATTTCAATAATTATTAAATTAAAAAAAAAACAGAATGACCATCGTAGTTTATAGGTTTATGGTATCAGAATAACGTAATATTACTGACAATTGAAAAAATAAGCTGGTATTGGACTAATCTCAATTTACAAACCTTCAGTTTTTTTTTTTTTTTTCGAAATGTTTCATTTTTTTAATTTTAAGCATGGATACGCCATGCCGCTTCACCACTGCTTCGCTGGGACTGATTGAAACTCGAGGGGTATTCGAGTATACACGATATACGTATGCAACACCGCTTGCACACCATGCGGCGGCATATGAATGCCTACCCGCTTTGGGCCACCCTCCCTTCTGTTTTTTCTGTAATTCATTAAAAGAAATTGAGTATGTATTAAAAAAAAAAATACTGTAAGGAACATTCAGATTTCTGTGTAAAATTTTAATTATGTTGTAAAATTCGAACTGCGATTAATTTATTTTTTATGTGTATGGTTTTCAGTGCACTGCTTGTCCTGTTGTGTGTCAGGAATATTCTGACCAAATTTAAAAATTTATGTGCAATTTATACCAGTACATTATGTCGCGTTTTTGTTGAGTAGTGTGTTTAATTGTCGACCATCTGGGGAGAAGAGACCAGTAATATCTGGCCAGGGACCCTCAGACGACAAAAAAAAACACACACACACACATAAGCACACAATAAGATATTTTTTAAGCAAAATATGTTACATTTTTCTTTATTTATATAATGATGTGATATTTTCTCTGAAATTCGTTAAAAAAAAGAATGTATATTTAAAGAATGACCTCAAGGTCATGACCTATCACCTGAGAAATTTCTGTGTTATGCTCCATGTCGTAAACTTCGAATTGTGGTTAAAGTATTTATTATGTGTACGATTTTCAGTGTTATTATGTGTATAAATTAAATATTTGTATGAATTATTATTTATAATTATAATTATTTTGTATAAATTAAATAAATTATGTACTATTGATTCCAATAGATTATAATTTGATTATTATTGAGTTGTGTGCTTATGTTTTTGATGATATGGAGGGAAAAGTTCAGTAATATCTGGTCAGGGACACTCACCAATAACTAGAAAGAAAAGAAAAGCACACAATAAGATAATTCCGATGCAAAATATATAATTTAAAAGTTTGCTTCATTTATATAATACGCAAATTAATCTTCATTATACCCACTGTTAGTAAAAAAAATTGCAGAATGATCGGTCAGTAACTAATTTTTTTTATTCAAAACTGTTGAGAAATATGAGTATGGAAGCTTGCTTTTCGAAGCAAGCTAGTAAAATAAATTTCATAGTTGAAGGAAAATCTTCTTCCTAGATATAATATACGGATATAATAAAAAGGGGAAAGAAAGCACTCAATCAGAAATTTCTTTAGCAAAATGTAATTTTAAATTTCCGTTCATTTAAACAATATGTATTGCACTGAACTTATTTATTTGTGTTTGACGTAATGTAAGTAAGCAAAAAAAAAAGGCAGAATATATCGAGTTTTGACAAAAGTTTTCATTCGCGGACCCTTAGATTTTAAAACAAAATGACCTCGCATGATAGGAAAGTATTTAAAAAAGCGAAACACTGACGCAGAAATATTCCATCCGTGCCAGGAGCTTTTTTCAAAGCAAAAGTTTCTATAGTTTTATACCATTCATATTATGAGAATTGAATATTTATATTAATAAGGGGCAAATATGTACAGTACAACTTTGTTTATCCGAATTAATTGGAACCAAAGAATCTAGATGATCGAATAACCGGATAATCCGGGTAGTATGAGTAAAAAGGAAAGCAAATCCTTAAATAAACAGACATACCGTTCATCACGACGAAAAACCACGTTTTGTGACAAAATTACTGTTGGCTCTCTGTTTAACGACGCCTTATTAAACGACTTTCTCTATTTAAAGACGACTTTTCACGGTCCCAGATGGTCCACTATAGTTTTAAAAGCATTCTATTTAAGGACGCTTTCTATTTAAAGACGAGTTTTTGTGGTCCTTTGGAAGTCATTAAACAAAGAGCCAACGTACATAGAATTGCTTAAAAGACATTTAAAAATATCAAAACAATTTTTCACATCATTTTATAACAAAAAATTAGTCCATTCTCTTCTGGTTTAAACACGTATGTCGTTTAAATAAAGTAAGGTTCATTTAACGCTTTATGATTAAAGTTCATCTACAGTGGTGTTAGCAAAATTACAGTAATTCACTATACAGTCTAAGCATTAGCTGTACATTTAACCAAAATAAAAAGTTATGTTTTTGCTATCATAATTTAAAATTTTCTTTTAAACATGTTTTTTAAAGCTACAAATTTGATCCGGGTAATCCGGATATTCGGATAAACGAGGTTCTACTCTATATGTAAAAAAAAATGTTAAATCATTTATATAATGACTTAATGTTTATATGTTATTTGATGCATTGTATTATGTGAGGGGGAGATTTTATATACGAGCATTAGCAGTTAAAACAAGTTGAGAAGGGTAATGCATAAGGATTTTTGTAAGTTTTAAGAGATTTCTCCGGTAATTTTTTAATGTTTTGAGTTTTGATTTCTGACGTTGTTGCATGTTATTCCTCCAGTATTGTATTTTATTTCTCCTTCAAGCAATGTTTACAACACTGTTCTATATGATCAGGTGGGGGAAAGTGGGCAAAAACCAAGGTTTTTTTTAGAAAGACCCTAAAACCAAAACATTATATTGATTTTAATGGAACTTTTAATTCATTTTAAAGTTCATTGCATTGATATAGATTAAACAAAGAACATACAGAGAGAATAAACAGAGACAGTTGACCTTAAACATTTTGGCAAACAGTAATAATGCATTTAGAAAAGACTAACGAAAGCTCTAAATTATCCCATTTCATAAAACAATTCAAAATAAGCATAACTTTAAATTTCATTCTTCCTTTTAAATATGGATATGTTGCTCAGGTGTTTTTCTTGAGCTTACTGCTTGGATACTTATTGTAAGCTTAGACTCTACAAGTCTGTGCTAAACTAACAGATTTTGCCAGAAAAGAATGATTTTCTAAAATAGTTCATCACGAGCTTTGCCACATGCAATAAAATTGGCAAGGTAATTTGAAAACATCAAATAAAATACTTTTTAAAACCAACTAAATAAAATGACTGCCTCTATTTCAACGTATCTCTTAAAATATTTAATGAAATACAATTGTTGGACAAAAACATGGAAACACTTCGCTTAATGCATGTTTGAAAAAACAGGTCTATTCCAGACAATGTATATAGAGCTTCATTAGCAAGGCTTTTCCGGTTGAGATGCAAATCGAAGAATCTTCAACAGTGATACTAATACCAGTAACAGGAAGTTGGACGAATAAAAGGCAATGATTTGGTATTGCCTCTCATTGATTCCCGCTTGTGGTCGAGTTTACGTCCGACGATGCCATGTAATACAGACTGCTTATTGCCAAGAGCGCAACACAGTGGTGATTGAAGACGTATTGTGACTGTTCTGTTGGCTTCTACTTCATCCATCAGTCAAGTTCATCCCAAAAAATAAAATTTGATTCCAGAAGACGATGGTGTCTTCCAAGACGACAAATCATTCACACAGCTGAAGATTGACTTTGTCACATCTTTCCCGGCCACCACTTACTACATTATTAAACTATCATCTTCATCTGAACTTGGAATCATTTTGATGGATGAATGGGAAAAACTTCTCCCAAATAAGATTATATAAGAACTGTATTCATCCATTTGAAAGAGCCTGTAAACTGTTGTGAATGCCAATGGATTTTCTATACCACGTTAAGAGACAAATCATTTTTTTCTTAAGTATTTCCATGTTTTTGTCTAATACCTGTATCTTAAATCAAAAAGATGCAATAGGTGTTTCCTACTACCCCCCGTTTACCCACCTTCCTCCACGACTCTACTATTTCCAATTACTGCAATGAATCGTTTGGTGGATTTATTGAAATATTATTTACAGTTTTGATTTTAAAATTGCAGATAAAGTGTTTTTACTGCTCTTTGTACGAATTTGTGTATGATTTTTTGTTTAAATTTCTATATTTACCAGTATTTCCATATTTTTGTCCAATACCTGAATCTTAAATCTAAAAGATGCAATAAGTGTTTTCATACCACCCCCGTTTACTCGCCTTCTTACACATGACTCTACTATTTTCAATTACTGCTATGAACTATTTGTTAGTTTTATTGAAATGTTCTTTACAGCTTTGATTTTAAAATTGCAGATAAAGTGTTTTTACTGCTCTCTGTGTGAATTGTTGTATGCTTTTTTGTTTAAATTTGTATATTTTGCTTTATGTGGAATAAACTTAGTTCTTTTAATATAATTACTGGATTGTAGTTTAATGTCTATTTGGTCAATTTCTAAGAAGTAATTCTTTTATTTATTCCAAAGAGCCATATAAGAGTAGTACACGTTTGGAAATGTTAATGATAATTCAGGAACCAATGTTTCAGTCTTATCCATAAGAAAGGGAAAAAATGATTTGATTTCACAGATCCAGTAACACAAGACGATGTTTTGATACAAAATTAATTATATTCTAGCCTCTATTGCCTGAAGAACGAGTATTGGCAAAGTATTAACACGATAAAAAGTAAAATAAAATCAAAATCATATCATTATATCACTTATTTTGTATAATCATCATTCTTTTAATCTTTCGGTTTGCATCGAATTACAAAATGTTGAGAAGTGAAAATTAGGATGTATGATAATTAGATAAATTAAATTTTAATATTTATGAGAAAATATCCAAATTTTTGCATAGAGAAGTAACAAACTCTGGTACACTCTTGTACAAAAATACTGAAACTCTGCTCTTAAAATCATAAAATATTAATCTAGTTAAAATATAAATTTTTGAAGTCAAAATTAGTATTTTATAAAGTTAAAAAAGAGCTGTCTCAAATTTAATTTTCCAAACAAACAATGTATGGATTAAGCTTTTGATCTAATTACATTTCAAACTGGTCATTAAACTAAAGAACAAGAAAATATAATGGGAGATTCTCTAAAAAAAATGTTATTTTGCACTCCAATTTTTTTAATTTTTTAGCTTTTTACCATTTTTTAGAAAGTCAAGATCCTACGTATATTTGTTAAACTGCAAAAGTTCACAAAACATCCTCAAATATTTTAGGGATAGTGAGAGTTAAGTTCGACTAATTTTATGAATGCAATTGTTTGTCTTAGTATTCCTTGACTTTGGTTCGTGAATCAAATAATTAAAACTATATAAAAAAAATTTACCTAAAATCAAAGCAAGTATTCTAAAAATGCATTCAAAAAGTTTTTAAAAAATACTCATCAACTAGTTTTTCAAATGCATCCGACTGAACTTAATGGTAAAAAAACATCCATACTTTAAAAAATAAACTTCCATGCATCTAAAATATTACAAATAATGCACTTAGCACTACGTTTTTCTCAGTCTATGTGTACCATCCATATGTTTATAAATTTTTTATTGGGTGGCAATGACGTATGGATGGTAATGACATTTTAACGTATTGAGCCTGACAAGACAAAATATGTCTACCTTCGTTAAAATTTCTCATTTTTAGAAAAATGGTTCACTTGTTACAAGCATTTAAAGAACAAAATTGCACAATTAATGTTAAAAGTACACAGCTTCTCTAAGGATGGTAATGGCTGATATATTTTTTTCCTATATATTTTGATATTAAATACACTTCAAACTGGAAACTTAATTAAAAACATATTCTTTACTAAAAACACGTATTACACAAATAGTTCAACAAAATTAGTTGAGACAAAGGAAAAACTTTAAAATCCAGAAGTTTTGTCCAGTATGCTCAGAAAACTTTACGTTATGTCCTAGTTGGCCAAAAATGTGGATTTTATGTCCACTGGACGTCATGTCCGTCGGGAGTTATGTCCGTTTGACGGTTTGGACCTGGACATTTTGTCCATGAAAAATTTGGATTTGGACGTTCTGTCCGGCTCCCGCTGCAACTATAACTGAAAGTTATTTGAGTAGCCAGTTACACCTAATAGTCATGGTAGCCAGTAAATTCTGTTGGATGGTGATGAAGAAAACTGCTGGGGGGAGATTGTAATTATGGCAAGAAACATGTTAATGCGTTCAATTGAGCATAAAAGAGACTTGATTTCAAATTAAGACACTTGATTCATAACTAAAATCGATAGAAGAGATACACTTTTTTTTTTTGCTGTCTAGGCATTTTATTAAAAACAGAAAATCTGATTTAAGACAGTGAATGGTAATGAGATTTTCGAACTCATATTAAGAATCCTCATAAATAAGTATTATTTACCACTGTTCTTTAGACGGTAATAAAAAAAAAATGATGATTATAAAAAAAAAGAAAAAGAAAACATTCCTCTAAGGTTGCTGTGAGTCTGGGACAAGAAATTGCACTTCTCTTGAGAACTATTCACACTGCTAATTTTTAGTGCACATTGGGAATATGTCTGGAAAGCTAAAATTCATAAAAGCATTTTGCAGTTACCTAAATGTGTACTAAAATGTGTTCTTATGTGCTCCGTTAAAGGAAAGTTAACTGAAATGTAATCCGAAAGCGTGCCAAATGTGTCCCGCTCAAGTTATTTTTCAAATTTCACTGAAAACACACTTGAAAACACTTTGGGAAGAAATGTAAAAACAGATCGGAAGCACATGTACGTACCCTTGTAAAAATCATCCTTACTTTTTTACCAATATAATTATAGAAGTTTTTTTTTTAAGTATTAGTCAATAAAATCCCTCAATAGGATACTGGTAGATATTTTCTTGCAATGGAACGCAGTCAATTGGCACCTCGAATGATTTGCAATGGACTTTCGGGGGCTGATGTCTATGTATTGAGATTACTGCAAAACTAACTGCAAAAGCTTGTAAAAAATGTTACATGTTTGGAAAATATGAGGGTTCCTTAAATGTTCTAAAAATACTCTAAAAAGGGGGCTGTGTGTCACTGCTAAAAAAATGATCCCAGTTGCGTTTCTAAAAGTGAGCTGAACCAAGCAATTCAGAAAAGCATTTTGCAGTTACATAAATGTGTACACAAAATGTGTTCTGTTGTACTCCGTTAAAGGAAAGTCAACTGAAATGTGTACCGAAAGCGTGCCAAATGTGTCCCGCTCAGGATATTTTTCCAAATTTAGCTGAAAACACACTTGAGAACACTTTGGGGACAAATTTAAGAACAGATTGGAAGCACATGTACGTAGCCTTGTAAAAATCATCGTTACTGTTGTACGAACGTAATTTTAGCAGCTTTCTTTAAGTACCAATCAATAAAATCCCTCAATAGGATACTGGAAGATATTTTCTTGCAGTGGAACGGGGTCAGTTGGCGCCACGAATGCTTTTGCAAAGGACTGCTAATTCCCAGTAAAAGATTTGCAGTGGACTTTCTGGGGGCTGACGTCTGTCTCTTCAGATTACTGAAAAACTAGTAAAAAATGTTACATATTTGGAAAAATATGAGAGTTCCTTAAATGTTCTAAAAATACTCTAAAAAGGGGGATGTGTGTCACTGCTCAAGAAATGATCTCAATTATGCTTCTAAAAGTTCGCTGAACCAAACAAGTGTTAGGAAAAGTGTTTTTACAAATGTTCTGAATACTATTCCAGAAATTGCTTTATAGTTTTCTAAAAAAGGGAACAAGTGTCCGTGCTCAAAATGTGTTCAAAACTTATGTTTAGATTTGCAGTGAATTTTTTACTGTTTTATTCCAACAAAAATTTTTGAAAATAGGAGTTTTAGTAAGATTTTGAATTTCTTAAATTATTGTTTTCCTTTAAAATTTGAGATTCGTTACTGCTTAAAGTATTCTAATCCATTCTACAAGAACATTTTTAGCTATGGAGAGGTGGCTTTTACTAGCACTCTTGGCGGAATGTCCTGTTTATGAAATGATATGAAGTTTAAAGAGTTTTTCGATCCATTTCATAAGCACTTTAAAAATCACTGATGATTTTAACAGTATAGAAAACACCAACATAAGGTATTTAATGAATTTTGGCACAAAATATTAGGCTGAATAATATCTATAAATTCAGCTAAGCAGTGATTCAATGGGGGTCTTTACAAATTTATTAAAACAATTGTTCATTCATAAGCAATACCATTTTTTCCGGGAATGGAAGAATAAGAAAATTAAGCAATTTAAAACACTTTAAAAATTGCATCTTAACAGTAAAAATTTTAAATACCAAACTACAACAAATACGACTTAAATCATATTATTAAATGAGGACTAATTTATCAAAAGGAATATATCCATTGTCCAAAAGTGATCAGGAGTTGAAAAGAAAAAAAAAAACAGGAACAAATTTGTCTATAACAGCAAAATCATTTTATCATATTTTCTAAGCACATAAACTGAGTACCAAGTTATAACAGATTATACCTCAGAAAAATCTGAATGTTGATAGCGTCAATTTCCCCAAATCCCCAACATATAAACACTTTATAACCTCATATCCATGTACATGATCCTAAAATTAATGGATCAAGTGTCCATGAACCTAAACGAACATTTTATCATCATAACTTCATAAACTCTATTCCTGGGATAAGAAAGTAAGAATTTTTTCTAGCTTTTTACTTTACAGGTGTTTTTGATTGTATTCTTTCATACAATACAGCATGTAATAGAATGAAACGAAGGTAAAGGGCAATAAAAGCAAGACGACTACCACCGAAAAACTGCTAAAATATTTTATTTTTGAAATTTTACAGAGAAAAAAATGAAAACAAAGGAATTTTTTGTGATGTAACTTTCATCACGGAATAAACTATTAGGCTAATAAAGGTTGACTACCTTTTCTAAGAAAAAAAGCATGGAGTCCAAGCTATTAAAAACAGTTCGTGGTCAAACTAAACATTGACTTCCTGGTCCTCAAGGTCGTCAATAATATTCATTGCTTGGTCGTCACCGCTACAGAGGAAAATGAGCTTGAACCAATGTCCTTGAGCAGTTGGAGAACATCCTTCTTCTTATCTGCAACCACAGGACGAGTTAAGCTTTGCGGTGGTAGGAGCTCAGGGCTCAGGCAAATTATAATCACGCTTTCCTTTTTTTCAATATCGGACGAAAGACTTCAAGATCAGATTGAAATCGATAATGGGTCTTGCATTTGCTTCTGGCCAAAATTCCTCCAACTGATTTGGAAAAAATTTTTCATTATTATTATTATTATTATTATTATTACACTGCTCGACATTGAAAATGCACCATCAAGAAGGAGTGGTCAGAAAGTGATGAAATTTGGAAAAAGACAGAGACGGAAAGGAATAATAAGTGATCTTAATTTCAAAATGATAGGCAGAATACAGAGCGAGAACGGCGTCGGCTCAGTAGGATGTAGGACCATCGCGGACAGCGATAAACGAAGAAACATGTCTAGGCATAGAGTCAATAAGAGTGCGGATAGTGTCCAGAGGCTTGGCTCTCCATTCCCTTTCAACCATTTGCCACAGTTCGTCCTCTGAACGAGGCAGAGAGAGAGTCTGCAAACGCCGTCCAATCACAAACCACACATGTTCTATTGGTGACAGGTCAGGAGAGTATGGTGGCCAGGGAAGCATTTGTGTGCCTTGGAGAGCAGGTTGGCAAATGCGAGGACTGTGTGGTCGGGCGTTATCCTGCTAAAAAATTGCATTAGGTAGCCCTTGAAGGTAAGGGACTGCCACCGGCCGCAGCACATTATCCAAGTATCGTTGGGCCGTCATAGTGCCCTGAATACGAACTAGAGGTGATATGGAATTTTACGCTATTGCGCCCCAAAATATTATGCCACGTTGTCGTGCGGTGGGACGTTCCACAGTTACTGCTGGATTAGATCTGTCTCCACGTCGACGCCACACACGTATGCAGCGACTATCACTGGATAAACAGAAGCGGGATTCATCTGAGAACACGATATTTCGCTATTCTCTCATCCACGTCGCTCTAGTTCGGCACCATACTAAATGTTGCTGTCAGTGTTGTGGGGTCAATGGCAGTCTTCTTAGGGAACGCCGTGATTGCAGACCACGTGCGACCAAACGACGGGAAATGGTTCTGGTTGCCATGGCAACATTCAGGGTATCTTGCACCTGCTGCAGAATCGAGGAACAAGTGATTTGTGGGTCTGCTACAGCTTATCGGTGGATGCGTCGATCCACGCGTTCTGACGTCACTCTGGCTGCCCCTGCACCCTTCAATCTTCCCACATTTCGTTGTTCCAACCATCTTCGGCACAGCCGATACACCGTTCTCGCATCCATGTGGGTATCACCTGCGATTTGACGTACGGACCAACCTCCCCTTCTCAGCCCGATCACCCCATTCACCTCGTAAAATCGTCTATCTGCTGGAAGTGCCTTTGTTGACGTCGGCCTGGCATTCTCTCGTGTTACACGTATCCTCCAAGACAAAAACAAAATTTCTTCGATAATTCTCCAGTCAGAAATAACGACACGAATATTGCCCATTCTGCAAGTTCCTTCCCTTATATCTTACTTCACGTGCGTCGGAGAGCTGCGCATTTCCCATCATTTACATAACTCAGTGATGTACGTCTTCTCTAAAATTTGCATAAATTTCTAAACACTCCTTCTTGGTGTTGCGTTTTCAATGTCGAGCTGTGTATATATAGCCTTTGACATCGCAAACCTATCAGCGTCACAGAATGTTCATGCTTCAACATTTATTTAAACGAATTATAACTGAGATTCACTTCGGGCAAATCAGGTTTTGAATTGAAATAGTGCAGCCAGACGATATTACTCCACATTTTTAAAAGTTTTTAGTTTTGCTTGCATTTAGGGTACTTGCATTAGGGCTATCCTTTAAGATTTTTTATTCGCATACTAAAATCAAAATGAAAAATATCTGCTTTAGTTTCGAAAATTCTTGCATCAAAGAGTAATTGCACATAATTACCGTGCATTCAAAGGTAAAAGTTAAATACAGCGTTGACATTAACGACAAACAGTATTCGTCAATTGTTAGCAGTAATTTTGACGACATAATATTCTACACAAACATCAGTTCTGTAGGGAGAATATATAAATTTTATATTTGAAGGCGTACTCATAGAGTTACAGACACACCTATAGCAGGAAATATCCAACGTTGTTTAGCACAAATATAAAGATTACAGAATACAAGTGTTTCGGGGTTACAAGGAGCCCCTTTTTGAAGAAACATCTATGTCTAAATTTAGATTTTACAACAGAGATGCAAAATAAAGCTTTAGTGTTGACTGCTGATTGAAGATTTATTCATTTCAATTTCAAATTTCCCACTTAGTCATTATATGGTATTTTATCACCTGGTCTTTTGCCCATCGGCTCAGTTAACACTGATTTGTAACGAGGAAAACTGCAATGACGTTGACTTAGCTACAATTATAGCAAATAATGAGCCATTACTGACAGCTAAACAAAAAAATATTTTTAATCACATTATGCTGACCGTTGATGTGAACAAGGCAGTTGTTGATGAAAACGAAGCTGATGATGATGAAAGTTGATGAAAATTGAAACATTCCAACTGAATTTTTAAATTCTCTGGATATACCAGGAATGCCACTACACCATTACTGGTTGAAAATTGGTGTACCAATTATTCTTCCTCACAATTTAAACCCACCTAGATAATGCAACGGTCCACGCTTAGTAATAAAAAGTCAAAAATGTTGATGGAAAAGTTGAATGGAGAATAGGGTGGGCCGAAAAAACTTTTTTTGGAAATCTGTTTTTGGATAGTGCGGAAAAGTTGCTATATGGGCCCGTTATTACCCATAAAAAATTTCGCTAAATTTGTTTAATATTTAGCCGGCGCTATTTGACCTTGAAAAACTGAAAAAAAAGGGCAAAAATGCATTTTTTTCAACAAAAAAAAAGGGGGGGGGAAATAAAAGTTTGAAGCTAGTTTCAGCAAACATTAGAAGTATCTGTCAGTGAATTAGTTGAAATCCTCAAAGACTTTTATACATTTCGTAGAATATTTGGCTACGCTCCTTCAAAACTGAAACATTGGAAAAATGAAAAAAAAAAAAGTAGTTTCGAAATAAGTAAGTACTGAAATGTTACGCAATACGTTACTTAGAAAAAACAGTGAAAATTCAATCAATTTTATGTGACATTTGTACGCCAATTTTAAAAAAATGCACACCCTCAAATAAAAAATAGGTACATAAGATGCTAATTTTTTAATCTTCGGTTCCAATTGTTTCTCCTGGATAATAAACGGCGCTCAACTACTTCTATTATTCCTAAGATTATTTTATAACTATTTTATATATATTTGACAAATAGAACCCTTGAGTATTAAAAATATGTGAATCCTCTGAAGTCCTTTAAACTGATTAATGAATTGAACCCAAGTATTCTTCTTTTTCTCAAGCCATTTCTTCCTCTCGACTTTATAACCCACTTAAGAGACAAACCCCCCCCCCCCGACAAGAAATGCTGTAATTCTACACCTCCACAGCTGGGAATTAAGCAATTAAAGGGGTCCTCTTTTGTGTCCAATGTCCACAATGAGTTGCCACTGAGGCATCCTATACTGGAATTGGACGGTTGCACAAAGTGGCCAGATTCATATTCTGGAGCTATCGAACAACTTCTTAGAGAATGTGAAAAAAATCCGGTGGTCAAATTTGATAAAATTGACTGCAATCTTCTGGTTTTGGACATGAAAGATATAAAAAATTTAAGTACTGAACAACAATATTTGTATAGAATATGTCTTGCCGTAAAAGATGGTAGTTGTCCTTCAAGCGTGGCTGACAGTAGCCCAGGCAAACTCAGTCAGTCATGCGCGATGGCTGACAACTACAAACCGTTTGTTACGCTTGTATATAGGCACTCCAACTCCATCAGAAAACCTTACAATGCTTGTAAAGTATGTAATTTTAGTTTATGCTCCAATGTGGTTTGAAATAAAAATGAAACTGAACTGCTAATACCGCGCCCAACATTTTTGGAAAATGATTTCTCTTGCTAGGCAGTTTCCAGACAACGTTAAGGAGATAATTTTCAAAGTTCTCTCAAGTAATGCATATTTTGCTCATCCTGAACAGCTAATGTTGACAATGTTGTTTGACTCAAGAAAATACATTCGGGAATTAGCTGTTAGGCGCATTCTGAACTCTAGAAATAAGAAGACGAAGAGCTCGGATGGTGTACGATTTTTTGAGCGTCATAAATTCAATTTTGAAGCCGTTGATTATGTTGATTTAGTTGATTGGGCAAACTGTGTTGTAACAGAGCCACCTCTTACAATGCATCTAAAAGACCAACAATGGAAAGAAATGTGCAAAGAACATTCTACAGAGTTTACTTTCGAGAAATTTCCCTGTCACACGCAAGCTGTGAAACGTTGTGTGAAACTAATAACCGAATCTGCAATAAAAGTTTGTGGTGAAACTGCACGAGATGGATACATTCGTGCTAAACTTAAATCTGGGAAAGAACTTCCATCATTTGATAACAAGGGACAATATTATTCCAAAAAATAATATTCATTATGCATGAGGTATTATAAATCAAATTTGAAGATCTCTTTTTTAAAATTTTATTATCTATATGTGTAGTTCTCGAAAATGTATGATACTATTGCGTGATAATAATTACTATGATTAATGGCGCTATTTAATTAATTAGTCTATGATTTAATTGTAAAAAAATAATTTTCGCATTGGTTTTTAAAAAAATTCAATATTTTTTCATTGTTTTCCAATTTTTGATGTCGGAAAGGAGCGGTTAAATGCTCATTAAAATCAATGAAACATTTTATGGGCTCGAACTGGCTCATTATATAACATTTTTGGTGCATTCCAGCAAAGTATTTGGAATTAAGTTTAAAAAAAAAAATTCACAAAAATTCATTTTTCTCTTTTTTTTTCGGTTTTTCAGTGACAAAAAGCGCCGGCTAGATATTTTTTAATATCCAAGAAATTTTTTGTGGGTGCTAACTAGCTTACTACGCAACTTTTGCACGCTATCCAAAAATTGATTTCGAAAAAAAAATTTTTTCGCCCTTTTTCGGCCCACCCTAATGGAGAAATCGCCCTGTTAACACTTATTCCATTAATAGCGTTAGAATTTTCAACCTCATTTAGGCTTTAATTTCCAATTTGCTTAGCTTTTGCAATGACCATTAATAGATCTCAAGACCGAACAACGTCTATTTGTGGATTTTGGACTTGAAACATTCATGTTTTTCCCATGGGGGGAATATCGCCTTCTCAGTACATCGCCTTATCACGTTGGGAAAGTTATCATATCTATTCGTGTTACCAGAAGACAGATTAAACAAGAATATTGTGCACAAATTAGTACTTAGATAATTTTCAATTTGAATACTTTAAAATAGTAGAAACAATAGTTCGAAATCAATATTATCTATCTCAGTCATGAAATTTAATTTTAATATGTTTTTAATTTATTTAATATATTTTGTAAAAAAGTCATTGATTACAAGAAGTTGAAACTTGGATAAATAAAATGTACGCTCGAAAAGGGTATGTTGGTTTGTGCTTAATTTCAACCTTCCAATATTTTAACTATCACTTTCAAGTTACTGTGTGGCCGAAGTCATACTTATGAAATTTGCTGAGCATAAGCATAATAAGTGGCGCTTTTTCCATACAAAATTTAGAAAATACTTAACTAAATTTAATAACTTCTTACTTCGGCCAATTATCAATCCCATATGATTCGAAATCGGATAAACTATTTACGTTTTATTAAAATATTAATATTTTAATATTATTGTATTAAAATGATTAGTAAAGATTAATTTAATCTATTCTAACTACTGAGCCACAGCACATTGCTGGGTCAGCTAATATATATCTTTTGTCGGTTACTAATATTGATATTTCCATCCAATATTATTTTCTAAAAGTAGCATTTTCAAGTCAGTTTGTTTTCAGTAAAAAAAAATGATGAAAAGCAATAAACAAAAATAATAAAGATAAAATTATAAGATAAAGTTTAGATCAAACTGGTGGCGATATCAGTAATCTTATTTCTTAAGGCAATATTGGTCAATAGTTGACAAAGTGACGAAAGGTATGGCATTGGGACAGATAAAGGGAACGTAAGATTTTTTTGTGTGTTTATATGCGTGTATTCTTTTTCTTCCATTTTTCTATAACATTAGTCAGACACAGTGTTTTTTTTTTTTTTTTTTTTTATGCATCTGAATTCCAACTAGCTTCGTGATTATGATGGAATTTCACTGCATGACTTTAATATTGAACCAAAAACCGATGCCGAAAGCACGTAAAAATTCAAATTGCCAAACACTTTGGCAAAGTAATTGTTTTATATTTCAAGAACACTGAATAGAACTGAATCTACTGAAATAGATTTTTTCTTTCTGGAGCTCTAATGTTGTCTGCTATGTTTCTCAAAAGATAGCCACTTTTTGTGAACTGTTAGTTTTTGCAGTTTGCTTTAATTATAATTTTACATTTTGACAGAATGAGCTCTGGAAGTTTTTATTCATTTACACTGCATTAAATAATTAAGAATGCTTAGAAGCAGAACATAACGGTCTAAAAAAATGCGTCGAGAATCCAAAATGAGCTGAAATAAATTGCTGTAAAAATGTCATGTTCTTAAGCATGAACTTTTACACATAAATGTTCTTAAGTATTTTTATAACTTTCAGATCAAAAAATGGTTTTTTTTTTTTTTCTTTTTTTGCCAGAAGTCATTGAAATGAGAAAATCTAAAATATCCTTAGAGTTGAAATTAATTTCGAATCAAACCGTAAAGATTATTTCTTTTCGTATTTGCTTAAATTCTTAAGGGAAATTTCTGTTACCATTCGTAATCGGGAAGGGGCTGGGTTGCAAAACGCATACATAAATGTATTTGAGGGGGGGGGGATTTCAATTTCAGGAATCAAACCTTTAATTTGATGTTCCTTGGTAGGAGTATGCTAAATTGAATCTTAATTATTAATGTGAATCTAATTTCAGCTTCTCTGAGAGGTTTTCTGCCTCTAGCTCTGCTGTAGCTATTTAAGATCAAGCATCTTTAATAAGGGTGAAACTGCAATCTCTGTTGTCGTAAGGAGCTGTTTGTAATTTGGTAGTCATTGTTCATTGTGTTTGCATTACCAATGTATACTTTCGCATGTAACCCAAGAAAGTTGATTAAAAATGATTTTAAAAAAATCAGTTAAGAATAAGTGACTACCAAAGAAAAAAGAAGCAGCGCAATACCATACGTCCCATTTTGTTTCGAGCGACTACAAATATTGAACTTCATTCTTTAGCAAATACGAAAAGTTAAGAACATTGAATAAACATCTTAAAAACAGATTTAATTTATTAACTATACATTATTACTCTATTGTTTTGATGCAATAACAGTTCCTATATCAGGCTTCAAGTGTCTGGCGAGATTTCTAGACCGGGTACTTCTGCCACATTAACAGGTTACCGTGATTTCAAAAAAGTTTGAACGTGGTAATAGATGTACGATTGGTCGTAGCATCTCCAAGGTTTCGATAAAATTTGGCTTTTCTCGGACGACTATTTCTCGAGTGTACCGTGAACATGAGATATCCGGTAAAAAAAAAAGTAATCTCAAACATCACGATAGTTGCAAAAAGATTGCGAAACAACGCGAACAAAAATTGCTGACGAGAATCATTAAACGTGGCAGAGGAAGCAACCCACCCACAAACAGTTGCAGAATTAAATTCTGGAGCATCAACAAGTCCCAGCGTGAGAAATGTTCCAGAGATCATCAGGAATTAGGGCGTTCGGAACCGTCGAACTACTTGTGTATCAGTGTTGATTGAACGACACAAAGTTTTAACAGTGTTTGAGCATGCCGCAACAACTTTCTCAAAATTCTCGGCAAGTAAGGACCACAAAGACGAACAGGTATAGGAAATCTTCTGTTTCTGTACGTGTGAAACGTGATAATTAGGCGAGCTTGCTCCAAAAAACAAACATGAAGAGGTTTTAGATGGGAATTCAAGTTACGATGAAGTTATCAAACTGATGAACATGTTTTACAAAAGGAGAAAAAGTTTCATGATGTCAAACTAAGGTGACGACCGACTCTTGATAAAGTTCTTTAGAGACCAAGGATTGAGCGTGCCAAAAACGCAATGTTATGGATACAAAGTAGGATAATGTAATTTTTTCTGGTGAGAAAAAGCTTAATTAGAAATGGACTAAACAAACGGTTTTGCTACTTCTGGTACAATCTTTGTAAAGGAAAAAAAAATCTCAAGGCGTACATTTGGTGGTGGCTCAGTAATGGTCTGAGGAAGTTTCGTAACGGACGGGAACTAGATCAATTTATTTTGTGCGGAGCAGAATAATGTCTGAGAGATGATGTACTAAGCAATATTTTTTAAACCAAAAACACCGTTAATTACGAGTTAAAACAATTTATTTTGAGCAGGATAATGCCTAATTATTTGTTTCTCAAACCTCAAAATCATTGCATGATGCCTATTATGTGAAACTACTGCATTGACCAGACAAAAAGCTCGATCTAAGTTCGATAGAAACTTTGTTAGGCATTCTGACACCCGGAGTATGAAAAAAAAATGGTATGCAATATCGACACGAGCAAGATTTCATATTCTCCATCGAAAAAATCCAGGAAAAATTTTTCCAAGAGCACTCTTTAACTTCCATGACATCAAAGCAGATAAAAATGGTTTTTAAAAAAAAGGAGGATATTATTGATTGCTAGGGTTTTTCAGGGGTAAAACGCTCGTTAACTTTTTAATTTTGTCTAGTTTTAACAATGACAATTTTTATTGATCACGTCAAACATTTATATATTTTGTATTTTCAAATGTTCTGCATTCCACACTTATTTCTCGCATAAAAAGACATTTTGTGTTTGAATTTCACTGAATTATTTCAGAAAAAAAAAATCTGTGCAATTTCTGCTGTCCGTATCATTCTGACCACCACTGTACCATTGGACTGTTGACGATTGGAAAATTGCGGCCGGGTTAAACGACTCATTTCTAATTGCAATAGGCAGATGGGTGCACGGGTATGTAGAAAACCTCAAGTTATGGTATGGGACGTGGTCAGTAGGAGTGATATCGTCCCCCAAATATGTGTATTTATTAATTAAATTAGTGAAAATACATACACATCTTATGCGACCCCCTACACGCATTCAGGTTCATTGTGATGGACAAAGACAGTTCCAGCAGGACAATGCGTTACCTCACGCAGCATGAATTGCAACAAACAGGCTCCAGGAACAATTTTCTGACTAAACAATTCCATTGGCCCCCTTAATCCCCACTCATAAAAGTTATTGATAATAATTGCGATTCTGTCGAACGTGCTGTTAAGGAGAGATTACCCCCACCTTACTTAATATGTATTTGTGGATTGCCTTGAAGATTTTGATTTGCAAGTTACATCCCGCATTACTGCAGGTATTGGTAGAGCTCATGCCAAATCTTGTTAAGGAGTAGTTCTGTGCGGTGTCAAGCCAATAAGGACTCAACGCGATAATTAAAAGGTATACCAGTTATTTTGGCACTTCAGTGTATTAACTATATATTATTGTACTAAAATTTTAAAGGAAGTAACAACATCTAAAAACTTCAAAGCATCGTTCATGTTCCAATATCATCCACTTGCCGCTTCTAGCCACAGAGACACTCCTTCCCCCGAAAACTGGCCTGCCACAGCCCCACAGTTTCATCTCACTTCACTCGTCCTTCGTGATTTTTATTGCTCGGAGTATCTTCACATTATCCACTTCACCTCTATTACAAAAGATAGTCAAATAGGGACTCTAATCTTTCACACGTCTGCCGTCTGTCTGGTCATGTTATGTGAGCACAATCAATAGAGGAGACCGGGACAAGTTGTCTAAACTTTATTTTTTTAAAGGTTGTAAATGAAGCAGAAAAACTTTCTTTTATTGCTTGGATGATTTGTATAGTATCTGCAATAAAGTTGTATTTTTCTTTTGAAACTACTATATTTTGTATATTTTTTACATAATTTTTGTGAACCTTTGCAGAGTTTGCACATTTGCATCGTCACGGGGAAGTTGGCGAATAGTATGGGGTGAGTCGGCAAATTGGAAAGACTCATAATAAACATGGAAAATTTGACATAAAACCTCAAGGATGTTTTAAACAAGCAAGTACATAAAACTTACCAATAAGTAAAATAAAACGTGGATTTTTTTTTTTTTTAATTACCTGCCAATCTGGAATATTATGTACTGTGTAGTTGCATTTCATAATCAAGGATATTTATTGATTGGAATATGGATAAATATATGTGACTTCCAATTCCCTACTTTAAAAGACACCGAGTTTAAAATTTTAGAGATTGTTCCATTTTTTACATCAATGTTTTCCTTATTAAAACTTGCAACAATTCCAAACATTAATGAAAACCATATTTAAATGATTGAAATGAAAATTGACAGTACTATTACACACTTTTTGAGACAACAATATGATAGGAAGATTCAACTGCATCTCTCTCTCTCTCTCTTTCTCTCTCTCTCTCTTTCTCAATTTACGGCTCAAAGTACATTCATAAAAATGGTAGAAAAAATATTTTCTTTTCATTCCTCTTTTTTATTTTGTTGAAGAGGGAAAAAGAATATGATATAGAGTTCCAACGGACAACAGACGAATTAATTTCAAAGTAAAAGACCTAATTTTAAACTTTAAGCTTTTTCCTGCTGTACTGTAAAATTTAATTGAAAACATTACTTCGTAACTACATTTCACGATGCGCATGATTAAAAAATTGGAAAGCATCAGTGGCGGCGATTCAAGGGGCAACCCCCCCCCCCCCCAACACACACACTTTTTATGGTTAATTTATAGAATTTTCTAATTTAGGAACCAAAACTAGATGTATGGAAGAACCAGAAATGTCAAAATTTTCGCAACATAATTTATTTGCTTTACTTTGTATATCTGTATACAAAACATTGTTGAGTACAAGCAGTAAAAGCTTCAGTTTATTTATTCATTGTTTAGATATTACTAAATCAATTATTTTACCTAAACAAGCCATACTTGTTTTTTGAAATTATTACCAAGCGTTTATGACTTCTCAAAATACTTTGCGGGTAAATAATTGAGGCAGTGAGAAGCAAAGGGATACAAGTGGACATTTTCAAGTTTTCAGTAAAACGTGTTTAAAAATAAGGTCCTAGGTAGGCTTTCATTGAAATTTTTTTCTAAATCATGTTGTATATAGCAGCACCTACGAGGGCTACTGGTACTATCTTGACCCAAGCCAGAAGGGAGGTTCACCTATGTCTCCATCAAAATTTTAATTTTGCCACATCCCTTTGCTTCTCAATGCCTCAATTCATGTCTGAGTGTTGCTTCGGGGAAGTTATTGCATACATAATTCATCAAAATCTTAAGAAAAACGTGAGTTAATGTTATTTTGGATCAATTACCTCTGATCTGCTCTCAAAACCAGCCCCTCACTTATAAACCCCAACCGCCGCCTTTGGAAAGCATCAATTTTTTTGTTTATTTGCAAATATACCTATGAGGAATAGTCAGAGGCGCATTTGTAGGTTTTGGGACTCGTCGCAATACACTTTTGGTGCCCCTTTAGAACCTTAGACATATGAACAGAGTTATTCAAATCATTTTTCTTGGAGCCACTTCGAACTCCCCTTCGGAGCCAGTCGTGTGGTCCCTTACAACCGCCACAACTTTAAGATGTCTGTGATATGGCAATTCCGCTACTGGGGTAGTTTAGCCGCTTCGTAAATGTTTTTTTTTTTTTCCTTTTTTTCTTTTTTTTAAGAAATCAAATTTGCATGCATGATGACCGAGGGGGAAGGGGTAAAAATACCACTGTATAAAAGAAAATCAATAGTTCAAAGGGGGGGGGGGGGCAGTTCATAAATTCGACAGCTCACTGGGCATGGAAACTTACAAGTCAAGTCTTGTTTTTTTGGGTTGCCCTTTCCCCAAAAGGGAACGCGCCCTCCCCAAATTCAAGATATATCACCCCCAGAGCGAGTGCCCCCCAAAACGAGATAAAATGAATACTTCTCGAACGCCCCATTAAAAATTACAATGGCGCACTATGCGCCAATGCCCCCCCCCCCTCCTTGGGAAACCCTTTTTTCGGTGGGATGAGATATTCTGTTATAATTTATTGATGCAATTAAAGTTTTGACTGGACCCAGGTAGCACAAACCATCGGATTTACGTTGGAGAAAGGTTGAAAATGCATCGCAATGGTTGGAAATATGTTTTGGTTAGGCTCATCCGATCATTCGAAGCATCGGAGGATGGTTTAAAACCAACCTATATCCGACTAAACGCATTCCCAACTTATTTCTAACCTTCAAACCTGTTTAACATTTACGCCCATTTATTGCAAGCTCGTTGCTGATTTGCACGTTCGGCGAAGCGTGCGTAATGCGTTCCATAAGCCCCCCCCCCCCCCTCTGCAGTTTTGTTAAGACCCCAGGACTTGAAAGGGGTGAGGGAGGGGTGCGCCGGAGCATAGCCATTTTCTTCTTCATTCCAGGGTCTCATATACACATTCACACGTGTCGTACTTGCTAACGGCGAGTGTTGAATCCTTGCAAGTACTCAAGTCTTTCAAAGTAAATCAATTCATTTTTCCAACTATTTTTCTTTCTTCCAATAAATTTAAAACTAAGATAAAACATTGTTTGTGTGTGTGTGTGTGTGTGTGATTATTAAATGCATTCTACATTTATTTGTTTTCCAAGCACGACAAATCATTGTGGGTGTGCAGGCCCAGATTTTTTCGTTTTAAACTACTTGAATTTTTTCTACAAATTCGTTTTGGCAGGGGTTTTAGGGGGAGGTTGTTTCTAGGGGTATTTTCTCTTTTTCGGGTGGGGGGGGAGGCCTCCGATGAATCAAAATTCTTAAAATTTTTGCGCATATTCAAACTGTTTTTTTTTTTTTTTTTTTTTTTTTTTTGATAGATGCTGTAACTAGTTTTCTTCAGAATTTTGTGAATGCTTTGAATTCGTTTCAGAATTTCGTGTTGTTCTTTGTTTAGCTTCGGTAATTTTAAACGCATAATATTTAAAAATAGTTTCCTCATCATACAAATTACATGTGCAATTTACCATAGAAATAAAATTGTGTCTTTGAATGAGCTAATAATAAAAGAAAAATTTAAAAAAAATCAGTGATTATGAACTTTTGAATGAAATGGGAGAGTATAATAGTTCGGCAAAACAATAAAATAAGTACTTTCATAATATTCAAGTTTCACCCACGTCATTTTAATTGCTATGGAGATTTACTAACTAAATGTTTACGCGTATGTTTTTTTTTTTTTTTTTTTTTAATTTTTATTCTTATTTCAGGTCAAAGCAAAATTGAACCTTCAAACAAGCTAGGTTATTTTTCATGGCAGAATTTTAAAGTCAAAAATTTTATTCTGTCTTAAGAATAACCTTGCTGGTAATTAATATTTCCTGAAAAAGAAAAAAAGAAACTAATGTATGCTTATGAAGATAATTTTGGAGTAATTATTCAGAAAAATAAAAGGTAAGAATTATCAATATCTTAATTTTTGTTCATATTTTATTGAAACGTTTGTAAATGATAGGGAAATGATAAATTGTATTAAATTCAGCCATTTTATCATTTTATGTTAATATGACTGAAAATTATTCTTTACACTCGTTCTTCTAAGAGCACCTCGTAATACTTATTTTATTAATGAAATGCTACAGTTAAAGTAGATAACATTGGAAGATAGTTGGTTTAGCGTTGAAATTCATAGTGGAATAACGTTAGAAATTGTAGGTTAAGCGTTGTTTTTTTTACATCGAAATTACGTTTGGAAAGTGTTAGTTTACTGTTGTGTTTTACATTGGAACAACATTAGAAAATGTTGGTTAAGTGTTGCTTTTTACATCGAAATTACGTTTTTAAATGGTTAGTTTACTGTTGTATTTTACATTGGAATAACATTGGTTGAACGTTGTATTTTACATCGAAATTACGTTTGTAAATGGTTAGTTTACAGTTGTATTTTACATTAGAATAACGTTGGAAACTAACCAATAACCAACCGTTGGATAACCGTTTTCCGACGTACCGTTTTAAGGTACGTTCCGACGTAAGATGCCGACGCTGGACCAATGTAATAGGATAACGTTGGACCAATGTTCGTGTGCTAGCTGGGGAGGTTAGGGCGGAACACTTACCATCTAGAAAGTTTCAAGAAAGTCACTTTTACTACCAGAACGATTTTGTCCTGCTTATTTATAATTCTGAAATACTGGTGAGAGAGGAATTTGATGAGGTCTGAAATACTGGGGGGGGGGGGGGGGGGGGGGCTCCCTAGTTTCGTCGCTTGTGGTAACGTCGCTCGTGGTTCAGGACTGCGTACAAGCCTTGCAGATAAAAATTATGACACATTGTTTGTTTGGCAACACAACTGATTGCGATCCGCCGGTCTGTCTATGATGCAATAACGAAGCATTGCAGATGTAAACATGAGCGCTAGTGCGAAAATGTGAATGCGCTTTAATTCTGTAAATTGCGCGCAGACATAACTGAGTGCTATATTCCTACTGCATTCTACCGTAAATGCAGATTTTTTGTCTCAGCAAGGAAATTTATTTGTCCATCCTTTGTTTGAAAATTGAAAATAAACTTTTTTGATTTTACATATTGCTATGCATTCACCTAATACTGCTTCCGAAGAAGTTTGTTCTGATTCAATAATTGATGGAAAAGAAGATACTTTGCAAAATTCAGTTCGTTCTGAAACAACATTAAAAAATAGTTCTTCCCTGCATAAAATTAAAGGAGATGGTTATTCAAAAGTTTTAGTTTTATACACAGGTGGTACTATTGGTATGCTTCGGACAGAAAGTGGAGGTATGTTTTATGTTTGCTTGCTTTGTTTATGAACTCTTTTTGAATAATTTCTAGGCTTAATTTTCAGTTTTTTGGGGACCCTTTGTGTGGAGGGGGCGATATTTATGGGAGGAGTGTGCCGTTGGAGGGACGGGGACACCGCGCTGATAATGCTGCTCAGTTTAGGGTCCTTACCTTCAGAATAACTAAATAGAAATTATAGAAAAAAACTTTTAAATTCATGTAAATGAACTTTCTGATTTAGAGCAAAGTATCAGGCTAAAAATGTATAGACTTGAACAAAAGAGTCAGAGGACACATGATCCAGTTATTGAAGTTGATTAAAATAGAAGATGTGTTAGTTTGGCTAAATTTCTTCAAATATGGCAGAACCAGATGTCATAGCTTTTTTTTTTTTTTTTTGCTCAAGATATTTTGGGAAAAATCGGTACTTCCATGTTTCACACCAAGGAAATAATTATTTATTGCAAATGCCCACAAGTTTGGCTATTATGAACTCATAACTTCTCTTGTCTTATAATACCTCTGAGCTTTACAAGATAAAAATACTAGTGCTGAGCACAAGTGATGTGAGACATCAAAAATAATAATTAGCCTGCGAAAGGGGGGGAGATCTGATTTTTAAGACAATGCAAATAAGCATGCAGTCATGTCCTGTAGAAAGACAAAAAATTGCCGTAGTTGCACTTCTTGGAAAGTTGAGGATGACCCATGTCCGCACTACCAACTGTGCCCAAAGCTTGTCAGCAGAGGCACGTATTGAGCACACTTTGCTTAAATCTGTACACATACCTTCTTCACTAAAGAAATATCCAAGGTGAGATTTTCACCATGACAAAAATGTTAAGTGAGAGTAGGACTTTAGGACTTAGGTATATGGGAATGGCCTGAAAATAGATTTTTGTTGAGTGTGATTTAAGAAAAAAAAGAAGGAATTTTTGCCATTACTAATTCCTAACGCAAATCCGAACTTCAAGAGGGTTATATACTATAAGAGGGTTATATATAGTATTTGGAATAGTTCACCAAAAGCAGCTGTTACTTAGTACTTACAATGGGGTGGATAGTTTATGGAATGAAAGAAAAGGTGCTAAACCCCAAACCAAGAACTGCGACCAGAGGTATATTTTACCAGACAGTTTGTACTAGAAGAGAGAGCTCTTGTTCTTTGTTGGGGTTTGATAAGTTTACCAGGAAGAGCCTAGCTGTACCTCAGAGCCTGTCTGGTGGTAATATTTGTATTGATTCCTTTTTTTTTTTTTTAGTTTATGCTCCAGAGACAAGTATTATGGAAAAAAGAATAAAATTATATCCTCAACTTCATGACACAACTGCTGCTGAAGATTATGCAATTGAGCATCCAGAGAAAAATTTTATGATATTACCGTAAGTTTATAACTTTTTTCAGTATGAATTACTCAACAAAAAGATGGCACAGTGGGCTCTAGATTAACGAATTCACATGGGACTGGGAAAGGGGGGGGGGGGTTCAGAAAAGTCAAATTCAGGTTTAAGTGAATATATATGAAATAAATATAAGGTAGGTGCAGGTATTAAGGCCTGTCGGCAAATAAGGCTAAAAGAACAAAAATACAATTGAAAATGTCCGTATCCACTGAAGGATGCACTTGTAGGTAGCTAATACTCATAGATGTCATTTCATACTGGTTCCGACCAGGGCGACGTTATTCGTTTGTGCGGCATGGTTGTACAACATGAATAATAAAAAATTGTCCGACTGAATGTTAAATAATTTTTGTAATATTACTATTTTAGATATAGTTTTGTGCCCCAGTTCTCTGTTCTCAATGCTTTTCTCGATCTTTGCTGTCTGAATTATATATATAAACCAACTATTGTACTTTTGTGTATTTCTTCCTACATGATGTCAACAGCTAAGAAGGCCTACCAAATTTAATCGTATGCCTTATTATACTCTTTTGTTTTTGCAACAGTGTTTGTCAGTTTTACATCTTATTTTAAATCTTTCACAATATATATTATAGATGTTTATAAGTCGTTACGACTATTTACTAATTAGCTCAGTGTTATAGTAGTACCCCAAGCAGACGTTCTGAAAAGTTTTACCACCCACATGGTTTAAGATTCCAGTTCGGTCGATGAAAAATACAATGTGCGGCTCGCTACATTAAAAAGTACAGCAATTCAAAAATTTATGCCTACATCAGAGAAAATTATGAAAAAAAACCCCCACAAATTGTTAAAAGAAAAGCCATTAATTATCAGAGAACATTAGTCATCAAAGACCTATTTAACATAAACAAGAAAGAGATGAAAATAAAAAAGACGTAAACCCTCAATGCAGGAAATGATGCTTAAAAAAACGATTCAATATGGTACTGTCACACACTTGTGAGAGGATAAAATGAATGACATGAGACTACAGTCAAGTCCAGACTTACGCGAGAGATGCGTTCCAAGACCCCTCTCATAAGTCGAAATTTCGCGGTGTGGAAAAGGGTATGTGTAAAAACTTTCATAAGCATATCCAATTATTTTATACACTTGTAAAAACCACCTCAAACTGTTAAAAACCATTTCTTAACTATACATTACTGTTTCTTATATTAAAAAAAAAAAAACTGAATTTTCATTTTTATTTTAAATAAAAAAACTTGTTTTATTCAACATAAAATACTGCTACTATGCACGAAATCAATGATCAATGGGAAAGAAAGACATAAAACAAACCAGTATGGTAGTACAGTATGAAGTAAGGAAAACAGATACACAATAGTTTTACTGTACAGTTGATCCAGTAATGATACTTGTAACTTTAAAAAATGAAGATGTTGATGATTTAAGTTGCGTGACCAAATCGTTAATTCTTATATATTTTTAAATGCAACTGCTTTGCTAGTTCTTTTATAACGTTTCTATTTGTGGCAACACCCCTATTCCTGCTTTCTTAAATTTACAAAACAAGAGCAGCTTCCATTTTCATATTTTTTGCATTTTTCTTAGATACTACTTGGTGAACTTGGTGGACGATTCACTCATACTTTATTGTTGTACTACCTTCGACGCATTTTATAGTTATTCAATCACATAATCTTTAGCTTTTCTTTAACTGTCAGAAATTTTCTTTTTCTTTCGATCTTCACAAGATAAAACATCCCTCTTAGGTGTCATTATATTTCAACAACTTTCATATTTAGAATGAAAAAAAATATAGAAAATGAGAAGTAATTATTTGTATAAGCGATGTCTCGAACCAGTACGATGTGGGAACTCCCACTCTGTGATCCTAAAGGGATAAAGGTCCATTCAGGAAAAAATTTTTTAATAGCCAATAACAAAGCCGATTACTTACACATAGCGATTCCCTTCCGAAAACTTTCGTGTTGTGGGCGAGGAATTCGGGTTATGTCCAAAATTCTTTACTGGAAAAAAATCGCGTTATAGCCATTTCGCGTAAGTCGGATCGTGTTGTAGCGGGAGTCGACTGTACATCTAAAATGACAAGTGGTATCATAAGGAATGCCTCAGTGTGACAGTCTATGACATGAAGATAATTTTGAGTGCCCTGACGGCTGTTAAAGAAAGATTTTTTTTTGTCATTTTGAAGACTAAGCATGATTAATGCATATCTATTACAATTGATCTCAATTATCAATGTTAAAAGCTTGTTTTGATAATTTAAAATTGTCCAAGTTCTTACACTTTCTTATCTTACCAAAGTTTAATCAGGCCTAATGATTTGGTTTGAAAAAAAGTTTTATTTTGTGCTTGTTTTCTGCAAAACTGGTGATTTTTTGTTAGTTTCTTGTTGTCGGCCCCCCAAAAATCCGCTACTGTCTGTAACTACACAAACACATATTGGACCAGCAAAATAATTCAAGTTCTGTATCCTATGTTTCCAGTGATTTTTTTTTTTTTTTCTGTTTTACTTTTAAAATTTGTAAGTACTATAACTTTTTGAATCTATTGAAAGTTTGTACTTGAAATTACCATGTTCAAGTTTCCTTTTCAAGAAAGATTAGTTTAGAAATTTCTCCTAGCATTATAAGATACTAGCAGCACCCCTCATGGCAATACTTGTGCTAAGAAATTAAAGGAAGTCTGATGGATATAACAATCCACATGCCCCCTCCCCCTTCTGATATGAAATGATCATTTTTGTTCAACAAAAATGCATACACATCTTTTCAAAAAACCTATTAAAGTCTCTTTGGAATTTAAAACTATTCGCCAAAACAAATAAAAAGATAGGCGACCAACTGGTTTGTCTTTACAAATACAAATGTGACGACCAGCAACAGGCTCTGGGCCCAGCTAGGCTGGTCCTAGTTAATTAATTAGTCCCCAATGAAGATCAATGGCCCTCTTAAAGATATCCACTCCCTTGCTCATTACCGCCTCTTCCGGTAAGCTATTCCAAGTGCCCACGACCCTGTTAAAGTAGTAGTTTTTCCTGATTTCCAAGTTACCCTGAGATTTAAATAGCTTAAAACAATGACCCCTTGTCCTGCTTTCCCTGCAAAAATTTAATCCATTTACATCTTTCATTTTGATAAATTTAAATAACTGAATCATGTCCCCTCTGACTCTCCTTTGCTCCAGGCTATACATGTTAAGCCTATTAAGTCTGGTATCATAATCTAAATCTGAGAGTCCCCTTACTAATTTAGTTACCCTTCTTTGAACCCTTTCCAATACAAAAATATCTTTCTTCAGATAAGGCGACCAAAACTGAACAGCATACTCCAAATGAGGTCTTACTAAACTCCTATATAAAGGCAGAAGAACTTTCTTAGATTTGTTTGAAATAGATCTATTGATAAACCCAAGCATTTTGTTGGCTTTGTTACTAGCAATACTGCACTGTTGACTAAACTTGAAGTCCTGATTAATAAAGATACCCAGATCCATAACATTTTCTGCCTGATTTATGACTGAAGCCTGTAAACGATATCTCATACACTTATTTCCATGACCTAAGTATAGCACTTGACATTTCCCTGCATTAACTGCCATACCCCATTTATCTGCCCACTTAGACATATGATCTAAATCCTCTTGCAGCTGTTTTACTTGTTCTTCATTTTCGACAATCCCCATAACTTTTACATCGTCAGCAAAACAATTCATGCTTCCAGAAATAAAAATTTCTATGCAAGCAGCCCCAAAGGAGGGGACGGGAGAAAGGTGTACTTTCATTGGGGGGGGGGCGTATTTTGTCGGAAAATAACAAAAAGCACGTCCACTTTTATGTGAATGTGGGGGGGGGGGGCATTGACCACCCGTTGAATTTTTTAAAATAGGTCCTATCTACCTCTTACTGACCATCTACCTACATCAACCTCTATATTTATCTATCAATCCATCTATATGATCTATGCATATCTACCTCTGATGGTAATTAACAATCTTTTGCTATGTGTACAAAACAGAGATCATGCAAGAAACTGCACACTTTATTTATTTAATTAAAATAGCTCCAAAAAAGAAAATTCTCTGTCCCCCGTTGTGTGCAAAAGATTTGAAAAAAAAAGCTCCCTGATTTTATTGAATCAAATGCACACAAATATGTAACACTAAATAACAACAGCAAAATGTCAGGGAGGGGGGATTGAATAAAATTCCTAAATGGAAAAAAAAGATGCAAAAGCAGGTGTCAGATCTTAAACCGCATGTAATCAAAACCGCGTAAAATAAACCCGCATAGAACGAGAGTCTACTTTATTGTGTAATTTTGAAAACTTCTTTTTTCTGAAAAAAGTGAAATGTTTTTGCTATTGCATATTTAAATTTTCAAAAAGAGGCCTTTATACTTTTTGCGGGAGGCGTTTAGAAAAAATTAAACCCAGGAAAAATGCAAAATAAAGATTTTATTTAAAAATTCATAAAAAATATAAAAATCGCTCTATCTGCAAAACCTAATTTTCATCATACTTAAAATTATATTTCCTACATTTTAGTGTGAAAAATATTCTCTTTCGGGGGTCTATATCTTTCGGGGTGTGCGGAGTAAAAAGTACTAAAAACTGCTGGAAGTCACATAAAATATTGAATTACTTTTTTTCTAATTAAAATATCAATGTAAATACAAATGTGACGACCAGCAACAGGCTCTGCGCCCAGCTAGGCTGGTCCTAGTCAATTAATTAGTCCTCAATGAAGATCAATGGCCCTTTTAAAGCTATCCACCCCCTTGCTCATTACCGCCTCTTTTAGTAAGCTGTTCCAAGTGCCCACGACCCTACTGAAGTAGTAGTTTTTCCTGATTTCCAGGTTAACCTGAGATTTAAATAGCTTAAAACAATGACCCCTCGTCCTGCTTTCGGTGCAAAAATTTAATCCATTAACATCTTTTATTTTGATTAATTTAAATAACTGAATCATGTCCCCTCTGACTCTTCTTTGCTCCAGGCTATACGTATTAAGCCTATTAAGTCTGGTATCGTAATCCAAATCTGAAAGTCCCCTTACTAGTCTAGTTACCCTTCTTTGAACCCTTTCCAATACAGAAATATCTTTCTTCAGATAGGGGACCAAAACTGACCAGCGTTCTCCAAATGAGGTCTTACTAAACTCCTATATAAAGGTAGAAGAACTTTCTTAGATTTGTTTGAAATAGATCTATTGATAAACCCAAGCATTTTGTTGGCTTTGTTACTGGCAATGCTGCACTGTTCACTAAACTTGAATTCCTGATTTATTAAGATACCCAAATCCATAACATTTTCTGCCTGACTAATGACTGAACCCTCTAAACGATAACTCGTACGCTTATTTCCATGACCTAAGTGTAGCACTTGACACTTCCCTACATTAACTGCCATACCCCATTTATCCGCCCACTTAGTAATATGATCTAAATCCTCTTGAGACTGTTTTACTTGTTCTTCATTTTTGACAATCCCCATCACTTTTACATCATCAGCAAAAACAATTCATGCTTCCAGAAATATTATCATTGATGTCATGCATAAAGATAATAAACAAAAGAAGCCCTAAAACATCCCTGAGGAACCCCGCTTAAAACATCACTCTATTTAGAATGATTTCCTCTCACAACTACTCTTTGCTTCCTACCAGTGAGCCATTTTCTAACCCAAAGTAAAGATTTTCCTCCTATTCCTATGTTAGCTAGTTTGCTGAGAAAAGCAACATGCAGTACCTTATCAAAAGCTTTTTGAAAATCAATATAAACAACATCCACACATTTTTTGTTATCTATCTGAGGTAACCTTGTCGTAGAAATACAATAAATTAGTAGCACAAGATTTACCTTTCCTGAAACCATACTTTAAATTAGTGAACAGACTATTAGTCTCTAAGAAATTCATGATCTTAATTTAGATCAAAATGTTAACCTATGGCCTTCTTCAAAAAATGGGCTTACAAAAAGAATTTTTCAATTTGAACCGGTAGTTCCTGAGCTTAGCGAGTTCAAACAACCAAACTCTTCAGCTTTAAATTATTAGTATAGTTTGTTTCTACCACCTTATTGTTTTCTTCCTACAGCAATCAGCAAAGATAAGATTTTGATGGCTTATTTCCTGTATCAGTATTGGTGAACAGAAAGGTGCCTGTTGTTTCCTTTTCTTCCTCTGTCGCTCATGTTTATTGAACATTTCTAATTGACTCTGTTTCTCACCTTAATATATTTTGTTTTGCATATTGTTGTCCTTTTTCATAAATTTTTCATTGTTTCAAACCCATATACAATATTAGACCACTAATATGTGCATTTTTTTTTTTTTTTGTATTTACTGGTTCGTTGCACCAGTGACTTATTTCCTGAATTTCTACTCCTGTATGAAAGGAGTGTTATATAAGCTGCTCCTCCCAGATTGTAAATTCTGGCTGTAATAATGCTGTGAAGAATTCCAACACTGCTCAAAGATTTTATTTGCATCAGAAAAAAAAGGTTTCCTACTTCTGATTTTTAAGTTTTCTGTTGGTTTAGTATATAAATTCTTATGAATTTGACTTCTGTCAGTTAAAAAAAAAAAAATATTTTTATTTTTAGGCTCAGGTTACATGGGCATTATATATGTCTTTTTCCCCCCTCCCCTCCTATGTATTTTCAAATTTTAAGATGCTCTCTTGCTTTACTTCTGTTTTGGTGTCCCAACTATATACTTTCTCTTTCGTGTTTTATTTTACTATTGCATGCATACTGATGCAGTTTTTTTTGTTTATTTTTATGGGTTTTTCTTGATTTCTTGTTGATAACATAGATTAAATGACCAGTGAGATTATAATTTTGGTTTTTGATATGTATCAATGGATAAGTAGCATTATCTTGGTATTCTTCACCCTTCCAAACGAAATATTGTTCCACACAGGGCTTCATTTGCATGGGAGCTCAGCTCCTCCAATTCTTTTCAATTTATGTAGTTTTTCACATTTTGATTGGAATTCAGTCGATTAAAGGACTAAAATAAGTTCTAGAGCTCCTGCACTTTCGTCAGATATTGAACCTTGTGCTGGATCTGGATTTAAAGAATTCCCATTTTAGAATAATATTTCCACATTTTTGTGCTCATAAATTATTAACTAGTCGACCCGTGCGGAACTCCGCACTGTGCTTCGAATCGTTTCATAAGGTATTTCGCTCTTTAAGAATTTCAAAGGAAGAACATTATGAAGAAGAACCAAAAAAAAAGTAAGCGCAGACGGGAAGGCAAGTAATTTAAAGACATCAGTAACAAAACCTCGTTAAATACAACGTTGTGATAATTTGATCATCGCTCACCTTTTGGTCGTACATATTTTCAATTCAAACATAAATATCATTAAAAGTGTGGCTGAGTAGTGACTCGTGAAAAAGCAATAATTGTGCATGTAAAAAAACAGGTTGTGGCAAATACAGTCCTGCCCATATGAGCATCTGACGGGAAAAAAGAAATATTAAAGAGATATTTATTGGCACGGATTCGAATTGGCGCCATTCTGATTAACAGCCCGACACCCCAACGAACCTAGCAATTGCGCCTTCCTTTTCGAAAGCTATTCATTGAAGGAATGCGTAGTAAAAAACAGCAAAATAGCTTTTTGCCAAAAAAAAATAATAATAATAATAATAAGATCATGCTTCTATGTTTTGTCATTAAGCAGCATGATACGATTTAAACTTATTCGAAAAGCATGGAATTTGATTAAAGAATGACGAAGATCTCACATAGCGATTGAAACGAACATTCTAGAGAAGTAATAAATTAGATTGAAAATAAGTGTTTTTATCTTTGAATATTGAACTATTTCACATAGAAGGTTGCTTTATGAGTTACGGCTTAAATGCCCGCACATGTTTCTCTTTTAATCTTAAAATTCAAAACCAAAACCAGTTGAACTGTGTCCGTTTTTTAAGTGTAATTTTTCGAGCGTAGACAAAATGTATTTTTTTTCAGCAGAAAGCAGAGGAGTAGAAAATGATTTCTTGCTAATGAAGTTGATAATAATTTTAATGCTTTATATCGTATTCGCGCGAATAAAAAATTAAAGGTTTACTGGGTGAAACTCGTAGTTTTAATTTGGCGTAGTATTTTTTCATTTGTACAAAAGGTCGAACACTGCTATTAGAAACATCTGCATTTCAGCATACAATGAAAATGTTTTTCTGCACAAAAAGGATTTCCTTTAGGTAAATCTAATACTTTTTTATGCTTACATTATGCTGAGTGGTCTGGATGTAGTCAAAGCTTTAAAAAAAAAAAAGAAAGAACACTCTTCGATTAACAATCAACTTATCCGAATGATAACTGTAGCCTGCATAAAGGAGTCGAAACACCAAGTAGCATTCCCACTGCATTTATTTTATTAGGTGTGTATGTTATGAGCACATGTAATGCGTAATACTAATATAAATTTGATATTATGTCGGACAGCCCAAGCTTGCCCAAAGTTCAGATAGTTTATAGCCGAACGCTCTACCGGAAAAAAATTATCAATTAAACCGAACAACTAAGTCCAGTGCTGTTAAGCTTTATTAAAATATAAACACACACACCGGCAATTTTTTTTTTTTTTTTGCCGAAAGCGACGTAAAAAATGGAAAACTGCATTAGAACTTTCCTTTAAAAAATGCATAAGAACTACAGGCAGCATCAAGGTTTTGAAACAGCAAGAGGCGATTTCGAAAACTTGAATTTTCGACCGTAAGTCTTTTTTTCGTCATTGGCCAGCCTGATAAGTTTTAAAATGAGAGGGGATTAATATATAAGATAAGATATTGATGAAAAATGTTTTTATTTTTGAAAATTTTTACAATTTGTTATCGCAGACTGCTTAATCCGTTATAACTTAGATGGCAGCACGTGTTCATCATTTAACAGCACGGTTAAAATACAAAATAAATTGAACTATGCTCTTTTTTAAGCGTAGCTTTTCGAATGTAGTAAAAATATGATAAGCTATTTGTTTTTTAGCAAAAAGAAGAAAAAAAATATATTTTACCCTTCAAATTGAAGTAGTATTTTATTTATTTGTACAAAGAGTCAAAAACTCATTAGAAGAATATATATTTCAATATACGATTTATAATTTTTTTTCTGAACAAAAAACAATTCTATTGTAGTCTGAAATCTTAAACCTGTTACTTATATTTTCGCTTACATTATGCTTTAATTTTCTTTCCAGAGCCAAAGCTTCAAAAAAAAAAAAAAAAACACGTGCAATTTCGAAGTAATTTAGCACAAAATCACTGAATGTTTTCATATCAGCAAGGAGCATTTTCTTCTCATTTATTTTATTCCCTCATAGTAGTTATTCATTTAATTCACTGTAATGCGCAATATTTCTCTAATTTTTTTGGTGCAGATTGTCCGGACGTGGGTCCGAACACGTAATCTCCTGGTTACGAAGAGAACGCTCTGCCGATCAAGCTACTCAGCTCTGTCGGTCATGGCGCAAATTAAAGTTATAAGTTTGACCGAAAACCTTATTCTGGTTCTTTAAAACAGGTTTTTCGGTTAAAAGAAACAATTTTTAGACCTTGGGTCTATTTTTCGTCAGTAGCCAGCACCATAAGCTATAAAATTAGCCGTAAATCAAAGAAATCGATCAAGAATTGAGGGAAATTTGGCGTAGAAACCAAAAACAGGCTACAGAAATAATATATAAGGATGTTGATTTATTAATGTTTATTATGTAATTCAACTTATTCTAATGTTCACTTTTTTGCGGCAACAGTCTTTTCAAAATATATAAAACTAGAGATGTTTTAACAAACAGGAAGTTTTTGGTATAAATGTATGACTTGAAAGGTGTTTAACATGTTTTAATCAGTTTCAATAAATTTTGTTCGTTTTCAACATTGGTCTGTTTCTTATCTTTGACACTTAAGTTCCATTGAGAAATATGCTGAAGCAGGAGTCTTAGCAGAAGCAGTTGTCCCCCCCCCCCCCCCCCGAACGAGCCACGTACGGTGCCAAGCATTTCATAGTCACATCTGTTGAAGCTTACTTTTTTTTTAAATCTACAATTCTTTACTGTGGTCAAAATATGCACAATAATTGTTATAGGTAGTTTTAAATATTTCTCATTGCAGTGTTACTCTTTGTGCACTTTTTTTTCTTTTTGAACTTTATGAAATATGTATTGTTTCAGTGACACTGGTGAAACAGCAAGAGTGCTGTATGTAATTCGTGAATATGTGCCATTGCTAGATTCATCTAACATGACTATGGATGATTGGATTAGAATAGCCATGGACATTAAAGTAAGTAATTTGTATTCTTGCAAACAAAGTGAACCTTCTGCAACAATCGCTTGGGTTTTCTCTTCAATCACATTCATTTACAGTTCAAGTAAATTAATTCTTTGGAAATTTCAATACTCATTTCTATGTTAGTTTTGATAAAGATCTCCAAAAAACATTTAAATATTAAAATCTAATGTATTCATCTTTTTAAGACCGAACACATTCAAAATTTTAGAGCCATGTTTTCCCTAATTCCTCCCCCCCCCCCCCCCCCGCTGCCAACCTTTCAGAAACAAAGAACCCAACCTCAGTAAATGAGTGAAAAAGACATTTTGGAAATTTATCTGAGACTTTTTTGCAGAGAAGCATTACAAACACTCGAGGAGTGTTAAAAATCACTCGCTTGTATAATATTGCTTTCATAGCCATTTAAAAGCCTTGATGAATGAGTTCATGTGTATATAGTTATAATAAATATGTCAGCATTTAGATTCAATCACGCAGTTATCTCATATAATGAATGCTTGAAATAAGAACTTAAATCTTATCTTTAGGTGTTTTACCAAGCATGCAATTATCAGGGCTACAAACTAAATAATTTTTGAAGAAGATAAAGCAGTTGTAAAAGTTAGAAAACAATTAAAATTTAGCACATTACAGAGTAAACTGAATGAAAAGATTATTTTATAAATCTTTGAAATTGTTTTGCAGAGTTGTTCGTGTGCTTATTTTTATCTTGCAGAAATTAGTGAATGAAAATTTTCTTTGTTGAGCATTCAATTACTTTCATGAACGATAGAAACTGAAACAATTTGTAAATTGAAATGATTGATTTCTGCAGAAAAAAGAATTTAAACCCTATGTCATTGAAGCACCAAATTTACCAAATTACTGCATTCATACCTTTCAGAGTTAGAATAAACCTTTTTTTTTTTTTCTGTATGCAGACAAGTTTTGAGCCTCAAGCTCTAAGCAACAGTCATCAAATAGTAATACAGAAGACTTCTGCTCAACCGTCCTCCGTTCAACCAGATCTCCTGCAGGATTCCCACGGCCCCTCAAAAGGCCCTATTTTCAAGTACTGCTTGTAGTGGTCCCTCTAAAGGCCATATTTTACAGTCAAATGCCCTAAAAATTAATCAAAGACCCTATTTTTTTAGGATTTATGTCATTCTGTGTCAAATCAACGAAAAATTTTTTTCTCAACTTGACTTCTCAGATTTTCACGAAACTTTTAGAAACCTTACTCTTTGATGTCTTAAATTTGTGTCCTTTTTTTTAAATCTATCTTTCATAAGTGATGTGTAATAAATTTTTCGAATTCGTTAGACAGCACTTTATTTTTACTTGCCAGCAGTGTTTCGAAGTGCTTAATTCAAGTTCTGTGGGAGCAACAGAGTTGTATAATAACTCATTTTAAAGGTACTTTCATGCACTTTAATTTTATATACAGTAACTCCCAATTATCTGCGGAATAAAGTGGGATTACCGTGGATAACCGAGTTCATGGGTAATCTGCAAACTAAGTAGAAGACAATCTTAGTCTATGCAATAGCTTTAGATAGATGAATAATATTTGCCTCCTAACTAAAATGGTAACATTGTATTAAAAATCTATGTAAAAGATAAAAGAGGATCGCTTATTATAGCAAATGGATTCCACATATATGCAAGTAAATTGTGCAAGCAGATTAATTGACACTATCAAGCTAGGTTACACCGAAAATGCATTGGGGAAAGGAGGGAAGTTTTTTTGAACAAGATAGGTGCGGTCACTTGATTACGCATGTAAGTCGTATAGATCTAAAAATCAGTAAATATTGTGTAGATTTAAAGCAGTAAGTAGTGTAGATCTAAAAATCAGATTTCCTATAGTTAGGATTCAGGGACCATGAATGGTTTGATGCCATTGGAAGCAAAAGGGAAGAAAAAAAAAATAGGGAGTCTAGAACTAGGTTTTGCACTGAGTTAAAATGTGTGCTTTTATCTACATTTAGTTTAATCATTGCCAAAAAAAAAAGGAAAAGAAAAAAAAACTTTTTGAATGTATGAAAGTTGGTGGGTAATCTGCCCCTCTGATAATTGGGAGTTTAGTATATAGTTTAAGGATTTTCAAGAAAAGCTTTTTCAGAAAATTCAAAATTCAAAATAATGTCCTTTAGAGCTTTTGAAGATAATTTGATCTTAAATGCATTTTAATAAATTATTTCCCATCCAACATATTTCAGAGTGGGACTATGACTGACTCGGCAGGGGAGGTGGGGTACGTTGGACCGGTCTCAATTATTTTAATACTATTAATAATTTTTATTTTATGACCAAAAGATAGCACCTATGGTCCTACAAATCCTATGATGAAATCACATGGTATAGTTATATTGAACAAATTTTATTCCAGAAAGTGTTATTTGAGTAGTCCTGAATAATTTTCGGAAAACTGTAACTTTTTTTTTTAATGATTTTCATCGCGATTGTGGGGAAAAAAACGAACTCCTTTCTTAAAGTAAGCTTTTTTAGTTCACAATAATAGGCAATTTTTTAATTTTTTGTCAAAAATAAAAAAATTATGACATCACTTTTTCAGATCAAGAAGGTGGTATACGTTGGTCCACTCTTTGTGGAGCATGTTGCACCAGACCAAACTACCCCCACATAATTTTAAAACTTTTTTTTCTCTTGCATCTCAATAATTATAACAATGTTCTAAGTGTTTGAATATTATACATTCACTTCATTTCATGTTACACATGTTTCGAAATAATAATAATAATAACTTATGGCAAAAAAAGCAAAGTTAATTATTTAACAAAAATTATACTAAATTAATTTTACCAAAAGATTCATTTTATCTCTGCATTTTTTTTACAATTTATATTTTCAAATATACTTCTAATTTTTTTCCAGACAATTATTTTCTAAGAGTAAAATATGCAATACATGCTATAATGAAGCTCCTGTATTAATTTTTTTTTTCCTAAACAAGCATTTTACAAAAAATAATAATAATAATAATTGATTAAAAGAATTAAAAAAGTATACTTTTACTTAAGATTATCTAATTTTATTTTTTATATTTGATTTTGAAACACAAAGATATGCTAACTTAAGGCTGTCAATAGGGAAGTTTTCGATTTTTCAATTTTATTTTTATATGATAGAGTAACATGTATGAACATCATAGGTGAAAAAATGTTTGCGATACGGTCAGTAGTTTTTTTTTGAATTAATTTTTAAAGTTCAAGCGCTTGTGACGTCAAATGGCATAGGAAGTGACTTCATGCGCTCTTCCGATAGGGGAGAAGCGAAGGACGTGCATTCCAACTTCGAAGACGAAACATAAAAGGCTTATCTCCTCGTATTTAACTCCTTGCGTTTCTGGAACATTAGACCTCTCATCCTCTCGGAAATATTCGAATATCATCATTGATGTTACTTGAGGAAAATTATTTAGATTGTGCTTTAACAAATCCGGCCTCCATAGTGTGTTCAAAAGGATTATTGAATTTCTAAAAAATAAAAATATCAACGTGCTCAAAATGTCCTTAGCGAAAACAAGGGATCTTCGGTGGAAGGCTGCCCATTAGCGCCCTGTGACGTAGGCTTGTGACGTTTCAGAAGAGCGCACTTTTGCGTGTGGATTTTTAAAAATTCATTAAAAATCAATCACGGTGTTTTAAAATTCGGCGATGGTGAATTTTGTAGTTTTGAGGGTCAATTAACAATATCCAATAGCCAAAATATGAACATTAAATAGGTTGCAAATTCCCTATTGTATTGTACTTTTTCTTTGAAATATATGATATTAGTATAACAGGATTCATTTCTTTTTGGAGTTGTTTCATGCAATGCAATGAAGAAAAAAAAGAGCTTTTTTCCCCCTAGCAAATATTGATGTAACTTTGCATAAAAGTAGCATATGACTTATCCTTCAGAAACTTAGATAAAATTCTTCTCATTAAATTTTTTGATGAGATAAAGAATGATAAGTAAAAAAGCAGACCAACGTGCTCCACCTCCCCTTACGGCAAAAAACATGGGAAAATTTTTGCAAAATTTTGCTTTCAAATGTTATACCTCATGTTTTATGAAAGCAACAGAGTTGTATAATTGCTCATTTTAAAGAGAATTACATTTATAACTTGAATAATTTTTGAGAAAAAATGTTTTTAACAAAATTTTAAAATATAAAAATTTAAACTTTTTTGTGATGATGTCCTTTAATATATTTTTCAAATTCTGTTTGGTTATAATGCACATATGTAAAAATGTCCAAAAACTTTCAGTGGGACCATGAAGGGTTCAGCAGTTACTAAAAAGTTTTAGGGTAAATGGCAGTAATGTGTCCTACAATATTTGCTGTTACTGATGATCATTTCATGGTCCCACTCTGAAATTCTCTGTATTTGTTAAAGTTCAATAAAAATCATGTGTTTTTTCCAAAAATTTTAAAAGACACTAGCTTTAAAATTTTTGAACTAAACATTTTATAAAAAAAAAATTCTCAACAATTATTCAAGTTACATAAACACATCAAATTAATGTGCATGTAATTGTCTTTAAAATGAGCTATCATACAACTCTATAGCTCCTACAGTTATAACATTTTAAGGCTTTACTGTAAAAAAAACCTTCTTTTTAACGCATTTCAAAATAACTCATCAGTTATGATTGATAGATAAAAAAATACACATAAATAAATTTAAGAAATCAAAGAGAGTTGGTGTGCAACATTGGCTGAAGTGACCCTAAATATTTTTAAAATGTGCCATGAAAAGGCCATATAAAGACCTTATTTTTTAATCTGCTGGAAGAGTGGGAACCCTGTCCTGTTTAACTGGCCATAATGCATTTAAGTATGAAAATCATAAACGAATTAGCAAAAGATAAATTAAAATTTCATAAAATGTATTTTAATTATAAATAAAAATTAAACTTTCAAAAAAGGAATACTTTACAATTGTTATCATACTTTTTGTGATTAAATAATACAGTATAGGACCCCAAATCCAGAATGCTTGTGACTGCAACCTTTCCCGATTTTGGAATTTTCTGTATTTTAGATTATGACTCAAAAAATAGTGACAACTCTCCTGCTGTGCGGTATTTTTAACACTTTTCTTGGTTTTGTTAAATTTCTTTCTTTGATCTATCTGGGAATGAAGTACACTTCATTATGCTAAAACCAAAGTCGGAAATAATTTACAGTGACGTTTTGTCCGTGGATGTTGCTTTTTACTATTGTGCCAATCCGTACAATAAATAAATCATAAGTTTACTTTAAAAAATTTTGTACTTTTATTCAATAGGCTTTCTATTGCATACTTAAGAGAAGAAAAAAAGAATTGTCATTAGCCAAATGTGAATGTTGAAAGATTGCTGTACAATTGAATCAAAACGCTTTTTTATGCATAAAGCGTGGCATCTAAAAAACGCTTTTAAAAAAAGCTGAACTGAAAGAACTGTGTTTTGAAACAGTAATTGCTGATTTTGAACTTTTGAAAGTGGAAAAAAGAATAATTCAAAAAATTATATTCTGTTTTTTTTTTTTTTTTTATTTAAGGGCAAAAGTTCTGGATTTCAGGATTCCGAAATTGTTGTCCCATACTCTAATCATGAGCGTCCATATGGGGGGGAGTAAGTGGGGGTTCAACCGCCCCTTTTCAAAATTGAAAAAAGCATTTCTTCTCCAGCCATTGATGAATAATTTATTAAAAATCAAATTTTAATAACTCTATTCTGTACTGAAATTGGTTTCCATGGGGAAAATATCCTGCTAAACCATTAAAAAATATCTGAGCCCCACTCCTTAAAAATTCCTATGTGGCAGGGGTGCTCACCCCCCCCCCCTCCCAAAAACAAGGGTACACCCCCCTAAATATTGCAAAGACCCTCTCTCCAAAAAAAGTGAAAATTATCCCTCAAAACACCCTCTCCCCTAAAAATTTCAATGACTCAGTCTGCACCATGACCCCCCCCCCCCCATAGGTCGGCATTCCTTCATATAGGCGCCCATGACTATTATAAATGGTTCTGAACAGTGGCGTATATATGTTTTTATTTTGGAGGGGGCCCAAACAACCAAGATTAGCTCTCCCCCCCATATATATATATATATATATATATATATATATATATATATATATATATATATATATATATATATATATATATATATATTTGTAATTTCATTTTTTGAGGGGAGAGTAACAGTGCCCTGATCTTCTCATTTTTTCGATGCGGTGAAAGGACTTCATACTGTCAGTCCTCTTTATACTGTCATACAGTGGCGCAACCAAAAAATAGTTTTTGGGGGGCATTCTTAAAAAATTCTGGCTTCTGGTGAGAGAAGCGATCGGTGGTCCTCCCCCAGAATTTTTTTGGAATTGCAGTCCTAAGAACGCAGTTTTAGACGGTCTCTGGTGATGCTACGGGGAGGAAGAATTCGGGGGCCCTTTCTGCGGAAATTTTTAAAAATTGAAAGCTTAAAAACGTCATTATAGGCTATATTTGTTAAAGTTAGTGTAATGAGAGGAATTTGACTTTGTGAAGTTGCCCCGGATGGATTTTTTTTAAAAATAGAGCGAAACCCATCACCCCTCAGCCCATTTTTCCAAAGTGAAGTTCCAAAAACGCAGTTTCAGACTGACTGATTTTACGGGCAGGGCAGTTCTGGAGCTCTCCCCAAAAACTATTTTGAAATTAAAGTCCTGAAAAACGAAGAGATATTCAATTATACTAGGTGGAGGGATTTAAACGCTCTAAACCTTAAATTTTTCGAAATTGTAAATTTTTTATTTTCAGATTTCATATGGGAGTAGTGGGACCTTCGTCCGAAATTTTTTCGTAATTGAAGTCTTAAAAGCACGATTTTGGACCATATTTGGTAATGTTTGGGGTTCGGCCATTTTTCAAAATTGAAGCTCCATAAAAGTAATCTTAAACGGTTTTCGATGCTTTTAGCAGGCTAGGCGTTTGGTAGTTGTCCCTTGAAAATTTTTCGACATTGAAACCCTGAAAACGAGGTTTGAGAAGCTTTTTAGTGGTTTTAGTGGGTGGAGAGGGCTTACGAAGTGTAGCACTTTGAAAACTTAAGAAAAAGAAAAAAATGGGGCGGAAGGTGTAAAGAAATAGGAGGTGTTGGACGTAATTACCCAATCAATAGTCAATAACTTTTGAAAATTTTATTTTAAGGTTCTTTTCAAAAGTAATTCCGATTTCCCCCCAACATTAGACAATCTTTGGAAAGGAATAGTTCGAAAATCCTCCCCTGAAAGGTAAAACGCAATTTCAGGTCATCTTTGGAGACGTCTAGAGGTAAGGAGTGGTTTTAGAGATCCCTCCGCAACTTCTCAAAATTGAAATCTTAAGGCATAATTTCAGACTATTTTTGGTAGTAACTTTAGTGAATAGGGATTGGTTCGGGGATCCTCCTCCAGAAATGAACGAAAAACGCCTAAATAAGTGCATTTTTAGGACATCCATTTCCATTATTAATCCAACCGAACAACTAAAACTTATTTTAAATTTCTTGCTGGGGACGAGAGTTAAAGAGAGAAATATTTTGAAAACCCTTCTTTTTAGAAAAACAAGGAAGAAAAAAAAGGAGGGGGGGGTGGCGAAGAGAGGGCAACTTACTTTCCTAAGAAATAAACTGCATCTGTTAAAAACATTTTAATTTAAAGAATTATTTTGAAAGAATTGAGATTTTCTCTTATCATTATTTGCTTTTCTTTTTGTAAAAATAACTTCGCTTTCCCAAAGCATGTTCTTTTCTTGAGTATGGGGTATGGATCCCCTGACCCCTTCTGAACACCATTGCCTATTGCCATCTAAAGCAGAATTCCCAAACTTTAAGGATTCGCGGCAGCCTTTGAAGAATTTGAATTTTCTCACGACATCCTAATCTAGTTTTATATACATATTATTGTGACTATGGACACCTCTTCCTGCGGCACCCAGTTTGGAAATCTCTGATAACGTGTTATAATAGTTATCACTATCATATTTATTTATTCCTTTTTTTTTTTGTAGCAAAAAGTTTGGAAATTGTTTTTGAGCAAGCGCGCAACTAAAACCAAAAATAACTACCTTTATTTTTTCCAGATTTTAGAGGGGGCCCGGGCCCCCTCAGCCCCTCCCTTATATACGCCCTTGGTTCTGAAATATGAGTGACGGAATATATTGGCTTGTATTCAATTGAATCCTAGAAAAGATTATGGGGACTGCTCTCAGTGATGAAGATAACTAGTTTAAATGTTAAGGCATGATATTTTTGTTCAGGTTGTGCATCAAAATACCAATTGAAGAAGTGAGATGCATAGGGATGCAAGTTCCAAAATTAAAAATTTGGGGATAACCAGTACAAATGGTACCTACACCTCTCCTCTGTCTTATGGCAAAAGATAGTGCTAGTAGCTCTGGTAGATGCTGCTATACAGCATAATTTAGAAAAACTTTTCAATGAAAGCCTACCTAAGACCACAACTTTAAGCATTTTTTACTTAAAACATTGAACTGTCTACTTACATCATTTTGCTTCTCTATGCCTCAGTTGAGAGACTCTGATCTACTACATTTTTGGAATTTTTCTTAATTTTCAAGCCCAGGTATGTGTGTAAAAAATTTTTGTAAAGTAAAATGATATGAATATTATGTTGGTAAGTTATCAAAAAAATAACAAATTATTTTTCTTTTTGAAATTATTTTTTATTTATTTATTATCATTATTTATTGATTTATTTATTTTTTTGAAACAGGAATCTTATGAACAATACAATGGGTTTGTTGTTTTGCATGGAACAGATACCATGGCATATACTGCTTCTGCTCTTTCTTTCATGCTTGAAAATTTGGGGAAAACTGTTGTTATTACAGGATCACAGGTCAGTGAAAATTTGAACATTCTTGCCTAATACATGCAGGTGTCTGCACAGTACGCTCCTGGAAAGTTAGGGAAGGCCATCAAGTTCGACTATGATTGAAATTGGTCATGATTTTCAGCAAAAAGTGCTCAAAAATAATGGGAACTGACATGGATTTTGGGTTTAAGAGCATGCATATTTTTTTAATTGTACATGTTAGGTGCAAAATTTGTGCTTCTTAGCCGTTTCTGATGCTTTTACGCGTCAGTCCCAATTTTTCACACATTTGAAAATCCTATTGCATCTACTTCTATAATCACTCGTTTTTTTTAACTATGTGATTCTACCGTCTCTGCATTTATAAGTATGTGTTTACCATTATTTTTAGCCCTCCTTATATGTCTAATTGTGTAGTTGAGGACTTCTATACCTCTAACTTTGCCACTTTCATTTGACTTGAAAATTTTCAGTCATTTCCATCCCTGTTGATTCAAGAAACTGATAAATTATCGTTAATTTTCAGCAGTGTCTTAAGTTAATGAAGATTTTAGGAAAAAAATGGTCAAAGAATTAAAGACTTTAATACTTAGGTAAAATACATAAATTAGAGAATTTTCACCGAAAATGTTGCAAAAATCGAAAATTCAAGAATTTTTTTCGTTGCTTGAAAAGAATAGTGACGCAACTCAAAAAACACCGAAATTGAAATTTTTAATTGGTGATGCTTTTAAAAAATATATATCTTTTGTCTGGAATAAACACACAAGTCGTTAATAGCAAAGTTACAGGTCAATGGCAACTTTGTTAAAACCTAATTTAACCTAAATTTAATTATAATTTGTAGGAACTTTAAAAGGATATCACAAAAACTGCTTGAAATAAACAAAAAGAATAGTATTAACCATTTTTAAGGGGCATTACAAAAATTAGGAACTGTTAATGAATGAAACAACAATAATATACAAATCGCAACAATTTAAGAAAATGATCTCCTGAAAAAGTTGCTTTTTGAGTTGTGTCTTTATTCTTTTCAAGCTCTGATTTGTAGCTTATCCTAAAAATTTGGTGGTAATGTCTGCTAAAATAATTATTAAGTACTTAAATTTAATATTATCTTTTTTCTAATCATTTATTTATTTTATTTATTGTAAACTAAATTTTAATAATTACTAAATTATTGCTGTCATAGATTTTTTAGAAAACTGCTTGCTTAAAAAAATAAAGAAAAGTTTTAGATTCATTATTTGTTTATAAAATAAAGTATTTATTTTAAAAAATTCAAAAGAAATAAAAATCAAGCTTAAATGTTTCACTGTTCACCAGCAGTTTTACATCATTATTGCTGTAAGTTTTAAACTTCTTTTATTTTGAAAAATCATTTTGCAATTAAAACTTTTTTAAAATACTTTTAAGGGTCGAAAAATTGTTGTGTATCATGTCAAATTTTTCACAGAAAAAATCATAAATTTGTTTTCATGTAAATTCTTAACTATATAAAAAAATGTGTATGATTTATAGGAATTTAAAAAGTATTTTCAAAAATTTTAGATTTATGAATGTATGTTCTTGGTAGCAAAATAATTAAGTTGAACTCTAATTATTTCATGTGTATCACTAGCCATTATTGCGTCAATTGTTTTATAGTTAATAGTATCTGAGTTAGTTACTTTTAATTTGAATTTTTAGAGATATATGTCCAAAGCATAGATCAGATGGTTGCAATTTAAGTTTCAATTAATGTATCTGGTAATGCCTGTCAACTTAATTATTAAGTACTACAATTTAATATTTTATTTTTTTGTGATTATTTCTTTTCATTTCTTGTAAACTTAATTTTAATAACTACTAAGTTATTGCTAGTCACAGATTGTTTAGGAAACTATTGACTTAAAAAAAATGTATTCTTTGTTTGTAAAATGAAATATTTAGTTTTAAAAAATCATTAAAAAAAATGTCTAAAAATCAAGCTTAAATGTTTTTCTGTTCACCAGTAGTTTTATGCCATTATTGCTGCATGTGTGAAGCTTCTTTTATTTCGAAAAATCATTTTGCAATTGAAACTTTTTTTCAGTATTTTTAGTGATTGAAAAATTATTGTGTATCATATTATATTTTCCTGCGAAAAAATAATAAAATTCTTTAAATGTAAATTATTACCTATATAAAAATTTTGCATGATTAATTGGAATCCAAAAAATATTTTCAAAAATTTAAGATTTATAAATGTTTTTCCTTGGTATCAAAATAACAGAGTTAAAACTCTTAAGTTATTTCATGTGTATCACTAGTCATTGTTGCATAAATTGTTTTTTAGTTATAATAAAGCAGCTGAGTTTGTTACATTTCACTTTAATTTGAATTTTTAGTAACATATGTCCAAAGCATAGATCAGATGGTTGCAATTTAATTTTCATAAAACCCCCAATTTAGACATTATTGTAAAAAAACAAAAAGTTCTGGAACAATTTAATCCCATGAATCATGGAAAGTTTACAAGCAGAAGTCAGGGAAAGTCATGAATTTCAAAATTCGAAATGTAGCGTATACTCTGTCTGTGGTACTGCCACTCAGCGCCGTAGCAGTTTGGCCATCCAGTTGTTTGCTTAGAGTTAGACTTGTGACAGTATGCTAAGTAGTTTCCAAACATTTTTGCATTTTATGATCTGCAGGTTTTTGATAAAACGATCTTTTAAGTTCATTGAAAATATTATTTATTTTCTGATTTGTCCTTAAATTTGCTTTTATTCATAGATTCCATTATATGAAGCTCGCAGTGATGGTAGAGACAATCTTATGAATGCCTTAATTGTTGCTGGTAACTATGTTATTCCTGAAGTAAGTTAAGAGTATTTCACTCCGGAACTTAATAACCAAATAATTTTCCGTCAATCTGTATCAAATATGATCACTGAGTTTAATTATATAACAATATATCAGGCAGTGTTTAATATGGTTTTTCTGATAACTTTAGTTTCTTGTTTAAATGTGAAAATGTCTCTTGTTTAAATGTTTAATTGTGATGAAAATGTATGAATTTAAATGCAGAAACCTAAACTGACTAAGCTCTGGTATTCAGAATGCAGTAAAAAAAAAATATACTGTTACAAAAATTTAGTCAGGAAGAGTAATTCCAAAACAAAATTTAATTTTCTGTGTTTCTCATCAAGAAATTTGTTTTAATTAAAAAATATCCTGTTCTCTCACTTTTTATAATATATCTATATTTTTTTAATCATGCCTTTCAAGGGCACTTGGTGGTAACATTAATTATTATTATTATTATTATTTTTAACTGTTGTGAAAGCATGTGTTTATATTTGTTTTGGGTCATTTCATGTCAAGTGATCCAAAATTTGGGAAATTTTTTCCCTCACCCTTTTGTATTTCTTTGAAATTTGGCTCATCGATTGTACCCTTTGAGGTAATCAAAAGTCCAAATTTTTAGATTTTTATCTCTATTATTTTTTTATTTATGACACTTTGATTTTTCGAAAAACCCGCTTTTTTTCATGGATGCTTGAACATAAAAGGGACGATAACTCAGCATCAAATATAGATAGAAAGATTTGGTAAAAAGCATTTTAAAGTACATTAGTTGCTGTTTAATGGGATATGCAACATGACTAATTTCAAAAAAAATTTAATTTTTAAAAAATGAAATTTAAATTTTAAATTTAAATTTCTTAAAAAAGGTATAATTAATTTTTTTAAAAAAATTCTCAAAAATTTGTGTGTATTCTATTTTCATTTGTGCAAAGTTTCAAGTTGGGATCTCAATGGGATCATATTTTTATGAATTTTTAAATAAAATTTGACTTATGAAATAATGACATTTTTCAGATTCCAACTAGTTAAATATATGGTTCTCTCACTGGGGATGGTCTAGTAAGTAGTAATTGATCATAACTATGCTTGAAATGAGCTGACGTGAATTTGTAAATTGGCAAGCACCCCCCCTCCCCCCCCCCCCCCGCACCACCACTTTTATTTATTTATTTTTTTTTTCAAAACTATTTTCAAAATGTAAAAAATAAATAAATGAATAAAAAACCAAAATGAATAGTAAACTTATTAAAAATTGGTAAATATTCTTCTTTAAAGTAAGAAAAAGACCCCTTCTCCCGGGCCACCACTTTTATTATTTTTTTCCAAAACTATTTTTAAAATGTAAAAAATAAATAAATAAATAGAATAAAACAAAATGAATAGAAAACATATTAAAAGTTGGTAAATGTTCTTCTTTAAAGCAAGACAAAGTACATTACCCCCCCCCCCCCTCACATTCACTCACACATACGATTAACACTATACTAGTATCACGCTTCACCTGATGCTTTTTTTTTTTTTCAGACCAAGTGTTTCTTTTTCAGTCCGAACTTCACAAAGTGTACTTGATTATTTCACTATCTGATAAGGAAAGTTATGATTCATTTCGTCCCTTACCTCTGCACCAACTTTCAAATTTGGATGGAGGAAAGAAATAGTTTTCCCCAAGATCACAGCAAAATAGGAGTGTTTCCCCCCGTGTTGTTTCATTCTTTTTACACCAAACTAAAAATAAATCTAAGTATCAGGTCATATGTCTGTCCACATAAAACTGTCTTTCAACAACATTTGGAGTGCAGCTGTTTTTTCTTTTCTTTAATGCTAGTTTTCTTTTAATTTCACTTGTAAACGAGAGCAATGCAGTGAGATCTATTTATACATATATTAAAAGCAGTTATATATCAAACAAATTTTGCTAATTTGAGCATAACCTTCCATGTTGTTATGTTTCATTCCAGATTGCCCCCCTCCCCCTACCGTCTCACTTTCCAAAAGAAAAAAAAGCTGCAAATGAGTTCAGTTTTTCTGACTTTTATTTTTTATGACCCCCCCCCCCCCCCCCATTTATAAGGTTTAGTCACTACTGATGTTTAGCAGCGTGCGTCCCAGTTTATTATGGTTATAACTCTTACGTGCCGGCTTTTTTTTTTAAATACAGTTTTGAAAAAAAAAAAAAAAAGATAAAAAGTGGTTGTGTGGCGGAGAGGGGGGGGGGGGGTACTAATCTACAAAGTCATGTCAGTTCATTTCAAGCATAGTCATGATCAATTACTACTTACTAGACCATCCCCAGTAAAAGAACCCCATATTTAACTAGTTAGAATCTGAAAAATGTCATTATTTCATAAGTCAAATTTTATTTAAAAATTCATAAAAATATGATCCCATTGAGATCCCAACTTGAAAATTTGCACAAATAAAGATAAAATACACACAAATTTTTGAGAATTTTTTTTAAAAAATTCATTATACCTTTTCTGAGAAATATAAATTTAAAATTTAAATTTCATTTTTTATAAATTAAAATTTTTTTGAAATTAGTCATGTTGCATATCCCATTAAACAGCAACTAATGTACTTTAAAATGCTTTTTACCAAATCTTTCTATCTATATTTGGTGCTGAGTTATCGTCCATTTTATGTTCAAGCATCCATGAAAAAAAGCGGGTTTTTCGAAAAAACAAAGTGTCATAAATAAAAAAAATAATAGAGATAAAAATCTAAAAATTTGGACTTTTGATTACCTCAAAGGGTACAATCGATGAGCCAAATTTCAAAGAAATACAAAAAGGTGAGGGAAAAAACTTTGGATCACTTGACATGGAATGACCCTTTTACACTTTAAATCAAGTAGTAAACTCAAACATATTTTTGGAACTTCTATTGAATTACAAATTCTTACTTTACATGATTTAAAATAATATTGTTGTACTTGCAGGTTACCATTTTATTCAACAATAAATTATTTAGAGGAAACAGAACAAGTAAAATCAGTACTTCTAATCTGGATGCTTTCAATTCACCTAACTTACCACCACTTGCTAAAATGGGTATTGGAATTCATGGTAAATTATTATTTTTTCATTAAGGTTGACAAAATGTTAATCAAACTAGTTTTAAATCAAATTATGAATTTTCTTTAATTTTGCATTTTGTTTCAAACTGTGTATGTATTACACATGTGGTCACAATTTAGTTTAAACAAATTGATTACAGTATGCATTATATTACTCTCTGTAATTCATTTTATTTGATTTTCAGTGTTGTGTTTTTAGGGCTATAGACTGCAGATTATCTCTTTAAAAGGTTAAAAGTGTTTGGGTGCATTTTATATGCTACAAACTATACAATTAACTTTTTTTTAGCTGTGGAAGAAAAATCGAAAGACTGATTTTTCAAAAATACCAATTGAAGACATTGTTGATGCTTTGGCTTTAAAAGTGCTCTTTTTTGTGCAAAAGGGAGTGAATTATGTTTTAAATTCCATTTCTAGATGTTGAAATAATATTTTCTCCAAAAATAGCTTGTTGGGTTTTTTTTTTACAAATGAGTTAATATTTAGTTAAATAAATTTATACACTTTTAAAGTTCTAAGATAAAAATCAATTTCTTTAAATATTGTTTTCCTCAGATTTTTAACTGTTTTAGAATCTACTGCCACCATGAGAGAAAACAATGATGGGCTCCCATTTTTCAACCACTTTATTTTGTTTAAATTTTTAAAGCTGAAAGCAATTTTTAAAATATTTAATGTTCCAAATGATTTTTATTTTGTTTTTAAACATTGAAATCTTTAAATTTTTAATATATTTTAATGTTTCTTTGATACCACATCTCATGTCTTACATTAGCATTTCATTGTAATTTCGCAGCAATCTTTTAGCATCATATTTTTGTTTACAATGTGTTTTATTGTTTTTTACACTATTGCAATAAAAAATGCACCAAACAAAAATTCAGAACCATTTTCAATACAGACAATTTTATGGCATAAATCACCAAGCTGTCAAAGCCTTGCAATAAGACACACTTCATTATCCGCAGATTATGTGTCATAGTCGGAAGATAAGGAGAAAAAGCTCAATGTTTTAAAATTTTTACCTGCTGTCAGTTCATATTTGTTAACAAATGTGTGTTCTGACCCGCAAAATTCATCTTAATATGAGGTCGGCTCTCTGGGACATGTTTTGGTTTTTTGATTTTTAATTTAATATTAGTTTTTGTTATTGATTTGGGGTTTCTGTTATTCTTCATTTTTGTTTTTCTCTGCATCCCTCCAAAAAAGTGAGACTAAATTCTCTATTTACGGTTTGTAAAGTTGTTCCCAGCTCTGTATTTCGTCGGTCGGAGTAAGTTCGGTGGAATGGGTCACCGCTGCATTTATACTGAAATAAAATGCAAAAAAAATTTTCTAGCCTGTCCAGTAGCAGGTTTACACTCTTGCTCCTGTATCCTACATTTACTGAGTAAGCTAGAAATAATTTTTCACATTCCATCTAAGCATTAATGCAGCGCTGTATTAATGCTTAGCTGCTTCATTATTTCAACTCTCCCTCAATTTTAACGGAGATTTCTTTAAAGAGTAAATCATAGTCTTGATTATATTTTTGCTGCAGTTGACATTTTTACTTCCTTTTACAAAAAAGAAAGTATTGTATTCGCGAAAAAAATTTCACTCAAAAATCGGCTCATCCTCGAATGAATATTGAATTTTTTTTTTTTCATCCCGACCACATGTGGATATATGCCTAGGAACGTACAGACCCAAAATATCCATTTTGACGATCCCCGAGTTAATTACAACGAGCTTTTTTGTGACATCTGTATGTACTCATGTATGTGCGTATGTGTGTCGCATAACTTAAGAAAGGAATGTCCTAGAAAGTTGAAATTTGGTACGTGGACTCCTAGTGGGGTCTAGTTGTGCACCTTCTTTTTTGGTTGCATTCGGATGTCCCAAAGGGGGTCTTCTGCCTCTTTTTGGGGGGAAATCGTTAATTTCGATGTAAACTCAAGTGGTGTTATAATTTGGCGGATACTTGCCGATATATCGGCAGTCTTTTGGTCGCCAAGTTTTGTTGCCAACTTGGCGACAAATTTGGCGATTTTTTTTTTTTTTAAATCTGTTTCAATTTGGCTACTGTTGTTATTTAGAGAGTAAACTATTGAATCACATTAAAATAGCCAGTAATGGGAAAATGACATTAAATTGGAGTAAAAGGAAGTCATGTGATGCACACATCAGCTCATTTGAAGAAACTGCCGTTATTCTGACGGGAATACCTTCCGTAACAAATTTTACACTTGGATAGTTGAATTGGGTAAAAAAAAAAATTGAGATCCGTATCCGCGGATTTTGACACTGATGATCCGGATCCACGGATCTACTTTTTCAATAATCCGGCACATCACTAGTACTAATATATTTAGTTGAATGAATGTTTTATTTTTCTCACATAGTTGAGTGGAGAAATGTGTACCGACCATCTAGCATTGAGAAGTTCAACGTTCACTCTTTATTGAATCGCAACGTTGGATTGCTTAGATTGTTTCCTAGTATTACAGTTGAAGTGGTATGTTATCTATTATTAAAATTTAAGTATTTTTTAATATTAAATAAGTACTTCTTGTTTTTTTGCTATATTTATTCTTCATTTTATATTTTCTCCATTTTGAATCTGACAAGTGGTTTTCTTCCATTTAATTGGTCCTCAAATTCTTTTTAATAAGGGAATGTGGGGCAAAGTGAAATAGTTAAGATGACTGAGCTTTTTCAAAATGAACAAATGGGAAATTTATTTTGAAAATTACAGTACATAAAGAAAAAACATTCTATTTTATAATAAAACTTACATTGAAGCAGTATTTTCTATTTTTGGCAGTAAATTTGTGCCTTCAAGAAAAAGTGGAAATTTTTCTTTTTTTTTTCTATGGGGAAAATTGAGAAATGAAATATTTTTCGAATGAAATATTTTCTATTCAATTATAGAAAATATTTTTGATCAAATGAATCGGTAAATAAAAGTTTAATGAGTAGATGAAAAGATACTGAAACAATAAATTGAAAATTAAAATAGTTAATAATTAAAAAATGAAGAAAAATAAATGAACAAGAGTGAATGAATGAATAAATCAGTAAATTACTAAATGGAGGAATGTAAATGAATGAGTTAATAATTGAATATACGTAAGTGATTTAGTAAATGAATGCACAAGTAATCAACAAAACAAACTATTTCACTTTGCCTCGCATGTACTTGACTGATTGTAGGAAATATTTAAAAGATAAATAAGCTTAATATTAACTAAATAAATGTTTCATAGAGTAATAGGAGGTCTCAATATTTAAAATGTTAAAAGCAAGAGCTTTATCATTTTATAATAACCAAAATAATTTTTGACTTGCAACAAAATACTACAAAATGAGTATCAATTTTTAAAAATTGCTTGTTTTATCATATGATTATCATATGATCATCTTCAGTGGTATTTTTTTACTAACTGGAATAGATTACATGTGCTACTATATAGTTAGATTATTACCAGATAGGTGGCGCTAAAAGCAGAGTAAATAATTCAAAATTTCACTTTGCCCTGCTGTTTCACTTTACCCCATATTCTCCTACTTGTTTTCATTTACTCATCCCTAATTGTTTTAGGCGTGAACAGATGTAATGTTTAAAACAGATTTCTAATCCTGGATGCTTTGTGAAACCTTTTGCTATACACTTAAAAAAGATTGAGGAAATTGAGGAATTTTCAAAAATTAATTATGATGGAATGAATTTAATATTTGTACAGGGTTTGGGGTCATGGAAATGCTGGAAAGTCATGGGAAAAAAATAAAGAAATTTCAGACCTGGAAAAGTAATGGAAAATTATTATTTTTATAAAAGTCATGGAAATTTATTTCAAGTCATTGAAAAATGTCTTGGGTAGTAAGAAAGCAGCAGTTGCTAAAAGAGCGCTTGAAATATTGAGTGATTCCGTAATATTGCATATAAATTGAACAATCTCAAAAACAAATCCGAGTTTTGGAATCCAATTTCATCCCCTTCTGTAACAGCCACTCACTTTTTTTGTGATGTGATTTTACTACTAGGGCATTACTAATTTTGAACCCACCATTATTTTCAGTACTTCTTATATTTTATATTATGTAGTAGTGGACTCGCACTTTCTTGATTTTGCCACACCCCCTCAAAAAGTGCAATTCAATTGCATTCGAGTTCGTTTCAACTACTTGTAAAAAGTTCATTATTAAATTTATCAGAGTTTATCTTGATATGTTGAAGGTTTTAAAATGAAAACTTTAGTCAGACAATAGAACAGAGAAATAGGGGAATTCTAATACTCTAAAACAGTAGTGCCCAACATATAGCTCACAAAACTGATCCTTTTAGCCAGCTGAAATCTGGTTTGGAAAAATGAATTTACTGCAAAAAGTGGCTTTACTTTAATGAACGAATTTGCGGTCCAGTTACATGAGTGATTAGATGCACTATTGACATCAAAGGGCAATGATTTTATGAAATAAATTTATTATTTCAAACTTACTCAATTTTTAACCCATTCATTCCTATTCTGCCCTATTTATTAAATATTTATTAGACATTTAAACATCAATGTATTGCAATCATTATATTTTTATTTTACTTGAATTTATGTGATGAAGACAAATAAGAATAATTTATTACTTTCAGCAGTATGTACTGGTATTTCTTTCAGTCAAGAGTAAGTGCTCCAATGAGGTAATGGCACTCATGTAAAAGTTTTTCTAATGTTTCTGGAAAAATTGGCAAGTTTAACATTAAATAGTACTATTCTCTTCGTATAACAAGGTCATGAAAATTTTTATGAAGTCATGAAAAAGTCTTGGAAAAGTCATGGAATTTTTTTTATCCAAATTGAGTATGAACCCTGTTTGTATTAAATAATTTTGTACTTTGATTTTTTAAAATGTCTGTTGTTGATAAAAGGTTTTTTTCCCTCTCAATTTTATTGGATAGTTTTTTATGTATAAATGGCAGTATGTGTTCAACCATTTTGTATAAAGTATAACTACTTTTATTGAGTAAAAATCTCTGATTTTCATTTGTGATTTCAAGAATATAAAATGTATAAAATAGAATTTTTTTTATTCCAAATACTTGACAAAATCTTTTATCAAATTCCTTAGAACATAATTGGAGTTTTTTCTTTCTTTATCACACCTGAAAACATTATTTAAAAAGATATTGAATTGATAAGTTCAAAAACCAGTAACCTTCATCAAAACGAATTTTACAAGAGAGGCAAAAAAAAACTAAGGGTTTTAATATTCCTGTTACATATAGGGCTTTTTTCATTTTTCTGCCATAGGATATGGCTGTTTACTTAAAATTTCATAACTTCTATGGAATTATAGCATTTCTTTTTCATTTTTTAAAAAATATCAAATGTTGGACATGACTTGTTTTCAGATAAAAGTATTAAAAGATACTTTTCATTACTTTAACAAAGGCAAATAACAATAATTCTTCATTGAAAACTTGAAAGGAAATATATTTTACGTGCTAAAAATTAAATGGATTCAGATATTCATGCTACTTAGCTGAATAAAATGTATATATTCAGAAATCATCTTCTGGATCATTGCAATTTGCTTGACCACTAAGCAAATGTCTTCATAAAAAGCCAAAGGATCACTTGGTATGTACTTAACTCTCTTAATGTCTGCAATTTTCTAATGATTTATGACAAGTGTTTATAGATTATGCTTCCTATGCTGGCAATAGGGCCTTTTTTATGTTTTTTTATTTTTTTTAACAAAGCAAACATTAATTTGTTTTAATTGCCAGTGAAATGCTATTGTTTAACTTCTCCACTTGTCCAACTATTAGAAGTAAAACTGTTAATAAAATACTAAAATACCTGAAATTGCATTTTTAGTTTCTTGCTTTTTCATATGAGCCTTTTGTTGATATGTTTTTCTTACAATACACCAGTTATCAGCTTTTGAAACCAAGAATCATATTTGTTGTTCTCTTTTACAGTGAACTTCTATAGTGTGGCTGATGATTCTGTCAGTGTGTTATATTTTTGAAAAGTGTCTATTTGGTATCAGTTCAAGTTAACTTAGAGAACAAGTTATTACCTTGATGTGACATGTTTTTTGAACTTAGTTGTGATTTCAATGCTTAATATTTTCTGCAACTAGTAAAAAAAAATGACTTTTCTCAGACTAAAAAGTGTTTCAACATCATTTGAACTGAAAAGTAAAATAATCTCAATTCAGTAATAAAGTGAACATGTCTGGTTTTTGGACTCAACAATTCAGTAATGTTCATTGACTACACTATAACTATCTCTTTTTAGAGGTCACATTTCAGTAGAATGTTTATTTTAAATATCAAGAATTGTTTAACTCATCAAGATGCCTTTATGCTTGAACAAAATTAATATGAAGGAGATTTTTTACAAAACTATCTTTAACCCAGTTTTTAGCTTGATCATTTAAAAAGAATCAATTCTAATAAATTTTATTGAAACGGATATGACAGTTCTTAGGTGTTAGAAGTCAGAACAGAATTTTAATGATTGTCGCAAAATCAAACTGTTTCCCTCTGATGTTCTTAATAATAGAAAAGCATATGCTGAATTCCATCATGAATGGCTGTTGATATGCTGCTGCTATGGTTGTCTATATTTTCCACCATAGATCTTCATTATGTTTTCTACTATGCAAAATATTCTGTCGAGATAGGTGAAGTTAGCAGCATTGGAGCCCTTTTTTTTAAATACATAAATACCCAAGGAACTACATTTCTGTCACTCGTGATTTCTAAGAAAAGGGAAAGAGTAAGTATGAATTTATGTCAGGCGTAAGTTAAAAAAGTTAAAGCTGCCATTTCACACCATGCATACTGCTTTGATACAAGATTTGGATATTGCAAACATCTTCCTAAGTTAACTTGTGCTACTACTTCTGTTTATGTACAGCTGAACCTCGTTATCATGACACCTTTGGGACTGCCAACAAAGTGTCATCATAACCAAAACAGTTTAAAAATTCATAATTAAACATTAGTTTACAATAAAATTAGATTTAGTTAAGAAATTAATTGTATTTATATTTTTATAATTAGATTTAACTTATTTAAATTTCAATTATTGGTGGATGTAACAATTATTTTTAAAAAATACTTCACTTTTTTTTTTTTTTTTTTTTTCAATTCTGAACTACTTTCCAATAAATGTTTGCTAAACTTTTGAAAAACTTTTGTAACATTTCTCCTTTCCACAAAATTATCAGCAAGAGAGAAACCAATTCAAGACTCCTCACTTTTGTTCGCAATTTGATTAGATTTCGACAGCTAAGCCCCACCTTTCGAAGGTGAAAACCCTTTTAACTTCTCTTTTCCACTTTAGAGTTGCGTGTCCCTTTTCAATCTAATGAGGACCCTTATCTCTTTTTTTCTCATGGGAGAAGCCTGTAGTGACAAGCTACAGCTTAAAGTAGCTATGGTCTTCATCTTCTGTTTCCATTGTCCAGTATTACAATCCACCTGCTTTGAATTCTTTTTTATTGTCCCTTTTCCCTCTCGTCAAAGTCTGAAACCTATACCTTTCTGAACTTATCTACTCACCTCCCATCATTCTTGAGGTATCATGCCTGGTCAAATCTCTTTTCAGAGTCCAAAGTTCCTACTACAAACGTTTCCAAATGTTGTCATTATTTTACTGAATTTTTCAATTTCAAAGGAATCATTTTGATCAAAATTAAGATTATGGTCTTCGTCTTCTGTTTCCATTGCACAGTATTACAATCCACCTGCTTTGAATTCTTTTTTATTGTCCCTTTTCCCTCTCGTCAAAGTCTGAAACCTATACCTTTCAGAACTTATCTACTCACCTCCCGTTATTCTTGAGGTGTCATGCCTGGTCAAATCTCTTTTCAGAGTCCAAAGTTCCTTCAACAAACATTTCCAGATGTTTTCATTATTTTACTGAAAATTTTTCAATTGCAAAGGAATCATTTTGATCAAAATTAAGATTATGCATTTCTTAGAGACTAACAATCTGTTGACTAGTTTTCAGTATGGTTTCTGGAAAGGTAAATCTTGTGCTACTAATTGCATTTCTATGACAAAGTTACCTTGGTTTTAGATAACAAAAAGTGTGTAGATGTTTATATTGATTTTCAAAAAACTTTTAATAAGGTACTGCAGGTTGCTCTTCTCAGCAAACTAGGAGAAAAACTTTACTTTGGGTTAGAAATAGGCTGAATGGAAGGAAACAGTAGTTGTGAGGGGAAATCCTTCTAAATGGAATGATGTTTTAAGCTGGGTTCCTCAGGGATCAGTTTTAGGGAATCTTCTGTTTATTATTTTTATGAATGACATTGATGAAAATATTTCTGGAAACATGAATTGTTTCTGCTGAAGATGTAAAAGGTATGGGGCTTGTAGAGAATGAAGAACAAGTAAAATAGCTGCAAGAGGATTTAGATCATACTACTAAGTGGGGGAGATAGGTGGGGTATAGCAGTTAATGTAAGGAAATGTCAAGTGCTCCACTTAGGTCATGGAAATAAGCATGAGAGTTATTATTTACAGGGTTCGGTCATTAGTCAGGCAGAAAGCGTTATTGATCTGGGTATCTTAATAAATCAGGGTTTCAAGTTTAGTCAGCAGTGCAGCATTGCAAGCAACAAAGCTAACATAATGCTTGAGGTTATCAATAGATCTATCTTAAACAAATCTAAGAAGGTTCTTCTGCCTTTATATAGGAGTTTAGTAAGACCTCATTTAGAGCATGCTGTTCGGTTTTAGTCTCTTTATCTCAGGAAAGATATTTCTGTATTGGAAGGGGTTCAAAGAAGGGTAACTAGACTTGTAAGGAGACTTTCAGATTTAGATATGATAACAGACTTAATAGGCTCAATATGTATAGCCTGGAGCAACGGCGAGTCAGAAGGGACATGATTCCGTTGTTTAAATTTATCAAAATGAAAGACTTTAACAGGTTAAATTTTTGCACGAAAAGCAGGACGAGGGGTCATTGTTTTAAGCTATTTAAATCTCAGGTTAACCTGGAAATCAGGAAAAACTACTACTTCAGTAGGGTCATGGGCACTTGAGACAGCTTACCAAAAGAGGTGGTAATGAGCAAGGGGGTGGATAGCTTTAAGAGGGCAATTGATCTTCATTGGAGACTTATAAACTGAATAGGACCAGCCTAGCTGGGCCTGGAGCCTGTTGCTGGTCGTCACATTTGTATTTGAATATTTGTTCCAGTCTGCGCAAATCAAACTGTTGTTGTAACCTGAATTGAACCAGAAAACTCACAAAATCAGGAGTCACTTAACATTAAATTTACATGGATAAGTTCGGGAATTTGAAAAAGTAACGTGACAGCCAGAGTGTCGTGAAAACGAGGTTTCACTGTATTTATTAAAGGGGTTTTTTTTCTCATACACTGGGTATGATATCTTACTTTTCTCATTTTTCTCAAAAACCATAGGTTGTAAAGATGCAGGTCATTTGGGATTTTTAATGTACACTCTATAACAAAAAAAATTGATGCACCAAGAAGCAATCATCCGATTGCTTTGAAATTTTGTATGCATGAGTGTTTTAACCAGATATGCAAATGATTAAAATTTGGTGTCCTGTGAATGAATAGTTTGATCTCCAGCGCATCAAAACTGCGCATCCAGCAGTTGTATATAAAGAGCAGTTCTTCAACAGCTGTTAAAACTTTCGGTTTGATTGTGATTCAGATTACCTTTCAACAACTTAAAAATGCCTTGCCGCATGGTTCGTGCTCATTACGAGCAACTGTCAGAGTTTAAAAGAGGTTGTATCATTGGATTGAAAGAGGCCTGTTGGTCAAATTGGAGAATCACTCGTCATTTGAGTCGAAGCGTTTTCGGCAATTCGAAAATGCTGGCAAGGATGGGTGGAAAATGGCAGAGTTCAGCGTGAGGATAGTAGCAGTTGACCTATGGTCATAACAGATCGTGATGACAGAGTGATTGTCCGATCAGCTGTCATAGCACTTTCTTCATCTCTATGAACCATCAGACGTTCTACCCAAACACCAGTATCCATCATGACCATTTGCAGGCGGTTGAGACAATGAAATCTACGCTCGCGCCGACCTGCCACTGACGTTAAGCTACCTGCCACTGACACGTACACACTGCCAAGCCAGATTACAGTGATGCATGGCTTGATCAGGTTAGAATGGTGCCGACTGGGGACGTATAGCCTTTAGCGACAAATCGCGCTTCCAACTGTGTCATGACGATCATCAAAGACGTGTTTGGAGACACCTAGGGCAGAGGGGGGGATCCTGGTTTCACTTTTACACGCCACACTGGCACACAACAAGGCATTATGGTCTGGGGTGCCATTTCGTTTGATAACTGGACCCCCTTGGTCGCAATTAGAGGTACACTTACTGCACAGTGGAACGTTGACAACATCCTAATACCTGTTTTGCTGCTGTTCCTTTTGCAGTACCCTCAGCTGGTTTTCAGCAGGAGAATGCCAGATAACATATGACGCGTGTTGCTATGAACTGTCTGAAAACTTGTCAAACTCTTTTGTGGCCTGCCAGATCTCTCTCCCATCGAGCATGTCTGGGATATGATGGGATGGCGATTGCATCTGGCAAGGAATGTTGGTAACCTTTTCCGACAGTTGGAGCGAAATTGACCGGAAATACCGCAGGACACCCTCTGGGAGCTTAATCGGTGTTTGTCATGCTGTGCTTCAGCTTGTATCCTGTCTAGAGGCGGGTCAATACCTTATTGAACTTGTTACTGTAACTCAGACATAAATTATTCAATTGTTCTGAGAATTTAATCATTTACTATTCTGTGCATTGTCTTCCTATCCACCAATTTTCGTCTCAATTGGTTCACTCCTTCTTGGTGCGTCGATTTTTTTGTTATAGAGTGTACTTCAAGCAAGGAATGTAGCATTGCAGAGTTATCCAGTCGTAATGGGACAACCTTTACTACTATGATATATTTAATTTGAAAACTTCAAAGCAGGCTTTACTTCTTTGTGTTATGCATCTGTAGACATTATTAGATTAAAAACAGTATTTCTCTTTTTTGTATGATCTTTTATTCTACTTATATTTGTAGGTACGTGCTTTCTTAAGTCCTCCAATAGAAGGAGTAGTGCTTCAAACATACGGTGCTGGAAATGGGCCGTCCCAAAGAAGAGACCTTTTTGATGAATTCAAAAGAGCATTTAGGCGTGGAGTGATCATTGTAAATTGTACACAGTGCTCTCTTGGGCAAGTTGATCCATCATATGAAACTGGAAGTGTAAGTGTTAAATTTTTGAAAAGCAAGCTTATAAAATTTTATTGAGTTATGTAGAGTAAAAGGAATAACACACCGAGAGAACCTTAAATTTCAACTTATATCTATTTTGTTAAAATATGTTAATGTTTCATTTACAGTAAATATTCTTTTATTGATCATGTGTTTGTATGCATATATCTGTGGATAATGGCTCCCCTGAATGTAGCTCTTATCCTACTAAAAAACTGCTGCAGTATAAACAAAGATAACAAAAAGGTCAGTACCTCGCAAAAAAGAATTTGTGTGTGTATTGTTATGATGAGCCCTAGATACCAAAGTTTTAAATGTGTAGTTTTCTATTTGGTATGTTTTTTGTGTATTTATGTTCGTATAGGTAACGCAAGTGACTATATATTATATATTATATTTTGTCTACTATTTTGTGTTTAAATAAAGTTTAAAACTGTATTATTTATATGGTCCCCAATATATACAGTGTGTTTCAAAATGTTAGGTCTACCAATAAAAACATAAACCTGCCAATAAAAACGAAACAAAATATTTGTTGAAAATTTTTTTTTTAATCTGTACTAACCAGGAAACATCACGATCAAGGAAATTCAAAAAAATTCCAAATTAGTGGCATTCGAAAGAGCATTGAAAAACATGTTTATGGCACTGAAACTACGTGCCCTCGTGACCACGTTATCGAAATATGAGGTCTTAAAAATTGCCGAAATTTTTAGTAAAGTCGCCAAATTTAGCGAGTTTTGCTCAGAAATGGAAGGTACGGCGCGAATTCAACATCTGCATCTGACAAGACATTTCACTTCCATATTTGGTCACCACCAAAGCGCGTGAGAAATATCGCATTAATTCTTTACTCGGGGGTGACTACCATGGCGCGGGGTGTCGTGGCACAGACTGCGGCATTGAAATTTTTAGGGGCTTGTGTTCCGGGATATTAACGTGCAACTGTATAGGGGAAAACGCCACCGCCCGAAATATGTTTTATTTTATTTTAAAAACAGTTTAAATATAATGTATATTGACTTCAAATCATATTTTCTTTTGACGAATCCCCTAGACCCCAAGGGGAGTTCCTTCAAACATTTGTTTCCAACTACAGAAATGTGAATGTGGGTGTGTCTTTTGTTGCTTTTCGAATAACTAAAAGTAATTTTCTCGAATAATTTAATTTGAACCTCCCCTCAGTAAAATGTTATGGAGAAGGTCAAGATAAAAATGTCTTTTAGCATTTTAGGTAGTAGCAGTAGATGTAAGTAGATTTTACTTCGCTAGTTTTCGTGGCTATTATTTTTGGTGAAATATATTTTATTTCTAAACAAGGTTCTCATAAGTATTAATTATTTTTTCTTTCAGGTTCTGTGCAAAGCTAATTTGTCTACTTTAGATGATATAAACTATTAAAAAACATTCAAATTCAGAAATTTTATTAAGCAAATTAATATTAAATACAGATCCGACACATACAAAATAAAAACGAAAGACGTTTATGGAAAGGAAAAAAAACATGCTACTGACAAATAGGATACTGAACAAAAAAAAATAATTAAAACATAGAAAATCATGGCACCAGGAACATTTTATGAACTTAAATTTCGTACAGGAAACGCAACGGTCAACTTCTTGCGGAAAACAAAATTGCAGAGGTGTTTCAAATGGAAGTGGCCGAGTTTGTAGTAGCCCAGACTTGTACCACGCATATTTTATCATGTCCAAGTATTGTGGTGCACTAAACTGGAAATGAATTAGCGACTGCAGTTTCAGGATGCTGTCACGTTGAAAAATATCTATTCCTCCCTCCATCATTGCTTTGTCGGATATTCTCCGCGCCAACTGCTTCCAGGATCTGAAGACTCCAACATCTAAAGGTTGAAATTTTGCAGTAGCACCTGGTGGATTTTTTTTTAATTCAAAAGTCGCAGCGTCAGGGACCGCTTCACTCACGATGGAGTCTTCATAATACTGGGTTTGAGAATCTACCACAAGGTGAGACTCCTCACCAACATAGGGGAAATAAACGTCTTGAAGCCATCTCATTAGCAGCACTTTCGTGACTTTCCCTAATGAAAAAAATTTAGTTAAAGTCAACTTTTCGCTTTTGTCAATACCAGAAGCTAATCTGCTTCACATACACGGAGGACCGCGAACAAAGCGCATTTGCCTTCGAACAAACACACGAATGATTTACAACACAATGAGAAGGAAAAAAACATTCAGGGCACAGATGGGAATCGAGCCCATACCTCTGGTATGCGAAGCTAGACTCCTTCTTGAGAGCCACCGAGGCCCCAAAGAAACATTTATTAAAGCTTTTGAACAACTAAATTAAGAATTTTCCACTCACCAGACTTCGTAGCTTGGATGCTCAAATTATTAGGCTTGAACATTGTGTGCCTTACACGCGGTCCCACTTCACCTTTCGCTTCTTGAAGAATGATTAGCATTGGTGACAGCAATCACCCATCGGCACTAATAACTGGCTGAATAGTATAGCTATGAGTCATACAGTGCTTTGATTGAGCAGCAACTTCTACTTTCTTCACTCCTCGTGTGTCTAGACTTCTGCCACTGTGCATCTCCTTCTGGAATCCACTTTGGTCTGAGTTGTACCAGTTGGATGGACTACTTGTTGTACTTGGATATATTTCAGCGGTGAAATTGGAGATGGCTTGTTGTCATTCAGCTGCATTCTGTGCAGTGATTCTCCCGACAAAACCCGTGATTTTTCATGGCACAATGTTGTACCGAGTTTTAAATTTATGCACCCAAGAGCGACATGCTTTGAAATCCGTAACTTGTTGCATAGAACTATGTTCCAATGCCTAAATACGTATATCTTCGTCATGGATGGGATATCGTTTCTCACGAGCTTCAAGGAACATCTGATAAACGTGATGAGAAATATGTTTGTACTTGAAACGCTTCGATATACTAGAAAGAGTGCTTTGTAGTTGTTTCTCCCAATCATACAACTGGGAAAGGGATGTCACGAATCTGAAGGACTTTTTTACTGTAGCTAAACTCAATCTTTTAGATTTTCCAGACTTCCAGTACTCTACTGCCCGTTTCTTGTCTTCTGTCGTAATAACACGCAGTTTATTTCTGTCAGAACTTGGATGATAGCTAGATGCTGATGATTTTTGAGATGCTTCTTCTTCGCAGTCTTCTAAATCACCACTTTCATCGCTTAACACATCATTCTCTCAAAATTCATCAATAATAAGATCTTCCTGCACCTCAAAACTAATGCTTCCTGATGCAACCGTCGTATTAATTAATCATAAATTGTGTGTTAAATATACTCGTTAAAATAATTTAAATATTTATAAGAGTATACATAAGATCATAAATACAGAGTTGTGTCAAAAATCAGAACGTTTTCCCAGGAAGTTTAAATAAACTTTTTGACAGTTGCTAAGCTATGCATATATTTCGTGAAATAAATTACACACAATGATTGAAGAAATGAAATTAAGTGCAGATGTAATAGAAGTGGAGTATTATAGTTGCCTCGCAGAATGGCAAGGAAATCCATTGGAAAATTTTAATAAACAAAAAATAAAGTTTGGCATCAGTGCAAATTTTTCGAGTCACAAAAGAAAGTTCTTTCCAGATGAAATGTTGGAAACTATCAGTCTCTCAATAAATAATGTATCGAGAAGTGTGTTTTGCAGAAACAAAGTATCGTCGAGGCGCTAGCGATAAGCAACTAATAGGTTTGTCAACACATAGTGTCGGGTTATGTGCTGTATTGTACATTATGTACACACATATTTGTAACTTTATTTGATCGATTGACATCCTGTTTTTTAAACGGATTTTTTTTTTCTGTTATTTCCAAAAATTCAAACTACCAATGGTACCAATTAGTTCTGATTTTTGACACTTTACTGTAGTAATAAAGCAAATTAAAATATACTGCAGTGAGAGGCTCCCTGAGCTTAAACTTTTGGGAAAACAAAAATTCTCAATTTACCGAAAGAAAATTCAAATTTTGCCAAGCGATAAAACACGAGTATGCGCAAATAATAATGTATGAAAAGTGACTTTCGGGAGTTAAAAAATTGTAATTATGTCCTCTAATTTGCTGAACTGTCAGATGAACTTTGTCGAATAAGGAAAATTTTTGGGAGGTCACAGTGACCTCCCATCAGTGCGCTAACTGCAGTCAACAAGAACGACCTCCTATTACTGCGACCGATCTGTCATAGAGTTCGAGCACAAAATCTCGTTCAAAATTCCACATATGTAATGATATTTTAGCATCCAATAGAACGTATTAACTGAATACATTTGAACATACCGTTCAAAGTTTAAACTTTTTTGTTATTCGTAAGATTGTCTGTTAAAAAACTGATGTTTAAAACATTTATGCTTCTGCGGGTGAAATATTTCCACTGAAAGAGTTTATTCAATGATGAAACTGTTTTGAAAAAAATATGATAACCGTAGAGAAACGGTAAACACACTTTAAAGTCTTTTTTTTTTTTTTTTTTTGAAAAGTCGTAAATCTGAAGTCTTCAACAGTATCTAAATAAGAAGAAAACTACATTTTTAAAGATTTCAAACCATGTTCTCAAATTTAAAAAAAAAAAACGATTTATGTCAGTTATTTCCAGTGTGTTTTTCGTTATGTGTATCGTTTTCAAGTTATGTGTAAGCCCTCTAACAAGTCAAATAAAAAAAAAACTGTATTAATTTTTATTTTGCTCGTATTTGAATTCCCTTTTAACGTGAAACATAATTGGTAAAAGTGACTTCAGTATTTTTAAAAATGACTAAATAACATGCAATATAATGTGCATTTACGTTATAGCGACTTTCAGTTGCAGTGACAGACTTTTTCGAACTACAGGGGTTGTTGTAATGAACGTTGACTATAAAATTTTCGATAAGAATCTGTTATGAAGTAATTTCCGACATCATTAGTTTTGCTGCGCAAATTTTTGACATTTACTATCCGTTGTTTTCTTTTTTTTTTTATTTATTATTTTTTTCGATTTTAAATTAAAAATTAAACATTTTCGCTAGCAGTGGTCAGACAATAAAACTTCATGAATGATAATAACTTTTGAAAAAATTAAGAGCTGGGATACTACAATCCATGATCATTTTCTTTCAACATCAAAAACTATCCATTTTATTTTCAATATATAAGCTTTAATAAGCATGTTTTTTTTTTACTTATTCATAATAATTCTCGAACATAATTATTAATCACTTACAACACATTTCATAACAAGAGTACAAACTTAAATTAGTTAAGTAAAACACACTTGAAATGCACTTAAATTCTGAAATGCATTATTATCACGATTACAAAGTTAAATCCTACGTTCAATTTCGTTATAAAGTTGTAGCTCCTCTGGATAAAGCTCTCTAGTTTCCATTTCACAGGCTTCATAGTTACTTTTTAATTTTACACACACAAGTAAAGGGTTAATTCGAAACATCGTTTACGCGCTTTGCAGATGACCAGAAATGGGAATGAGAGTCTTGCTAGATGCAGGCGATGAAATCACGTGGTATTTTCCATTTCTTGGCAAGTCTTTAAATTTGGCGAATTTTTGTAAGATTTCGACAGACTTTGACCCCCCATATCTCAAAAACAAAAGGACGAGGGCACACAATATTTGGAACAAATTTTTTTCTAAAGATACTCTTTCGAATGCGATCATTTTTAACTTTTTTCATGATTACCAGGATGTTTCCTGGTAAGCTATATAAGTACATATAATGAAATAGATAGTACATAAGTAGTATGCAAAGCATAGCAACTTTAAGAAAAGACAAAAAAGTTTAGAAATAGCCATTTCAAAAAGATGGATCCACTGAATCAAAAATTGCAATTTATTGGGAAACTTGGGCCCTCTTTTTCAGATTTGGCATAGTTTCTACAAGTCTTTGCAAGAGTTTTGTTTTGTTTTTTGCAGTTAGTAGAAAATAGTCTTTCTCTGATCTGCAATATGATTGTATTGTCTTACACCTGCATGCACTGCAGTTTCGAGTATGTCGCACATAGTTCCTACTGTATTTTAGTTGAGGGCTGAAAGGGGGCATATCTACACTCCTCAAAAGTGAAATTGCCACACCAAGAAAAAATGCACGTAGTGTCATGAACATTGTAGGAGCAATAGTGATGAGATCAATATACAAACTATTAAAGAACAGACCAAAATAAATAAAAATTAGCCATTTTAATCAGTATCATATCTGCCCACTTCTGGCAGCTATACAGGCCTCTATCCGGCAAGACATGCTACCAATGAGTTTATTGATGGTTTTTTGAGGTCACCTTAGCCAACCCACGTTCAGCTGCTGTGAACAAATCCTTAATGATTTGTGCCTGTGGTCCTTGGCTCATGTCGTATCCAATGAGATCCCACTTGTGCTCGATGGGATTCAAATTTGGAGAAGCTACTGGCCAGAGAGAGATCTAAAATCCAATCAGGCTGTTAAGAGTTTGCCGTACGACATGTCACCTGACATTGTCTTGCTGTAACATTGTGTTGGGTGTTGCCTGAAACAAGGATGGAAATAATAAGCTCCACAACTTGTGTGACATAGTGGTCAATGTATACCATAGACCTCTTGTGATTCAAACATTATGCCGCCCTAAACTATGATTCCATGGTGCAGTTATGTGCAGAAGCACCAGCTCTAGAGGTACCATTGGTTGCTAAACATAAGGACAGATGCCTACTGTGGCATCAGTGTCATAGGAAATTGTTTACAGATAAATCTTGATTCAGTCTGTAGGGGAAATAATGGCCATTGATGGATATGGGGACGACCTAGAGAACAGTACAAACCAGCCCATTATGCAGAGTCACACTGGTCCTGCCTCGAGCATCATGGTTTGGAGTGGCATAATGTTTAATTCTAGAACACCCCTGGTACACAGTGATGGCAATTTGACAGTGAACTGCTATATCACAAGTTATGGAGCCTGTTGTTCCAACCTTGTTTCAGTCCACACCGTACATGGTGTTTTCCCAAAACAGTGTCAGGTTGCATGTCACACAGCAAATTCGTAACAGCTTTTCCAAATTTAACATCTCTCCCTGGCCGTCAGCCTCTTCAGATCCGAATCTCATTGAGCACCTGTGGGATCTCATTAGATGTGACATGAACAGAGGACCACTGGCACAAACTATTTATACACAGCAGTTGATGGTTCTTGGCAAAAATTTTCCCTAGGAAACCATTAATACATAAACCTGCATAGCTGCCCCAAGTGGGCACACTTGATAACGAAAAAATAGCTTAAAATTTAATCATTTCTGTCTGTTTTGTAATCATTTCATATCCATCTGGCCGCTATCGTCCCATTAGTTTTCATGAGGCTACGCACTCTTTCTTGGTGCTGCAATTTCAATTTTGAGGAGAGTATAATTTGCGCAATTACCCAGCATCCATTTAAATGAGAAATTTTCAGTGTGAAAGGAACATTTTTCTGTTGCTGCATGAAGTGTTCTCGTATTTTAGAAGAAAAACTGCTGTTGGTAGCCTTAAGCATTCAAATAATTGTCTATAATTCCAATATCAGTTTTTGTTCCCATCCCAAACCCAGCCCATCCATCAGCTTGCCTTTTTGAGAACATCTATGTACGGTCAATTTGCAATAACTCAAAGTCCGATAACTTTGATATTCCTATAACTCGAAGTTTTTATCAAGTCCCGACCCCTTTGTCTTTAATTCCATTCTAATTATTCTCAATATCTCAAAGTTAATTATCTTTAACTCCAAAAAATTTTTTTTTTCTTAATCAATTAAAACTCATTTACACCTTTTTTTGATATGCTTGCTTTGAATTTAAATAAAAGGTGTTCAACCTTTCCCATCCATCTGATTTTTTTTTCACATAAAGTCCTTAAGAATATTGAAAAAAATATTTTAGAAAATAATGAAGAACATCAAAACCCCAAACTGTTCAAATCTGAAATTAAAAAAAAAGGGGGGTGGGGTACCACACACCCCAACGAACTCTTGACACTAATTTTAATGAATTATATATTTTGCCACTAAAACACCTGATTCAGGAAATTGGTGTGTTATTTTAATAAAATATAAAAGCAAAGGAAACTTACTAGTTTTATATATTACTAGAAGCCCCTCCCTACCTAGCTCGGGTTTAAAAATCTATCTATCTTAAATAAATATTGTAAAGGTACTTTTTAATTTGAAAATTTATAGTAAGCATTTTTTTTTTTTTTCGCTTTTATGAGGTTTGTAACAAATTAATTTACCTCATTTCCAGATAAAGAGAGACCAACATATAATTCCCACTGAACAATACAATCTTTCCATATGTAATGTTACACTAGGTATCGTATAGTTGTACATTTGATGACAGTGATGGCATAAGAAATTTTCATCGGATATTGTAATCACTTAAGTTTACAGGACCATATGGGGACATAAATATTATGAGACAACTGATATGCTGCTGGTGCTGTAAGAACAATACTCTAAATCATATTATTCCATAGCGAATTTCATTGGGGTTGAATTCCATTGAATAGATTAGACAAATTAAAGTTGGGCAGTAAAATTAGTGAGATATTGCCTTTAATTTTTTAATTTTAGAAGCATGAAGTCCAGAGGAGTACCCTATTGAAGAAATTCTTCTAATTGCCTGTTTTTCTTTTTAAACAGTCTTTCTGGAGAAGATATTCAAAGTAAAATGTAAAATGGTCAGTTTTTATACCTCTAAATAAAGTCCCTGCAGTCCCAAAAAAAAAAAAAAACATTGCGAAAACCTGTTGATTGAGTTTTGATAGTGCTGAATTTATAATTTTTTCCGGTGCCAACGGGTATGTCTATCAACACTAATTTACGTTCCTAGTTTTCATGCACCAATCATTTTTCGCTGTTGTTTCTCTGAGGTGATGGCAAACAAAAGTTCCCTGTTGAGTGTCCACTTCAGTCCCAAATATTGCCTTTAATTTTTATATCGCTTTACACTGAACGACAATCATAGTATTTCTGCTGACTCTCTCCTTGCAATATGTTGTCAAAGACATTTTTTTTTAATGTTTGCCATAAAGCAATAAGGTTTAAAAGTTGAAATATAAGTTAAAATAATTTTAAACAATTATCTGAGTTTAGGACCAGAGCCAGAAAGTTACATGTATAAAATAAGGTTTAGGTTCACAGGTATATCGCCGTCTATAAGTCCAAGCATGTATGAAAACTCGTATATGCTGCTTGATAGGTTAGCAGGATCTTTAACTCGTAATCAACTTTGTAAATGTGTGGGACCACGAAAAGGATACAAATTCGGTCTTATCTGACCAAATTCAGATTAGCTATTAGAATGAATATTGTATTTTCTACTAAGAGGTGAGTATTTTTCAATCCCAGGATGCCTTTTAACATGTTGTATTTGTTTTCTTTAAGAAACTTTCTCTTTTCATATGCCTCTTTTTTTTTCAATTTTCTTCTGATAGGATATTTGTGAGCTATATTAGTTAACTAAATTAGTTTTTAAATGCTTAAATACGGTCATCATGAAGAACAGTTCTGCAAATAATTTTTATTTATTTTTTCCTCTTTGTCAAATTCTTTCCTATCCACTGTTTTTGTTTGTTGTAGTTTTAATTCATAATTTTGAAAGTATGTTAATTGTGTGCAATTACTCTTTCAATTAAGAATTTTCTAAACTAAATGTACTTCATTGAATACATGCAAAATAACTTTCAGAAACACGGATTACTATCATCTATCTACACTACTTGAATTCAAAAACTAGATTTCCCGAAGCGAATCGCAGTTATATTTCATTTAATTAAATTTTAAAACATGCAAATTATGTGACACTAAATGGTTTTTAATGTCCTAAGCTAATAGAATGCTATGTACCCTATCTTCTGCAGCCTTAAAAAGAGGAAAAAAATTTAATGGTTTTCCTGCTGGCATCGTGATATTTTTATCTTTCACATGTGCCCATCTCTCAGCATTCAATTTGAAGGAGATACTTCAACCATTCTGTCATTGCAGATGTGGAGCACTCAGGGTTCGTTTTTACGTATGTAAGAACAAAACAGTAAGAAATATAAACTGGTATCAAAGAGAACTTATTAGTTTTAAAAAATGGTATAAAGACATATATGCATAATTTGTAGCCTATGTCATTCAGTAAGAATGCACCTTTCATGTAATGAGGTTATTTTTACAATAGGTGCAGTGATTCCCGTGATTACCTCGAACATATAAACATACAAAAATCCGCTCTCTCTCTCTTCATAATATTAGTATTGCTATAACATATTCTTTTCAACTTTGCAAAGTTATTAACTTTACTTGTCAATTTAGTTAAAGTTTTTGTATTAGTTATATATATATATATATATGTATTTATATATTTTTTAATTATGGAAAAATGTTTTTTATTTAGGCACTAATGGATGTAGGGGTTGTACCAGGTTCTGATATGACTCCTGAAGCAGCATTAACCAAGCTCAGTTATGTCCTCAGCAAAAAGGAATGGTCACTTCAAACAAAAAGAACTGTAAGTTCAATATTCTTCTGAATCCAGCAGCTCAAGTTTTACAACTTCTAAATAGGGTTTCTCTAAAACTCAATAAACTGTTGCCAGAAATTTATTATGTTTATTAATAAATGAAGAAATTGAAATAATGAAAACGTTTGCAGTGTAGCAGTTGGTGTGTTTTGCCCGTTGCTGTTGAGTTTAATAGATTTTTGGTGCTTATACAATTCTGTTAGTCTGTACTTATAATTTTTTGGTTTTTCAATCATAAGCTGAAGTTTCTGCTGCTGACAAGTACTGATTTGATCACTTTAGTTTGCTATTTTTCTTTATATTGATGATACTTTAATTCTGTTCTACTTGCATTTCATAATTTTCTAGCACACTATATACAGTATTTTCCTGCATATAATCCATGGATTATCTGGTAAAAAAGTGTAAAGTTAAAGAGGTGCAGATTATACGTTGCCACGAATTATCTGTGATAATTTTTCTCAACAACAAGACATTGAACTTCAATATTTCTACTAGGATTCATAAAGAGAGACCGTTTCCGCTGCCTGTATGTTGTTTATTTTACGTAGCTTGAATGTTCTTCCATATGATACAGAGAGGACAATTCAAGTCTGACAGGATCAAGGTTAACCGCTGGAGTAGAGCCAAGAGCATTCTGAACAATCTCAAACATCCTGAGGAACCAATGCTGCTCAGGTTTTTCTTGGATGAGAAGAACTTTGTTCAGGGCCAAAGGTGAACCGCAAAAAATGATCGTTGACTGTAAAAGCCCTGATGAGCTACCAATGGTTATGCATACCAAATTTTCTGCTTTAGGGATGGTTTTTGGTGTGGTGAAGGACATGTGATGCCTCCTCTTTTTTTTTTTTTTTTTTTTGTCAAGGTACCAGAGTTAATGCCACTGCTTACACAGAGATATTAGACAGAGTTGTCAAGCCTTGATTACTAGTGTAGCACGTGGCAGACCGAAGGTTTTCAACAAGATTCAGCACCATTCCATACTGCCAGAACAACTCAAAATGGATTATGCGAAAAATTTCACAATTTTGTCACGCCTATCATGTGACCCAGCTCCCCATATCTCAGTCCAATCAACTACAATGTGTGGGGCGTAGTTGAGAGGGACTCCAATAGTCGTTCCCACAACAATGTTGCAACTCTCAGAGCTGTTATTGTGAAAACAGTGACCAGTTTCCAAAGACTCATCTCATTATTGCCTGCAGTCAGTTTTGACAGCATATAGAAGCTGTCCATGAAAACTCTAATTTGTAATAAATGCTTTTTTTCCCTCAGTTTGTTCCCTTTTTTCTATGGACATCAATTTGTACTTCATATGTGACACATGTGTATATACAAGGGCTATTCAGAAAGTAAAGGATGTTTTGAACTAAAAAGAAAATAAGCACAAGAAAAAAAAACTTATACAGATAAAAAATATCGACTAAAATTCTACTTTACACATAGTCACTGTACAAATTGAGGAACTTATCATAGTAGTGGACAAGTTTTGAAGCTCTTTCATCTTAGAATTTTGCTCCTGCGATATCAGTCACTCAGTAACACACACTCAAAGCTCCTTGTTGTCATCCTCAAAGCACTGTGTTGCAAGCCAGTTCTTCATTCTTGGAAACAAGTGAAAGTCACTAGGTGCAAGATTGGGTTTATAGGAGGATGATTGAAAATCTCCCCTTATCAAGTTCCTTCATTGTGAACATCAATTTGACCTTTTAACTGATTTTCAAATTGAATGCACCATTTTTGGAAGAAACTTTTATTCATTACGTTCTTTCCCTACATTCCACACACTTGCTGATAAATCTTTATAGGTTTCAAGTTTTTTGCCAACAAAAACTCACTTCTCAACGCGCAGGTGTTTCAATTGCAGCACACATTTTAAATTTACAAATTGAAAAAATGGGCAGCATGGAGATGTTCTCATTGTAATGTCTATATGCTGGCTAAGATGCAAAACACACAGACACCAAAATAAACGTGATCAGCTTACCCCTAGCCGTGTCAGATAAAAATGTTCCTTATTTTCAGAACTGCACACACACACACATATATATACATATATATACAGGGTGTTTCAGTTAACTGTTTCATAACTTCTAAGAGGGGTAAGGAGCATCGTGACGACTAAGAAATCATATACCAATGCAGGCTTGAAAATGCTTTCCTGAAGTGGGGATGTACACAGAAGCACCATAAAGTAAGAGACCGTAAGTGAAAAATATTTTTTATTTTACATGTAAAAAAGCAAGAGGTACATGGGTCAGAGTAAGTGTTCAAAGTTTTTTCCACTGGCTACAATGCACACTTCACATTGTCAGCGCATGGAACTCTAAACAGTTTGGAGTACTTCCTGCATATCTAAAATTTCTCAGGTCAAGAAATCATTTCCGACCACCCATCACTATGTGATTTCAACTCGTCACAATGCACACTACAGCTCTTAGGAGTTCTGAAACAGTTAACTGAAACATCCTATATATATTACTTTCAGAATCGCCCTCATGCATACACACATATATATATATACAGGGTGCTCCGTTTTAAACTGCAAGACCTTTATTTTCGCAACTGTTAGTCCTAGATGTATACTTCCAATTCCAAAATTGTTGAAAATCAGATGCAGAGTTGAGATATTGAAAGTTTGAAGTAAAAATAAAAATAAGTCAAAAAATACAAAATTTAAATTTTTATATGAACCCCAGGTACCCTAACTTAAATTTAGGGAAATAATCTCCATAAAAGAAAATTCCAACACAAAAAGTTTGAAATCTGTACAACCATTATTCACTGAGATATGAAATGCAGCGTTTTGTGACTTACACCACTTTTAACTCGCTGTCAGTAATACCTTTTGGTAGGAAATATAGCAGGTAACAAGTGTTTGAAATTATATGTATACTCATAGTGTGTGGTTTTTCAAATTGTTTGAGGTTTTGTAGTGTGTTTTTGCATATCACAGCATAACATTTGCATTTATTTTTGAATAGCAATGAAAAATATAAACACCTTGTTTCTCTTACTTTAACGACCTGTCATTTTTCTGGGAGGGCGATAAGTTCCAATATCATCTTCTGTATGGTCCTTTAAAACTTTGAACTTGAATATCTCCTTACGTTTTGGTCGCACAAATGTCAAGTTTTTTGTGTCGGTAATAGCTTTCAAAGGAGATTATTTCTCTAAACATTAGTTCAGGGACCTAGGGCTCATATAAAAAGTTAAATTTTGTATTTTTTGTTATTTTTGCTTCAGACGTTCAATATCTTAACCCTGCGTCTGATTGTGAACAATTTTGCAATTGAAAATATACATCATGGACTAATGGTTGCGAAAATAAAGGTCTTGCTGGTTAAAACGGGACACCTTGTATATGTATATAAGGAGAAGTCTCAACTTATAAAATTAAAATGTAAATTATTTTGAGCATTTAAAAACTTTTTAAAATGCCTTTTGTGCCAAAAATTTAAAAATATGTTTATTTTTGTTCTTTTCTCATGCTAGTGGTTGCTTCTAAAACAACCATTACATTTAGATTACAAGTATTTAAAAAACAACTTTTCAGTGAGATTCATTAGAATACTTACTTGTAGAAAGACAACTCTAAGTTTCCATGGCATTTTAAAGAAAATGATGCTCCACTATTTAGTTTTTTGGGCAATTCTAGTTAGTGCAAATTACGCACCTTAAAAAGTATAAGTTTTCAACAGTCTATACAATAATAATGCAGAAAATACAGTATATTTATTTCTTCAGTAATTATCTTATTTCATGTAGAGAATATTTGTTTCCAATTTTTTTACCCTAGTTTCTCATGTTCGTTCCTAATATAAAATATATTTTTATTACTAATACTATTCATGTTTTTTATTGCTTTATTTTGGTAGATGATGGAAGCAAATTTACGTGGTGAGTTAACTGTTCATAAAGATGCCAAGTTTGAAGATTTGGATGTTATTACTGCTGTTGTCAAAACACTTAATCTTTCGTCTGCCGAGGTACTCACTTTAATTATTACATTTTTTTTAATGAAAGCTGATTTGTAATCTTTCATCTTGTTTAAAGCACATTAAATACTCATTTTCAGATCAATTTTGTTGAATATTAGAGTAAATGTTGTATTTTATTTTTTGATTTAAGAGCAGGGTGCTACGCTATGTCTTGCAACAGTCATTTAAGTTTTGAACTTGTCTTTCATCCCTACACAAAAAAATCCTCATACATAAAATAGCCTAAATCACTGATCGAGTAACTTTCTGACGTCACCAACAATGAAACTCACGATTAAATGAAGTACTTATGTTTGTCAGTCCTTATCTTAGTACAAAACCATAGGTTATAATTGATTAGCTTGAGGGTATTTCATTGTTGGAGCACCTAAACTTGGGTACTTTCATTTTTAAAAGGCAGTATATCTGAAAACTAATAGCTGCGTCCATTTCTACCTGTACACCGGATGTTAACCTTTCCATCTCATCGGTGGTGTCAGATTGTATGAATAGAATGTTCTACTCAGCATTAAGCTATAACAACGTAATTTTGTTTTTAAAAAAAATTTAAAACTTCATATTTATGAACCAGTTTCATAAGAGCCCATGTCTCAACTTTTGTATGCAGTAAACAAATGTGTTTACACTCTAATGAAAAGTAGGGAAGAAGTGACTTACATTTGTCTGGCTTTGAGGTGCTGATATTTATTAGGACACGCCCAATTTAAGGGCCAATCTCTCTGATCAAAAGGCAATTTCTCCCATCATACCTTGATGGGTTATTTTCTAATTATAATAATAAAGTAAAATAAACTAGCACTTGTAAACATTGAAAATACATTTTAAAAGATATAAAAAAGAATCCAAAATTTAAAATATTTTTAAAAATGATGAATTTTCTCAAACTATGGATTGAATAACAATTAAGGAATGAATATTAAGAGCAGGATTCTCCCAACTCCAGAAGCAAACTTAGACAATAGTTCAGCACCAAGGAACTCACAAGAAAGCTCCTGTAACCCATTTTAAACATCTCAAAAAGGTTCTAGAAGCAATTGCATATTTCCAGTTGAAGATTGTACTAGAAATAGTTACGTACATCCAATCTGAAGATCTTCAGAAAAAAAATAAACAATCAAACTAAATATTTCTACTACTGAAAAGAGCAGTCAAAAGGCTTACTGCTGGAATTTGTACTAGACTTGTACCCATGGCATACAAGCACCATAGCCACTATGCTACAGGTTCATACAAGTGATAGATAAACATTAATTTCTTCATTGAATTTCTCTCTTCCCCAAAAAGTTGTCTTAACCTGCTACAGATGGCACAGCTCGAAGTGATTGGATCCTTTAAGTTATAAAAGTTCTCATGAGCAAATGACTTTTAGAAAGAGTGTTAGATTCATTTTAACTTGATTTCTGTAAACTTGGTGATCCACAACTTTTCTGTTATTTGTTAATGACCTCCTTACAGAATTCCTAGGCTTGAAACAGTTACCCAAAGTGTAAAAATACATAAAATCTGTTATACGTTCCGAAGTATCACTCAGTGGTCTACCAATGTAATTGGCAGACCACTGAGTGGTGTAATTGGTTTGTATTTCACCAATGCAATTCATTTACTATATCATTAGCTTTGAAGATATCCCATCCGAGAACAAGACTGTGGCTACATTATGAAAAACTAAGAATTTAAAGGGTTGTATATTTATATTGAAGTGCACTCATAATACACAGTGTCTGATATTTTCTATCTTTCTGTAAGCAGTATGTTTCAGTGAGCAGTGTTGGCTAAACTTCTAACATAATCATGCTTTTGCGACAGAATAATTAGCTCTGGAGTTGACTTAGGCTTTCATTCCAAGTCCATTTAGAGATATATAAACAATACTCTTGAATAGTTTCTTCTGTCTTGTGGCAGAAGGGTTTTCTTCAATAATGACTTTACCTTCATTACAGTTTGAAAAGTTCAGTATCCTTCAGCAGAACGATGAGGCAAACAACTAACCTGCCAAAGTTGAGATCTTTAACAGGTGACAACTTCTGTTACTTGCAGGATATGGCAAGTTTTTTCTTTAATGTCAGTTCCTACTGTCTGTCTAACATAATCTTCCATGTTAAAATCAGAATTTGAGGGTTGAAACTGATTCTAGTTCCATTCTTAATCTTCCTTCTACTTAGACATGTCTTCAGTTGTAAGTGTTCCTAATGACTTGGCCAGCCCATCCATAATACAGCAAACTGGTACGTTTTCTGGAGCAATAATTCCTTGTTTCTCCAGTGTTGTAATCAATGATTGTTGGAAGTATCTAGACTTGGATCTCCAAGAATTTTGTTTTCCTCTAACTGGAGATATTGAAACTCCCAAACCCTCTTAAGCAAGAAGAGCTAATGCCCTATAAAGGGTGTCCTGGATTTCTTCTTGTATTGTATCTTCTAGGCTTTTTTTTCCCTTTGTGTTAGTGCAACAGTTTAAGACATTATTCATTGCATAATGTGTGTAAATGCAACATAAGATGGACTGTCTTTCAATGTAGGTTTTCGTGTTCAGAACTGATCTTGGGAAGCAGAAATGATCTTTGGAAGGAATAATGTGTTTTCTAGAATTGTACTTTCGAGATATGAGTCATAAATAATTTTTTTTCCACATTTGTGTAACTCTTTTATGATTTAAAGTTATCGGGTGAAGATAGCAAAAACACAAGGTGGCAGTGGTAGTATCTAGGTTGAGACTGAATCTCAAACACACTATGAATGAGACTTAAACTTTTGCAAACTGTGGAGCTAAATAATGAATGTCTTAAATTAGGTCCTACTTATATGCCTTCTGTAACTGAATTCTTTGTTCTTTAGCTTAAAATAAAGCATTTTCAATACTTTTTTATATTTGATCCATGAATTGCTTTGATTAACGTAACTTTAGATGTGCTAGCTTTGAGTCATTAAGTGCCTTAGTTATGGCCATTATATCAGCATTTTTCTTTCTTTTTTAAAATCTAAATTAGTATCTTCCACCAGTATTTTAGCATTCCAAATGTTTTTATTTCTTCTTTTTATTTCATAGCATTGGTTAGTGAGGCAAAGCATTTTGCAGATCTTGGTTTGTTTGACTCGGAAATTCTGAAAGTGTTCCATAGAGACCCAAGACTTCCTTGCTAACAAAAAGAAAAAAAATGGGAGTGCGTGAGGTGCAAATAGGGGCACATGAGCCTGCATCCTCATATAAGAAAGTTATCACTAGAGTTTTGGCATTCCATAAGTGCTGTAGAACACAAAAAGCAAGTTTTACTTCTTCACTTACATACTACTTTTTCATATAATAAGAATACATTATTTTACGTAACAGGAAAAGTACTCCTCCAAAATCAGTCTTAAAATTCTGCTTTAAACATGGGGAAAATAAAGCATCCCCTATCTCTTTTTATTCAAAAAACAAAACCTGTTTTCTTCATTAAATATCCATTAGTACTATCATATGCGATTTTATTCGTGGCAGAATACCTGCAATAAGGACAGAAAAGACTTAAGGTAAGTTTCCTACAAATGATTAAACTGTAGAATTTATTTTATTGCTTACTTTGAAAATTCAAACTACTTAGAGGTAACCGCTTCCTGCTCACTTATGCTCACCAACCCCCAGAGCTGTGTATGCGCTTCCTTCAAATCATTTTGCAATCGCAGCTAGCAACACTCGCTGACCATTCACTAGCAGATTAGTCTAACTTTGTTTGTATTAAGAAACGTGTAGTATATTTTTTTGTATATGAATCTTATCAGAAACACTTTTGATTTTCAAACATTTAATGGGGACAATTACTTTTACATGCAACTCATGCATTACAGATTATTATGAATATTAAGTGTGCAACTCATCAGCTATTTGTGTATTTATTACTGGAGTTAAGGGCAAATTCAAGGAAGGGTCAAAGGGCCAGATGCCCCCCCCCCCCCCGCCCCATAGCATGAAATTATGATATTATTAAACTTATTTTTTTTTAGAGTCCAAAAAAAATGTATTTGGAGTCAATGTTAACCTTTTTTTTTTTAGTTTGGTTTCGTAAGGTACTTCTTTTCAGCCCGTCATAACTCGAAAGACTGACTGCGTTTGTTTACTGGACTTTTGCTATTTTAAGTTTTTTATTCATTTTCAAAAGAACAATATATTCAAAGCTTGCGGTAACATGTCGAGCTTGCTTGTCTAAAGAAATATGACTTTGGATGAAAATTTGAAGGAGTATGATCCATGGTGCAGAGAGCGGCATTGAAAAAATTAGGGAAGGGGGGGAGGAATATGAAAGGGTCTTGATCTCATTTATTGGAGGGGGAGTGTTCCATAGCATATCAGGTAGTGTGCCATTCCCCTTGAGAAAATACGTTGCTTAACTGATATTTTTTTATGTGGAGGTATAATGCTGACCATTGAAACTTGACCCTCCCCCCTTCCCCTACAAAAATTTCTGGGTCTGCCTCTGACTGGAGTGCAACTCTTTTCTCCAGTAAAGTAGATGATAAAAATCACGAATTTCAGTCCTCATTCCACAATTGTGTTTAGGAAACTTGTTTCTATTTGGCAATGCACTGTATTTGCAATTTGGTTTACGCGTGCATTAGCGTGCCTAAGCCTATCAGCAGCATTTCTGACTGATCCGTGTTCAGATGTTTCATCTAAAGACTTCCTAGCCCGCTGGTCTCTTCTTCGTAAATTATATTCATGTGCTCCTAAAACGTGATTCTAAAATCAAAATCCTAATAAATATGCAAAAATCAAGCTCTAGATGCGAGTGAGCAAAGAACATAGACAATAAAATTGCCAAATGATGATGGGCACCTGGATGCTTGATCAAGATTCGTAAATAAGCTGATCATTGACAATGGAAAGAAACAAATAAAGGCTCATCAAAGTAGTCGAATTGAGGACAGACGCCTAGACGCTTGTTTGAGATTCGGAAGCCGAATTAAAACAAACATCTAGATGCTTGATTGAGATTTGTGAACAAGCCGATCATTGCCAATGGAAAGAAGTAAAGGTTTATTTTGTGCCATGCATAAGCATTTTATGTGTATATATTTCAAACGAATTGAAAATTCTATTATTTAAAAAGTTATAAGTATGTTTTAGGTCACACATACCGAGTGAGCAAAAGAAAAAATTTCAAATGCTTTTTCTCAACAATTGTTTCTATTTTTTTAGTGCATTTCTATTTTTTGTGTGTGTGTTTATATGGTTTTTAAACTCCTTAGGTTCGTTGTAAAGGCTATTCCGTTGTATTGGTATTCATTGTAATGGAATTTTACTGTATTTGTTTCTTTTGCACTAATTAAGAGTAGCACAATGTAAATAAGGGAAAATGAAAAATGTATTGTACCCTAAAAAATGCCTTTTTTTTATGTGTATAAAGTTGTCAGCAGTGGAAGTTATTTTAACTTTCTAGGAAGTTGATGCCTTACGTGACGCAATATCACCTGCTATTTTATGCAGCATTGTATCAGAAGGAAATTTGGAAAAGCTTGAAATTATGAGACAATTCGTAAGTTTAATTTGAAAACTATATTCCTAAGTAGTTTAGAGATTTGATTTATGTTCAGCTTAGTTAAGCTGTAGTATTTGTTTCTGTATTTGAAAATTATATTGTTTCATTAGTTTAAAGATATTATTAATAAATTAGCCATTGGGGTATACTCAGCTATTCCCAACGAGGGTAGCAATTCTGATAATTAATAGGTCAGTCGCTTATCAAGGATCTGACATAGTAAATTATTTACTGCTATCCTCATAGGACTTCCTATAAATAAAGCTACAGTACTTATTTCTTATAAAATATATAATGCTAGCAGTACCCACACAGGCTCACTCATGCTTAGCATTTAAAGAAAGTCCCTTAAATAAATAACAATTCACACACAACCCCCAATGTAAAATAATCATTTTTCTTTTACTAAAATGCATACACACCTTTTAAAAATATGTATAAAAGTTTCTTTACAATTTTAAATAATTCTCTAAAGCATAAAATTATATTAACAGTTGCTTTGAAACCTAACTTAATTCACCAACTCTATTATTTATCCCCTCGCTCCTCGCTCGCAAAGCGACATCACTTCCGTTACCCAACCATTAAGCAATCCGATCTTTTTAAGGAAAATGTTCAAATAAAAATTCCTGCTCTCTCCCCTCCCTCAGTAGAAAAACAACTTAATTAAGAAACACAGCACAACTAGAACATAATGGAAATCCCACTCCTCAGTCCATGTATGAAAAATAATTTAAATATTGAAAAGCTATCGTTTGAGAAAAGGAAAAAAAGTCTCTTGAATAAAGGAAATCAGTCCCTTCCTCTGTTGTAAAATATTCATTTTCTTTAACTAAAATGCATAAACACCCTTTAAAATACTTTAAAACATTTCTTTTCAATTCAAAATGTTTCTCCAAGTGAACAAAAAATACATTAATTTTTATTTACAATAAAGTTTAGTCACAATACACATTTTAAAAAAAAGGGCTGAAATTGCAACGCGTGATGTAGTTCTGATTTTCAATATGTTGTTAAGATCAGTTAGGGTAGTTTTAATCTAAGTTTGCAGTTTTCAAAACCTGCATTCACTGCTCCGAACTTTTGGACTTTTTTAACATTTTCCTTTATAACTCCAAAGAATGATATAAAAAGACTTAAATATATGATTATATGATTCGTTAGTATTAGGAAAATAAGCTAGTTATGTAAAAAAATAATATTTTAGGCTGATAGTTTACAGCACTATGTAGGCAACGCAAGCGTTCCTTCTTCTCGTATGTGTACCTTGCAAGCTGATGAATTTTCATTTGTAATTGGTTTTTTGATTTGAATGTTACTTACAGAGTTTTATTTTAAATAGAAAAGTATTTTTGATTGCAGACAAAAAAAAGGGGACTCTTCTTGTACCATTTTTAAGCTAGAATAATAAACTGAGTGCTCACAAGCATACATTCAATATTTAGTAGGAAAAATCCAGAAGGTATACATTTCTGTAGGAATTAAAATGCGACTTTTTGTACTTCTTTGCAAGCTAGTCTTAGTATCAATTATTTTTACGGTTCCTCTGATTCCGTTACATTGTCCATTACCATGTGATATTGCATAGAAATGCCATTTAGCTCTTAAGTTGACATTCGTTTCGTGATTACTTAAACTAACAAAGTTCTTTCTAGCTTAGTAATCTATTTGAGTAAATTATTTTAGTATACCACATACTGTGTCGCCCCCAGAACTATAGTACTACTGTGTGAATTCATGTTCCCAAAACTACACTCAAGCAAGAAATGAAAAAAGACTTTTTTTTTTCTTTCAACTATGTAGATAATGTTTTTGGATGTGTTTAGGCAATTTAGATTAGTTAATGTACAGAGCGTATGTTTGTATGTATTGAAAATTTGTGTGTGTAGATTACCAGTATAGTCTATAAATTAACTACTTGAGCTGTCATTCAATTATAAACTACTCATTCATGTCCAAATATTTCTAAGTTATCAAATTAAAATAATTATTTTTTCTTACAATATGTTTTTTCAGTATAATATATTATTTAGAGCACAGTACACGTAATTTAAGAATGTGCAATGAAGTTTTTCACTCTTCATTTCTGTTTTAGTGTGTGAATTAACTAGCAAAATTACTCAATTTCAAAGACCTGTATCTTTTTCACAAACCAAATACACAAAAAACAAAATGCATAACATGTATAGTACTTGAATGGAATATTCAATTGGTCAAGAAGTTTTTTTTTAAATTCCATCCCCCTTTGATTTACAGGCGTCTAAAAATGTCATTTTTTCATTTTTCTGACTCTTGAGGGGATGTAATCTAAAAAGGGTAAACAAACACTCAGCAACAGTTACATATTCTTATTAGCGTGATTCCAGTGATTAGTTTTTCCCATATTTCATTTTGTGTTTCCGTCGCCTATGCCAGTTATCCTCCTTTGAAATGAGTAAAATTTTTACATTTGATCTTGAACTTTAACCTGTTGCCATTATTTTAATTATTATGTTACAGCCACATAACTCAGCATGTAAGACTATCATCTTATGCACTTTAACGTTAAAGCATAAAATTAACTGCCATAAATGAAATTCAAATAGATTTTGGCCGAAATGCGAAGGTCTAAAAGTCCCATTTTTGACTACGAAAACCACTTTTGATGACCTCTAAAAATTCAAAGATCCAGTTTAGAGAAAAAATAGAAGTGGTTTTAAACATCTTTCATGTGCAGCTTTTAGGGATATGAGTTTCAAAAAAGTTAACAATGGTCGAGCGCACCCATCCGTCGAACGTGTATGGATTGACCCCAACTATCAATTGAGAAACTGAAAAAAAAAAGTCGGACGTTCTAAAAATTTTTCCGAATAAGAAAAAGAAAAAAAATCGAAAGTTCTATTGAATTAAAATGCACAATTAAAACAAAAAGAGATCCTGAGTTCGCATTTCCATATCCGACCTTGTTGAATGCACTTTCTGCACATTTGTCGTGTTATAAAGTAATTTTGAATTGGTTTTGGCACCATTTGAGCAAAAGGACATCAGTTTAAATGTCGGATAAAAAAAATGATTTTCCCGCACTTAAAATGCTTATAACTTTTTTCCTCCTTGATTAATTGGCATGGTACTTTTTTACTGTAGGTAGAAAAAGTTCTAAACAGGTATTTTTCATCAAAAGAGGATTATTCATCGATTTTTAGTTCCTTTTATGAAGTAAAGGAAGTATTGTATTCGCAAAAAAAATTTCACCAAAAAATTGGCCTTAATTTCTATTTTGCTTGCCCCCGAATGAATATTGATTTTTTTTTCAACCCGACCACATGTGTTTTTTTCCCTAAGAAAGTATAAACACCCAAAATATCCATTTTGACGATCCCCGAATTAATCACAATGAGTTTTCTCGTGACGTCTGTATGTGTTTATGTGTGTATGTATCTTGCATAACTCAAAAACGGTATGTCCTGGAAAGTTGAAATTTGATATGTAGATCCCTGGTGGGGTCTAGTTGTGCACCTCCCCTTTTGGGTGCATTTGGATGTTCCAATGAGAATGTCTTTTATGCTTTTTTGGGGTGAAACCATTGTTAATTTGAATGCAAACTCAAGTGGTGTTATAATTTGGCAAACACTTGGCGTCAAATTTGACTTTTTTTTTAAAATCTGATTTCATTTTTGCCACTATTGGCAATATTTAGTTAACCATGGAATTGTATTAAAATGTCCAATATTGGGAAAATTGATCAGTATAAATCGTTTTTTTTTTTTGCTTCAGTTTGCAACAAACTTGGGTGTAAAAATATTAAAACTTCTTTGCTAACTCCAAGGCACTAGTGTCATTAAATTGGCGTAAAAGGAAGTCATGTGATGCACACATCAGCTCGTTCATTTTGAAATTGACCTTCTAAACCTTCTCAGCAGTGTAGTAAATAAACTGAAAACTTCAGCAAAATCAGTTCAGTAGTTTCCAAGTTTATTCAAGACATACAAATTTGGAGTTTGTGTTTTATTTATATAAAGATTGTGAATATTTTTTTGGGCTGCAGCTCTCAGTGTGGTTTTTATGTGTAAATACTTGTTTCAAATTGTGTGTTAAAAAATAATGTTTTTTACCTTGTCTTTTCATTGAAAACAGTACAGAGTAACATGAAAACAATAGTTGGATGTCATACCCAGTTTTGAAAGTAAACAAGTTTTTATGAGTCACATACAATTGATTTAAATTTCTGTTCATATGACTTTTCATATGACTTACTATTTAACTTGTCTCCACCAAAAAAAAAAGATATGAAATAAACTACTTTTTAAACTTAAATTTGGGTGAAGCTTGATAATTAAAAAAAAAAAAAACTCATTAGGTGGAATACTAACTGCTTCAGGCATATCAATTTCTACAACGATATAAAAATTAAAGCCACTGCTACCAGGAATATGTTTTTAATGAAAAACTATTGATGATTATTATTTGTTCTGTTGCATTAAACGTTTTAGAAAATTGGATTTTCAAAACGGCATGTAAAACAGGAGTGCCTACCCAAGAGCAATTGCAATCCCCTCCTTAACATCCATGAATACCCTAAAGAATGAAAGCCCTCCAAAGAAGAGAAAATACTTCTAAAAACCCTTCAAAATAAAAACTTAAATGCCACAGTCTGTGCCCTGACAACTTGTTGTGAACAAGACATGCCAACTGAGGAAGTGCTGCATTACTATCAATACTTTGTTCATTGAATCATGTTTGACAAATTTATTTTAATAAAAATAGCTTTTTTATGAGTATATTATCAAAACATTGCTTTACCTACAAAAATCTTGTTACCCATACACACTTTTTCTAATTTTATTGTTAAATCTTAGATTATGAAGAGTTAATTTCTAATAGCTTTTCTTTAGTTATGGGTCAAGTTATTAGGTAAATAGATTCTACCATGGAAATTCAAATTTATCAAAACTATTACATAATATTTATGTTTTGTGTGTGTGTGTGTGTGTGTGTGTGTGTGTGTGTTTTTTTTTCAGTAAAATTTTTAGTATTTTACTAATCTTGAGTCTCACCTTAACAGGGTGCTTATTTATCAGCTTGTGACTATGATTACAAAACACCTTTACACATAGCATGTTCAGATGGAAATTTGAAAATTGTTGAATATCTATTGAAGCATGGTGCTAGCATTCATATGAGAGATCGTGAGCACCGAACTCCTTTGATGAATGCTGTTGTGAATGATCATCATGAAGTCATAAAACTAATAGTTAAAGCTGGTGGATATTTAAATTTACCATCATTAACAATAGGTGAAATGCTATGCAGGTAAGTGTTGTTTATTTTTTAAAAAATAATTGTTAGCTTTTTTATTTTAATGCTCTTACTTTTGTTTAAAATAAGAGCTTTAAAATAAATGAAGTTAATAATCCTAGTTGCTAAAATAGCGGCTGTGGTAGTTTATTCTTTTTTTGCATAAACTGTCAAAGTTTAGCTCTGTAGAAGTTATCTGCAGTCATATTTCATATTCAGTAATTAATTTGTTTCTGTGTTGGGTTTTTAATGATGCAAGGAGAATTTTTGCTTAAATAAGTAGCTCTGGCTGCTATTAAAATGTTAATGACTGTGCAAAAATTTTTGGTTATTTTGCATTATTCTGTAACCACAAATTTAGGATCTATTGTTTAACCTCAAATCTGTTGACATGTTGATAAGTTTTGCGCATTCCTCCATTAGCAACGATTCCATTTTATTGTAATAATTTAATTTGGATTATTATTTTCTTTTTTTTAATCCAATCATACTTTGTTTCTTCATCTGAAAACTATTCCTCTTCATTTTCCTTCAATTGCAAAAAGTACTCCAAAGTATAATTTTTAACAGTCGTCTAGATTCAGATCATTTTCTACTAGAAACCTCTTAGTTTTGCAAAATATTGGAAGTCATTTTCTTTGACACATGATGACCTTATATCATTAAGTGGTGGAACCAGAAGATGTCAGTATTTTGAGCTAAAAAGTCTAAAAATTTATACGAAACAGTTTAAAAGCAATATATATGCTTAGGAAATATGAATTTAAAAAAATATATATATTTCCCTGTGCTTTAGCTATGTTCATTTCCTATTATTCAGGAAGAAGGTGGGAATAATGTTTAATTAATTTTAAATGTATTGCATTACAGTGAGTTCTTTCAAAAAGTTAGAAGCTTAGTTCTAAAAACCGGTAAAAATTTAACTGTTTCCTTACAGAGGTAAGGATTTAGTTTAACTACCAAAAATAGAGTGTTAGAAAAAGCTGTGAAAGCGTTACATGTTGCACATCCTAAACTAATTTTTGAAATTTCAACTGTGCATACTTTGTAAGGTTATTCTTTTTAAAGACTTTTGAAAAAGTTGATTTATATGAATTTCCTTTCTTTCTTTTTTGTAATAAAGCATTTAAAATTTCATTTCATTATTTTACAGTTATGCAAAACAGGGTGATTTGACGCGTCTTGAATCTCTTCGTCTTGCCGGTGCTGATTTGAATGACCCAGATTGCACAAACAGAACATGCCTACATTATGTAAATATTGAAATCAAATTTATTCTGATTACATGTTCAAAAACTGTTAAAGAGAACTAACTCATAGCTTTTTGTAAATCAATTATTAAAACCCAATCATCCCTGAACTAAAATTTTAAATGATATTATGTGTAGAAATTCAAGAAAGGACATTTGGACTAATTAAAATCGCTTAAAAGTTTTACTTTTACATATGCTCGAAATAAAACCACTTTCTCGTTATAGCATGCTTGAAACTGAATTATTTGCCTGGAAATTTCAGTCACTTAACTATATGTTGCCCAATCTATTTGACATTTTTACATGTAAATTGCACTTTATTCCTTTAATTTTAAACTTTGAATTGTAAATTTTATATAGTATTTGAATATAAGGCAGTTATACCAGGTGCTTCAAAAAAATGTATGCATACTTTGAACTTCCATAGAAATTTTTTTTTTTTACTGTTCTACAAAGTTAAATTTCTGGATTTCCCACTGTACGAGGCTAGGCCCTACTATCACAGGGACATACAAGCTTAACTGGATCAAAACTTGCCGAGCCAGTGGATGGGATGCAAGAGCCAATAGAGTTTCCATCATGCTCTCCAGACCTTACGCCACTGGATTTCTTCTTATGGAGCACAGTAAAAGATGAGGTGTACAAGTGTAAACCACATAATCTAGACATTCTTTGGAAGGAGATTCAAGCCGTGTGTACAGAGATCTCATTGGACGTTTTGATACAATGTACAAAACCAGTGGTGACTCGTATTCGGAATTGTATTGATGCTGCAGGTCACCAATTTGAACAGCATTTGTTGTTTATATTGGACTGTAAATAAATTTGCATGGAAGCTCAAAATATGTATACATTTTTTTTTGAAGCACCTTGTATATTATAATATAAAGTATCCAACTTTTCTCTCTCTCTCTTTGTATGTACAAAATATGATGATTTGTGTGTGTTGCAGCTGTGACTACAGCAACACCCACAACACATACAAATTATTATTTTTTAAATAAAAAACTTCTATCAGAGCAAATGTAAGGCATCAAAACCTTAAAGCAACAGTGAGATATCCTACTGTGGCTCTGATGCAAAGATACAATACATAGTTGTTCCTTATGTTTGAATATATAAATTAAAAGCAAAAGTTCAAAATTCTGAAGAAAAAATGCAAATATATACATAAAAATTCCACACCCGTGTAAGTAAATTAAGTTAACAATAATCTTACTAAGAAAAGAAATAAAAAAGAAGATGCATACAAGTAGTCTGGTTTTTGATGAAACTTTATTTAAATTAAAGAACTGTTAACATTTAAGCAATTATTGTGTTAAATAGTTTTTCTTTGTGCCTTTATTTTTTAACTGACGTGTGCACTTGAAAAAATTTTAAATTACAGCATCTAAACATTTTTGGACTTTTTAAAGAAATTTTTGAATAGTATTGAAATATATTTTACCTAGTTTTGACATTTTACTTTAAAAACTAATATTTCCCTTTAAGCTTTGAAATTGCTTTTCATAACAAATTTTTAGTACTTTTGAGCTAATTCTTTCGAAGTTATCAACTCTTGCAATCAGCCATTTTTCACCTCACATATGTATATACAACAAAAATTCCTTGCACTGCTTGGGGGAGGGGGAGGTGATGGTTGCTTAGAACTATTAGATCACTAAAATATTCCTTGGAAACTCCTTGGAAGTGTAGCAAATGAAGACTGACACAGCTTTAATCACATACAAATTACTTTTGGAAGCACTACATTGTTTTGATAATATATATATATGCAGAGGTGCCAACTTATGAAAATCAAAATTTGTAGCAGTTTTGCCTTTAGGGGGTGACGCGTTTCATAACAAATGTAACATACATAGTGAATAAGTTACGTTAGTAAAATCTAGAAAGTTCCTCCCTCCTCCCTATTTTCAATACCAAACTGATAAATTTAAGGTGGCTGGGGATAATTATTGAGATTTTTTAAAGGTTTTTTTTTTAGTATTAGGTTATTTTTTAAGTTTTGCGACAATTTTTAAACGTGTTTTCTACATGGCATCAATGTTCATTTTTAGTATTCGTTCCGAATTTGTTCGTTCCAACTAAGCTCCTTTTGTAACACATATGAACAAAAAGAAAAGGCACCTTAGCATCAAAATGGGCCAAGACAAAGTGGAAGGAATGAAAACCTGGAACTGGCAAATTGTTCTGTTGCATGGTTTTTAAACTTTTTAAAGTGTGATATTGTTTGCTTTTTTTTTTTTTTTTTTTTTTTTAGAAAAGAAAGCCTGCACATGGAGGGGGGAACTAAAATTCTAAAAACGTTATGACAAGCAGAGCTGAAAATGTTTGGTGTGTGTTTTTAAGGAAGTGGCAAATGAAGAAGATTGCCAAAAACTATGAGGTTATACTGGATTACAGAATGATCTTACTTTCTGTTAAACGGGAGAGGGGTTATAATCAATACAATAGTTACTTTCGGGATTTCACGATAAACTTACATTAGGACAAGTTCCAGTTAATTTTGAAAAAATATTTCATTTTTAATTATTTTATCATTTAGTATAATTATTTCTTTCTGTTTTTTTAAGCAAAAATTTGGAACATTAGTTAGCACAAAAGCATTATTAACTAAATGATTACTAATGTGGACAATATCTGTATTGATGGACAATATCAGTTATGTTTGTGATTTCTGTAAATATTTTTTTCTCCTGTGTGTACCATTAATAAATTGTGTACCATTTTGCATAGTTTTATCCAGTTTTCAAACAAGTTTTAGTAAATCTTTTGAAGAGGACCCATATTTACACCCCATTTTTTCTGAGGCCTTTTTTTTAAAGGTCTTCAGAAATCATTGTTCTTGAAAAGAAATCATTAATAGTAATCATTGTTTTGCCTCCTCATATTTAGGATACTTGTTATAGTTGTAAATGAAAGACAAAAATCTGAATTTCTCGAATGAAAAGTAACTTTAAATCAAAAATAAAAGATGGTGCCCATATTTACACCTTTTCCTTTATATTATATACTTTGCAAAACTATAAGTTAGATTTTTAGAATCATAACATATGTTTATTATTTTTAGGCTGCTGAAATGAATCTTGAAGAAGTTGTCAGCTATTTGTTAAAACATAATGTGTGTAAATCTGCTCAAGACTTGTATGGAAGAACTGCCTGTGATATTGCCAAAGTTTTGGAACATGATAGTTTAGTAAAATTGCTTCAGTTAGAAAATGCTGATTAATTGATGATATTAATTAATTGTCAAAGTTTCATATTTTATTTTGTCTAGTCTAAACAAACTGCTCATTTTAAACAAACCACTCTGAGCACTGTATGCTGTAACTTTTTCTTCCCATTATATGGTTTGTTATTTATTGACCAATATATATATATATTGTTTACTTTCGTTGAATATTCAAAATTTTATTCAATATCTAGAAATTTATAGATTTTAATGATATTTTCTTTCTTTTTTTGAAGGATTATCAACTACCCTGCATGTAGTCACTTAAAATGAAACCTCTCTGAACATCACTTTACAAAATGATTTTTGTAGAATGGGAGAGCATTACGTTCCCCATAAGTGTTCTACATTCTTTCTAAAGTTAAAATTTCAGTTGACAAATGATGCTATATACTTTGCATGGGTGCATGTTAATTAAAATGGAGACAATACTTTATGTTAAATATCCATATATCTTTATTTTAATCTAAGTAGAGCTTTACTTGATGCACAAAAAGCTAATTACAAGTATTTACTGCTCACACATACCCAAAGTAGAGTGGTGGATCGAGAGAAAATTGACTGGGAGTGGGAGAGGGGAAGGAATTTATTTATACTAACTTATTACGAGTAAATATTTTTTTCAAAAAGCCATGTGTAAATAAACAAAATAGGTACATAAAACAAAGAGAAAGTTTATTTAAAGGACTTAAATAAACTGTATTGGTAATTTTCAAGCATGCTTCTTTGTAAAGATTTGGAATCTATTCAATTATTTGTATGCTTATATGTATATGCAATATACACTATCCAGCCTCTCCTGACCCATGGTGGATCTTTAAAAAGTTTTAATTTAAAACAGAGAGAGGAAGTTATATTTCATCTAATTTTATTTATTAATTTATACTTGAAAGAAAAGATAATTACAAAAGCCAATGTTATCAAAGGATACAGGAACACAACAATATGCGCATTCAAGTCAGTTGTTACCCATTTTTTTTTCACTGGAGTGAAGCTTTTATTATTATTTTTTTAATATTCTATGGGTTTTTTTTTTACTTTTTTTACTTATATAGGAGTGACAGGTTAAATAATTAGTTGATTTTTTATTTCAATATATTTTAGGCAAAAAAATATTAGTTAATTACTTTGTAGATTTTTAATACCTAGCAAAACCTCGTCGTTAAAAAAAAAAAATAATAATTAATCACAAATGATCTCCAATTTTTTTTTACAAATTCTTCTAATTTTAATACTCTGTGTCAAACAAACAGGTTGAGAAATCCTGCTTCGAAGAAACATTGCTCATTTATAGTTAATGCCGGCTGCTAACAAGAAAATAAATAGTAAATGCTATCTGTCTGTGCATACTGGGGTTATGACTTCAAAAAATAAATAAATAAATTAAATTGAATTTAGTAGAAATCAATCATCTTTTTGATGCATAATCAGAAGAAAAAAGACAATTATTTTTTTTTAACTACAAAAAGATGTTCTTTCCAAGACTTTGAAAATTCTTAAACTTTAGTACTTTTAGCTAGGGTTTCCAATTCTGAATCCCACGGGATCCCACAGAATATTTAGCGGGATTGATCCCGCAGGATTTTGCTCTCAATCCCGTGGAATTTCCAATTCCGCAATTTTTTTCCATGCAAGTGTTTTCCTGCTTTTGCTACTCATAAAACAATTTTTCACAAGCATCATCTGACTTTTTTGAATCACCTTCCTGGTATACCTGCAAGAAGAGTAAGAAAAACATTATGTCTCATATGATCAACAGTGGAATTACCATTTAAGAACACAATAAAAATAGAGTATATTTTCCTGAGAAAGAATTGGTAATGGTATTCTCATTCGAGGTTTCAGTTTTCATACATTCAGCAATCAGCAATTGAGAAAATGCTTAAAATTTATATGCGTTTTTAAAATCGTCACTAAAATTTAAAATCCAGTAAATTGCGCTTTAGAAGAAATAGAAAAAGTACATTACAAATTCCAAAACCCGCTGGAGTGGCCTGAATGCAGTGTTGGAGTACTTCTGTAAGCTTAAGGAGTACACTCATAATCTTAGGGTAGTACAATCATATCTTCTTTAATATATTAATTTAGTTACAAAAAGTGCACTCCAAAGAAGAAAGCAATAAAAAACCTGGTATATATTCAGCACGACTAAGAAAGGGGCTACAGAAACTTGTATGAAACACACGATGGCTCAAATGACAGTGCAGTAAGTTAAGCTGCTCATGTTTTTGAATTTATCTGTAAAGTGAGAGTTAAAATTAGCGAAGTTATCCAAAACATTTTATTGAGACTGTAACTTGGTAAAATGGTGAAATCAAGCAGAATTCACCCCTTGCTGTAATGAATGAAATGCACTGATACAATGACCAACGTTAATTAAGCAACAAAGGTATTATCAATGCAAGTTAAATTGGAAATAGCAGAATACATACCCAATAGACATCCTTTTGGCCCGAAATTTGCAGTTCTTGAGCAAAAACCAAGCATACGAAAAGAAAAATGTAATTCAGAAAGTAATGAAGTTAATAAGGATTTTTTTCTAAATGTCAACAATTATTAAATTTCAGTAAAACCAACTGCAATGGAACCACAGCACATGTTTTTATCAAGTGCATTATTTTTAGAGCAAAAATGCTTTCCCATCCCATTCGAACGGCACTCTTGCTTACCAAAGGATAATTGCCAATTAGAATCTGACTTTATTATAGTGCTCTACAATTGCCGTACAGAGTTCAAAAGGACTACCAATTCAAGTAATAAAAGCAGTCTTTCCAAAAAAGCACAAATTTTTCTATTAGACATTAAAATTTAATTTCTAGAAGAATAAAGTCAATCCTGCGGGATAGGCTCCTTACAATCCCAAAATCCTGTGGGACTGAATTTGCTGCGGGATTGGAAAATCTACTTTTAGCACAGGCAAAATATACTAGTTGAAATAAATTTCAGTTTCAAATATCAGACATGCGATTCTCGTATTCAAGCTTTCAGTAATGATCTTAACAATTTCCAGTGGTTTTCAATGCTTATCAGTAGTTCTTAATACCTGACAAATGTAGATATAATAATTATTCAAGATTTAAAGAAACAAGCTCTGAAAGAAATAAAAATTAAAATATTGCATTTACGCCCCTCTGCCCACCACATTCCCCAAAGAAAAAGCTAAACTAAACTGCTCATTACAATCTGAAAAAAGTAAAAATCACTCCTGCCACAATTACAGCACCCCCCCCCCCCCCGTTAAAGAAAAAAGAATGTAATTTAAATGTGCATTATGCATTTCTAATGAAGCAAGTATCCTCCTTCCTCTAAAAAAAATTTAAAGTAAAAATACACATTTTAATAAAAAGAGAACGAAAATTCAACCCCCTAGAAGAAAACAGGACTTAGTTAACGCACTCATTATACAATTAAAACAAAACAGAAATCACACTATGCTCCTTCCCCTGCAAGGAAACAAGACTTTTAATCAAGTACATCTAACAACAGGAACAAAACAAATCCCCTTGCCTTACAAAGAAAAAAAATTAAAATTGCATTTAGAGCAAAAATAAAGAATCTTCCCCTACTCCGAAGAGAAAAGCTTTCCATCAGTTAACAACCCTATCTGAATATTGATCAATCAGCTAAAATACCATGTAATTTTATCACCTATTAAATCTGTTGCTGTAACCTACAACACAGCAAATAAGCCATTTTTTAAGAGCTAAAACTGAATAAGTTTTTTCCATAAGGTAAGAAAAAACAGGAAAATAAGTCCGCACAAACAGCATATAAGCGTGTTAAATTATCCCTTTGTGGGCAGTCCACACAAACCCTAACGTTCAAATGAAAAACTTCTTTGCTCTTCAATCAACATGGGGTTGCTGCAAATATCGCTCCATATGGGGAGAAGTTCTGATTCAAACTAAATGTTTAATGCTTCTACTGTTGCCTTATCTTCCAAGCTCCAGTGCTGCAGACTACCATGATTGCCTGTAATGGCTCATTTTGTTGCTCTCTAAAGATTTTCTTTTAATAGCCACACCAAGTGTTTAAAGTTGGTGGTGCAATTACTATTTTACTTTCCATAGAAAATTGGGCCTTTTCCTTATTTTGTAGCTAACTTAAATTTTTCGATTTTTTTTCCATGGAAAATATGGAGAAATCGTAGCTTTCGGCATTTTTGGCCTTTTTGCTACAGTTCAGCCATTAATTTAACCCCTCCTCTGCCAAAAATACTTGTCCTTAAGTTTCAGTACAAGTCAAAGGTAGTTCATGGCTTCAGAGCAATTTAATTCATCAAACCAGGCTCCTGTGATGAATTTAAAACAAAAGTACACAGTTATTTACAGTGATTTCCACCATCCAGGAATAAGAAGTACCAAATGAGATAACATGTAGCAGAGGAATTTTATCATACACTGAACAAAAAAATAATTTAGTATGCAGTAGTTCCTTTAAGTAAATCAAATGTTGCACATAACTTGAAATATATAAAATAACCTCCCCAATAACATGCCATAACATTTATAATAATATCTGATAATATGAGCATGCATCACTTATATACTTCTTTTGAGATATAAATGACAAATTTGAATTATGTTTTATTGCAAAAAAAAAAAAGCTTTACCAAGCGTATTTTCAGTTTTCATTCCATTTCACTTAAGATTTGTTATTGAAAAGTTAGTGGCGCCACCCAAGTGTAAATCTCCGATTGAAATTAAACATTGCACATCGATAAAACACTTCAAAATATTGAACCTGTGTACCTTTAACTGGGTAAAATTTACCCCTAAATGCTGGATAATGGGGAATTGAAAGGTACAATATATTCTTCAATTTTAAGTTTTAATTACAAAAATTCAAATAATTATTGAAAATTTGAAAAACCATAACAAACTAAAGTCTATGTGTTTCTCGATTTTTTTGCAAATATTATTTATAAGGATCTTACCCCGTCTCAGTGAATGACCGTAAAATTTAAATCTATCGTATGAAAGTCATGTTATATATCAGTAGCAAGCTCTATTTTTTAGCTTTACATTTTTTTTTTGGAATTTTCATTCTACTATAATTAGGATAGAAGTTAGTCTCTTTGTAAGAACACACTTCTCATTTTTGTCACCCATTTTGAGTTTTTTACTGACTTATATTTCAAACTATTTTCAAAATAAAAATCTAAAAATTGCTGAATTACTTATCTTGTCATATGTGTCCTTCATGGCAAATTTTATTCAAATCGGAAATGGTGAGATCAAAAAGGTAATTTTTCCGACATGGAATTGCTCATAGGCAACCTGCCCCGTGACAGAGTAAGATTGCAAGGGATGGTTTACCCTTTCAGAAAAATCCTGAAACTCTGTCAACTGTAGTTTGTTTAGTTTTTTAAAATTTTCAACTATTATTTGAATTTTTGTAATTAAAATTTTAAATAAAAGAATAAATTGTACCCTCTAATTCCCAATTACCAAATATTTCGGGGTAAATTTCACCCCATTGAAGGTGTTTGTTGCCAATATAAAAAAATATGTATTCAATATTTTTAAGTGTTCTATCAATGTGCAAGTTTTATTCTAATTTGTGATTCACACTTGAGTAGGGTTACTTGTGAGAGCATACGAAAGATTTTTGAAATGATATTGTCTGAAGAAAACCTTAAATAATTATGTAATAGGATTAATATCAAAATGCAAAAATATAGTCAAAAATCTGTGGGGGTTTTGCATTTTACTGGGTGGTTTTACTGGTATTCTGTTTTCCACGATGCAGTCTGGGAACTAGATCATGAATTGCTCTGCTAAGACTCCACCACTGCGTCAAGTAACTTGAAGCATAGAGGCTGAGATATTTCTTCTCTGGGTTATCCTTAATTTTCACATATAATTTTAAATGTTTTTCCAAAACTATCAACACAATTTATTTATTATTTAATCATGGACAACACTATTCTACTTTATATTCTACTTCTTTAATTGCTACAGGAGTGTACATTAAGACCATTGAACTTGAAACTAATTCTTGTGGGAAATTTTTTCACACATAACAGTAAGAACAGATTTCAACAATCAGGACCCAAAAGTTCGCAATTGCGACCACAGTAGATGAAAAAATTGCAAAAAAAAGTTCAAGTCATAACTCTAGTGCACACACTTATATACATTTGTAGCAAAAGCAAATCATGCTCTAGACATTTTGGTACCTAGTATGGGATAATCTAACATTAAGTTTGAGTATACCACGCTAGGTAATCGAACCTAGCATGATAGTTAAATTATCAATGATTAGAAGTTTCAATATAAACAAAATATATTTTTCCACAACACAAATATAATTAACTAACAGTCAGAATAAGGCAGACATTTCCTATGCATTAAACGTGAATCAAAAATTATTTATAGAACAATGAACAATGTTTGAACAAAAAATTGTTTTCCAATGTTTCTATTTTTCAAATCCTCTAAAAAATAGACATATTTCTAAACTTTAATTACTGGAAGCCCACTTCCTAGTTAACTAAATTTTTAAAGTGTTAATGGATTAATATGGAAATTTTATTCATATCATTTCTTCACTGTTTATCCAATTTTCTTTTAAAATGATGATTTTAACATTTTATTCTTAATAAACATAAGATTTTGGCATCAAAAAAGTATTTAAATAAAATATACCCTAAAAATAGATTGGCTTGACACAATTCGGTTGATTCTGTCTCTGTGTGAAACTATGACGAAAACATGTGCCTCCGATTCCTTCCACTGTATCCGCAACTGTATGAATGTGTGTATGCATGTATATATACAGTCAACTCTTGATAACTCAAATATTCCTTCATCACAAAGCTTTTATTGGGTGTGAGAACTTCTGATTTCTTGACACACCAAATACTCTAACCTTTTAGCTGGTCCCTTGGGACTTTGAGTTATTGAGAGTCGACTGTAGTGTATATTCCATTTGGTATTTTGAATTTGTGAAAAAAATGTGTATTTTTTAAAAACTTCAAATATTTAGTTATAGGAGAAATGCATTTATTTTTATCTTTCTACCAACCATAATTTTACGCTGTAAGGCAAAAGAACTTCCCTTTCGTTCATGTGATTGTTCAACAGCGAGTTTTTTAAATACTTCGCTAATACCAGTTATTTTTCTTAAACTTTGCAATTAAGATTGGAAATGGTTAAATCAATTTTTTTTTCACTTGTAGGTTTTGATAAGTTTAAAAACTACATTTTTTCCCCATAAAAATTTATTGTGAAAAAATATTGTTCAACATCTGACAACTTTGTCGCTTCAATTTACCATGTCTTTCATATACTATTTGTGAAGAAAATTTACATTTGTTGTGATTTATATTGTTATATTACATGATGTGAGCCATATTGACTATAGTTGAAGTCCATATTTTAATATATTATTTCTATTATTTGCTCTCACATATTTGTTTCAATATATCTAATTTTACTGTTATTTTTTATTTTATACTGCACATTTTGTTATGAATACTGTTCTTTATCATCATATTACATTTATCCACGTTTGCACCTTAAATTTTCATTTCCTACATTGTAGATGTAACATTTTGTGAAATGTATCTTATAGTGTATTTTTACATTACATTTTATTGCCCATAGCATACTTCTTTTACCTCAACGTTATGAATTTAAGACTTCAGATTTTAAAATTGCTACGATAACACAAGCATCATATCACTTTAATACTGCTTAAAGTATTCATGTTATTATATGCATTAATCATAAAAATGCGATGCTGAATGTTACCTATTTTGTGATATTGAATTGTAGACTAATGAAATTTTGCAGAAATATTTATGTTGTTGAACGTTCTGCATGTTCCAATTTTTAACATTTATACACTGCAGTATTTCCCAACCTGAAACCATGGAGCTCCTGACTCTGGCCAATTTAAAGAATAAATTTAAATAAGCAATTTAAAAAATAAGTAATAAAATCATTCGCTCTCAATCCCCATTCTCAAGAAATAAATCATTGAAGTCTTAATTTATGTGTGAAAAATTGAATGCAATTTGATTATGATAAATTTAAATTTTCAGTTAAAATTTCTTTATTCCTCATGTTTAACTATAAAATTACAAAACATGATGGGATAATATAAGAACTAAAAGACCCCCACCCCCTCCTCAAAAAAAAAAGCTACTGAGAAAAGCTGTGTTCCTAAGCAAGACAGTTGTACCTCAAAAAGGGAACTTTCAGCTATGAGCACCATTTTCAGTTCGTTTTGTGAGCCCTTTTAAACATTGCATTCTTCGAAACCTAACAATTAGTGTATTATATTATTTCTTAATACAGTACAACCAGACTGGTCAAGAATTCGGATCATCCAGATTTTAGATTTTTCCAGATTTTAGAATTGTTAATAATAATTCATTTTTAAGTAAAATTTAAAAAAATCAATGAATATCAACACAAAATTCAAATAGGATATAAAAATAATAAGTAATCAAATACAATACAGAAGATAATTTTTTTTCACAATTTTATTTTATCATGTTAATATTTATTTTAGCAATAAGTTACCCCCCTAAGCCAGGGCTAAGGCCAAACTACATACAATGTACTAACAGCCCGATTATGATGCCTAGAGATAGCAGTTTTGCCCTTGTTATGGACTCATTTGTCTGGAATAGTCAATAACCAAGCTGGAGGCATGTTATCTCATTGAAGATGAGAGTACCAACAAACTTGTAGTTTTAATAAATTTAGCACACCAGTGAGAGATGCAAACAATGGTGCGGTTCATCTCAAAATTGTAGGTAAAAGCCTAGGTATTTAGCAGAAAACTACCACCCTTAAAAGGGCAGTAACTTAACGCAGTTTGTCTAGAAATTCATACAATCTCTCAAAAACATTTATTTTGTATATTCAATATATTTCTGCTGGAAGAATTGGTGATTTGCATTGACTGCTTATGTCTTCTTTAATCTTGCTGAAGCATATAGTCTTGACTGGAGGGGAGGAGAATTGACTGTATTAACTACACCTTAAGCTTCATAAAGAACTTGCTTCAAATCTTATGGCATTTTCCTCATTATGCTGGCATGGTGATGCAAAAACGCTATAAGTGCTACTACAATCAGACAGCATTTTAAATCCTTGATGTTAGTTCTTTCATTCTTTTTAAATTGCTGTAGAAAATAATAATTTAATGCAACAACTAACTTGTGGCAGAACCCCCTTCTCATCCTATGGTGAAACACAGTTTGGGAACTACTGTGTTTGATTATGTTCTCTCAAATGAACATTATTAAACTGATTTGTATTATTACGCTTATTGGCTGCTCAGTTTTGAACATAAAGTAGCAAGGGTGCAAATTGCTAATTTGCATTTACAATTTGTCACATTAACCAGCTTTTAAGTTCTCCACCATAGAAATATTCTTGAAAAGTCTCCTTAAATCAAAAAGGTTGGGAACCACTGATATACAGGATTGCTACTGGTGCTTATATCGAATAACTGTACATACTTTTTTTCAAAATAGTTTTTGTATTTTACTGTTTATCTCATAGTTACTGCAAATAAAGCTTTTAAAAGTAATCTGTGGCCTTTCTAACACTCAAGATTTTGAACTAATCTCAACATCCACACGAATTAACTACATTTTTCCACATGTTCCATTGTATCCATCCATCAAGATTCAAACACTTCGAAATCCTTATGAGTGAATGCAGAGCTACAAATTAAAGCTATTTTTAGAATCAAAAAAGCAGTAGAATAAAATTTTTTCTTGAGACTTTCCTCGCCTTGAGTAAGTGATTTCCTTTTTTTTCTACTGTTGAGTAATGAGTTACTGAATGTTATTACTTCAAAATTTCAAAATAATTGATAATCTTTTTCTTAATTTGAAGACTCTCATATTGTCTGTACATGATAATGTACATTATAGATGCATTAGTAGATTTAGTCAAAGATAATTTAGGGCAAAAAAAAAAAGTCAAATGAATAAAAATCCTTAGTCATTGAGAGAACATTTTTAGGTTAGCTGTCACCTTCTCATTTGCAGTTATATAGACGTACAATCAAATCTTGATAACTCAAAGTCCTAAGGGACCAGCTTACACCTCTGAGTTATGAGTAGTTCCCACAGCAGTGATCCTAATAGGTTCCGAGTGTTTTAGAGAAAACAAAAGGGTTTTTGGAGCTGCTCCATAAATAGCAGCTATTAATCAATATCTGGATAAATTATATTTAAAATTATTATTATAAATAGAATTAACATTATAAAGACAATTTATAATTTATCTCTGGTTATTAAATGCTCTTAATTATTTTTTAGTATTCTACTGCACAAAAAGTAAACTCCTGTCTTGATTGGAAAGCTTAAAAACATTTTGCTTCCCAATTTCTTCGGACTTTAAAACCCTGTCATCTTTCTGTTCTTTTGCTATCATTATAGTGTTAAGTTACAAGAAATCATTTTTTCAAAAGTAGAGGAACAAAGGAAGGGGTTTTTCTCAGGATTTTCAGGAGGTGTACGAACCTTGTAAAAAAATTTTGAAGCCCCACCTAAATGGGGTTTTTTAAATGTCAAGCTATTAAAAAAGGTTGGCAATTTAATATATACATATATGTACAGGGTGTTCCGTTTTAACCTGCAAGACCTTTATTTTCGCAAACTGTTAGTCCTAGATGTATACTTCCAATTGCAAGAATGATCGAAGTCTGATGCAGAGATAAGACATTGAAAGTTTGAAGTGAAGATAAAAGTCAAAATATATAAAATTTAACTTTTTATATGGCCCAAGGTCCCCTAACTTATATTTAGGGAAATAACCTCCATTAAAAAGTAATTCCAACAAAAAAAGTTTGAAATTAGTACGACCAATATTCACAAAGATATGAAACGCAGCATTTTGTGACTTAGACCACTTTTCACTCGCCGTCAAAAAATCTTTTGGTGAAAAATATAGCGGTTAACAAGTGTTTAAAATATGTGTGCATAGAGTGTAGTTTTTCAAATTGTTCGAGGTTTTGCATATCATGGCATAACAATTGCATCTATTTTTGAATATTAATGAGAAATATAAATACCTTGTTTTTCTTACTTTGACGACCTGTCATTCTTTTGAAAGGGCGATAAGTTCCAATCTGAACTTTTGTATGGTAGCTTAAAATTTTGAAATGGAATATCTCCTTGAGTTTTGATCACACAAATGTCAAGTTTTTTGTGTCAGTATTAGTTTTCAATGGAAATTATTTCACTAAATATTAGTTAGAGGACCTGGGGCCTGTATAAAAAGTTGAATTTTGTATTTGACTTATTTTTATTTCAAACTTTCAATATCTTAACTCTACATCTGATTTTGGACATTTTTGCAATTGGAGGTATGCATCTAGGACCAACGGTTGCGAAAATAAAGGTCTTGCAGGTTAAAACAGAACACCCTGTATATTTTATAGTGTCTAAATGTGCCCCAACTTGCCCAAATGTACCCCATGTAGGGGCACATATAGACAATTGCGTGTTTTTTTTTAATGCGTTCATATCTCTTAACATTTAAGCATGCACATTTGAATGGATTAGGTGTAATATTATGAGTAGTAAAAAAATTGAGAAAATAAAAAATTTTGAAAAAAAAAAATAGAACCGACTTCAAAATTGCTCTAAAAAGTGAAAAATAATTTTATTCTTTAAACACCATCGATAATACTTTTAAACATATTTTTTGAAGTTGGCGCAAAAACGATCGATAAAATCATTCACAGCCATAACTCAACTACAAGTATAAATTTAACCACGTCCAGTTTCTTCACTACCACATGCATTACGCATTGATGACAGCATATTTGAGTAACGATATAAATGTTTCGTTCCTAAGTTTGGATGATTTTTTGATAAAAATATGAACGAAGCATGGTTACAATGGATTTTACTTTTTGTTTCTGCCCCAACTTCAAAAATTATGTTTAAAAGTATTATCGATGGTGTTTAAAGAATAAAATTATTTTTCACTTTTTAGAGCAATTTTGAAGTCGGTTCTATTTTTTTTTTTCAAAATTTTTTTATTTCATTCTTTTTAGTGTAAATGTAGATATTTCAGTAAAAGTATGAAGTTACCTAGTAAGAAATGCGGCTCTATATCACTGTATTTCTTTAGAAAAGCCTTTATTCAAAATTATCATTACAATTACTATTAATGTTACAGTTATATGGCACCAAACTTTTATAACAATGAGTTTCATATTGTCGCGTAGATGAAGATAGCGAAGACAATGTGAAAGCCAAATGAAGTGAATACTTGTTAGTCTCAACTCGAGATCTTTATTCAGAACCACGAATGAACGTTACATCTCCTTATATACAACTTGAAAAAGTGCTGGAACTTTCCAGACTTGAAAAGATACTGAAATTAATAGAACATTCGAGAAAATACGGGAAACAGTAGAAACGAAATTTTAGTAAAATTCACTTTGTCCTAGTCGGGATTTGAACCCGGGTCGCTCGTGTGGGAGACGAGAATTCTACCACTGAGCCACCATTATCCACGGATGAAAAGTGCGAACTTCGCTACAATATCATTTTAATCATTTAATAGGGAAATTTACTGTTTTTTGCCCATAACTTTTTTTCTAAAGAACAAATATGGTCAAACAAAGTAATGGGACCTAAGTTGAGCCATCCTCTATCCATTAAAAAAAGAATCATCAAAATCGGTTCGCTAGGTGAGACGCTATGAGTGGACAAACAAAAAAAAACATACATACGGTATGAACTGATAACCGCCTCCTTTTTGAAGTCGGTTAAAAATGAAAAAGGTTAGTTTATTGTATACTAGCCGCCTGCGGCGACCAGCTAGTTCGCCTTCTTACGCCATTCGCCTTTCTATGCAAGCAGCCACCTACGGCGACTGTTAGGCTAACTTATCATTTACCTTTTTACTTCAAGTTTGCCGCCTTCGGTGGCTGTTTGAATAAATTTGACAGCAGTATTAATCAATCCATCTCTATCTTTTTTTGCGCCATTCACATTTTTAAGCCAAGATTGCCGCCTTCGGCGGCTATCTACCCTTACGATCTATCTCTAAATTTTCCATCTCTATTTATTTTAACTTCCTTGCCCATTTCTTAATAAAACAAAAATCACTCAAAAAATCGCTTTACTTTAAGTAGAGCAAAAAAAAAAAAAGTTATCTCCAAAATTCCCTGTGGTGCGCAAAAAGTAGCATTTGAGAAAGAAAAAAAATCTTGCTGTTTTTATTGAAATAAATGCGCACAACTATGAAATGTAACCTAATATAGATACAGCAAAACGTCCATCTTGGATGGGGGGGGGAATGGAAAAAGAAATAAATGCAATCCCTAAATAAAACAAAAAAAAAAGGAAAGAAAAAAAGCAAGCGCTGCCGGTAGAACGTGGTCATCACTTCATAAAATGTAGAAGTAAGCTATATAGGTTTAAAAAAAAGATTAACACTTGTTTGCGATTAAGATTCCATCCTAAATATTGAATCGAAATCCAAATAGTGACATCAGAGACAAAGATTGAAGAACGCTTTTTTTCGACCGATGCGTGGAAAGACGTGTTCAGCATTTAAAAAATTGTAAAAAAAAACTATTGCATATTTTTAAGAACTTTTTTCTTTTGAAGAAGGCGAAATGTTTTTACTATTACCAACTTAAATTTTAGACACTAGGCTTTGATACTTCTCGCAGGATGATATTAGAAAAAAATAAAACCCAGAAAAAAATGCAAATTAAAGGTTTTTTCAAAAATTCATAAAATATTCAAAAACTGCTCTATCTTAAATTCTTTCATTCATCATATTTAAAATTAAATTTCCTACACTATAGTACAAAAAATATTTGTGTGGTGCGATTGGTTCAGGGTTTGTGAGGTAAAACGTACTAAAAAGTGCAAAAAAACACATAAAACATTAAATAACATTTTTTCTAATTAAAATTTCAAAAATCGAAGCCCGAGGTGCACATCTTTGGCAAAAACTGCAACTGTATACCAAATTTCATCTTTCTAGGCCTTACCATTTTCCTGGGAAGTGCGCCGCGCCACACACACACACAAACATATTTTATTATATGTATAGATATAAAAAAAAAACATCAACATATGCCCCCTCTCTCCTATGACGGGGCTTGTGAATACTAATACCTAAATATTCATTTAATGTTGATTATTTGAAGGTTAGAAATTAAAGACTTTGGAGTTTTTAAATCTGAAAAAGACTAATGAATTATTATTATTATTATTATTATTTTTGAATGAAAAATAAGACAAAGTGCACTTAAACAAGTTAAAAATACTATTTATTCAAATATGTACCTGAAAAACTAAATTTACACAGTTGTAACTGCACAAATGTAACAATGTACATTCAAAGGATTTTACTAACAAGAAAATGTCCTTCAGAAAACAATAAATATTTAAACAAATATTGTTTCTTAAACATGGCAGCAAAATGAAAACATGTACAGTTATTAAATACAAATATTATACATCAGCAACGGATTCCAGTTCCAATTGCCATAAATGTACCGAATGTTCCTCCACCTTGGAGCATCATTTTACCAACGCTTTGAATTAAATCTCTTCCTCTTACTCCATATCTAAAAGCAAATTAAAAACAAAATATAAACAGGATGAATAATGTTTTGCATTATATTATTTACCAATTAAGAATAATTTGCATCAAGATTTATTTAAATATCTCCTTTTTTATTCATTCTTTCTTGAAAAATGACTCAAGGCTCTTGGTTTTTATTTTTTGCTCCTACATGATTTTGTTTGTATCTGTATATAAAGAAAGAGCAAGGACACACCAACCTTGAACTTTGAGAGGGGGGGGGGGACTCTCAATTAGCCAAATGGAACTCCAAATATTGCCGAATGATAAAATTGTAGTAAGCAGACATATATGCATGCATTGAATGAAAAGGGATATTCAGGCATTTAAATACTTCTACAAATTTGCTGAATCGTCATACAATGCTGAATATGGATAGTTTTGGCAGGTCACAGTGACCTCCCATTCGAGCTCCTCCAATAACAGGGCTGCCACTGAGTAATGGTAATAAAAATAGTCGTTTTATTATGCAAGTAAAGAGTAGTATTAATATTAAATCATGCTACATATACTTCAATGAATATACACGCCTCAGCTGCATGGTACATAGCGGGATGGACAAATAGAGATCTCTCAAGTAACGCACAAATGGTGTTCCCAACATGGTTTCATACCAATCTCATTTCAATGATAAGAATGAAAGTTGTGCATATATTAAAGATATTTATATTAAAATGAAAACATTACAACGGGTAATTAATTTTTGGAATGTCTCAAAACATAAAAGTTAAAAAACACTTTTTTTTTTTCAAGTAAGGGAGAACAGTGAGACAGCAGCAATTTATTTTTTATTTAGCTATTTCCAGACTGGCAACACTTTTGTCAAGTCAAATCAACATGAAGTGAGCATTATTTCAGAAAGAAAGTTTCTTTCAGATCTAAGGTGAGAAAAATAATTACATCATTTTAATTTAACCACATCAAAGTAAATGTTTTGCATTGCTGGTTGTATTGTTTCTTGCCTTGCTTGATACATACTAACATGGCATGCTAACCAAATAAACATGCAAACATGTTTATTTGGTTAGCGCTAAATAAAAGCATTTTTTTTTATCAGTGCTGATTACCATTAACTGATATTATATCGCTACAATATGCAGGAAATCAGCAGTATGTACTTACTGCTCTATACCTGCCCATAACCATTGTCCAGAGAATGGAACATAAATGAATCGCCGCCAAAACTTGAACCAAGATGCATAAATGGTTTTCTCGATTTCTTTTTAACTCAACTAAGTGCAAGCAGTAACGCCCCGATGGGACGTCATTGTGTGACCTCTCAAAAATTTCCGTGACTCTGCAAATTTAGAGAAAATATTGCATTTTTTAAAATGATTCCTAGCTGCTTCTCATTAGATGTAGGTATGCATGCCAGGTCTTATTTTATCATTCGGCAAAATTTGGGAATTACCGCCCCTCGTCCTTGAGCACAAGATATAATTAAAAGGGGGAGATACTTGGGGGGAAAATAATCACTTTATTTCAAATAAAGTCGAAGAAAATGTTTTGTAATTTCACAGCCCTCAAACATTTTTTTAAAAAATCTTTGATTCTTCATATCTGTGTTCTAAAAACAATAAAACAAATTTAGTTTTTGCAAATATACAGTTATAGAAGATAACATACGAGTAAACCCAAGTAATGCTTGGCAGACGATAAATAAACGTGTAGCAACAGAACGATTCTGTTCCATTTGTTTTGTTTAGTCGCAGACGATATTTTTCACAATTTTTAATATATACTAAGCTGCTGCAGTTTTAGTAGTTTGATGAGAGCCATTGTTAACACATAAAGCATTTCTTTCGCCCAAATTTTCATGGAGATTTATTGCTTTATTGCAAAGTGCGGAACATTAAGCAATTTGTCATAGTTTTAAAAATGCCTAAAGAATCTTCTAGTTGCCAAATGACAACGCAGGAACATTAAAGAGTTTTCGACAATGCCATTAAGCAATCAAAACATATGCCTTGTCGACTATTCGTTGTCAGTATTTGAATTTTGAGTAAATGTATTTGATTTTCATAATGTTGAACATGTTGTGGCTTCCTCCAACAACAACAAAATGAGTGTTATCAGCATGACTACAAATGACTTCCGTGGTTTCCTTGCAGGACAATCTCAGTGGAAACTGAAATCCATGTCAAGACTGTACATAGAGGACATCGTCAACAGCATAGAGGACATCGTCAACATCGTCATCGTCGCAGAGGTTCCCGGAATCTCTTTTACAAAGTGGATCATGAAGATAATCAGTTCAAGGAATTTCATTTTCTAAAAAATAATTTTCAGCTGAAGACTTGTATGTCTACCCCCCCCCCCCCCCCCCCCCTTCGTTTGCGACTTTGAGGAATTCCAATTAAGAAGAAACATGACAGAACAG